>NC_000070.6:19277500-19897500 GCF_000001635.26 Mus musculus | reverse complement strand
TATTTGCTGCTCATTTGAGATAATAGGGAGGAATTCAGACTTAGTCTTGAAGTGCTTATTTTAAAAAAATCCAAGTCTGTTTACGTACAAAAGTGACTACGATTGAAGGCAGCCACTAGCAAGCACTGTTGTCATTTTTGCTTTCGGGGTTTTATATTAGCATATTTTAATTACACAAAATAATGAGGTCATTATAACATTTTCACATATGCATATAATATTCTTCAATAATATTTTTCAAAGTTAACAATTTTATTGCCAAAGATATAGATAATGTTGAACTTTTTACTTAAAAAATGTTGTCTAAGCCGGGCGTGGTGGCACACGCCTTTAATCCCAGCATTCGGGAGGCAGAGGCGGGCAGATTTCTGAGTTCGAGGCCAGCCTGGTCTACAGAGTTAGTTCCAGGACAGCCAGGGCTACACAGAGAAACCCTGTTTCAGAAAAAACAAAACAAAACAAAACAAAACAAAACAAAACAAAACAAAACAATGTTGTCTAGAACAATGACCAACCAAAAATGTGTAAGATTCAAAGGAGCAGAACAGGCTACACACATGCATGTGCACACAGAGAGAGACAGAGACAGAGACAGAGACAGAGACAGACAGAGACAGAGACAGAGAGAGACAGAGACAGAGACAGAGAGAGACAGAGACAGAGACAGAGAGAGACAGAGAGATGAAGACAGAGATGGAGACAGAGACTGAGAGAGTTAACTGGTTTTTCAAAATATTTATAAATCAAGCACGTGAAGCTAATCTCCCCCAAACATAACTGTCTCATGTTCCTTTCGAATTTTTATCTTCTCTATTGTTAGCACGTGTATGTGTGTATACAGGCATATTCATGTAGATGTTAAAGGATAACTTTGGGAAGTTGGCCTCCTCCTTCCACTGTGGGTTCCAAGGATGGATTAAACTGAATTAAAAGCCCCTGAACTATCTCCCCATCCATTACTCATGGTCTTTTGGATGTCTTATCCTTCTACACGACTGCTCAGCTTCTTATCTTCACTGTCCATCTACCAAGAGAAAATGGGGAATTTTGAAAGTGTTCTTTTAGTTACAAGTAAATGTAAAACCACATATGAGGAAACCTCAAGCTTAATAAACGTATATAAACATTGTAAACTTTTTCATATTAAAGATATGGTTTTTGAGTTTCTACTTCTATGCCTGCGGAGACAATTTACAGGGAAATCTCTTCTCAGAATACATGGCCTTATTTTATAGAAGGCACTCTCCTGTGTTTTCTTATTATTACTAATCCTGAGGCTAACCATTGAAAATTGAATAAATATTTCTGTTCTTAAGCTGAGGAAATGGAGTACTTGTGAACCAGCTTTTAAGGAGCAGAACTGGCCTTAGAATCATGTTTATCACTTCCCAAGCCTCGGTTTCTTCTAATGTGACAACCTTGTTATGATTTACAAACCGCTTTGATATGCATGGTTTACTTTAATTTGCACAGTGGCCCTACCAAGCCTTCCCCTTCTTGTCTTGTAGTGCCAACTTTGTTTAAAAGAATGTTCTATTTCCCTCTGTTTTGACACTTGTTTACACACGCCCTCAGTTTTGTACCGTACTCCACTGTGCATTCAAAATCGGGTGAGTTGCTGAGCCCTTCCCACCATAGCCCCTCCCACAATAGCGCCTCTCACCATAGCCCCTCCCACAATAGCTCCTCCCACCATACCCAGCCACTTTCTGTCGCCATCCTCACCCCACTCAATCTGATGCCTTTCTCAGTGTATCTCACTAAGTCTCACTTCTGCCCCAGTAACATTCTTCAGAGGTCTGACCTATTCTCTCTTCTAAAACATGCACCTTTGTCCCCCTTCAGTGCTGTGGGTCACATTCCAGACTTTGGTACATGCTAGGAAAGCATTCCAGCACAGGGCTATATCCCCATGCGTTAAAATATATACTTCTCTTTAAGTTATCTTTTGCTGAAGAGGTAATCATAGACCAATTTCACAAGTGCCTGTACACAAGGAATGGAAATGTATGTTTGATCTTGAGGGCAAAAAGGAGGTCTCTATCACTTTAAGAATGAAAGCAGTGGTGGTGCTGGTAAGAATAGAGATTGCAAAGGGAAGAGGAATATACCGGAAGCATCTGGGTTGGGTGCCTCTCTGGGTCATGTGATTTAGATGCCTGTGGGGAAAGGAGCAGTCATATGCACAAAAAGAAGTATCATAGTTCAGATCGCAGCTGGGGGCATAGCTCAGTGACACGAGACTGCTATGACATCTCAGAAGCCTCCAGTCTTCAGAACAGAAATGTATAAAATAAAAACACGAGTCGATTATATTAATAAAACTATACGTGTTTATAAGAAGCAAAGACCATATTCTCAGAACCATAGATTTGAAACTCATGAAACACATTTCTTTAGAACACATTTTCTTCTGAAAATTTGTGAATATTCTGCTTCTACAACAGAAGGAAAAATTGTGGCTGAGTAGTGGGTACTGAATTGAAATTACAGTGGATCTTTTGGTTAGAAAACACACAGGTACTTCATTCTCTCAACTGAGAAGGTCTAACAGAAATGGTATCCTCTTAGCAAACCCAACTAGTACCCAGATGTTGGCTCTAGCAGTATTTGCTCAAAAATAGGACCAAAATGTTTCCTCAGAGAAATAGCTGATTCTAGGGTTGGGACAGGAAATGTGCAGAATTAGCCTGCACCACTTTATAGTGCCAGAAATGGAGGAAGTGCTAAGAACCAAACCACAATGATACGGGCATGTGAAAGGAATGTCAGGTCAAGTGTCAGAGTAGCCAAAACTGAAACAATCTGTCCATAAAATAAAGGAAGTAGCATTGGACTATCATCCCAGGTAGAAAATAAACATCATGGGTTAACGTCTGTGCAAACAAATGATTAAATTAATTAATAAGTAAAGGAGAAACAATTTTCCTTGTTAAAAAAATTTCTGGAAGTATTACAGATACTCTGTAATAAGGGGGGAATTGTCATCACCACTCCTCAGGGATACTGCATGTAGAGACACTGAAAAGATACAACATGCAGAGAATGGATGGAACAGGTTTCTTTGGAGAAACCTGGCAAATGCTACCTTAGCCCAGAAATCAAATCAACATCAAAGATGCAAAATTATGTCAGCATCTACCCTGGATAGGGTGCAATGGGTCTTCCTCCTGATCACCAATTATCTGAGCCTCCTTATAAGACAGATTCTAGCAGTTAGACATTCTATACCACACCTGATCAGTGTTCCACACACCCCTCTGATCTGACTTTCAGCCACTGCCCTATGAGCTCAGAATCTGGTCCTTATTGTACAAAAATATGTTTTCAAGACTCTTAAACAAGTGAAAGAACAAGTTAAGGTCCAAGGAGAGAGAAGAAATCTGAGACCAGAGGGCAGTGCTGGAAGGGCTGTCTGTCGTGAGCTGGTGGTTTTATCTGAACCGGATAAAGGGACTGAAGCCCCGGCTTTGAGCGTGGTTGTTTATTTACCCAAGGCAGCACTGTGTAGGCATCTTACACAACCTGAGGAAGTAAGTGGTGGATATTTGGAATAGAAAAGAGGTTTCACAGAGAGGCAAGTTGTCTTACTGCTAACAAGGTGCTGCCAGATTCGAGCAGGCTGACCTGAAGCCCCATATTCCACGGCCCATATTCCTCAGTGCCCAGAGCTGTGAAGTCTGCAGTAGACAGTTAAGAGGCCTGAGGGAGAACATGCAAAAATACTTGCATGTACTACAAACTCTACAAACTAACATTGAAGTACGGTCTCATTATGGCTCAACTTGGCCTCGAACCTGTGGTCCTTTTGCTTCATGACCCTATGTGCTAGCATTAGAGGTGTGTTCCACCATGCTTAACCTACAACCTACTTTTAACAACTTAAAGTGGTTTTGAAATTGAATGACGATAATTTGATTTTAGGTGCCTTCATGATTTTCCCAAATGACAATACCAAGGTATAGATTTAGAAAGAGGCTAAAAGTGGACATATTGGTGTAGACCATGAGTAGCAGTGAAAATTACTTCACCTGAGTAAGTACTGATCCTGGCTATAACAGTACCTATGAGCACAATGATCTTAAAGCAGGAGTTTGAACTAGATAGAAAATCAGTTGTCTAGAAGCTAGCCACCATATTCACGACCTGGGAGCTTTGCAGATATTATGGCTGGAGAAAGTAGTCTATCTTTTGATCATTGTGTTAGTCCAACTATTGATGGTGTTGATGAACCTGGTATATGTGTAGCATATGCACATATATCTCCCAATCATTCATTTCCTAAAGGATGATAAGAGAACTGGTGTTATTGTCCCATCTGAGAAACAACTCCACTCAAAAAGTAAGTTGAAGTAAAATTCAATCCAATCAGTACTACCCTTGTTCTTTTTGATAGGAAGCCAACTTCTATAGCAGCAGAAACATTCACATGTGATACACACGTGTCTGCACCCTCGGCAGGACATTACATGTGAGCAAATCCTCTTCATATCACTGACTTAATTAAGATGCAGAAAGTCAGCTGGGCATATGCTGTTATATTTCAGAGGTGCTGTTCCCAAAGCTTACCAATGTCTGGTAGGAGATAGCAAATCCTTTACCAGGTAATTTCTTTCGAGCCTAGAGGGACAGCTAAATAAATGAATGATGCCATGCTAGATTCATTTTCAACAGATAAAGTGGATTCCGAAATTTCACAAATTCTAAATTGGTACTGCTATTTGGGAGGTAATGAAACTTTATAGTCAAATGCTTTTTATGAAGGGATAATTGTCTCCTTCAAGAATGCTAGCTAGAATTTTCAGTGGGGCAGACTGTAGACTTTCCAGAGCAAAGTAAACTTGCTTTTCCAGCTCAAAATGGATTGGTGCTCAGTAAGCCTGTAACCCATGCATGGGGCTCCAGCAATAGCATTTCGAAGTGTCCAGGTTCACTGCAATCCATAGCAAGGTATCACTTTTCAAATCTATATTGTGGCAATGATGCACTTTTCCACCACTGTTAAACTAGAGGTCTTCTGTCCATTCAGCAGTGGACTGTCCCTTCCCTCCTCCAATCTGCCACCTCCCTCTCTCCACTGCTTCTTCCCCCTTCACCACACACCCTCTCTTCTCTCAGCTGAAGCAAATACTAACCTAATCTGGCTCCTGTCACTACAAGGCTACTTCCCCTTACATTAAGGTCAGCTTGTGGTATGAACTAACCTCCCTCTCCCTCTCCCTCCCTCTCCCTCTCCCTCTCCCACTTTCTCTTTTCCCATCTCTTTAAACATACACTGATCAGGCTCTGCCTGTCTTTCTTCTTCCACAGCATACTTCCCTGAGTGCATTTACTATCTCAGATGGGATCTTAGTTGCTGTAGCCTATGGATGCTTCTGTCAGTGTTCTCCTTAATGTGCCTGTGTTCAATGATACTCTATAACATTTCCTTGTAACTTTCTAGAGCTTTTTGGAGTTCACTGCCCTGGCCTTCTTCCCATCTGACCATTCTATTCCATATCCTCCAGCCCTTAAATGATGAGGTTCCTCCTATAGTTGTACAGAGTGAATATTTTACATACTGTCTTAGTTAGAATTTCTATTGATATGACAAAACACCATGATCAAAAGTAACGAAGATAGAAAAGGGCTTATTTAGTTTACATAATCTGAATATCAGTCCATGAGGGAAGCTAAGGCAGGAACTCAAACTGAGCAGGAACCTGGAAGCAGGAGCTGATGCAGAGGCCATAGAGGGATGTTGCTTACTTGTTTACTTAGCCTGCTATCTTACAGAACTCAAGACCTCCAAACCGAGGACAGCCCTCCCACATCAATCAGTAATTAACAAGATGTCCTACAGGTTTGCCTAAAGTCCAGTCTTATGGAAGCATTTTTCCCAGTTGAGGTCCCTTCCTCTCAGATGACTCCAGATTGTGTCAAGTGGACATAAAATGAGCCAGCATATGTACTCTCTAGGGACTGAGCTTAATCCCTGTCAGCACTTTGCTTTCTAGCTTTAACCTGCCTTCTTCCTGCCTCTAGCCGTCTCTAGGTTACACTTCTAAAGCTTCCTAGCATCTTCTTGGGTATAAACTCATTCTGTCCAAAATATCTGCACACACTGAAACTGTCTTCTTCCCACCCTGTCTCTTCTCATCCAACATTTCCCCAATCTACTTGTGGTCCTAAACACCAAAGGCAGCATAATACAAGGATTAAAAAATAGTGTCCTACAAGCAGACTACCTGAGTTTGAACCTCAGCTTTCCTATTGTTAGCTATAGCTGCTATCATGGGCTATATTTTCATCTATCTGGATCTCTGTTTCCTCGACTATAAAATGGAGATAATAACAGTACCAACACCACAGTGATCTTGTCTAGATCAATTAAAAAACTTTTGAAAAGCACCGCATTCTTCAGGTAAGTATTTACCTCTTCTACCATTTTAATATTAAGCACACAGATCATAACACTAACACTCCCTATAGTTGAGAAGCATTTAGCATCCACTACTGTTCCTAACATGGATACCTCTCCCCTTATCCATCATGAGCCAGTGGTCCAGACCAAGAGTGTGTGTGTGTGTGCACGCTCACACGCATGTGTGCGTGTGTATGTGTATGTGTGTTATCCTTTTTCTAACACTTGAGTCCTATTTCAGATGCAGCTATATGATAGACAATATAATTCTACTTATGAATGGGGCCTTGCAAAAGAAATCTGTGAAAGAAGTTCTAGCCAAGTGTCACCCACTGGGCCGTTTCACAGAGATGGAAGCTGTCAACATTGCAGAGACCCCCTCAGATCTCTTCAAGGCTGTGCTGGTTGAAACACCATTAGGTATGAATACTTATTTGTGAAATGGCCTGCGCCTGTTAGAAAATGCACATGTTTATGAATGCAGTTTTATACTCTTCACATTCATAGTCTAAAACAGGATAGCTGAGCTGCACATAGTGACACATACATACATATGTAGAAGGCTAAGGCAGGAAAGTGGGACATCTGAGATCTGTGTGGTTACACAGAGACCCTGCTTCATGAAAACAAAGAACACAACACAGCAAAAAGAAGCATCTAGGCCTAGGAAGATTGCTCAATTGGTAAAGCACTTGTCCTGCAAGCATAAAGACTTGAGTTTGAGCCTCAGAACCCTTGTAAAAAAACACAAGTGTTGAGGCACATTCCTCTAATTCCAGCACACAGGAGGCAGAGAGCCTTAGAACTTGCTGGGTATCTTGGGCTTGGCAAGCTTCAGTAAGAGACTCTGTCTCAAACACAAGGTGAGTATCTCTTAAGGAATGATACCTAGAGTGCCCCCTGGCTTCCACTTGGACACACACACACACACACACACACACACACACACACACACACACATAGACACACAAGCAGAACAATAGACAAGGTTGGGTAACCTTGAATTCTCGTTTCTCAGTTGAAGGCTGAATGAGATCTGATCTTTGTCACTGACAACCATCCAGATTAGGGAAGGGAATGGGGCTCAGATCCCAACTTCCAAATCCTTATGCTTTCTACCAGGTCATAGAAACTAAATGAACTTGTGAGTTCTCACACTGTTGGCTTCTCTTCTGTGTTTTATACAATTAGTTCTCTATCCTTTCATATTAAACTCTTATTTAGTTCAGGTCATATCTAGGGAGCATTTTGTTTTAAGAAGTATAGAAATGTCATTGTTATGTGCCACTTGGGACTTTCTATGAAATTATCTAGATCAGTTATGAGATGACTTAATTTCATTATAATTTGGTGCTGATAATAATGTCATTGTTCAAAATGTTAAAGGGGAAGTTTTCATGCATTAACTATTACTGTCAGGAAATCTAGAATGGTAGCAATTCATTGTTGATCATAAACAAAGTAGCTTTTACTTTAATTTGGGGAGCAGGGGTTAAAGAAATGTATCATTAATCAGCACTGGCATCTATTCTGGAAGACCTGGGTTCAATGCCTAACACTTACACAGTGACTCAAACTATGTGTAACTGCAGTTACAGGAGACCAACAACCTCTTCTGGTCTCTGCAGGCACTGGGCATACACAAAAATGCATGTGTATTTTACAGACAAGATACTCATCCATATAAAAAATATAAAAAGCAAAATAAAATAATTAATTTGGAAAGCAAGGTTAAGCATAGGGTATTTTTCATGCTAAGAACATGCCCTACACATGAACCCATGCTCTGAGTCAAAATGGTTATCCTTCAAAGAGATATGTTAAAAAGTAAAGGGCCTTATGGTATCTGGGTCACCTTTATGTATCTGAGGCTCAGGTAGTACAACCTGTTGGAAACCTGGAATGAATGATCTGGGAATATGAAGCAAAACTCTGCTGGGTCCCTGTAATGACTTGGGTAATTTAGTTTATCCCAACATCCTCACTTTATATTATAGAATAACAGTTTTGAAATTTAGTTTAAACATAGTTTTAGTAAAACAATGAGCCTGGTAGGGTGCAGATGGTAAATATTGCTATAAGGTTATGATGGGATATAGGGAGTTTTAAAAAGTTAGCCTCCAGTGACTATTTCCAAGGTGCTGTGAAGATTAAATAAGGTAATTTGTATCTACTGTTTGGTACAGCAAAGAGTGTCTAGGGTTAGCACACAATAAATGCTTGGTGAATAATAGATTTGTACTCTGGCTTGTGATTTATATCCTTTTCTTTCAGCTCCATTCTTTCAAGATTGTATGTCTGAAAACACTCTTGATGAACTGAATATTGAATTACTGCGCAATAAACTATACAAGGTAACAGTTTTCCCAAATGTATTTTTCTGATTGCATAGTATACTAGAGTTGGAGTTCACTAGTAACAAAGTTACTTTACCCATTGGCCAACTTTCAATTATTAAAGGATGCCTATTTGAAATATTGCCTATAGTTTTGGCTTCTTCTTCTTCTTCTTCTTCTTCTTCTTCTTCTTCTTCTTCTTCTTCTTCTGTTATGTGCATGTACATCAGTTTCTCCTATTCAGCAAGATTCTTAAGAATAAGTAGTGTACTTTATTCTTCTGTATCCTTTGTTCGGTGTCCAATGTCTAGAATGTAAAATGTGTGGGTTAGATGATGATAAATGGGTAGGTAAATATGTGAGAAACCCTATATCAAAGGCAACTGGTATACACAGTAGGCATTCTGTTTATAGTGTCTGTCTCTGCTGTAGATCTTGTTTCAGAACTCTGAATCTTATAATTATCTGTACATGCAAATGTATAGATAATTAAACCCATGTCAATATTACCAACTGGTAGATTCTATGTCATATGTAACACTGCATGATCTGATTGTCTGAACTGTGTTGCCACCATTTGAGAAGACTGTGTGCTATAAGCCAAGCAAAATCTGCTAGTGTGCACTGCATAAATTAACATGCACTACTATGGTATGAAAATAGTGTATTACACTCAAATACATGGTCCTCTCAATAGTAGTTTGTTATATGCAGCCCTTTTGTTTTATAAAGAGACACTGAACTGTAAGTAGGCATTCGTGAGACATAACCAACAGAACATAAGGTTCTAAGCCGTTCATGGCCTTAGTTCACCTAATTCAATAGCAAAGCTATAAGATTTGTACAATTCTTGTTCCTTGTATCAACCTGAGGGATATGGAGAGGTGAGGCTTTCTTTTGCAGAAACAGTTAACTTAGTACTGAGTTAATTAAGTATTGGAGCTGGAATGCAAACACAAGTAGTCTAACCTTACAACCTAGACTCTGCTTTTCCAGTGTATTCCCACAGTCAAAGCCAATGTGTCTTACAAGATTTAATATCAGAGTTACTAAATCATTTACAGAGCTCAGAGGAGGACTTGGAAGTCTTGTTAGAATAGTTGGAATCAACTATATAAAATAATCCAAGAATACTACAAAAATGATTGTTAAGTAATTAGACATTGTGATAAGTGCAATTTTGTTCTTTTATGTTTTTTTTTTTCAGTCTGGCCATGGGTATATTAGATATCTATTAAATTCACTACAGAATATCCTATGGTAGAAACAATTCAGTTTCCAGTAAGGCATTTTATAAGCTATGAAAAGATGACCTAGAAGTTTCCAGAAGGAAACTTACTCATTTCACTGTTAAAAAAATCTTCCTTCTTTCTAAGTCTTACCTTGAGGCATTCTACAAATTCTGCAAGGATCACGGTGATGTCACAGCAGACGTTATGTGTCCCATTCTTGAGGTAAGAAGGAGCTTTTGTCTCTGTCTTTGCCAAATAATGAGTTTATATACTTGCCCTTGCTTTGACCATGATGTATTGTCTTTTATCTTAGAAGTTACCTGAAAATTCAATAAATAATGTCTCAAGAGTACTGTTTTCTTAGAAGCCAACATTGTAGCTTAGTGGTTGAACACTTAGTAACAATGTGGGGACTTGGGTTCTACTTCTAGCAGTGCACAAATCAACCAAACAAAATGCCTAATTATGATTCATGTTGATGGATATGTAGAAAGTAGACTACAATTCAGTAAACATTTTTGCATACCACTAATAACTGGTAGATTATAAATATTCTTATAATACCCAATCAAATTCACTCCAAAGATGCAACACTGAGTAACAGGAAACCCTTCAGGTTGGTACTGCAGTCCATCATGCCTCTCATAGTGGCATAATCCTTATACAGACCTTAGACAAAGGCTAGCTCAGCCTTAAACAAAGGCTAGCTTAGCAGTCCTCCATCATTGCAGCATTCAGCAGGAAGGCGATAGTTAAATGCACAATCAGCAGGAATTCGATTGTGTGTGTAACTCCACATCAGTGCCTTCCCTGGAGTTGATGTTACATCCTTTCAAATTTTCATTGTATCACCAAAGATCCCACCCATGCTCAGAGGCCCTCTTGACAGAACATTGACATCTAAATGCGTGGGAGCTTGGGGTGGACATCAAGTAAGGCTGGTGTTCATCTCAGATTGTATTTAACAGACATCTCTCCATGGCTTTCTAATCCCCTTAACAAATGAAAGAAACACCACTTTGATGTTTTCTAAATCCTTATTTTGCCCTTTGAGACTAGGTTTTATCTAAGGAATATTTGTATTCTCTTTAAAAAACAAAAAGAAAAAAGAAAAAAGAAAAAAGGACTTCTGGTTTCAAGAAAAATCTATTAAGCACTATCCTTTAGGCAAAAAGAAAAAACTTCCAGGTGGCATTTGCATATATTTTTAATACAATTCTGAAACTGCTTTTCATATAATTAGTTCTCAAAATATGTACTCATTGCAATTTTATAGTTAAAGTTACTTTGCTATTCCTGTTGAAATACTTAAAGTAAAGCCAAGCAGTTCTTGAAAGAAAAATCTTACCAGTGTCTGAAAAAGCATAAAAGTATGTTTTGCTATTATATACTATGAAGTGGGAATTTAACAAATAAAAATACTTTTTTCATGACACAGTGTCACAAGTGAGCTAGTTTCTCTTAGACATGCTGGTTACATAATGAAGAATATAGTCATCTTAGGCAGTGGTTGTCTTTCTTCACATAGATTAACTGCTCACCATTTCATCCAAAGTTCCTAACTCCACTTTCCAGTTGGTATAATTTTGTTGGTTTAGTAATGATGTGTCAATCTTTGCCCAGATATATGTAACATAAAAGTTTTCATAAACCAGTTACCTTCTAAAAAAATGTGTAATGACTCTTACCAGACAACATTTTTCTGCAGATATAACTCAATCATAGCACCCTTACCAAAAATCCATGAGTTCCTGAGTTCAATCTTCAGCACTGTCTTAGCCAGTGTTCTACTCCTGTGCAGAGACACCATGACCAAGGCAACTATAAGAGAAGGATTTAAGTTGGGGGTTTGTTTACAGTTTCCGAGGTTTAACCCATAGTCATCATAGCATGAATCAAGGGGCATGCAGACAGATGCTAGAGCAGTAGCTGAGAACTATATCCTGATCCACAGGCAGAGAGAGAGAGAGAGAGAGAGAGAGAGAGAGAGAGAGAGTCTGGGCTTGACACAGGCTTTTGAAACCTCAAAGCCTAGCCCCAGTGACATACTTCCTTCAACAAGGCCACACCTCCTAATTCTTTTCAAATAATTCTATTCCCTGGTGACTAAGCACTCAAATATATGAGCCTATAGGGGCCATTCTTATTTAAACCACCATGAGTACTTAAAAGAAAATAATGAAAATCCAAAACTCAACACTACTATATGTTAGATCACTATATGCCAGTGCTTTGTATAAATGAATTCCCTTGGACTTCAAGACTGACATTTTAGAGCCTATCTTTCAAAAGGGGTGCCTGAGGCACACAGATGGCTAAGAACTTCCCTAGTGACATACTATTAGTAAAAGTCAATGTCAGGATTTGAGCCTGAGCCACTTGGATTCAGTTCTCATATACTTATCTAAGGTGGCATATTGCTTCAGCACCCACACTTCTTTTGTGTGTAAAAATGTATTAATTCATGATCAATATTCTATTGTATAACCTATAACAATAAGGATATGTAAGAAGTATGCCTTTGCAATTCTCAATAGTGTTTTGGAAAAAATGGTTATCAGTAGAAAAATTTGAACTACTAGATACCTAGTGTTCTTCTTTCCTACTCCAAGAATACAAATGCATAGAACTATCTTTATACATTTACATAGAAATATCAGCTCCACGTGACAGACAACTACAACTTTTCTAAAACTATGCTCAGATGGGAGTAGTCAGTTTTACATGTACTGAAGATCACATAGTTGGCCTTTTTGTATTTCTTCTGCAGCTACAGAGCACAAAGACTTATAATATTCCATATATATGGTCTTGAATGCCAGTTGATGGGAGTACTCAAAAGCATTAAGGAACTGGGGATGCAGTTCAAACGCAGAGTGCTTATCAAGAAGGCACAAATCTCCAGGTTTAAAACCCAGCCCTGCAGAGGAGGGGGAGAAAATGAGGGAGAGAAGAGAATATAAAGAGAGAGGAGAAAGAGGAGAGTGTCCTGTAATCTGAAGCTGTGTCAGGCTGTGCTTAGGGATGATCAAAGAACATGTTTTTAAACTTTTTCAATTATAGTCATTTTCCCTATGAGGCTCCACATTCATGCCAAGAGCTTTTAAACTCAACGAAAAAAAAGAACATTAGAGTATAAAAAGAATTCAAAAGAAAACAACCAAATAGGCAGGAAATAGAAGCATGAGTTATGAAAAAGAAAAAAAAAAAGGCTCTTTATGGGAACAGCCCTTCCTCTTCAGCGCAGGCAGTATTTCAGCATGTAGGGCTATGGAATGGAACATGTGCTTACAAGCTAAGAAATAAACTAATAACAAAGGCAAAGCAAAGGAAATGGACGAACCATTTAGATAATATGGTCAAAGTCTTTTCTTAACCTGATTCTTCCCATCTACCTGTTTATTTAGTTTTCCAGGGGCTTACTTATCCTTAAGTTTAAGTTGTGAATATCCTCCACATGCCCCGTGCTCCCTTGAGCAGCAGTATCCTCTGGTGGGGCCTCTGCTGTCTTGATGCCGGCAACACTGCTTAGTCTGTCCAATTCCCCTCCTTAAAATTCGAACATCTTACAACTAGAAAGAGTATCTGGGATGGCTACCCACATGTTTATTTCAAGGATTTTTTTTTTGTAGTGAACAATCCCTCTTTCATTTCTTCTCTTCTTATCCCTGGAAGGTTTAAAATGATTTACAAGACTGGATATAGGCAGGAGCCAGATTGTAACTGCGTTTGCTTCCAAATAAGGCTACCCTGCTTCTGACCCACCCATAACTTCCAGGAGGCTAATCAAAAGGACCAGTGGGAGCACTCACCCCCTGATGATAAGAAACACCTGTTCTAACAGAAACCTTCCATTAGAGCTGCGGCAAGCCTGGCTTTGTCACTAGCTAGTAAGTGAGGAAAGCAATGAAGGAGAGCACAGAGCCAGTCTCTCCAGCTTTCTTTTACTGGTGAACAGCCATGCGGTCTTGTTAAGGGGCAGAGTGTGATTCTAAGGGTTTAACCTTAAACTATGGCTTGAGAGTCTGCATTATTCCCATTGACATCAAAGCTACTGAGCCATGACTTCGAGTAGCATCACTGTAGTAAATATTGTATACAATTCAAAAGTGATGAAACCAAGAAGACTCTTCTGCTAGATTCAGTAGATAGTTAGAATACTCCTCTGCGACAGGCATTGAGTCCAGAAGTGAGCAATGAATAAAAAAAAACAAAGTCCTTCCAAGAGTTAAGAGTAGGAAGTGGAAAAATACAGGGACAGACTTCAAAATGACAAGTACAAAATATTTCAACGATGCCAAGAAGAATTCCTGAGTCCAAAGGCCAATACCTAGCATAAAAGGTGGGGCTCTTGAGGGAGTAGAAAGGGGCCTGGGAAGAAAGTTCTAAGAGCCAGAGGGTGGGGCAGAGCCTGTGAAATGCTTTTGTCTGGACACACGTGAACTTATGTCAGTTGTGGTTACCTGGACAGACCTGCATAAGATCATCTCAGTTTTAAATGCCAGGATAGAGTAAAGAAGAGGACCTGAGGCCCAACCTCTAGCTGAGGAACTATTGGCAGTTGATGTGGCTGCTGGAGGAAAGTTATTTTTCTATAAGAGTGTAATGTGGCCATTGGTAGGTTCCCCATGTCCCAGTGGATTGCCCCATACCCATTTGTATATAGGGCTACAATTTGGACACAGTGGGTTATAAATATATGTATATATTTATGTAAATATATGATATATATAGTATATATACCACATATATACACATATTATATATAGTATACATCATATATATATCATAATTTTTTATAAAAAAGAGGAAGATGGAATAATTTATGTGGATATGAGGAAAACTGAGAGAAATCAGAAACACGAGGAACAAAAGAATAGGAATGAAATCTTAAGGAAGATAGCATGATTACAGGAAACTGGATTGATGGAATAGGAGCTCAGTGACCTCACAGTGTTCGGCACAGGTCATAAGTACACATTAACCTACTTAAGGATTCTAAGGAATCCGGCCTTGCAAGGAAGACAAATCACCCCAAGACACATGATTCTTAGCTAAAGAATCAGAGGTGGCAGGTCATTTAAAAAAAAATCCAAATCATGAAGATACAGATGGCATAAAATATAAAGTTTAATTACATAAAACAAATAAATAGGGCTAGGGATGTGTCTCGATGGTAGAGTCAGTGTGACATGCATGAGGCCCTAGATCAGATCCTCAGCATCACAAACAGTAACAATAATACCAGTCATAGTGACGGGGACATTGAGAAGGGGTCAGTAACACTGAGAGATAGCACGCGTTTGCTGTTCACACACCCCAGCACACACATTCGCTCACATTGCCTTACTCCCTCCATGGCTGAACCATCCTGGCATTATTCTCACATTTATGGAAAATGCATTGATGACTCTGGTAACATACATGAAAACAACCTGTGAGGGACTCGTTGCAAAGAACCTGGCAAAGAGAGCTTTGGTAGGGTTTCAAGAGTCATAGGTAGTCCCAGGGCTGCACAGTCTCCTCTAGCAAACAAATTCTCCCTTTCAAGAGGAGTCTAAAGGGGACTAGAGAAAGTACTAAAGCAGCTGAAGGGGCTTGCAGCACCATAAGAGGAACAACAATATGAACCAACCAGTACCCCAGGACCTCCCAGGGACTAAGCCACCAACCAAAGAAAACACATGGTGGGACTCATGGCTCCAGCTGCATATATAGCAGAGGATGGCCTAGTCAGTCATCAATGGGAGGAAAGGACCTTGGTCCTGTGAAGGTCTTATGCCCCCCTGGTGTAGGGGAATGCCAGGGCCAGGAAGCAGGAGTGGGTTGTTGAACAGGGGGATTGGGGAGGGGATAGGGGGTTTTCAGAGGGGAAACCAGGAAAAGGGATAACATTTGAAATTTAAATAAAGAAAATATCTAACAAAAAAAAAAAAAAAAGAGGAGGCTAAAGGAACCCTAGTAACACATGCCTACTTTGTAATTAGACACGGACTTCACTTCAGAAATGCAATTCTGCATGTAGCTTGGGGTGTAATTGATGATTATATTTGCTGCCTTATGTCTTTTGCCTGCAGTTTGAGGCCGACAGACGCGCTTTAATCATCACTCTGAACTCATTTGGCACTGAACTAAGCAAAGAAGACAGGGAGACCCTCTTCCCCACCTGCGGCAGGCTCTATCCAGAGGGGTTGCGGTTGTTAGCTCAAGCTGAAGACTTTGAGCAGATGAAGAGAGTGGCAGATAATTATGGAGTAAGTGACTTCACCAGCACCCGAGTGCCTTGCATTACTTCAGCACAGGCCCTTTAGAAGCTCACACATCCATTTAGACACATCATCCAAAGTTATACCCAGATGGCAGCAAGCAGAGCCTCTTGCAGTAATTATGCCTCCCAGAGAAACACTTCAAATTTCCAGTCCAAGCTGGTGTCTTTTAAGAATCCTGCCAAGAAAGCCCTTGTTTAAATCTCCCAGGAGTGGTTATCTGAGCACTTCTTGAAGTACCTTTTAAAGCAAGTTCCCCAAGAGGCTGAGGCAAGCTTCTGGAAGTGGGAGTTCATGTCAAAACTATATAAAAGAGCCTGACCCCAGAGTGCCTTCCAAGTACCCTCTGGGGAAACAAGAGTCAGGACAGAATAACTACAGGAACTAAAAGAGAACATGGGATGTGTGTGGCTTCTCCCAACCCCTTTGCTTAATGGCAGAAGCTGGCAGATGAACAGAACCATTCGTTTGCTCTCCCTTCTGCATTCAGGACTCTCAGACAGCATGGGGCTCTCCACAGATGGTATGCGTCTCACCCAGGACCCACCTCCTCGGCCTTGTGGGTAGTCATACATATGACCTACAGTTCACATCCTCAGCTTAAGAAGACACTGGTGTTTCCTTATAGGTTTCTGAGTCCTTCCAGGAGAAATTCAGCAAATAGCATACATAAACCTTCTTAATGTAATGGAGGGCAACTCTTTACTACAATGTTAAGATTTAGGCTTCTCGCTGGTTTCCACACCTTCTACACTTGACATTTCCTTGAGGTGTATCAGTTGTCGTCTCAAGGAGCTTGCAAACCTATACTGGTCAAACTGTAAGAGTTCAGTGAGTCTGATGCATTTATGTGTGGAAATGTCAATGTACAATGAGGAAAAAAAAATGTAGCTTTTGCCCTGCACTTGTAGCCTTGAATAAGGGAGAAAGGGAGAATTTCTACCATCTCTTGGGTTGTTTGGATATTTTACAGGATGAGGGCATGTCAGCAAGTCAAAGGCCTGATCAAAAACACTCAGTCCTTCAGTTACAAATGTTCTTTAAATCACACACACACACACACACACACACACACACACACACACACACACTAACAATAACTCTATTGCTAAGAAGATATATTTATATGCATTTGTAAAAACTGAAAAATCCCTTACATTTAAACTCTTGTCTTTGTTTTTAAGGTTTACAAGCCTTTGTTTGACGCTGTCGGTGGCAGTGGGGGGAAGACACTGGAAGACGTTTTCTATGAGAGAGAGGTACGGTGGAAATGGAAATGTTAGCATTTATGTGCTCTTGTCGTTGTTATTGTTATCATGGACTTTAAATATTTCCTCACTTGAAATTTCTTCTATTTCATCAGGACAGTTCGTGCTTTTCCATAAACATTGTATATTTTCACTTCCTTATAGTGCCAGAGCCCTGCGGCTGCATATAGTTTCACAGAAGTTGTCCTGTGAAGAGTGTGTGTTTAGTGGGAGCTATAGAAGTGACTTTTGCATAGTTAGTGAAGTAGAAAAGGAAAACCGGGCATCCTCACAGAAGCTGACTTTTCTCAGTTTGGTTCCCCTCACTCCCTAATTCACATAATCTGCAAGAACTTTTTTTTTTCATAGTTAAAATGCAAGTATAACAGTATCCACATGGGAATTATTCATATGGAGACCCAGAGCCTAGATTAGTCCCTTTCCCTAAAAAAAGTGTGCAGATTACTTAATCAATCATTATCAAGTCCTTGGCTACTGTACTGTTTAATGAAGAAAAAATTTATTCTTCCTAATCAAGTTTGTTTCTACAATTCTAGATAAATTTTCTAGTATATTCACTTGACTGAAGCCATCCCGCACTCCTACCCTCCCTCCCCCCGGCTATCTGGTTGAAGTTAATAAAGAACGAGTGATCAGTGTTGGGATATCACCACTTGCAGCCTCGGGGAACTTTGTTCCCAGACATTAGGCATTTTTCAACAGCCTGCTTCCATACAAAGGAGTGGAAGCAAGGCAAAGAATCCAACATATTAGGGATCTTTACAAACTACACAGGCTGTAGCAGCACAACAAACGGTCGGTCAATAAAGCTGCTCTTTGCAAGAAACATGAGTGTCTACAGAGTCAGCCTGCACTCCTGACTCTGTCGCTTAAGGTGTACAGAGGAGCAAGAGAGCTCTGCACCTCTCCTGCCCAGCATAGTGGGATGGCTGCACACCTCTTCTTTGCAGCATGGTGGACTGTGTGCCTCTCCTGCCCAGCATAGTGGGCTGGCTGCACACCTCTTCTTTACAGCATGGTGGACTGTGTGCCCTCTGTGCTTCTTTTCCACCCTAAAGTCAAAATGGAACAAAGTGAAAGACCCGTTAAATAAGGAATTTCATTTTCTTTTGCTTACTTACTTTTGAAGAACAAAGCAATATAACTTCATGGCTTGTAGCTCTAGAGCACTATAAAAGGCTCACATGTCAGTCTGGATTCCAGTGCACTGTTGCATTTCTCTGAGACGTAGACAGCCTTAAATACCTGCTCAAAATTTTTGGAAGTTGTAGCCAAGAAGGTGGCCAATGAGGCTAGGCCACCAACTGAAAGCCAGAGAAATAATAGTGGAAATTTAAACATATATTCCCCAAACACACCCTTCTTCTAATAGCACTAGGATGTGAAGCCTACTGTGTGAGCCCATAAGCTTTGGTACTTTTCTACATTTGTCCATGTGACCCTTCCTTAAGATGTGCTGAGTTGCCTCTGATCCCACTATTGGTCCAACTGGCCCACTAATTAAGAACAAATAGGCACCACTGTAGCAGAAGCCATTTCTAGCTTGTCTATTACTTCATAAATGTAGTATGTTTTAAACAAACTGATGGTCCTTGTCATCTTTTTCCTTCCTTAGGTACAGATGAATGTGCTGGCATTCAACAGGCAATTCCATTATGGTGTGTTTTATGCGTATGTAAAGTTGAAGGAGCAAGAGATGAGAAATATCGTGTGGATAGCAGAATGCATCTCACAGAGGCATCGAACTAAAATCAACAGCTACATTCCAATTTTATAAGCCAGTGTACAGAAGATCATACATGTTGCCATGAAGTTATTGAGGAAAGGAAGGGGGATTGTGTCACATTATCTAGATTATATAAAAGTAAGTCATACCACCTTTCCATAAACTACATGTCCACTGGAAGCCCAGTAAACAGAACTTGAAACAAAATATGCCTTTCTTGTTTCCAACAAGCCCCAGTCGTTTTTTCACATTTATGACTTCCTGCTCACTGGCCTCATACGTTCATTTTCATTGACCCTGTGGCACTTTTTGTATTCTCATTTGGTCAGACTAAAATCATACGTAATCAGGTTCTTCACGAGTTCTTTTCCGTTCTTCTCCCCAAGCTCAAACACTGCTTTGCCTTTTACGTGTTTGGTCCTTCCATGCATTCACGAAAATGCAAAGCTGTGGGTAGCTAACATACACCATGCTTGGTGAAGACACGTTCCCTTCCTTTCCCCCAAGACTTTTGAGAAAGATAGATTCCCCAAATGCAAGCATTGTTAAATTTATTACTAAATTAGATTATCAACGCACACATAGAGACAGAGAGAGAGAGAGAGAGACAGACAGACAGACAGACAGAAGGATGAATAACTTATATCGATATGTATACCAGTGGTTCTGTCATACTTTATTCCAGAAAATCCAACTAATTGTACTTTATTCCTTCAGAAGATGTAGATACAGCATGGTTGCTACATAAAGTTGAAACAATGCAGAGGTTGCTCAGAAAAAGAAAAATAGCAAAATGTGTCTCCAATCTTTTCTTTAAATAGGAAATTTTTCTTAAATATAGTCTATGCTTGCTCTGCTTCACAAATTAAATCTGTGCAGTCAACATGATGACTCAGCAGGTAAGAGCTTGAAGTCAACTCCATGAGTTCGATTCCTGGAATCTCACATATGGAAGGAGGGAACTGCAAAACTACAAGATCATCTTTAATCCTTTAATCTTTACTTATGCACCCCACCACTACACACACTTACAAAAGAATTTTAAAGAAGGGCACAGAAATAATGTGAACTAATTTTACTATACACTCTCTATATACACATGCTATGTAGAATAGTATGCATAAACTAAGGAGCACAACATTTTTATGTAGAATAATCATTTATAAATATAACAAAAATAATGTTTTGTTGAACTAAGAAGAAAGCCAAGTGCCTACTCCTTGACTGCAGATGCAATTTACCCAGCTGCCTCCTGCCCAGACCAACACACCTTCTCAACCACCTTAGACTGTCCTCTCAAACCCTGACCCAAAAGAAACCCTTCCCTTTCTAAACTGTTGTTTCAGGTATTTTGTGGCAGCAACACAACAAAGTAACTAATACAGAAAACTGATACTGCCATTGCTACAATAAACTTGATTTTGGGATTGCCTTTAGAGTTGTTTTCTGTGAGAAATATGGAAGATTTGGAAGTATGGGTTTAAAAGCAAATGATTAATTGGCCATTGTGATATGAGTTTGGAAAAGCAGACAGCTCAGAGAAATCCAGACAGTGGAAGGCAATTTCCTGAGGTTTCTGAAGCACTCTAGTAAGTACTCAGCTACAAGCCATTCATGGGATATTCTGGCAAAGAAGCTGGCTGTATTCTGCCTATGACATGGAAACTTGACAGAAGCTGAATTCAAAGGAAATTGACTGCTTGCTTGGTAGAAGAAATTTCCAGACAGGATAGCAGTTCAGGCCACACCATGGTTACTACTCATTGCTTTTCTCAAGGTCTACAATGAGAGAGTGCAACGAGAGCATAACACATGTAAATGTGCATTTAGGATAAAAAGGAATATAAACAAGTTTGAAATTACAGACAAGGTAGGTGTGGACAAAGCAGATATATTTGCTAGAAAGATTAACGCCATTAGAGAGAACCCAATTACTCAGCACTGGGACAATCAGAAAGGCGCCCCAAAGGCAAGACCCAACTGTTCAAATGATCCAATCTATGAAAACGCAAGTTAAAGAGCATGCCTGATCTGAGAATATCAGGAGAACTGAAGGGACATTATGCTGAAAACCAATTCCCAGGGAAACTGATACATGTATGTTCAGTCTCAAAGTTACAAAGAGACTGCTGCAACCATGGGCCAGAGGTTGGGAGGCAGGATGTTTCTTAAGCTGGCAGAAATTTGAGTGCATGAAAGATCTAAGAGTGATGGAGACAGGGAGTCTTGCCGCAAGAGTCTAGACACCTACTGAGGCTAAGCAGTTCCAGGAAGGGTTATATTCCTCACACAAGGTTCTGAGAGACAATTATGTGAAAGGAAAGATCAAGTTCTGATGGACATTCTAGAATGCGGTAGATGCCAGAGTTGCAGGATATCTCCTGAAGAAAGTTATAGACACAGAGGGAAACCAGTCCAAGAGAGAGAGATGACAGGTGCTGAATGACACAGATCTGGAGAGGCAGGAATGCCAAAAGTCATTGGAGTTCAAATTATTCTGAATATGGGGAAACGATGATTGGTACTTTTCTTTTGGAGTTTCAATATTTCTTTTATATCCTTCTGTTCTTTAATTTTGAAATGGGAACATTTATTCCATGCCATTAAGTATCGGAAGTATGAATTTTTAAAATTTTTTTATACTGGCTTAGTATTTGGTACATTGCCTTGAGTCTTGAGGAGGGACTTTGTACTATAGCAAACAAAAAGACAAGAATTCATTTCCTAGTCTAAGTAGGGGGTTTTGGTTGACAGGGTGGGCTTTTAGTTTCTATTTTTGTTGTTGTGTAGAGACTGCCTTGATGTGTAGCCAAGGCTTGCCCTTGATCTTCCTGCCTTTGGCTCATAGTATCCAGGTTAGAAACAGATGCCAGTAATCCTGAGTCATTGTCTTTGAAGCTGACACCTCCACCATTCTTTTCCCCTTATTTCTCCCAACACTCATTAACTTTCCGTTTCCATCTCTATTATTGTTGTATTTCATCTTGGAGCAGTATAGTTTAGTGAGATCCACACCCCAGATTCCTTCCAGTCATTAGCCAGTCCAACCACCCATACATATCTACTGCAGACTATTCACACCTTCTCCCTCCTCATCCATTTTACCATCACCATCATTTTTTCTCCACTTCATCAAGTGTTCCTCTGTTCCTCTGTCCCTCAGTTACCCTATAATATAGTCTCCAGTTTCTACCACTGACTGAGGGCATGGTTGCTAACTGAAGTTCAACCAACTAAAGGATGTCCCAACAAGGATGGTTCTTGGATGCTTATGCTCAGGAAAGTGAATTGGAACTATTTGTAGAGAAAAAGGGAATAAGTAAAAAGGTCCACATAAGCTACCGTGAGCATCAATGTATTACAAATCTATTACTCCTTAGAGAATGACAAGTCTCCCAGATTCATGAGTGCCATTTAAAATCTGTAATCGTTGACCACATGGAAAGCTCAGCAGAAGCTCTATACAACCTTGGATGACTTCAGCACCTTCAAGCCTATTTAAATTAGTGGAGAGCGAGGCTGTCTTCAAACTGTAACATGAACATGGCTTTCTTATGATGGTAGCAGAGGCACCAATATTAATCTTGAATCTCAGCAGTGAAAGTCATCAGCCTTTATTTTGCCAGTGCTGAAGATTGATATTGTATGATAGACATATGCTCTATCACTGAGCTCACACCAGCCCAACCCTTCTTACTTTTGAACAGCAATTTTACATTTTCGTTAACTTATCCATTTCTATTTTGTAGAAGGCTTGAGTTCCACCTGCTTACAGACAGCACTAAGGAATCTAGGACTGTTAAACATCTAGGCTTGTCTCAATGGAAAGGATGTGAATACCTTTTTTCTACCTAGCAGGCTGAGAGTGGATACAGTTAATAGATCATCTGTGTTATCTGTCTAACAGGCCATTCCAGAAACCCCCACAATATTATGTTTACCCCAGACACTTCCTCCCTAAACCTTTATCTTGAGCATGGCTTCTCAGTCAATAGAGCTGACACTTAGGGGAAATGTCACATGTGCTTTTTAGCTTGGTGACCTCTATGCTATCTATATAACCAAGAGCACACCAGATCTTAACCTAGGCCCTTAAGCTATAGGACCCATCTTACAGAAGAGGTCACATGTACATGAGATTGAAGTCATTGTCACCAGGAACCTTTTTTTTTTTTTTTTTTCAAAATTGTACTGTGCTTAAATATGTCTAAAATAAACTACCTGGCATCAGACTGTAGAAATTTGAACCAACAACAGTTAAGCTGTGTTAAACTGAATTTCCTCTTTGATGCACTAGGATTGTTACTTCAATGGCCATGGCATTTGTAAAGACTTCCCCTATATACAGAGAGAAAGGGGGGAGTGGGAGGGGCAAGGGAGAGAGGACTTGCTTATGTAGATTTTCTAAAATTAAAGCATCCAATTATCCAACTTGAACTTTGCTCTTAGAGCTGCCTGACTCACTGTATAATATGCTGTCTGCTTTACACTTGGGGTTGTTTCAATTTAGACTTTAAAGCAATTTTGTTTTTCAAGAGAGTTCACTAATATCTTCTGGAGTATCCCTGTGATATCATCTTGGACTGTCCATTACATCACTAGGGAAAAAAAATACTGTAAAAAGGAAACAGACCTAAGAGTTTGGAGAGTTCTGTTTTGTTTTGATTGTTTTTAATCTGTTTATTTTGTTTTGTCTTGCTTCTGCCCAGCTGGAGATCAAGCAGTTTTATCCACGCATGAACACTAGACCACTGAGCTGTATCCACAGATAGACTTTAGTAATATTCACGAATAGATTTTTTTTAATTCTTTAGCATATTTAACAGGATTTGAAGAGACTGGAAGCTAAATGACCAGGAATCTCACTCCAACACTCTAGATCCTGTGACTGTGCATGGAGATTTACCATGATGGGGAGATCTCTGTAGTTCATGCTGAGTAAATCACTTAGAGCCTCAGAAGCCTGCCAGCAGAAACATCTCAAGGGGGAACAGCAGGCAAAAGCATGCATATAAATATAAACTGTGCTTTAAGGCATTGACACCACAGTTTATTCCCTGCGCTGGATGTAATTTATGACATATTACTCTTACATTAGCAACGAACATTTAATAGCAATCCTTAGAATACGTTTAATAATTTGGATCCATATGTAGTTTAGGAATCTGGTGACCACTAAGTCATTCTCTTAGAATAATGAATATCTTCACAGCCACAGAATTGTGCATAAAGCCTTTGACCTGTTTTTGAACTCTAGGGTAGAAAGCTCAATTGCAGAAGCTGAAAGGGGAAGAAAGTGTCAGGGTAGGGAGAAACAGACCAGAAGGATTTTAAGTTTTAACATAATAGGCCTGTGAGATAGCTCAGCAGGTAAAGGGTGGAGTTGAATCCCCTGGCCCCACATGGTGGCGGAAGAAAATAGACTCTACAGCTGTTCTCTGACTCCCACACCTGCATTGAGGCGTTTGTGCCCTTTCCCACCCCAGAACAAATAAAAGGCAAGTACTCCATAGACTTTTCTTATCCAAGGGCAATGTACTGAGCTGAACAAGAAGGCTTCAAGGAGGAGAAGTCCACACCTGGCCAGTCTTCAGGAGGGCAGAGGGACTGAGGTCACAACCATTCTGAGCTCCAACTCAATTGAGATTATAATCCAAAGTGCCTACAAAGTGCTTCTTAAAATTGATATACGCAGCGGTCTGGCCCTGGTTTTTGCAAGAACAATAGATAATATTTTTTGTGAAATGGTTAAGATAAGTGCTGAAGCCTAACTCTAGAAATGAATAATCAAGCAGGAAAAATTACTTTTGAGGCTTTATCGTCAGGAAAAAAAAAGTTGCTTTCCTGTAGTCCCTTGATTTAAGCTAGAGACGAACCAGTTCTATTTTATAGTCATCGATTTGCTTAAAATTGAGTAAAATAACTCAAGTGGAAGAAATAAGAGTAGTTGAAACACACGGGACCTCCTTAGTAAACACTGAAAATCTGGTAAGACAGGCAGAAAGATCAGTCTGTCCGGTCCAAGAGGGCTGCAGAAGTGGCCGGTGCTGGTCTGGGTGAGGCCGTTTTCAGGAAGGACTGTGGAGAGAGTAATTGGCTCAAATCGGTAGCAGCTGGACACTGCTGACCTTGCCGGAGCCCCACAGAGGCTGCGCTAAACACAGGAGCGATTTGAAAATGTGGGAAAGCAGCAGGAAGGAAAAGGGGAAGGCTCTGTAAAATCAAAACAGAGGAGAGCTCACTTCAGAAGAAATCTCAGTCTCATTGATGTCAAATGAAAACCACACCCTCTTTAGTCTCCTTTAAGTCAATTTTACATAGTAACAATTTTCCTCTTCCCCCTACTTTTCTTAGTTTCTGGGCTTTTCCTACATATTTCTCCACTGGGATGTAATTGCTACACTGTAAGCACTTAATGTAATTAGGAGAGAGTAGACTCAGGATGAGAAAATAAGTGGTACTTTTAAATGTACCTCGCAGCCACTATGAGAGCGACTGCCTCAGGCTCTGAGGAGCCAAAAAGGCTGGTGCCAAGGCTATGTGGCTCTGCAGCAAGGACGTCCTGCCTGAGCTTAGAAAGGAGACCTCAGATTCAGGGGTTAACCGAAGTGATTCCCACCACTGTGGATGTGGTGGCAGGCACAACAGAACAGCACTCTATTTAAATAGAAAGCGTCTACCTATTTTATAAACTAATATAAATTGAGACTTTTCTTTCTAGACACCTACCCCACCCCCACCCCCTGCGCCGCAAAGAGTGAAAATAGCCCCATTAACTTTTAAGAATCAAGTAATATTGTCAGCTGTAAGCCCAAAGTCAGAATTTAAGAAAAAGACTTTTAAAATATTCATTTTATAAAAAAAGCCCACGAATGGGAAAATACATGACACATTTATTTTTAAATCCAGAGTCTCTCAGCTACGGTGTCAAAGCACAGTTTTCCTGTGGGTTGCAGAGTGAAGAGATGCTCACCTCACAGCCCTCAGGATGCCCCCCCCTCCTATCCTCTAACCTGAATTACTGTTTCTGCCAACCCCCCCCCCCCGTGCTGTGCCAATGTTATTTTATTCATGTGCAGTGATGTGGGAAACAACTAAGCCGTTTTAACCAAGCAAAACAGAAAATGAGTAACAAGGCTTTCCACCAAGAGCTTGATGCCAGGGCCAGCAGAGGCCATGTTTATGTTTCAATGCTACCCTTTTTGGACATCAAAACACACATCCTTCACAATTAGTGTGTTCTTCAGAGATTAGCATCCATCACATTATCTGTATCAAGGTGAGGCATTCTTTGTCTTAGAGCAAAATCCAAACTAAAAACCAGCAAAATATCTCTGTGAGTAAACTGACATACATGATTTCTTCTTAGAAAGTGAGTGATTTATTTATTTTCAAAATAGTAATTTTAATAACTTTAGTAGCTAGTAAGTAGCTAATAGCTATAGGAAACATGTTTATGAGTCCTTCCAGCAAAGAAGAGATTTATTAAGTTTCAGAACTTATTAATTCAGTGGTGTTAAGTCACACAGGGCACTTGTGAGGTTTTGTTTGGCAAATATCCCATGAGCGCTGCCTTTTTCCCCAGAATACAGCTTCTTCTCACTTTTATCTGTTTCCTGAGGCTACTAAGGGAAAGTTTTCAGCTTAACTGGAGACTGGGGTTTCCCACCAAGATCCTCAGAGCAAATGGCCTGTATCATCCTGTTACACTGAGTCTGGGACTTTTTTCCCTCTGCCAAGTGTTGCAGGTTAGCAGTTTTCATGGTAAGGAGTGTGTGTGTGTGTGTCTGTGTGTGTGTGTGTGTGTGTGTGTGTGTGTGTGTCTGTGTCTGTGTGTCTGTGTGTCTGTGTGTGTGCGTGTGTGTGCATAGAGGCCCTAGATCAATGTCAATTCTGCGTGTGTATGTGTGTGTGCATAGAGGCCCCAGGTCAATGTCAATTCTGTATGTGTGTGTGTGTGTGTGTGTGTGTGTGTGTGTGTGTGTGCACGCAGAGAGGCCCTAGGTCAAAATCAATTCTTCTATTACTCTCCCTAGTTTCTTGAGACAAGGTCTCCCCCTGAACCTGGGGTTTGCTCTATGGCTAGACTGGCTAGCTAATGAGGTCTCAGGGTTAACCTATGTCCCCCCTTCCCCAGAGGCACCCCTCTGTGCACAACACTAATGTGAGTGCTATGAATCCAAACTCAGGTGTTTGTGCTTGAACGGCAAGTTCTTCACACACTGGTCATCACCTGCCCTCTGTCTAGGGAATCATTTAATTAGAGAGTTGCATGAATAATCTATTCTGTGCTCTGGTACACAGACCCAGGCAGCCACCCTGCATCCATGAAGGGCTGCTCATGGTTGTGGTGATCTTGTCTATGCCTTACCCTGGTCCATTTTTTTTAATTGATTTTTTTGTGAATTTTACATCCTGCACCTAAATGCCACTCATGTCCCCATCTCTCCTTCTCCACACTTCACCATTGCAACTTCCCCCCAAAAGAAAACATACAAGCAAAAAATTTTGCTGCGGAAGCTGAGCTGTGGCACAGTGTGTCATGCAATATGCCCTTTTGCCCAAACAGCTTTACTTCCAGATGTTCACTGGAATGAGTCATTGGTCTAGATTCTGCTACACTATCAGTACTAGATCCTCACCGGGACTCCTCTTGGATATCCTGTTGTTGCCCTGTGCAATGAAGATCTTGCGGTGGTTTTGGTTCTGCAGGACCAGCCCCTTCCCATGCTCCAGCAGTTCATCAGTCGGGTAGATGTTTAGGTGGATCTGGGTCTGGGTGGTAGCTGAGCTGCTCAGCCGGACAGCTCTCCCATGCTCATGCAGTCAGAGCCAGTTCTTCAGCACAAGCCAGTGTGGATCAGGGCCTGCTCACCTGCTCTCAGGCCCTCAGGGCCAGCTTTGTCATGCTGTTCTGATGAGGGGTGGGACCAGCTCTGACATGCTATCCTGGTGACAGATGGGACCAGCTCTCCCAAATGTGGCAGCCAGTGAGGGGTGGGGCCAACTCTCCACAAACCAGGGATGTGCATGCTTGGCCTTTGTGGCAACATGGTCCATAGACATCAACACAGACACCCACACCCTGATGCCATAGGTTCATAGACACAGACATGACCCTCAGTGACAGCATAGGCTGGGACCTTACTATGGCCTCAGGTGGCATCACTGGCTTCTCACATCCGGACGTTCCTCACTATCCCCAAGTCTTGAGTTCTACATCTCTTCATTGTGCACACACCTTCTCTTTCTCTTCGATCTCTCCACCAGTTACTTGCTCATCTTAGTGGCACTCAGGTCTTCTATGTGTCTTCTGAGTGGTTCCAGGCAAGAGGTGATTTATTTATTTTTATTTTATGAATATGTGTGTTTTACCAACATATATACTTGTACACCATATGTATACGGTGTCTCTAGAAGACCGAAGAGGTCATTAGGTCTCTCTGAACTGAAGTTCCACATAGTTGTGAGCTCCCATGTGACCTCTTAGAAATGAACCCAGGCCCTCTGCAAGAAAAACAAGTGCTCTTAATACTGAGCCATCTCTCCATGCCCAATATACATGACATGTCAAAGTTTCTATTATCCAACAGTCTATTTCCATGATCATATCTTGAACTAACAACCTTAATATATTACTCCAAGTATCTTTTTTCTTTTTTATTCAATACAGCTTGCTAAAACACCTTTACTTCCTCATTGGTATCTTCCATAACAAAAGAAATAAGTTGTATAATTGAATTAGGATGATGCAACATAGGCAAAAATGCATGTTTTGAAATGTAAAGAATGCTTAATCACTTAACAATGTTCAATTTAGAATTTTCACCTTTACTCTACTTAAGTGTTATTGGAATAGTTTAAGAATGCATTTTCCTTTTTTTCCCAAGAACATCAGTTGCTTATTCCATCTGATTTTTAGAAATTGATTACAGCAAATGACATAGAGTTATCTAAGTAATATAGTATACAAAAATAACATCTTGATTTCTGAGAAAATTCATTTCTCTGCAATTCCTGAGTAGCTACAAATTACGCTCCTTTATGCATCAGAGTTTACTCTGGGGTTTAAACTCAGTCTTTGGAAACAGCATGTGCTAGACCTTTGCCATCATTTGTGTGTCTCCCATCAAGGCTGCAAGGATCATGGGTCCTCTCAGCCTTTTTCTTGAATGTTTGCCTTTCTGATTCGTTTGCTACCACTCAGCTGAATTGTCTTTAAAGATCTAGGCCAGAGCTTAATTGTTATCGAATACATACTGAAGTCAGACAATCCAAGGCCATTGTTATGCTAAACTTAGGTTATTTATAGAAACCTATAGATATTTTCACAATTGACTTTACCTCCTACCTGGGAACATATTCAAGAAACAGAACTGGCTTATTGGTCTGACTCAGCTCTTCCCGTTCAGGAATCTCTATTCACGGTGGAGCAGAGTGTGGGATGTGGAAAGTCAGCTTCCCCTTTCCCTTTCCTTCTTTTACATTGTAAGTAAAGTTCACTAACCTGAATAAAGCTCCCCTCTATTAAAGTTCAACCAGCAAAGCGGGTTCTGTAAAAATACTGTGAGCAGATACAATCACCACTCAGAGAGGACTGCAGCAAAGGAAAGTAATTAGGCTATAGTCTCAATTGTGCACTCTAGTTCAACGTGTCCTAACTCACCACAATGGTAGCATAGAGTAATGGATGGTTCCTTGATTCGTTACTTCATTCCTATAGCACTTCACTTTGAATTCTCCATAAGATTCACACTTTTGCTCATCCAGGTGGTCATGGCTGTAAACCAGACGCTAGACTTGTCACAGTTGTGGCAACCTTTCCTCTCTCTTGAGCTGTTTGCAGTCTTTGGCAATATGGCTACGTCTACCACAGTTATAGCAGGCATCTTCCAAAGGATTACAGTCCTTGGCAAAATGACCAGCCTAGCACGTTGATACGGATATTCTGGAAGAGAAGAGAAACTAATGCTGGAAGCAGTGCTATTCCATGACTCAAGCCTCCACCAACAGGGCATCTCCAGTCTGGCTGAAGTGAGGCAGGACTAGAATCCTGATTGGATGGTAGTAAAATGGTTTTTGTAATATTATAAATTATTTTACTTTTTGGTTATACTTTTATTCTGGATGCTTATCCAAAATATCTTTTTAAAAAGTCATATGGATGCTTAAGAGTGGTAGCTCATGCTTTTAATCACAGCACATGAGAGGTAGAGGCAGGCCAATCTCTGAGTTAGAAACCAGTAAAGTCCACAGAGCAAGTTCCAGAACATCCAAGGCTACACAGAGAAACCTTGTCTCAAAAAATAAGTCATCAAAACTTAGCTACTATGGTAGATGCTTCATAAATTATATTGGAACCCAAATTCTTGTCTTCTAGAAGAGCATTTAGTGCTCTTAACTACTAAGCCATCTCTCTAACCCCCTAGGGGCTATGATCTTAATGAACACTGATGTCCTTTCTCCCAGCACCTATCAACTCTCAGTAACTCCTCAACCAGTTATAGTTCCCATGTTTGACACCCAGATGGACAGGCAGGCAGACAGTTACCATTTAGCCCTACATGGTAGCACATGATTTTAATCCTAGCACTTGGGAGACAAAAGCAGGCAGATCCCTGAGTTCAAGGCCAGTCTGTTCTACAAAGCAAAATCGAGGATAGCCAAAGCAACACATTGAAACCCTGTCCTGAAAAACAAAATCAAGCAAGCAACAAAGAATGAATTGGCTTCTAAAGGACACTGCAGACTATTGTCAGTGTTACTGATTATCCTCTAGGACATAATGATAAGACCCTGTTGCTGAAGATACCACATACTTGGGAGATAGAGCATGGAGAAAATCAAGCTGGTGTTGACTGAGAAGCTTCATCTCCCTCACTGGCCTCTGCAGTGTTGGAAGGTGCTATGCATGTTATGAGAAGAAAGGTAACCAGGAATCTTATCCAGTTATCAACCCTGCAAAGTATATTGGCATATGATAAGTGGCCTGGTGTGGGACTGTAAAAGGTAGCCTTGTTCCCAGTTGAGCTAAGGCTCAAAGCCCCAGTGATCTTGAAGGAATGATAGGTGTTTCGCTTATTCCTGGGCACCAGGACTCTGTCACTAGCCACAGCCGTCTATAGATTTTTGGCCATCAGTCATATAAGGGCAATGTCCCAAGCTCCTCCACATGTAGAAGACATGACCTGTGGTTGCATAGGCTCAAGACAGATCTCCATTTTAATGAGGTACCTAAAGGCCTGAAGGGCTTAGCCAATAAGCTTTCCTTTCCAAATACTCCTCACTGCAAAAGGTATTTAATCTCAGGCCCACCCTGAGAAATGGGGTACTGTTTTACAATCCACTTTCTGCCATGATAATAAATGTATTAAAACCATGGACTGTCTCTTTTCATCGGGATCTGCCATGGGGAGCCACAGAGAAGGCGTTTGCCTATAGAGCTGCTGTCTAATCTCCCATTGAAGGCCTCTCTGTACTTGAAACCACAGCCTCCACCAAACCCAAGCCCAAGAATTCGACCCGCCAAACCAAGGACTCTCTCCGCAGGACCAGCCAGAGTTCTTCCTTCCCCCAAGCCTGCACCAGAAGCAGCTCCTGCTGTCCTGCTCAGACTGCCTTTCCCCACTCCCAGAGCAGTGTCCTGGGGCTGCCCTATGACCCAACAGCTCTCTGGTGAGCAGTCGATGCCCCACATCCTGACTCCCCAGCACCCATGCCCTGTAGTGGAGCAGACACGGGACCCATAACCCTACAGCCTGGTAAGATATGCCCACTGGTACAAGAAAGGCACTAGAATCATGAGCATAACCAACCATCTTCTGATTTGATTTAAACCCTGTGAACCCCCCAAGATGAATACCTGATGCTATTGTTGGGCCAAGAATCTGTGACTAAACAAGCCATAGGCCCTAGGAGAGAGCTTACAATCATTCTGCTAAGTAAACATAGTATTAATCTGACTACTAACCCTTCATTATATCCATGCATTAATGCATCTCTGATCCCTCATCAGAAATGCTTCTATTTGTAGTAGATAGTGATTAACACAGAGACCCACAACTGGTCTAGGTGCACACAGTAAGAGACTACAGAATCCTTAGCCCTACAATATACTTGTTCTTCCCCAAACTCAGAGATCAATGTAGAAGTGGGAGTAGAAGGGGTACAAGAGCCAGAGGCAAAGGATGGTCATAAGGAACCAGTATCATCCATAAAGGAACCAGTATCATCCAAGATAGAGCAGGGAAGCTATACACATAAACTCACAGCAGTTGTTTACAGCGTGTATAAGACTTGTGCTCAAGCTAGACCAAATCCCAATATAGAGAAAGGAGGTGGGCATGAATTTGAACTCCAAGTTAGCTGAGAAGCTATTAGCAATAGCTACTGAGATAGGGAAGGCCAGTTTTCTTTAAGAGTGTAGCCCCTACGAGGCTGGAGAAATGCCTTAGGAAAAAAAAAAAGAATATTTAATGCTCTCACTACAGTACCCAGTTCAGTTCTCAGTTCTCAGCACCCACATCAGGCAGCACACACCTCTGGCCTCCATATACATATATGTATTGCTCTCACATACACATACACACATACACACATGCATATGGTTTGTTTGTTTGTTTGTTTGTTTGTTTGTTTTAAATATAGCCCCTGGTAGATGAATTATACTCAAGTAGAACAACTTGTTGAAGAATAACTATATTGGCAGCATAGATGAAATTTGATGGGTGTAAGGAGGAGAGGAAACAAAATTGGATAGCTAGAAATGGGGCAGGTCTTGGAGAAACTGAGGAGTGAATTTGATCAAATCACATTCTATGGAATTCTCAAAGAACTAGTAACAAGGTGGGGGGCAGAGATCATGTAAGCAAATGTGTAGTGGTTTGAATGAAAATGGCCCCCATAGGCTAATATATTTGAATAGTTGGCCCCCAGTTAGTGAAATTTTTTAGGAAACACTAGGAGGTGTGGCTTTGTTAAAGAATGTGTGTCACTTGGGGTGTCCTTTGAGATTTCAAAAGCCCCCACCATTCCCAGTTACTTCTCCCTACCTGATGCTTGTAGAGCTATGAGCTCTAGCTCCAGCACTGTGCCTGCCTTCCTGCCTGCTGCCATACTCCCCACCATGATGGTCATGACTCTAACTTTTAAAAACGAGAGCACCAAGTCAAATGTTTTCTTTGGTCATGGTGTTTTATTATAGCAAGTGAAAAATAACTAATACAGGATCCAAATCAACATTCTCCCTTCCCCCACCCCCATTATGTTACTATATCAGTCAAGTCTTCAGGGGGAGTTACTGTTAGGAAACTATATTGACTTATTTAATATTTTCTCTACCAGTCATTCCATTTACTGGAATGGGTCAGCATTTTGCTGACTGTGTGGCTTACCTGACAGGTTAGGGAACATTTCTCCCTCCAGAGACTCTTTCTCAGGATGTGCACTGGTAGGTTGAGCCTCTGGAGTCTCTACTGCCTCTCTGGTGAAATCAGAATTTTAGGGCTCCTTTAGATGGGTTTTGTCATCTCCTGAGTGAATCCCTCCTATCTTTGCACTGAAAGAAAACAAGCCTCATCTTTTTAGCCATTTATTCTGTTTGACCTCCAGGACTCGGCCCTTGAGCACCCAAAAGGACAGTTTCACCAGACAGCACAAGGAGTGAAGGTTTATTTTAACCTTCACATAGCATTCAGAGAAAGGTTAGACAAAAATAAACAGATTTTTAAAAATTAACATGAAATTAGATGTCGAGTGTTTTGACTCTTCCATATATAAATATTAATACCTTATTAATATAGAATTGATTTGTAAGTCATAGCTTCAAAAGATCATTAACTCTGAAAAATAAGACATCCCATTAGGTGAACCTGAAGTACAAGAGGAAATTATTTTCTCATGTCATAGCCAGACCCAGGCTTCAAAATATCAAGATTCATCACCTTGCCTTTCCCATGAAGTATCAGGAAGCTAAGCATCAGCCCAGCACACAGTCTTCCTAGGACTCCTTCCAGTGAATGAGTTCCTTTTGTCCCATAGCAACAAAAATGGGAGTTTGCTGGGGATGGGGCTGCCAAAGCTATCTCAGATCAATTATATCATTTATTATTCCACTAATATTTAAGAAATCAGGATAAATTATTTAAAATATGTTCTTTTTTAAAAAAAAATAACAGAGTCAAATTTTATTCCAGGGCCCGCACACATTCAGACTAATCAAAGTGGCGCTGTAATTTCTTACAATACATCAATAATAGCTTTTGAAGTCTAGAGAATTAACTAAGCCCTAAACCACACACCACATAATTCCAAAGTAACAACTATTTAACAAAGTGTGAGATGACATTAGCCATGAACGTTGATATACTTAATGAGGACATAATTAACAAGCTATTCTCACTAAAAAGAAAACTAAAACCACAGATCTATTTTGTACTATCCATGTTTGTTTTAACTTTCCTTCATAAACCCATTGATAATTAAGGCTTCCTTTAAATATGGGATTTTCAACATCAAAAATTCTATTTTGAAGGTTAGGGATGTTGCTCAGTCATAGATCTCATTCACAGGGCTGAGTGAGTCCCATCCCTCCCCACCTCCTTACTTGCACACACATGCAGAAACCAACTCTGTGTGTGTCTGTGTGTTGTTAAATTACCTTTCTATTTTAATATGCATGCTCCCACTAGGCAGTGCCCCTGCCCCAGCAAACCCGCTGCCATTCAACAAATGATGATTCAATGCCCTGATGAGCCCAAAGCAATCAGTCATTCAATTTCAACCTTCTGCCAACATAAACAACTCAAGCTACCAAGTTAGAGGGAAACCAGGAGATATAAAGATATGCAACTAAAACTTTTTCCGTTTCTGAAGCAACAAGGACTTTTAAACTATATTTACGTACCTGGTCATAGAGAACTATATTTACTTTGAAAACATAGGACCACACTTTAAAAAAAGGCAGGGCAGGGATGGATGTGTTCATTTAATTCCAAGCAAGTCTGTAAATGCAGTTTGTTTTGTTTTTCTTAAAAATACAATGCATATTTGCACCTGACCACCATTTAGGTTTGAGCAAGAACGGCAGGTTCCTCATGACGCTGACCTCAGAGAACCGCCAGCTTCGTGTCTGTACCGGAGCCCAATCCAGCCTGGGATTCTGCGGGAGCTGGGCTGGTGGAGCAGGACACCCAGGACACCCGCCACTCCCAGTGCCTGCCCGCAGCTAAAATATGTTCTTAACTTTTGCTTATAAATTATAAGAATGGCAAGAATTCTGCCAACTTTAATTATTCACTTGACAAATGTTTGTACATTTGCTGAGTACCAGGTTGTATGCCAAGTGTAACAGAGGACACTCTCACTGTTCAACCATATCTTTTGTGAGGCTAGTTACCAAATAACTGGTTTATTGAGATGTTAAGTTGTAAATGGTAATAGTTATGACATGAATCTCTTTCACTCAACATATGTTTTAATTATGGTTTCTATTGATGAGATAAACACCATGACCAAAGCAAATTTGGGAAGGAAAAGGTTTATTTTATAACACCCATCATTGATGAAAGTCATAGAAGAAGTTCAAGCAAGACAGGAACCTGAAGACAGGAGCAGAATTAGAAGCCATGGATGAGTGCTGCCTGCTGGCTCTATCCCCACTGCCTTCTCAGCCTGTCTTCTTTTAGCGCCCAGGAATACCTGCTCATGGGTGGTGCTGTCTGCAGTGGGCTGCATTCTTCCACAGCAAAACATGAATTAAGAATATGTCCCAAAGGCTTGTCCATGGGCCAATATGATGAAGACATTTTCTCAATTAAGATTTCCTCTTCCCAGATGACTGTAGCTTGTATCAAATTGATGAACAATAACAGCAAATCCACGAGACTCTCCGTTCTACTACAAAAAAATATTTTAGTTTTTTAAAATTATTTTTCTGTGTTTTTATTTTTTGTGTTTGGATAACTTGCCCACATGTATGGCTGTGCACTATGTGAGTATGGTGGCTTCAGAGGCTAGAAGAGAGTATGAGGTCACCTGGAACTGGATTTATAAATGGTAGTGAGCTACTGTGTGGGTGGGTTCTGGGGATCGAACCCAGAACCTCTACAAGAGCAGTCACTGCTAAAGCCATCTTTTCAGACTCCAAAAGTATTTATTTAATTTACTACCTAAATCCAATCCTTTATCATCTTTTGCCTAAATCCGGGCCACAGAATTCTAACCAGCATCTACTCTTTTTCTTTCCAACACATTGTCCCTCAACAACTGAGTGAACTTTTAAAAACCAACATTCTGTCAGTTCCTTATTTAAAATTCTTCGGTGGCTCTCCATTTTCTTGAACATCAAATCAGATTTTTATCATGATGAACAAGGCTGGCAATAGTCAGCTCTTTTCCTGCCGTTTTGTATTCTTTTCCAGTTGGCTTCCCCATTGTCCACAACTTCACTCTTACTGGGATTGCCAACCCCTGAGGTCTGACACTCATTTTGAGACCACCATATGTGTTCTATATCATTTTTCTCCCAACTTTAAAGGTTTTGTTGTAGATGATGTTTGTTTGCTTGTTTGTTTTGTGAAGGAGTACTCTCTTGTGTGTGTGTGTGTGTGTGTGTGTGTGTGTGTGTGTGTGTGTGTGTGCATGTACCTGTGCATGGGTGGACATGTAAGTTTGCCATGGGAAGTATGTGGAGGTCAGAGGGAGAATTGTTTCTCTACTTTGAGCTTTACACAGACTTTAGTAATCAAGTACCTAACCCTGCTGAAACCTCTCCCCCATCCCCCCCCCCTTGGGTTTTAGTGTTTTGGCATTACCATGCTACCCAACTCTAGTGGATTCCATTCATATCTTTGGAATTCCATTACACAACAGCACTGCACAATGTCCACTCAAAAAGTTCCCTAATCTTAAGGAAGTACTTCGTGTTTGCCTTTCTCGGAGCACTGTGTCTTTGCCTAATAGCTACAGGCACAGCTCATAACAATTATTTTTTGTTTTATAATGTTGGTCTTGCTCATCTAACCACGTTCTTTGAGAAAAGAGAATTTAGCTTCTAGATGACTGCTCAATAATTCAGTGTTTGGCCCACAGCCTGGTATCTGGTAGTATTTAATATATATTTTTAATGAACAATGAACAGATTATTTCCACTATAAAGTTTAATTTAAATCATGGAAGAAAGGGTAAAAGTATAGCTAGGCAAGGGACCTCTACATTTCTATTGGCATACAGACATCCTGCTGCCCACATGTAGGAAAGACAAAGGAATTGAAACCCAAAGACCATCAATACCTAGACAGTAATACATCCTCAGGACCCCAGGATGGTTTGCCCCCAAACCTTGCTGTTTTCTTTACTGATGAATAACTGAGTGTTACTGAAGTGCTCAAAACAAAATGAGCATTCATCATGTGCTTGTTGAATGAACAAATCCCATCTGGGTCAATAACTTTGTCAGGACCACTGACTACTTCACCAAAGGAGGCAAACTGGGACTCAAGATCTGCCTTAAGCACTGTATTGACTGAGTGTAGAGATTGGGGCGGTGGGGGTGGTTGGGGTGGGAACCCAGACAACTCTGCCTCTGCAGTGATATCTGGCATCACCCTGGCTGTCAGGATTCAATGGAAATACATGTTAGCTAGAAACTGGTCAACTACACAAAGCCATATTCCAGTGATCTACAAACTCATGGATCTGCAGAAAACAACAGGTAAATTCATTAAGATTGCTTCATGATGCCTCACCCACCTGCCAGAGCCAATCCAAAACTGACAAGGACTCTCAATCCACTTTGCTTCCTTGTTCAAACTCTCAACATCTACCGTAAAAGTCACAGGACTCTCAAATGTATAAATGACTGGTTAAGTTTCCCATTGATTGAGTTCATTAAAAGAAGAGGAAGGGAAGAGTGAATTATCATGAGAGATTTATGTTGCCTGCACGGTTGTTTATTTAACTAATTATATGAGATCTCTTTCAAAGTGTTCAAGTCAGCCGATTGGAGTAGATGCTTTCAGTGTAACAATCAATGGATATATTAAGGAGCAAAAAACAGATGATAAGGAATGAATTAGGATAGAAATTATTTCAAACCTTTGCAAACAGCATCTATGGTTAATTCCAAAGCCCTTGGACTTGCTTAGTCCAATGTTTCTGACCCACTCAAAGTCACTGACCTTTCCTCCCATTAGGAACTGATGTACAGACAGGATGTTATGGAGTGAGAGGAGTGTGGATCAAGATTTCCATAAGTAAGTGTTCAGGGAGTCTCGTGTTTACTGTGTGCTGCCAATCTCTCTTAATTATTAGGTAGCATTTAATCCTTTTTGTTCTTTGGTTTGTTGAGTGAACAAATCCCATCTGGGCAATAACTTTGTCAGCACTGCAACTGACCACTGCTCCAAAGGAGGTAAAAGTGAGACCCGAGATCTGCCTTAAGCACAGTAGTCACTGCGCATGGTGACTGGGGGAGAGGGGGGGAAAGAGCCAGGTTGCTCAGCATTCAACAGAAAGATGTATCAGCTAGAAACAAACCAATGAACGGTTTTCATCACTTAAATATGGAATTCTTGGGTAAGAAAGAAGAGAGGGAGGTAAAGAGGAAGAGAGGTAGGGAAGGGAAGAGAAGAGAGAGACATTTCCATGTGGACTCATCTTAACCTCATTTAGGCAGAGGTTAAGATCAAGAAACAATGTTCCAGAATAAGCTAAAAGCCACATTAATGCAGCGCTGTGAACTCTGTAGCAGCAGCTTTATTTCAGGGTGAGGAGTGTTTGAGCCACACACACTATTTTCTCAGTTGCATGCTCTGCTCAAGCATTGAATAGTAAACCAGATCCACACGCCTCTTTGCAAACCAAGAGCTTCAAGGAAGCACTTTCCTAATGAACCAGTTGAATGGCTCTAATTCTGTGGTATACATAAACAGAAAGGCCTGTGAAACAGAGTCTAAGTAATAAGAGATGAGAGCATTTTGGATGTGTCCTTACCACAAGTAAGTGTGTGGTTTAGCGTGAATTTTAGGTGTGAATTAGAAACTCAATTAATTCATTTATTGCCTCTTTTCAACCATCTCTATTCATGTACTCTCTAGAATCTACTTAATAGCCATAGAGAAATATTCCAGTAGGGATACTTTAAAAAAATCTTGTTTTCTTTGCTATATAAAATAACAGAGGTTTGAAGAGCAAGGTGCTAATTTCTTCAGAGATCAGAACCTTTCTCCATAGTCTACTTTGGGTACCGGGAAGTTGTCTCATCTCATAGCAGCCTCTCTCTTCTAAGCCTCTTATTGATCTATCTTCCAGATAGATTCCCCTCACTTGGCTAGGCAGGGCCTAGCTGATGAAGTCCTTACAAATAAATACTTCAACTCTTGTTGGCTATGAAGCAAATAAATGCAATCAAACTCTAACAAAGTAACTGGTTAGCACAGAAAGGAAAGCTAGCTTGTGAATCAAAGGAATTTGGATGTATTGTTTCTGATTTCTACAGCCATTAGACCTAAGTCAAGTTATTGAATTTTTTGGATTTACGTTCATCATCTGTGGAAGTGACCTAAGTATGTAGAGCTTTGAGATATCTATCCAATCTAAATTAAATAATATGTTTAAGATTAACACACAGCCTGACATAAAGTAGGTGCTCAAAAAAGGGCTATTTGTACCCACTTGGGCCAACCTTACATTACAATGACTTGGGTATGTGACAATCCCACTCACTCAGATGACCACATCAAGAAAGGGAGCACGGCCTCCTTTCTGGTCTGTGTGTCCATTAGTTCACAGCATGGCATTGCTCAAAGAATTATACCTGTCTGTTAAGAAAAATGGTAACTTTGATATTGATAGTGCAAGTAGACACATAGATGTGTAGGACTGGTTGGTTGATTGACTTAGACTAAAATTATTTCCAGTTATTCCACACTTACAGGTATTGCAAATTGTGAACAGGGAGAACCCCAATCTCCCTTATCTTCCTGCCTCACATCTCCTCACTGCGTTTGCAGAGTGAAGTCTTCTCTCACCGTCTAGGACTCCCTTCCCTAATACCCTCAGGTTATTTGAGCTACTCTTGAAATTTCATTTTTTACCTTCCAACTCCCCTTCCTCATTGCACTCCTGAGTCCTTCACAATGCTTATGTGTTACCATGACAACCAAGCTCAAAGTCACATCTGCTTTATTGCCTGGGACTTAGGGCTCCTTTTCACACACTCTCCTCTCCTTCTATGCCTCAAATAAATCCAATAGAATTTTAAATAAATATGTGTTGTCATAGAAATGTAAGATTTTTCTAAATGTATATGTATATAGTATACATGCATGTGAGTGTACACAGAGGGGTTAGAATCTTCTGTGACTGGGGTAGCAGGCAGATGTGAGCTGCCTGACATGGGTGCTGAGAACCAAACTTTGGTCTTCCGAAGAGTAACAAGGGCTCTTAACCACTAAGCATCGCTCAGTCTCTTATGAAAGTTTACTTTCCTGTCTCATTACCTTCTCAAAGAGAAGCCTATACCCAGAATACAGTCTTCTTAATAGATCAGTGTGCCCTACTCACATAGTAGATAAGACATAGTTGCTTCTAAAGTGGCTGCTTGCTCATGACTAAATGACTGCAGACTTGCAGCCAGTTAGTAGTCTGATGCGCAGTGTTTATTTTATTATTTTATTTTATTTTATTGCTGCTTTGGTGTAATGGTAGCTAACTAACCATTTATAAGTTTTCTCCTAGCCTTTGCCTATTTCAGCCCCTTGGGGGAATGGGTATCAGGGCAAGCTGGAGTGCCTGCACTCCATGTGCTTTGAATTCTCAGTGAGCTCTTTAGCTGCACAGATTATTCCATTTCCTGGGAGTTGCAATTACCTTGTTAAGTGACCACTGAGTATGGGAAGGATCAGAATAATATCATTGTTGACAGGAAGCAGTGAGCTGGATCAGCAGACAGGCATGTCCTCTAAATAGCAATTTTGAAATGTCTTGTGACAATCTATAGAAAGCTTGAGTGCCGGCCTTCCCCTCTGCAAACTGTATTACAAAACCCTGGATTGCTTCTCTCCACTGAGTATGTGTGGGGTATCAAAAAAGTAGAAGATATTTTCTTCCCAATGTTCTGCCAAATCTCAGCTTGAAGTTCACAGTTTGGCTGACTGCATTTCCTCTCTCTTTTATTTGGATACATTTGGAGGTTTCTGTTTATTTAGTTTTCTTTATATTGCTATGGTAAAGAGCATGACCAAAAGCAACTTAGAGAGTAACGAGTTTATTTGGCTTATATATCCTGGGTCCCTGTAAATCACTGAAGGAAACCAAGGCAGGAACTCAAGCAGGGCAGGAAGCTGGAAGCAGGAACTGAAGTAGAGGCCATGGAGGAGTGCTGCTCACTTTCTTGCTTCTCACGGCTCATTCAATTTGTTTTTCCATACAACCCAGGACTACTTGCCAAGGTGTGGCACAATGCCCAGTGACATGGCCCCTCCAACATCTGTTATTAATTAATAAAATGCCCCCATTGTTTTGTCTACAAGTCAGTCTGGTGGAGACATATTCTCAAGTGAGATTATCTCATTTTCAGATGAATCTAGTTTTTAGGATACTAATAAATATGCTATAATACATGGTTATGTTTACAAAAATAAAAGCCATATTTTATAACCTCTCCATATTGTGTAGAAGGAATTGTATGGTGTTTGTCTAAGCTAATTAGTAAGGAAGGACTCACTGCTAACTCTTAAAGAAACATCAGAAAACTGCATAGCAGACTGAATTGTCCTGATTGTTACTGAGGAAGCAATATAAGCCAACTTCTTTGCTAAGTTTACATGGAACTCTAAATTTGAAATGGAAAGTCTACTATTATCTTGTTTTCTTCCTTCCATCTTTGTTTTACTCTATTGAACAGAATCTCTGATATGTAGCCACAGTAGAATAAACTATTCACTCTCCTCTCTTTGCCCTTCACCCCTTGCCACCTGCAAGAGGCAGGAGAGCTAGCCTCGGGGTCATGAGAGCAAGAGAGCTGTCTCTGACCCTCACCAGCTCCAGGACTCAGGAGAGCTGCCCCTGCACCTCACCTAGGCAGCACAGTAGAGCTAGTCCTGTTGGCAAGGGCAGGCAAGTAGGCCCAGAGTGTTAAAGTATGGGAGAGCTGGTTCTGCCCTTTGCCAGCTGCCACATTGGATGAGCCAGATGGGTAGTGGTGGAGAGTTTACCCTCCTCATAGTGTGGGTACAGAAGAGCTGGCAGGCTGACCAGCTTAGCTACCACTGTGGGCTTTGAGTTGGCCCACCCCAGCATGGACCCTATCTATGAATTGCTGGTGTGCATTAAGAGGCTGGTCCTGAAGATCCACAGCTTCAGGATCTCCATGACACAGGACAACAACAGGACAGTGGAGAGGAGTCCCTGTAAGGATCCAGTATTGATAGTCTAGCAGAAGTCAGAGGCCTGGAACCAGAGCAATGTCTCATTGCAGTGAACATTTGCAAGCTAAGAACAAAAGGATATACTGTGGATATGCTGTGACACTCTACAGCTTCCACAATAAAATCTTTTGTTTTCCTTGGAGGGGGGATGGCAAGGGTGGAGAGTGGGTATGTAGAGACAGGAGATGAATGCAGTTTGGGTGCATGATGTGAAATTTAGAAAGAATCAATAAAAAGTTAAATTTAAAAAACTAGAGAAAGAATAAATCATACCTAATGTTAGTGAAAGTAAGGAAATAATAAATATAAGAACAGAAACCTAATTTTTTAAAAAATGTAAACTATTCATCTTGAGTCCATGTGGTTTGTGGGAAATACTGCAATGAATTTGTCTTTACTCAAAGAGCATCATGTTACAGGTTAATAAGCCTCTAACATTAATCCTCACAGCATGGAGTCAGTGTGTAGTTCTTTTATAGTTAGCCTTAGGTTAAGACAGATTTATCTGTAAGCCAAAGAAACTTTCTTTAACTCAACCCACGGAAAGGAAGAAGTGTGGAAAAAAAAAAAAAGAGGGTACTTTCAAAATGATTGGCTGTCCAGTTCCAAACAGCCAGTCCTGAAAATATACATATAAGCAATAGTATATGAACTCAACAGGTCCTATTTGGGAATATATATTTACAATAAAATAACAAGGCAAGTGAGGAAGATGCATATATATGGGAAGGTTGGCAGGGAGGAGAGGGAATTAAGAAATTTAGTAATTAAACTACAGTCTCAAAAGTAAACAAGCAATTAAAAAAAAAAGCAGGATATGCAGCCGAGGAAGAGAAAGGGAATTAGATCTAGAGACGTGATCAGGGTTGAATGTTTTGGAACTTCTCTGTTGGACATCGATGACTCAGCTCAGATAAATCTTATATTTCTTCACATCTCAATTCATCTTTAAATGCCTGGGCAGGGAATATCCTATCGGCCCAGACACATTTAGCATCTCTGCCCTTGGATTAAATGCCAAGGACGTGAGCAGAGCCTAAAGGGGGATGGAATATCAACAAGGCTTGTCAGAAAGTGATAGTACCCTAAAGCAGCTCCAATTCGGATTAGTAATTACTAGTGACCTCATAAACTCTGTTCTGGCTGCATGTGGCTGTACACAGAACAATGGTTTGTTTTGTTTTTTTCCTTATAGTGCCACCTTTTCAAATGATTACTTTCAACATTCTATGTAAGAACGTGAGTGATTGGAAGAAGATGGTTCTCCTGGCATAGGAAGATGAGCTCCCAATCAAGTAGGAGAAGCAGGAGTAAACGTGGTGATCATTAAAGCAGACATAGGAGGCCTTGCATATTTAAGAAGTTATTAGGACCTTTGATGTTAAAGGTCAATATGCCTAATATGCATATTCTTTTTTTTTTCTTTTTTGAAGAAATTTTTTTCTTTCCCCTTCCCTTTCTTCCTCTTGCTCTGGCCCTGCTCATTCCAGCCCCTGTTTGCTCCAGGCCCCACTCTCTCCAGCCCACAAGTTCTTTATTTGTTTTTCATTATGGATGGTTGTGAGCCGCCATGTGGTTGCTGGGATTTGAACACATGGCTTCTGGTAGAGCAGTCAGTGTTCTTAACTGCTGAGCTATCTTACCAGCCCAATATGCATATTCTTAAAGGGCTTTTCAGAGGAAATTTTCCAAAGGGAAGAAATGTTTGGGTTGAGTTCAGGATACTTGGATTTTGTTCTGAAATGGAAAGAGTATGTGCCCTATAGAACAAGTGCATTACAGAGCATGCAGAACATAAAAACAGTTGAAATGGGGACCTCAAGTAATTCAGTACTGCGGGAGGCTTTGATATCTGAAGATTATAAACCATGAGCTTAGAGGGAGACACGAAACAGTTCCTGAAGTGTATATTATGCAACATGAAAATGAATGGGCTTGATGTTCTAGACAATGCAAAGCCCTTGCAGGATTTAAGACCTGGGGAAGTGTTATGATTAAGACTAGTTTTGAAATAACCATAGCAGCAACAATGTGGAAGAGTGTTTGAATAAATGAAGAAAAAGAAGAAGAAATAAATGGAGAAAAGAGATCTTCAATACTTTCTCCTGGAAAAAGACTGCATAGTGACACAATTAATTCAGTTGAAGAAACACAGAGAATGATGAACCCAATCAGAGGAGAGAAAGATAGAATTTTGTATTTCTGAATCACATGTACACTATAGCTGTCCAAAGAGTGGGCACTAATGTACAATACTTAGAGTAAGCACAGATGGTGGAAGGATACTTGGAGACAACACTATGGAACAGATAAAAGAAAAGTAAACTGGAAAATCAAGAATAATACAAAGAATAGTGAGGAGTAGACTCATAGAGGTAAGCAGAGGAATGGAAAGGGGGTTTCAAAAATGTATTCGCCAGCTAGGATTAGAAATAGCAAGAGGTGGCAGTCCCTTCTCTCATAAAATACATGACGAGAGTTAATCTGCTCGTCCCTGAATCAGGCTCCATTGTAATCTGATTCTTTTACATTCTACTGTGCATCTTAAACTAAGAGTTTGTGAAGATCCAACCCATGTGTAAGGAGAGCAACAGTCCCTTTAAAGATCCTTATATAGCTCTTCTACTTACAGTTAATTGGCAGCACTTCACCCTGGGCTTCAGATGAAGTCAACAGAGGCTAGGAAGTATAGGCAGCTCTGTTTCACTAAAGGAGAAGAGGTAAATGGATTCTAATAAATACCTAGTTAGATGTAAGGAGGTTTGAATGGCATTAGGACTGGGCTCCTAGCCCATAATCAATCTCCTGGAAGCTGAAACTGTAGAACTTCAAGTACTGTTCAGAGAACCTGACCTGACTTCTATATGCAAGCCCTTGAGGAAGCTTAAAAGCAAGCAAAAGTCTTTGTTCTAACATGTGACAAATGAGATTTATGCTGGCTAGTTTTATGTCAACTTGATACAATCTATAATAATCTGAAAGGCAGCCACAATTGATAAGATGTTTTCATAAGATCAAGCTTCAGGCAAGCCTGTGAGGAATTTTCTTCATTAGTGGTTGATGTGGAATATCCCAGCCATTTTGGGTGGGTCCAGGCTGGTGGACCTGAGTTCTAAAAGAAAGTAGGCTGGGCAAGCCATAAAGGGCAAGCTAGAAAGCAGCATTCCTTTCTCCATGACCTTTGCATCTGCTCTTGATTTTAGGTTCCTGCCCTGTTTGAGTTCCTGCTCTGACTTTCTTTCATGATTAATAGTATGAGTCAAATAAACCCCCACTCCCCAACTTGCTTTTGCTCATCCCAGTATTAGTAATCCTGACGAAAATAAGACTTCAAACCAAAATTATCAAGAAGAGATGCAGAAGCTCAGTTCACATTATTAGGACATGAGTCCATGAAGAGACCATTACAGTTGTAAACATAGACACCAAATATGGGTATACCCATTTTCTTTAATCAAATAAGGATAGAGATACAGATTCACTCTAATACATCAAAGATGAGAGACCTCAACCCAACTCTCACCAATAGACAAATCACCCCAACAACAACAACAACAACAACAACAACAACAACAACAACTTAACAGAGAACCATCTCAGTTAAATGGCATCATAGATTTAATGAACACAAGAGATATCAAGAGAACATTCTTCTCACATTCTCCTCAGCAGCTCATGAACTGTCTAAAAATAGATCACATAAAGAACACAAAGTAAGTCTTAACAGATATAATAAAACTAATTTTTTTTAAAAAAGAAGATAGTCTATCTAAACACAATGGAATAAAAATAGAAATCAACATCTAGGTAAAATGAAGAATGTGTGTAAAGTTGTGGAGTTTGAATGGCATTCTCTCCAATGCTGATGAGTCGTTGAAAGAACCAATAAGAGAATTTCTAAAAATACTACAGTCAACTAAGAATGAAAACAGCGAACTGAAACTGATGCTATGCTATGAAAGCAGTCTAAGAAAGACAGTTATTGGGGCTATTGTGTTTGAGATGGGTGGAAGTGGAGGCTCAAATAAATAACAGCACATATTATGGCTGTTGTGTTCTATAAAAAGGGAGCCAGGATGTGTTTCGGTAGAGCCAGGTATGGTGAGGTGGAAGGGGTGACTCAGCAGGCCCATGCTGAGGCATCCCTTCCCCCTGAGTTACCAGTCATAGGAAGATGAAGAGGGCACATAGGGTAGAATAGAGTTTATTTAGGGCATGGGAAGGGGAGTTGAAAAAGGAGTAGAGGGCTGGTGAGATGGCTCAGTGGGTAAGAGCACCCAACTGCTCTTCTGAAGGTCCTGAGTTCAAATCCCAGCAACCACATGGAGGCTCACAACCATCCATAAGGAGATCTGACTCCCTCATCTGGAGTGTCTGAAGACAGCTACAGTGTACTTACATATAATAAATAAATAAATAAATAAATAAATAAATTTTAAAAAAAGAAAGAAAGAAAAAGGAGTAGAGACAGAGAAAGACAGAGAGGTGGGAGGGGAAGGGGAGAGAGGGAGAAAGGGGTCAAAGAAGAAGGAACAGAGGAAGAGAGCAAGGGGGCCAAGCAGCCCATTATGTCAAAACATGTCTACCTGGCAATAGCCAGGCATCTGTTAGGCAGAGTTTAGAAGGAATGTCAACAATGGCTTTGAAAAAACATGAGCAAAACAAATATACAACCAGTAAACAAAAAGAAATAATTAAGAACACAGGAGAAAATAATGAAATAAAGCAAACTACAAAGAATTAATGAAAATATCAAATTATTGAAACAAGATCAACAAAACATTTACAAAATTAACCAAAAGAGAAAAAGACCCAAACTAATAAAATTAAATATGGAAAGGTTAGCATTATAACATACATGAAAGAAATTGAGAAAAGTTTAGGACATACCTTTTTTTTTTTAACATTAGACTAAATTGGGAAAGCTAAAAGAAATAGATTTCTAGGTGGTTATGATCTGCCAAAATTAACCAAAGACAAGATAAATAGTTTAAACAGATCCATAACATGTAATAAGATTGAAGGAAAAAATAAATTAAAAATCACATCTAAAAAGTCCAGACTGAGATAGATTCAAACTCTATCAGACCTTTAAAGAATTTAGCACCAAGGTTTCTCAAATTGAGGTGGTCAGTGAGGACCTTCTGCCTCCTACAGGTCCCCATCCCACCCTCCTCTGAGAGTGGACTGTACAGACAGCAAACAGGACAAACAGGAGCTCTTTTATTTGTCAATTCAGGATTAACAGACTTTCAAGTGACAAGACTGCCACCCAGGATTTAAAAGAAAGTTTGAGTTCCCAGGAGCAGTGAGATGCTTTCTGAAAAAGTGTTTTAACTCAAGAGCTCTCAGGTGCTTTGTGATGCCTGCTGAGAGCAGTCCTTTGTAGTTTGTAGGTCAGGAGGGGAGCTTCTGGAGCAGGAGGGCCAACTCTAAACAGGGACATTGAAGGTCACAGTAGCAGCAGGCCTTTCATGCTGGGAGTAGCTGCAGTGATGAGTTCCCCTTTGCAGCTAAGTAGGGACTCTTAGAGGCTAAAGCAGGAAAGAATCTCTCTAGTGGAGTTCTAGACAGTCTGTCCCCAGCAAGTCTCTCTCTGCATTGAGTGAGTCACCTAGGAGCCAGGCTCTGAAGTTTCAGGCTTCTTCCTCTGAAGAGGGCAGGAGTCTCTGGAAAGTGAGCTCCAAGTCAGAGCCAGGAGTTGAGGGTCAGGCTCTGAAGCCTTCCTTCTCTGCTTCCTTCATTGCCTCTTGTAGTGTAGCTCTGGGCTGGCGGGCTTAGGCATCCAAATGTATAGAGGTGTCAGTGGAACATAAGTGGCTTCACGTGAATAGGCAAAGAAGTCACAAGAACTAGGAGGAGGAGCAGCTAGCAAACCTGTCTGGGGGGTTGGTGGGGGGGGAGGAACAATCCTGACCCCAATCAAAGTCACTGAAAGTCGACAACCATGTGTGCTGGTCTTTGTCACTGCCTGGCTCTCTTTGCCATTTTTCACATAGTATTAAAGCTGGTTATTTTGTGAGGTTATTTATAGACAGAGTATACATAGTTACTATATTTATATTTCCTTGAATCACCAAGTAGCACACAGTAATAGTCAGTAGATGCTATTGAATACATGAACACGCAGATCAGTAAGTGCTGGGTAGATGAGTCATGCTTCAGAAGAGGTAACTGGACTGTGGTGGTTTGGTTAGGGATGACTTTCATAGGCACATACATTTGGATGCTTAGCCATTAGAGAGTGGCACTCCAAGAGGTAGGACCTGATTGGAGTAGGTATAGCCTTGTTAAAGGAAGTGTGTCACCGGGATGACCTTTAAGGTTTCAAGGACCTAGGCCAGGCCCAGAGTCTTCTCATTCTCTCTCTCTCTCTCTCTCTCTGTCTCTCTCTCTCTCTCTCTCTCTCTCTCTCTCTCTCTCTCTCTCTCTCTCTCTCCTGCTAATCTCGATGGAGAGTGCTCATCCACCTCTCTAGCAACAGTCAGTCTGCATACTGCCATGCTTTTGTCCATGATGATAATGGACTAAACTTCTGAAATTATAAACTGGCCTCAATTAAATGCTTTCCTTTATGAGAGCTGCCATGGTCATGGTGTCTTTTCACAGCAACATTCTAAGACACAAACTAATACTCCTCCTCTCTCCACCACCCCTGGAGAAATTAGAGTCATCCTAGAGGCCCCAGCAGGGCTTTGGGGGAGAAAACAGTTTCCCACTTAACAGGAGCATTTGGAAATATCAGGCAAAGAGAAAAAGACAATGTCCTGGCTTAGATTTAAAAAATAAATAAATAAAACATAGTAATTAATTTATGGATATGCAAATTTTCTGTGTTTATCACAGAACTGAATTTCACTGTCAAAGCTAACGCATAGTTTTACATGGTGAACATATGTGTGCATGCAGGATCCCCATTATGTGGAGGCAAAGGAAGTGTCGATTCCTCAACTTTCAGTGCTTTCCATCCAGGAACACTCATGTGCAACCGGAACTTGGCAGAGGGACTTAGGGAGTGCCAGCAAGGATCATTTTGCACCTCGTTCAGTCTTCCCCACCCTCCCTAAGAATGTTCCTTCAAAATAAATGACACAGTTGGGAAAAGTGTTGCCATAGAGAAGAATGGAGTATGGAAGAGATCATGCTCTAGATAAGCAATATGTGTCCTATCTTATTGTGTCTGAGGTTACTTCATGAGAAGTCATGAAACCATATGACATATAAGCAATGAAATAACATGTCTTGTGGTTCCATGTCTAGGAACTCCAAGACCAAATACAAATCTGCTGTCCTTTGAAGTCAGAAAGAGAAGCATGGGGTAGATGGGAGATAGATTCAAGACATGGACAGGCCCAAGGTGGGGTCTTAGTGCATTTTCACTTCTCCTCTCCTCCCCTTCTCCCCCTCCACCTTTCTTCCTCTCCATCTCCCTCCTCCTCCCCCTTCCCCTTCCCCCTCCCTCCTGTCTGAATGTTAGGAAAAGTCATATTTGGGGAACATTTGGTAGTACATACATAACCCAAACAATCTTCTCTCAAATGATTCATAAAAAGTGGGGAAAGGTCGAACTTTATCATATCTGTCAGCTTCTAAAAGACATTTGACCTCACAGTAATTCCTTCAGTAAAGAAGTTAAACACAATTTGGAAAGCCTACCCTAGTCATATGTATTAGGAGAAACTTACTAAAAATTTTTGGTTATTTGATTGTCTAGGCTTTTTATAACTCTGGGTGGATAGACTCATGGATGATAGAAAATTCTGTATTTACTTTGCTCATGGCCACTGTATTAGAGATGTAATTTGAGTATTTTCCTATTATAAATATTAAAAGGATAGGAACTTGGTTGACCATGGTGTTTAGAGGTGTGCATATCTGTGTGTGAGAGGGGTTTTGAATGGTGCTTAGAACTGAATACGCTCATCGGGGTGTATCATTCATGTTTCAATCCTGGTGGGGAGAGAGACAGACAAAAAGAGAGAGAGAGAGACAGAAAGAAACAGACAGGGAGATACACAGAGAGAGACAGGCAAAATCAGACAGAGTCTGAGAGAGACAGAGACACAGAGATAGAGTGACACAGAAAAAGAGACAAAAACAGACAGAAAGAGACAGACAGAAACAGAGAGAGTGAGAGACAAAAACAGAGACAGAGACACAGAGACAGACAAACAGAAACACACACACACACAGAGAGAGAGAGAGAGAGAGAGAGAGAGAGAGAGAGAGAGAGAGAGAAATGCATAGTTGCTCTCCCTCTCACTCATTGTCCTGTACCACCTGTAGCCTCTACCAATTAAAAAAAGCTATCACCAGATGTGGACCCTCTTGAGTTTCCAGAATTACAAGCTATAATAAATATTCTCTTGTTTATAGATGGCCTGCTTCAGATATTTTGCTGCAGTAATAAAAAATGGAGTAACGCTATGTCAATCCAAATTCATTTTATTACACTTTGTATTCTAAGCTCGAGTCACAATAATATGCACTTGAAATCCTAGAGCTTAAGATGCATAATCAATAGGACAGTGAGTTTGAATGGAGCCTAGACTGAAAAATAAGATCCAGGTTCAGGAAACACACACATTTTGAATAAGTTTTAACATCTTACCTATTTTCCAATTAGCTGATGATATAAGTATAATCTTTAGTATACACTCATTTTACATTTGTGTAAGATGCATAGTTTTACCATTTTGAAAATTATGCCTTCATAACAAAATGCAAACCTTCATTGTAGAATCTTATAATCACAAATAAGAACATAGACATATATGCCACATATATTTACATGCTTGGACTGAATCAGCTTTCAACTCGACTGAGTTTATTTGACAGGAATATTACTGCTTAGAGAGAAGATTTGAAGGAAGGACTGCAACTGCTACCTTTTGGTAACAGAGACAGAGCATTCCAGGTGGCAGTGTTACAAATAAACATATAAGATGGAGCAATTGATTATAACATGGTGATACATACCTATACACCACACGCACACACACACACACTCACACACACACACACACACACACACACACACACACACACACGCATGCATGCGTGCATGCATAGATACAAGTTATCAAATTTCAGACCAGGAAGAAGACGCTGTCAGAACAGGACACAAGAGGAATGAATAATTGTTTTCTGGGACAGTTTGTCTACATTTCATAATTTATCAGTTTGCTTATTTCTGATGCAGATATAGAGAATGGGTAGACAAGGTATCAGCTACACGGTACCAAGGAAAACTGCAGCTTTATCTTGGGAGCTGTCTCTTGGACAGAGTGCACCTTTATGGTTAAACATCCTTGACGTGGCAGGTACATTCTTTCATTGCCACACATGCAGATGAAGGGTCTGCTTCCTCAGAAGATCCGTCCTCACTGTCCTCACTGTGACATCATGTACCTTGTGGTTTTTATTTCACCTTGTGGAATTTTCAAGAAAATGTGGGGAAAAAATTCCTTGAAAAGTGAGATTTGGATGACTGTGGTTTGAGAAGTAAAAGAGGGACATTTTACCATTATGAATAAGTTATCCATCTCATGAATATTTAAAAGCATACTAAAAACAACAACACATTGAACATTGAGTGGAGAGAGTGGGTACCCTTTCTTATACCATAGGACCCTGGGAAATATAGCAAAGCCTTGAGAGAGAGAGAGAGAGAGAGAGAGAGAGAGAGAGAGAGAGAGAAAGATAGATGGGGGGGGGGAACCCTTGGGACACATTCAATGACTGTGCCTTTTTAACAGCAGTGTTCCATGAACGGCTTCCCTCTCAGCATAGTCATGCGCCCACAGTCTTTCAACAGGTTTCCTGAAGAGCAAGAAAAGGATCTACACCATTAGCTCCTTCAAAGCCCTACTTGTAAGATTCAGCCTTCAGCTCAAAACATTTAAACAGAACTCATTTACTTCTTTCTAGGAGGCTTCCTACAGATACAGTAATTGCTTTATGTCATTTGAAGTAACTTTCTGCTGACCAAGCATCGAAAATGTCAGTGATTCCAGCTACTGTTTGTTTTAATAAAATGTAGTGGTATGATCTTTCTTCCTTTCAGCCCCTCCACTGTGCCTCCCATGATCCTTTTCAAAATCATGGCAGCTCTTTCTTTATAAATAGACAGGTAGGTAGATGATAGACAGACAGACAGACAGATGGGTGTGCCTGAACATATAAATACTACCTATTCTATCTCTTTATTGTTACTGGTACAGAAATGATTTCAGAGCTGATGAGTACGTATTAAATAATAATTAGGGGAGTCTTCCTAGGGAAAACTGTTTGTCTGGTTCTTAGCACCCCTTAGTCGCCTATAGTTCTTCATCTAGGGAATTGAACTCCATGAGAGTTCCCTCTTCTAATTGGCTTGTCTATTGCTGTTGTACTTGCTCAGGTCTTGTTAAGGGAGCCATGTTGCTGAGCTATCATGGGTGAAACTTGCCTGCCATTTCCAGGAGACATAATCTCACAGCAGTCGGGCTCTGCTTTGTAAAGTACAACATCTGCAGAACTTGCCATCCAGCCTTTAAAAACCTCAAAAGGAGGATGGGCTTTGAGGGCAGGTGTGACGTCAGAAAGTATGTAAGCCAGAATCTTTCAGTGAAAAGCACTGGGCATGTTTCCTGTGAGCAAAAGAAAATATTATCTTTCAGTGATACATTTTCCTTTATAAATACAGAGCTGTTGTGATAAGATTGGAATCAGCAGTCAATGAAATTCTAGGTGGAATTCTGTTTAGACTGAGTAAGAGCCTTGAGAACTCAGAAAGGAAAGAGAATTACAGAACCCACTGGCTTTTATGAGGAACAACTTGTTCTGGTACATTTCGTTTGTTTTAATGAGTTCTGTTTATGGCAATGCACTGAATGCATATTACATAAATTGAAACTTGATATTAGTTAAATATGTAATATTATTAGATAAAATTCCAGACAAGGTGAAACAAGCCCTAACATTAATCCAATGCAAAGAACTTTTTTCCAAGGGGCTCCAGGGACTTCCCAGGGTACAACAGAGCCCTTTATCAGCAGGAACACATGCAGTGTTCTGTGGAAAGTTTATATCCTGGCATTCTCCATGCTATCTTAAGATGCTGAGTTTTCCACGGCATTCATTTGGGCACTATCCCTGTTTCTTCTAGCAATTTAGAATAATAAATCGTCACTCCATACCCTTGACACATGTGACTTCTCTCATCCATTCACTTGACCCAGACATTTGATAAAGGCTTGTTCTACATCTACTATTCACCTGTTTTGGTTTTTTTTTTTTTTTTGATTTTGTAGAACATTCTTTTCTACCTTTGTGAAGGTCTCTAATTTGCATAACCTCCACAGGCTAAATCATGTTAAATATGATTGTTTAAAAAATAATATAAGCCGGGTGTGGTGGTGAATGCCTTTAATCCCAGCACTTGGGAGGCAAAAGCAGGCAGATTTCTGAGTTTAAGGCCAGCCTGGTCTACAAAGTGAGTTCCAGGACAGCCAGAGCTACACAGAGAAACCCTGTCTCAATAAAATAAAATAAAATAAAATAAAATAAAATAAGGATTTTAGTTTAACATAATATTTGGCATTTACCATGTGTCAGTCACTAACTATATTTTAGTCTATGATTTCATTTAATTTTCACTTTGAGAAAGCCTATTTATAGTTAGGTTCATGACTGTAGTCTCAAACCTTGGGAAGCTGAGACAGCAGTGTTCTGAGAACAACCTAGGGTTCACAGTGAGAACCAGTCCAAAAGAAAGACACCAACACAACTCAGGAGTGTTTAGCTGGTTTTAAAGGGAACGGTTGTTAACTTTCATCACCGTTGGTTGAGGTTTGAGTGGGAAGCGGCCCCGCAGGCTCAAATGTTTGCAAGCCTGGTTCCAAGCTGGAAGAACCGCTTGGGAATCAGGTGGAGCCTGTAAAAGGTAGCGTCTTGCTGGATACTGTGGGTTGATAGGAACCAGCTTTGAGGCTGCATCAGATGACCAGGCTGCTGTTCACACTCTGCTTCCTGGACAGCAGACTGTGACAGCCAGCATCTTCCTCCTGCCACCATGCCTTTCCTGCCTGCTGCCTTGTCTTCCTGACCAATGAACTATGTCCTTCTGGCACTAGCCAAAATAAACCCTTTCTCCTATTAACTACATTTGTCAGGGTATTTTATCATAACAACAGGAAAGGTAACTAACGAAGTCCCTAAGAACACTTGACTTGACCACTTTTCCTGGTTAACATAGCTTGGGTTAAAGGTGAAAAGTTGGTAAATGTGTATGTGTACTAATCTGTACTAGTTTTCTCTGTTGCTGTGATAAAGCACTGGCCAAAATCAACTAGAAGAAGAAAGGGATTTATTCTAAGTAACAGGTTAAAGCACCTCATTGGGGAGCTAAGGCAGGAACTGAAACAGACTCGTCTCTAAATCCAGTGCTAAGGAGGCAGGGCAAGAGGTACACTGAGCCGAAGCTGGCTTGGGTAGAGTGAGAGCCTCTCTCCAAAATAAACAAAAAACAACAAGGAAAATACAGATTAGGGTTTTTTCTTTTGTTACCCCTGTGTTTTGGGGGTTTTTTGTTTGTTTTTGTTTTCTTTATGCTACTAAAAGAGAAAAACTATTGAGAGAATTTTTAATTTCCATCAGTAACTTTTATTATAAGAATACATTCAGTAGAAAATCGATGAGATAAACAGAAGAATGAGAAAGATATTCTTACTACATGAAGCTATACAAGCTAGAAATTTTATTTTTAATAAAAACAGTTTAGTTATGTGAAATACTTTCTTTACTGTCTTTCTTTCCTCCTTCCTTCTTTCCTTATTTCCTTCCTTCCTTCCTCTCTCCCTCTCCCTTTCTTTCTTTCTTTCTTTCTTTCTTTCTTTCTTTCTTTCTTTCTCTCTTTCTTTCTTCTTGTAAATGTGCATGGGTGCCTACATGTATGTCTCTACTCCAGATGCATGCAGTGCTGGTAGAATCCAGTAGAGGATATTGGATCCTCTGTGACTAGAATTACAGATAGTTATGAACTTCTAAGTGGGGCCTGTGAATTGAACTTCAGTCCCCTGGAAGGACATCTGGTGCCCTTAACAGCACAGTCATCTACCCAGCCATTTCCTTTGATATTTTAAAAACTAGGAATTTCCTGGGTACTTTTCTATATACCATTTCAGTTTATAGCATTGCCATCATTACTATTTTAGCTTACACTTAACCTTTATCTGGAACACAGTATGGCTACAAAGGCTATTCTTCCTCAACTTTCTTCATGTATGTGGTCATCAGACACATCAGGGATGCAAATATTAAACAGTAACTGCAGATAGCAAGTCAACTTCTGAAACCAAACGAACTTCACTTTAAAGTGTATCAATGGCACGTAAAACACCAGCCCACTGAGAAGGAAGAGGAACACATAGATATAATGCAACTTTGGAGACTTGACAAGCGGGATCAAAACCAAGCTCAGGGTGATGCCCAACGCTATGAATGTGAACGGTAAAAACACCTGAAAAGACAAAATTGGAGAAAGTAGTTAGATGTGAAAATCCATAGGTGGTGGCTGAATATTCCCATAAGTAAAAGTAATGGGAAGCTGATGATAGAGAGCAGACTACGTCAGCTTTTGAGTTAGATCAATGGTCTTAGGACTCATGATGTCACAGTGAAAGAAAATTCTGGAGATTTCTCAGAGAAGGTGCTGATTGAGGGGGCATCAGAAGCTTGGACTCTGCATGAGTAGAGATGGTCCTCAGCATATGCTGATTAGTATGAACACCTGCAGGCCTCAGTGGAATGACCTTATTCAAAAGGAGTGTCTAGGCCCACTGGGGTGGGGGTGGGGGTCCGGGTAATCTTCCATAGGCAATATTTCAAATCACTGATCAAGTTAAGAGAAAAACTACTTTGGTAATCAAGTTAATATCAACAGTTAAATATTCGGATTATAGTTTCACATACTAAAAAAGGAATATATTAAGGCAGAAAATTCCTTGTCTGAAATTATTTTTTGTTTTGACAAAATATTAAAGATTAATTCTTGGTACCAGGATTGTGCTAGAAATATAAACATCCCACACTTAATATTACAACATTACTCTTGATTTTTTTTTCCCTCGAGGGTTTCACAAAGTAGCCCAGGTCATCTTTGAAATCATAATTTTCAAGCCTCAGCCTTCCAATGTCTCTAAATTAACTTGAATTATAGCCATAAACCACCTAGCTCTAGACAACCAATTTTGAGATATAAACATGAAGACATGAACTATACTCTAATGGTATGATATAGTGGTTGAAATTATTAAACTTTTTAATGAGTGGGTAACTTATTTGAGTCCTAAATAACAGTCTCCTCTTAATTGTTTATAGGCCTGTAAGAAACAAAACTCACTATCTTGCCGATCAGTATTTTTATCAAATAATTGAACAAAGGATTTGAGTATTCATGAGATCAGGCCAAAAACAACAACAAAAAATTTTAACCATTTGTACATAAGGTTGGCCTTACCTTTTAAAAATCAAATGTAAGTCAAATAATAGTACAATAATAGCTGTTAATGTTATACACTGAATTTTTGCATTCCTTTGCTTCTATAATCCAGCCAAGATTCTTAGGGGGCAAGTACTGACTATGTCCATTGAAGATATGAATGATATGTCAACAGTGAAATAAGAGGAAGCTTAAAAAAGAAGGTAGGAACTAGATATAAGCTCAAAGTCTTAATTACCTTGCATTTCTTAATGTATTGGAACTCTATCAACAATTCATAACTTCCTTTCAATTGTACCTAATCAGTGATATAAGCCTGAGTCCAAACTCTTAATGACTACCGTGTATTTCCTGATGTTTTTAAATTCTATCAACAATTCATAACTTCCTCTCAATTGTACCCAATCAGTGATATAATTGTGAGTCATAAAACAGCAATGAAGCAACAGATTTTAAAAGATATAGATATGAGAGTAGGAGGAGAGAACACTCCAGGAGGTACTTCTGAGGAGAGAATGGACATCAACCATAAACTGAATACACCTGGAGGTTCTCTGATCATCCTCTGGATGTTACTGTAACTTGATATTCAGTGAATGTCCAGAGAGATGATAATCTGCCTAAGCATGGAGGCCAGGCCTCATTTATTTCTGTACCAAGAGAAGAGACTATGGCGAGGTACTTGCAATATAGTCACAGCACAGTGTGTTCACCAATATCCAAGAGTTTAGTGATGGCTAAATGCTAGAAGCAAATTTTCCCAGCCCACCTTTACCTTATATGGTCTGTGTAGATTGGGCTCTTGGTACCTCAGTTTCAAGATTCCTATTATTGATAAGGCAGTCCAAATGGAAACAACAAAATAGAGATAGTTTATCAGATCAATTAGGTTTGTTAAGACAATTAAAATGGATGCCATACTGATAATTAGTAGCACAGCTATAAAGGGAGAGGAATGGACATTCAGGGCACAAAACAACAAAGGCAGCTGGCCATTCTCACTTGCAATATATAACACTCTTGATGTCTCAAGTACATTAATCACAAGGTTGATAAACAGTGAAGCAGAAATAGCAAAAGGAACAGTCCATGTGAATTGGGGAATGACCCTGTCTGTCCATGTAAGAGCAACAGCATCTGCAGAGAAAAAAAAATACACAAAAAGATTTATGTTAAGAAAGAGAATCTAATGATAAACCTTTACACAAATATTTCACAGACAAAACACAAAATCTAAAAAATAAAAAATAAAAACTAGAGAGAGAACTTTGTTATTTCCTTTTTCACACTTCAACAGTATTTTTGTTCACCATACTACACCATGAATAGTTGAGTTTATGTCTTTCTAGAAAGATCAGGAACTTTTTGAAGGCAAAGACCCCTTATGTCTTGTCTATAACGTCAGTAATTTACTCACAGACAGACACTGTATTAATGAGTTTTCAATAATTAGTTGAGAAATGCATTAGTTGTGTCGAGGCAAATGAAAGTATGCTTATGAATGACAACTAGCAGAGAGAATGCTGACACACTTAGCCAGTGACAGAAAAAGCAAAACACAGCACTGGTGACAGAGTCTGAGACTTACGAAAGCCATAGCACAATGTAAAATGTATGAAATGAGCATAAATTACACAGAGATCAAAAATATTTGTGATGCTAAAGACTTTTCTAAGCTATAGGATCTCAGCTGCAAGTGGCTTTGTTCTTCAGAGGTCATGTTAAAATGTCTGGAGAATTGTTTAACTTTCCATAACTGGAGGTGTAGGCATTTGCTGTTGACATCCTAGTGGGCCAGAGCCAGAGATACCAATAAACATCTTGTGATGCTCAGGACAGTTTCAAAGAACTATGTGGTCTAGGACTTGGGATATAGTGCAATGGTGATGTGAAGTGGAACTTTCTGGTTTCTTTGGAGACTTAGTTGTGTCATGTGATGTTTTTATTGTGAAAGGATATTTTGCTGAACCAGACATGGGAGAGGATGTTTTGGTGAGAATAGACATGTCACCACATGTTTTTTCTGGAAGCTGTCTTGTGAGAAGGCATATGATATTTTGCTGGAGCAGACACTTGAGAGGGGGCATGATGTTTAGAAAGAACATAAATATAACACCACAGACAGTGAGAGGATCTTGCATTGGTTCACCTTACAATGCTTCTCTGGTCTTCACTGACCTCCACTTGTCATGACTTGTAGAGAGAAATGTAGCATGTGGTATTCTGGCTGCTTCTTGCAGCATTTGTGGATTATTGATGATTCAGTGGAGCCTCTCAGTTTCTTCTGGATCAAGCTACTGCTACTGATTCATGTTTGATGTTTTGGACTAGACTGCTGATATCCTAACAACAACATTTGGAATTGCCCCAAAGTACTAGTTCTAAATAGGTCCACATCCCCATTTCCTATTAATCTTTCACTTCACCTACCTCTCTTAGGTAGGCTAGAAGGGAGGTTGAAGTATTTAAGAACCCTTATTAAAGGATTTTTTGAAAAAAATCAAAGCCTACAGCAACATGCTTTTTTTATCCTATGTGAGGCTCTGGGTTCAATACTGACCACTCCAAAACAAAGTCTTCCAAAATGTTGGTGTATTGAAATTTAGAAACCTTACATTAGAGAAAGCATTACAGCATATTCTGAAATTGATATTTCTGTTTGAAGGCCAATATTAAAAAAAAGATCTTAGGAACATTACACCAATATTATAGTCAGTACAAAAACTACTAATAGATGGACCCCAAAGGGGATTTGAAAGACAGAAATGAGGGAGTGAAGATGATCAAAATACATTGCATACATGTATGGAAATTTCAAAGAATAAAGAAAACATATTGCTTAAAGAACTCAGCAATATCCCATCACTTGGGAGGCAGAGGCAGGCAGATTTCTGAGTTTGAGGCCAGCCTGGTCTCGAAAAACAAAACAAAATAAAACAAAACAAAACAAAACAAAACAGCTCAGCAATAGACAAAAATAATCATTACTCAGTACTCATGGAAATTCTTTTTAGTCCAATTGGAGCTATGAAAATATGTGATGGCAGGAGAGCCTGTGGAGTGCAGAAGCAACATAGCTTCTGGGGCAGGCCCAGTTTCGGGCCATCATCTTCAGCCAGGAAGCAGATCTGAGCTCCAGACATCTGTGCTCCTCTCCCATCAGAGGAGAGGTGGCCTACAGAGAGTACTATGACCACTGAGACTCAGGAGAGAGTTGGACACCCAGGAGTGCTGACAGAGGCTAACAGAATCACAGGGGGAACAAGCTCCAGGCAGAGACAGCTATAACAACTAACGCCAGAGATTACCAGATGGTAAAAGGCAAATGTAAGAATCTTACTAACAGAGACCAAGACCGCTCACCATCATCAGAACACAGCACTCCAACCTCAGTGAGTCCTGGATACCCCAACACACCCGAAAAGCAAGACTCGGATTTAAAATCATATCTCATGATGGTGGTAGACGATTTTAAGAAGGGCATTAATAACTCACTTAAATAAATACACGAGAACACTGCAAAACAGGTGGAAGCCCTTACAAAAATCTCTTAAAGAATGACAGGAAACACAACCAAACAGGTGATGGAATTAAACAAGACCAACCAAGTTCTAAAAATGGAAGTAGAAACAATAAAGAAAACCCAAAGGGAGACAACTCTAGAGATAGAAGCCCTAGGAAAGAAATCAGGAAACATAGATGCAAGCATCAACAACAGAATACAAGAGATGGAAGAGAGAATCTCAGATGCAGAAGATTCTATAGAGAACAAGGACACAACAATCAAAGAAAATGCAAAATGCAAAAAGATCCTAACTCAAAACATCCAGGAAATACAGGACACAACGAGAAGACCAAACCTACAGATAATATTAGTAGATGAGAATGAAGATTTCAACTTAAAGAACCAGCAAATACCTTCAACAAAATTATAAAAGGAAATTTCCCTAACCTAAAGAAAGAGATGCCCATCAACTTACAAGAATCCTACAGAACTCCAACTAGACTGGACCAGAAAAGAAATTCCTTCCGACACATAATAATCAGAACAACAAATGCACTAAATAAAGACAGGATATTAAAAGCAGTAAGGGGGTCCCTTCTGGTCGGCGCCAGCATGAGGTGACCTTGGGCGTTGAGGTCACCCCCAAGGTCCCCTAGAGGACTCTCCACATGATCTCAGGACCACCAGTGAGTGGAACACAACCTCTGTTCCAATCCAATCACGCGGGACCTGAGACAGCATTAAGAAAGCAGGAAACCCGGCCTGACCAGGGTCACAAGTCCCTTCCAGTCAGCACCAGCAATAGGTCACCTGGGTGCAGAGTCAGCGAAAACCCCCAAGGTCCCTAGAGGACAGCTTCTAAGGCAGATCCCATTTTGGGCTAAAGACATCTGGGCATCTTCTCTGACATAGGAGAGGTTCCTCCCTGCCCAGGAGGGCTTTGCCAGAGCACCTGGGGGAGCCATCTTGGTTCCCGGATCCCTCCAAGACTAGTCTGTGCAGGTGAGAGATTGGACTACAGAAGCTAACAGCTTCTGTGACAGGCTGAAGCAACACAGCTTCTGGGACAGGTCCTGTTTCAGGCCTTCATCTTCTGCCAGGAGGGAGGTCCGAATGCCAGATATCTGTGCACCTTCCCTGTAAGAGAAGAGCTTGCCTACAGAGAGTGCTCTGACCACTGAAACTCAGAGGAGAGATCTAGTCTCCAAGGTCTGCTGATAGAGGCTAACAGAATCCCGAGATGAACAATCTCTAACCAGAGACAACTATGACAACTAACTTCAGAGATTACCAGATGGTGAAAGGCAAGCATAAGAATCTTACTAACAGAAACCAAGACCACTCACCATCATCAGAACCCAGCACTCCCACCTCGCCCAGTCCTGGGCACCCCAACACACCCAAAAAGCTAGACCCGGATTTAAAAGCATAACTCATGATGATGGTATGCCATGCTCTCTGGTCCAGTCAGTGTAACAGGCTGAGGCTTGGAAGCTACTCAATGAGGCAAAAGAGTTTCACAGAAACTCCCTCCTGGAGTCTAGCGTTCTCTCTAACCCATACATTAATATTCCATTCCCGAGTTAGTCTAGTGTATGGATCCACATGCTCTCTCTTAGTATTATCCTATTATAAGTGCCTTTTAAGATTGAATTCTGACATAGCTAAAGCCTTCCACCAGTGTTCCAATAGTCCTAGAACGTCCTTGAGCAAGACCATGGGCTTGAAATTCAGTAAAAATGTTGCTATTCACTGACATTCAAAATAGCCTCTGATACTACACTATTCACTTTGAATAAAAGCTAAGTCAATCCCTTACACAGGAATTTACCATCACTAAGGAAGAAGGAAGTTTCAGACCAAAGGAGAAACCAGAATAGATACTTAGAACTATAGCGGAGTTACACCCATACACACGCATTTACAATGGCCTAAGGGGAAGGTGGACTATACAATAGAATAAAATAGGAACTATGGCAAGGGTGCGAAGCCCTTGACCCTGGCTTCTAAGATTAGTGAATCTTAGGTGGAGCCCTTGTTGATCCCAGTTGTTAACAATAAATTCTATCCCAGGTGGTTCCCGTTAGACCTTTTGTGTTTGCATTCCTCTGTTTTATGTAAGAATCCGGTTACCTCATTTGTACCTTGCGGGTATGTCACCCAACTTCCTTATTGTCTTCTGCATTAAAAGTCTGATGCTCAATTTGACAACATACATTCAGATCCAACACAACCTCTCCTGTGTACATCTGTCTGTCAACTCATCCGACACTTTGCCCACCTGCGACTAGAGACCCATTCCACACAGACAAAGGGGCCCAGAGGGTCTGCGGCAATGGTAGAGGACATGAAGAAGGACTTTAATAACTCATTAAAGAAAAACAGGAGAACATTGCTAAAGAGTTACAAGTCCTTAAAGAAAAACAGGAAAACACAACCAAACAGGTAGAAGTCCTTAAAGAAAAACAGGATGCAAAAATACTCAATAAAATTCTCGCTAGCCGAGAATCCAAGAACACATCAAAACAATCATCCATCCTGACTAAGTAGGTTTCATTTCAGGGATGCAGGGATGGTTTAATAAAGGGAAATCCATCAACGTAATCCACTATATAAACAAACTCAAGGACAAAATTCACATTATCATCTTGTTAGATGCGGAGAAAGGATTTGACAAAATCCAACATCCATTCATGATAAAAGTCTTGGAAAGATCAGGAATTCAAGTCCCATACTAAACATGATAAAAGCAATCTACAGCAAACCAGTGGCCAACATCAAAGTAAATGGTGAAAAGCTGGAAGCAATCCCACTAAAATCAGGGACTAGACAAGGCTGTCCACTTTCGCCCTACCTATTCAATATTGTACTTGAAGTCCTGGCCAGAGCAATTGGACAACAAAAGAAGATCAAGGGGATACAAATTAGAAAGGAAGAAGTCAAAATATCACTTTTTGCAGATGATATGATAGTATATATAAGTGATCTTAAAAATTCCACCAGAGAACTCCTAAACCTGATAAACAGCTTCAGTGAAGTAGCTGGATATAGAATTAACTCAAACAAGTCAATGGCCTTTCTCTACACAAAGAATAAACAGGCTGAGAAGGAAATTAGGGAAATAACACCCTTCTCAATAATCACAAATAATATAAAATACCTTGGCGTGACTCTAACTAAGAAAGGGAAAGATCTGTATGATAAGAACTTCAAGTATCTGAAGAAAGAAATTAAAGAAGAACTCAAGAGATGGAAAGATCTCCCATGCTCATGGATTGGCAGGATCAACATTGTAAAAATGGCTATCTTGCCAAAAGCAATCTACAGACTCAATGCAATCCCCATTAAAATTCCAACTCAATTCTTCAACAAATTACAAAGGGAAATCTGCAAATTCATCTGAAATAACAAAAACCCTAGGATATCAAAAACTCTTCTCAAGAATAAAAGAACCTCTGATTGAATCACCATGTCTGACCTAAAGCTTTACTACAGAGCAATTGCATGGTACTGGTACAGTGACAGACAAGTAGACCAGTGGAATAGAATTGAAGACCCAGAAATGAACCCACACACCTAATGGTCACTTGATCCTCGACAAGGGAGCTAAAACCATCCAGTGGAAAAAAGTATTTTTAACAAATTGTGCTGGCACAACTGGTGGTTATCTTGTAGAAGAATGCGAATTGATCCATTCCTATCTCCTTGTACTAAGGTCAAATCTAAGTGGATCAAGAGGCTCCACATAAAATCAAAGACACTGAAACTTATAGAGGATTGAAAGTTGGGAAAAGTTTCAAAGAAATGGGCACAGGAGAAAAATTCCTGAATAGAACAGCAATGGCTTCTGCTGTAATATCGAGAATTGACAAATGGGACCTCATGAAACTGCAAAGCTTCTGTAAGGCAAAAGACACCGTATATAAGACAAAAATGTCACCAACAAATTGAGAAAGATCTTTACCTATCCTAAATCAGATAGGGGGCTAATATCCAAAATATATAAAGAACTCAAGAAGGTGGACTCCAGAAAATCAAATAACCCCATTAAAAATGGGGCTCAGAGCTAAACAAAGAATTCTCACCTGAGGAAAACCGAATGGCTGAGAAACACCTGAAAAAATGTTCAGCATCCTTAATCATCAGGGAAATGCAAATCAAAACAACCCTGAGATTCCATCTCACACCAGTCAGAATAGCTAAGATCAAAAATTCAGGTGACAGCAGATGCTGGCAAGGATGTAGAGAAAGAGGAACACTCCTCCATTGTTGGTGGGATTGTAAGCTTGTACAACCACTCTGGAAATCAGTCTGGCGGTTCCTCAGAAATGTGGACATAGTACTACCGGAGGACCCCACAATACCTCTCCTGGGCATATATCCAGAAGATGTTCCAACTAGTAAGAAAGACACATGCTCCACTATGTTCATAGCAGCCTTATTTATAATAGCCAGAAGCTGGAAAGAACCCAGATGCCCCTCAACAGAGGAATGGATACAAAAAATGTGGGACATTTACACAATGGAGAACTACTCAGCTATTAAAAAGAATGAATTTATGAAATTCCTAGGCAAATGATTGGACCTGGAGGACATTATCCTGAGTGAGGTAACCCAATCACAAAAGAACTCAAATGATATGTACTCAATGATAAGTGGATATTAGCCCAGAAACTTAGAATACCCAAGATATAAGTTACGATTTGCAAAACACATGAAACTCACGAAGAATGAAGACCAAAGTGTGGACACTTTGTCCCTTCTTAGAACTGGGATCAAAGCACCCATGGAAGGAGTTACAGAGACAAAGTTTGGAGCTGAGACAAAAAGATGGACCATCTAGAGACTGCCATACCCATGGATCCATCCCATAATCAGCCTCAAACGCTGACACCATTGCATATACTAGCAAGATTTTGCGAAAAGTCCCTGATATAGCTGTCTCTTGTGAGACTATGCCAGGGCTTAGCAAACACATAAGTGGATGATCACAGTCAGCTATTGGGCCCCCAATGGAGGAGCTAGAGAAAGTACCCAAGGAGCTAAAGGGATCTGCAACCCTATAGGTGGAACAACATTATGAACGAACCAGTACCCCGGAGCTCTTGACTCTAGTTGCATATGTATCAAAAGATGGCCTAGTCGGCCATCACTGGAAAGAGAGGCCCATTGGACATGCAAACTTTATATGCCCCAGTACAGGGGAATGCCAGAGCCAAAAAGTGGGAGTGGGTGGGTAGGGGAGTGTGGGGGAGGGTATGGGAGACTTTTGGGATAGCTTTGGAAATGTAAATGAGGAAAATACCTAATAAAATATTAAAAATAAATAAACAATAAGACTTTTTGAATGTAACCAAATGAAAATATTATCACTGGATCCTGTCCTTAAAATCTCAATTTTTTGATGAGACAGGATTTCTTTGTCTGTCCCTGGCTCTCCCTGAAATGACTATGTAGACCAGGCTGGCCTCAAACTGAAAGATGTGCCTGCATCAAACTGAAAGTTGTGCCTGCCAATGTCTCCTATGTGCTGGGATTAAAGTTATATACCATCATGCCCCCCACAATCTTACTTCTTCTTCTTTTTTTTTTTTTTTTTTTTTTTTTTTGTGGAGCATGTGTCTCTATTACCAGTTGGAACATCTTCTGGGTATATGCCCAGGAGAGGTATTGCTAGATCTTCAGGTAGTACTATGTACAATTTTCTGAGGAACTGTCAGACTGATTTCCAGAGTGGTTGTACAGGCTTGCAATCCCACCAGCAATGGAGGAGTGTTTCTCTTTCTCTACATCCTTGCCAGCATCTGCTGTCACCTGAATTTTTTTTTGCAAATGTTTAATTTACTTTTATTTGTGTTTATCTTTATAGTGTTCAATTTTTATTAGGTATTTTCTCATGGTACATTTCAAATGCTATCCCAAAAGTCCCCCAGACCCCCCCCCACTTTCCTACCCACCCACTCCCACTTCTTGGCCCTGGTGTTCTCCTGTACTGAGGCATATAAAGTTTGCAAGACCAAGGGGCCTCTTTTCCCGGTGATGGCCAATTAGGCCATCTTCTGCTGTATATGCAGCTAGGGACACAAGCTCTGGGGGTATTGTGAGGCTATGCAGGTGCCTGGCAAACACAGAAGCGGATGCTCACAGTCATCTATTGGATGGAACACAGGGCCCCCAATGGAGGAGCTAGAGAAAGTACCCAAGGAGCTGAAGGGATCTGCAACCCTATTGGTGGAACAACCTTACTTCTTAACTAGTGTTAGTTTGCTACTTTAGAAACAGTATCCTTCATGTTTCCCAAGCTGGCTACAAATGTACAATTGTCTTGTCTCAGTTTCTAAATATTGGAATTATAGGTACGCACTGCCATGTTCAGCTATTAACCCACTTTAATACTCCTACCTGCCACATTACTTGCTCCTGAGTGTTATCTTACACTATTGTGTGTTACTTAAAAATATACTGTTTCAGTTCTTACTCATTCCAAATAAGGTCTTACTGTTGGACACCCAGACCTCAAAACACTACATCCTTTCAGATGTGTTTGGAAATACTTCCTTCCCATCCTGCACAGGAAATCTTCAATTTCTCAGTGAACATTCTACAACCCTGTTTCCTTAAAACCAGAGGAAGACTTCCTGTAGCTCTGCCCACACTGGGTCTCAAAAAGTAAAAATATTTTAATAAAACTTAAAGATCATATTCCTATATGATCTTTAGCACTATCTTACAAGTTTTAGTCTAATTTTTAACTCATATATGTATATATGGACAATATATATTAAAATGTAGTAAAATGAACAATAGTGAAGCCTATAAAGTAAAAAAGTCCCTGTCCTCACTAATTTCTTATTCATGTGTTCCAGATGTAAATGCTGTTAACATCTGGCTGTTTCCTTTTCCTGCATTTCTCTATAATTATATATTATATTATATTATATTATATTATATTATAGCCTATGAGGGTTTTATGCTTGAGTTGTGTGTGTGTGCACATATATGAGTGTGGAGGTTCTCATGTGACTGAATGTTTACATTTGCTCTTGTTCACTTCCTTTGTATCTTGGTCATATTGGTACACATACAGCCATATAATTATTTTTAGGTACTTTTCAGTACTCTGTTATATAACCATAAATTATCCATTTATTCTGTATTGATAGATTTATGGACTCTTTTGAGTTTTTTATTCATGGAAAATATGCTTTAAACCGGAGTCTCATAGCAATGTCTCTGAAAAATGAAGGCTCAAAAGATGTTTCAAACCAGCCTGGGCTATATAGCAAGATTCTAGGCCCCAAAAGAAAAATGTACTTTAATAAAAAACATGCAAAAACAGAATGTGAAATAATTTAATGCATGATATACCTGACTATTGACCATAACAAGAAATTATTTTAAGTTGTCAAAAATTTCACATGACAATTCTTTTTAATATATTATATTTTATTTACTTTGAAATAGATTCTCATCATGTAGCTCTGGATGGCACAGATCTACGTAGGTAGATCAGCCATGCCAGGCTCCTGTGCCTTCAATTCTTATTAGTTATAGAATTCCATTCAGAGTACATTCTTAGACGTGGGACTTGTGAGTATACAATTTTTCTAATTATTATTTTTTTACTACTATGTGTATAGAAAACTCACATACAGAGAGAGAGAAAAGAAGAAGGAGAAGGAGGAGAAGAAGGAGGAGGAGGAAGAGGAGGAGGAGGAGGAGGAGGAGGAGGAGAAGGAGAAGAAGGAGAAGAGAAGGAGAAGGAGAAGGAGAAGAGAAGGAGAAGGAGAAGGAGAAGGAGAAGGAGAAGGAGAAAAGGAGAAGGAGAAGGAGAAGGAGAAGGAGAAGGAGAAAAGGAGAAGGAGAAGGAGAAGGAGAAGGAGAAAAGGAGAAGGAGAAGGAGAAGGAGAAAAGGAGAAGGAGAAGGAGAAGGAGAAGGAGAAGGAGAAGGAGAAGGAGAAGGAGAAGGAGAAGGAGAAGGAGAAGGAGAAGGAGAAGGAGAAGGAGAAGGAGAAGGAAGAAGAAGAAGAAGAAGAAGAAGAAGAAGAAGAAGAAGAAGAAGAAGAAGAAGAAGAAAAGAAGAAGACAACTTTGAGTTTGAGTCAGCTCTCTTCTTCCACTGTTGGTTCCAATAATCTAGCTCAGGTCACCAGTGTTTCACAGCAAGTGCTTGACCCACTGAGCCATGTCACTGGCCCATAAATGTGTATTTCTTAAATAAGAGAAACTCTACAAAGTCCATCCAAAAATGATTGTATCAATTTGTGAGTAACTCATTCTAAAATTTCCACTCACAGTTCAAATTTCTTAATGCAGCTAGGTATTTGAGATAAACTTCCTGTAGGCGGTCTGAACAAGGAAACTTTCTTAATATCTGTTTCCACATCACTTCTTAACCATTTAGATTATCTTTGCCCTATGTTAGTATCCCATATTTTAAGTGTGGTTCAGGAACCTCTAGAACAGGTTGTGAGTACTCTTGTCAGCAGGGCTTCTGGATTGGTCTTCAGACTGAAGATGCTACAGCCAAAAATCTTCCACACTATTTCCACACTCCAAATTCTGAAGAAACACTCTTATGTCCTCATATATAGAACTTTCACAATAAAGAAAAAAATTGATAGTTGTTTGGTTGGGTGTTTTTTGTTTTGTTTTGTTTTGTTTTGTTTTGTTTTGTTTTGTTTTGTTTTGACAAGGTCTCTCTATGTAGCCCTGGCTGTCAGGGATTTTGCTATACCTCCCTCCAAGTCACAGGACTTCAGCTGCCTCTCCCTCTAAAGAGATGGAATTAAAGGCATGCATCTCCACACCCAGATGAGGAACTTTTTTCAGGCTGGAGAGGCTACTCAGTGGTTAAGAGCTCTGGCTGCTCTTCCAGATAACCCAGGTTCAGTTTCCAGCCCCCACATGACATCTCACAACTGTCTGTAACTCCACTTCCTGTTCACTCAACAGCCTTATGCAGACATACATGCAGGAAAAACACCAATGGACATGAAATAAAAGTAAATAAAAATCTTAAAGGAAGATTTTTCTTTTAAAAAAACATTTTTTTCCTTAAGAGACAGTAAGTATGGAAATGTTACAGAGATCTTACAACTACAGATGAAACAGCATACATGTGACTTGACTGTGCTCTATTCTGTATAAACTGTAGAAACTACTATCATCATAGATTTCAATGTCCCTCAAAAAAACATAACATTAATTTACACTGCATTCTGAAAATTCCATACTCCTTTGAAATATTTCTATATGCTTGATTGAAAGCACACCTTCAACCCTCAAGTTCGTAACTCCTAATAGTTTACCTCTTTTGTTTATAACCATATCTTTAGTTATATAAATCACACACTTCATAAAGCAAATTAAAATTGTTCACTAGCTCCTTTTTATTTGCATGAAAATGTAGAACCTTTTCATTCTGTTGTTAACACAGCATAACCATTGCCATCTTAAGTGTCCATCAACAATATGAACTTCTAAAAGCCCTCATGGGGTCAGTGAGAGAGCTCTATAGGTAAAGATGTTGCTGCCACACCTCAACACCTGAGTTCCATTCTCACATGGTAGAAGAAGAGAAACAACTCCAGCAAGTTGTCCTTTGACCTTCATATGTACAACAGAGCACACATGCACACACATAAAATAAAGAAATAAGTGCAATTTAAGTATTTAAACAAAAACCTAGGATAGTCTATATTATATAGTCTTACATGAGCTATTCATTTCAAACTTTTTGAATATTTTGGTGATCTTTAATTTTGTGCTACTATAAACGACGATATGATAGCCTTCCCTAAATGTACATTTTTATACATTGTTCTGATTGTTTTCTCAGCTTGAAATTCTAATGCAGTAAAAGTATATGTATTAAAATTTTAAAGTAATAATTCAGATTTTAAAAATCAAGTCTGAAGTTCATAAGCATGAAAAAGGTAGTGACTTGAAAAAAATCAGATTACTGATACAGATGTGGATGCTTGCAGTCAACCATCGGACTGAGCACAGAGACCCCAATGGAGGAGCTAAGGAAAGGACTGAAGGAGCTGAAGGGGTTTACAACCCCATAGGAAAAACAACAATATCAACCAACCAGACACTCCAGAGCTCCCAGTAACTAAACCACCAACCAAAGAATATGCATGGAGGGACCCATGGCTCCAGCTGCATACGTAGCAGAGGATGGCCTTATCTGGCATCAATGGGAGGGGAGACCCTTGGACCTGCAAAGTCGTGATGCCCCAGAGTAAGAGGAATGCTAAGATGGTGAGGCAGAAGTGGGTGGGTGGATGGGAGAGCACCCTCATGGAAGCAGGAGGGTAAGAGAAGGGGGTTTTGGAGGGGAAACCAAGAAGGGGAATAACATTTGGAATGTAAATAAATAAAATAACATATAAAAAATGTAAAAACACAAATTACAAATAACAGTTAAAAGCTTCCTGAGTTCTACACAAGTCCAAACTACTGGGCTACCTATAAAATTATTGCAATTTCTATGCCATTCCAGAGAAGATTTTACAGTTCTCTAGTAGCCAATATAGCCAGAGCACTTCCTATAGTCACATAGTCACAAAGAGTGCCAAATTCAGTGAATCATATCCTCAGTGCTTACTGGCCAGTGGCCCTGGCCACATCCTTAGGTGACATTATAAATCATTAGCTCTCAATCTGTGGGTCACAACCCCTTTAGGGGCCAAACGACCCTGTACTGGCTGACTTTGTGTATCATCTAAACACAAGTTAGAGTCATCATGGAGGAAGGAACTTCAGTTAAGAAAATATCTCCATGAGATCCATTTTATCACTAGTGGTCATAAGGGGAGGGCCCAGCCTATTGTAAGCAGTGCCATTGCTGGGCTGATGATCCTGAGTTCTATAAGAAGGAAGGGCAGGCAAGCAATGAGGAGCAAGCCATTAAGCAGCACTCCTCCACGACCTCTGCAGCTCTTGCCTCCGGGTTCCTGCCCCATTTGAGTACCTGTTCTGGTTTCCTTCACTGATGAACAGCAATGTGGAAGGGAACTCTGAATAAACCCTTTCCTCCCAAACTTCGTCTTTGATTATAGTGTTTCATTGCAACAATTGAAAACCCTAACAAAAATCTTTTCATAGGGTTCATATATCAAATATCTTGAATATCAGATATTTACATTATAGTTCATAACAGCAAAATTACAATTATGAAGTAGCAACAGAAATGATTTTATGTTGGGGTCACTTCAACATGAAGAACTGTGTGGTAGGATCACAGCATTAGGAAGGTTGAGACCTACTGTTATAAGTAACCCTGACACAGCTGGGGAAGTTCATGAGTCAGTCTATCTGCCTAGGGCTGCATCTGCTTTGTTTCCACAGAAACTTGCTTCTATTTCATCTCTCATGCCAATTATACCTAGACCCATAGTGAACCAACTCTACTGGGGCATACCACTTGGCAGCATTCTATGGCGTAGTCATATTGCAGTGGAGGAAATTCCATGGGGCTTTTATATTAAACCTACCCTGAGGTTTGAAATCTCCCCAAGCAAAGAAATGGCTAAGGAGTTGGGAATCTGGAACACCCTGATTTTACCATTGCACACTCTATATACTATAATGAGTTACCATATGATCCCTTATAGATATGTATGGTTCTGGGTCAGTAAAGAAACTTAACTCCAATCCTCAAATACTCACCAAAACAAGAAGAGTTTCCCAATACTGCTTAGTCCAAAGTTACTGAGTGACAGGTTTGTCTCAGGAGGTGACGACTTGAGGTGTGGTGCTGGGAAACAGCTAATCTTCCAGTTTCCCTTCTTTTTCATTTCTTTATTTCAAATTTCCTTTTACTTCTCGAATCTGCTATTCATCTTTAAGAGACTATTCATCTCTCTTTGAGAGTTTCTCTCTCTCTGTCTCTTTGTCTCTCTGTCTCTCTCTCTGTCTCTCTCTCTCTCTCTCTCTCTCTCTCTCTCTCTCTCTCTCTCTCTCTTCTTTTCTTTTCTAAAAAGGGTCTCCCTAACCTAGATTTCCTCCAGCCTCAGCTTTCCAAGCCTCTAGCATGCTCTAGATCACAGGCACATTCTCTCCAGCCTGTTACTAGAACACTGTGAGCTGAGTCTACATAATAACGAACAGTGCACAGCCATCCTGACTGGCAGTGTGGCACAACTGTACTGAAAGGACTGTATTTTATTTCTGTCTTGTTATCTGCATATATAAACCTGAAGAGAGAACTTTCCTGGGTGTCAGAACCATCAGGTAGGAAATATAAGTGTCTTAAGACACTAGAAATATCCCTAGCATATTCTTTAAATTTTATTCTTCAGTTGTGGTTTGAATCAAAATTTCAATATATTTAGAGCCATTTGTCAGCACAATATTTATAGCTATTTAAGATAAGTATCTATTTATGCATTAAATTAATATTGATTATAGCCATCAACTAGCCATTAGTGTTTGATTATTCATCTGTTAATGTCCCTCATTTCAAACTTGCCACTCTGTGTCACTTAGACTACAGACAATCAAGCGTTTGCAGGTATTAAAAGACATAGTTACTGATTATGTAGTATCACTCTGCCTGGGAACATGCAAACAATAACTAGTATTTTGAATCTGCATCACTCCATAACTTTTCCACATAATCAGAAAGTACTGTGCTTGAAATGAATCTCACCACCCTGTTATTAAAACATCATGAATTGAACTCTCTATAACAATGAACAATGCACAGCCACTCTGACTGGCAATGTGACACAGCCATACCAGAAGAACTGTACTTTATTTACCATCTTGCTCTTTATGTATACCAACCTGAAGAGAGCATTTCCTGGGGTGTCAGAACTGTCAGGTAGGAAATATTAGCCAGTAAGTACACGACAGTTACCAGAGGCAGTCCTGTAAAGATGCATCTAGGAATTGTTTTACTGGGTTTCTTCAGCTCCCCTATAACACATAAAACAGCAACATCAGACTTGAGAAAAATTAGAAATAAATTCTGTAACTTATTTTTAAAATTGCACATGTGTCAAACATCAGACGACCTTCTTTCCGTTCATTCTTCCATGACACCCATGCATACTCAGAGGCAAACCACTACTGCACACTGATGCATTTCTTCAGACACCAGAGTTGGAATTAAGGTGCCTGTACCATTTGCAGCCTTCCCCAATCTCCACACTCCTTGAGTAGGAAGTAGGCAATGTGTCCAAATCGTAGGAATAGAATGTTAAACAGAAACTTCATGAGATTTAATGTCAAGAAGAGAAGCTCCACATTAGGCAATCACATAGATGAAAGTGACAATCATGAATATGTTAAGTGACTGTGAGCAAAAACAAGAGCTGTGGAGACAGGTCAAGTACAGGTTGATGAGCCTTTTTATTACTTCTGTCCAACTGGTGACCTGGCCAAAAGAAAAAAAATCACATCAAGCCTCTTCTTGCTAAAGTCCCTCTTCTTTTATGTGAAACATTCTTTCCTTCCTAGCTGACAACTTGGCTACTGCTTCTCCTTCAATTCTGTAAAACCATTACCTCTGAGAAAGTGAGAGAGGAGACTCCCTGGCTAGCAAGATCATCTCATCAATATGTTCTTGAGGCAAGTCCTGAAAGGAGTTAGTTTCCCTCTCTTTGTTGGTGTTGGTTTGTTGGTGGTGTTTTAATGATTTTTTTTGTTTGAAGCCATTAAACCATCCTTTTATTAAAAAGGATCAAGCTTGGAAATATAGCTCACTAATCAAGTGCTTGTCTATCCTGGAACTGATATGAACAGATGAAGCATAAAAGGAATACAGAATTAGCAGATCTAATGTTAATTCTCACCACCACTTACTGCTGTGAGGCTCATATTGCTTAGTCTGTGTCAGAAGTGTCTTGGTCACTGTTGTATCGTTTTAAAGTGATACCATGGTCATGGTGGATCTTATAAAGGAAAGCATTTAACTGGGGGATGGGTTACAGTTTCAGAGGGTTTGTCAATTATCATCAAGGCAAGAGAGAGACAGAGACAGAGACAAAGAGAGATACTGGGCTTGGCATAGGTTTTTGAAACCTCAAAGCCTACCTAGTGACACACGTCCTCCAACAAGACAATACCTCCTAATCCTACTTATCCTTTCAAACAGTTTTGCTGCCTGTGACTGAGCATTCAAGTACATCAGCCTATGGGGACTATTCTCTTTCAAACCACCAAAGGAAGAAAAGATAACACAATAAAATTCTAATCCCAGTGCCTTTAAAACCTTTTAAAGTAGTTGTTGTTGGGTTAGGTATATCTCAGTGGTAGAATGCTTGCCTATCATGTACAAAGACAAAATTTGATCCCCAGCATACTCATGTGCCCAACCTACACAGGCTATTTTAATAGCTATGGTTATTAGTTAAAACCTTGAAACAAGCAAGAGGGCAACTTTTTAAATTAACAACATTTTCTTCTTGGCCTTTTATTTATACTTGTTATATATTTGGTTTGTAGCAAGGTGACAAAGATTATAATTTAATTTATAAGCAGCTCATATAATAAGAGGCTATTATAACAGTTTATAATAACACGTAGAGAGGCAGTGTATATCCTTGGGTCTTGATCTTGAAAGTCAAATTATTCTGACACTATTTATCAGGTGCCATAAAATGACATTTTGTAAGTAGAAGTGCTATTTAGAAATCTTAAAACTTATTTAGTAAGTTAACTACCACAGTACAAATTAAGAGAATGACAACTCCTAACTACTAACTTTCTAGGGAAGAAGTAAATGGTTTTTGATTTGATTTTGCTTTTGAGAACAGTGTCTCGAACCCACTATGTAGACAAACTGGCCTTGAATTCCTGATCTCCATCTCGTCCCTCCTGAGTGATGGTATTATAGGTGTAATACATGACACCTGGTTTCATGGAGTATAGGGACAGGATATATTGAAATATCCTCAGTCTTTTGTATACCATCAGCAACTTGAGAGGAGTTCTACATTAGTTTACAGATTATTAAATGTTATAGATCTTTCTTAACCAGAAATAATGACACAAAAACGAAGCATCTCCAGCACCAGAACAAGATATAATTACTTCAAAGTACCTCTCTTCTGAGGTCTGTGCACACACGTGTTCATGCACATGCTGCACACACACACACACACACACACACACACACACATACACACACATACACACACATACACACACACATACACACATATACACACATACACACACACGCATACACACATACACACACACATACACACACACACATACACACACATACATACACAAACATATAACCACACATACACACACACATACACACACGCATACACACATACACACACACACACACACACACACATATACACATATACACACATACACACATACACACTCATAAAGACTCACTTCAAGTCACAAATTATCCCAGCCTTTTTTTCTTTATTCCTCAGCTTTTGGCCCAGTGTAAACTAACTTTTAACCACAAAGCTCATCACTAAAATCTCACTTAACCAAGACAGACCCTTCTGCTCTCTTCTCAGACCCCTGCACTGCTGAAACCGTTAGCCTGGTGGATCCCCCTCTTCGGGGAGCACATGAGTACTTATCTTTATGATTCTTTATGCTGTCTGCTTTCTTACTGCAGAATCTACTTTTCTACCTACTGCAGAAAAGTGCCCACTATCCATTCAGTCACCTCAACCCTATGCTCTTCCTCTGTACACCTGCTTTAACATCCCTTCCCCTCCATCACCAAGGCCATTAGCCATCAAATGAAAGCAGTTTTATGGTCTCCCATGATTCCCTGTAGTGCCTTACATGTGCTCTCTGTGTTTCTGGTTCTGTTTCTCTCTGAGTGGAAATGTTTTAGTCTATTTAAATTCCTGGTCATTTGAAGATAGGAACAATGAAAACTGATCTTTTCTTTTACTGAAATTACATAGTGATTGCATTATTTCTTTATAGTGAGTATTAAATACCATATACAATTATTTGTTTTTAAGACAAAAAAAGTATACTGATCTTAAATTATGATAACCATTTTAGAGATTAAAAGACCTAGTGTAGGGAGGAGAAAATACTTGCTATAATTAGGAAGCTGAGAGATTCCATGAAACTAAAGGGAGGTTTATTCAAGAGTCAATTCCTGGCTGGAGAGATGGCTCAGCAGTTAAGAGCACCGACTGCTCTTCTAGAAGTCATTAGTTCAATCCCCAGCAACCACATGGTGCTCACAACCTATCTAGTGAGTTCTGATGCCTTCTTCTGGCACTACAGTGTACATGAAGATAGAACACTCATATACATAAAATAAATAAATTTAAAAAGAAAAGAGGCAATTCCGTTCATCTTTAACATAAAAAAGGAGAGGTAACAAAGAACTTGTAAGTTGAGGGAAACTAACAGAAATGAATGTGAAGAGACCCTGGAGGTAAGAAGGGTTAAAAAAAAAAAAAAAAAAAAAAGGTAAGTTTAGAGTTTAAGGACAGAAGTCACATGTTATTGAAAGGGGGGTATTAAGTCTTACCTGAGAGCTATCAAGACAGCTATGATTCCCTTGTGTTCAAAACCCTAAAAAACCTAGTGCAGATACAAAGCAAAGCCCCGCCCCTAAGACTCTGCTCTAAGGTTCTGAGCAAACAAGGAAGCACTGCCCCAGAAACTCCAGCAGCTCTGCACTGCTGTGGTAAGCAAGAGGTCTCGAAGCTGCAGGAGCTCAGGAGGGCCAGGCTGAGGGGTGAGGAAAAGGAATCCTCTCTCTCAGGCGACCATTGGTACAGGCAGTAATGCAAAACTTTTTTTTTTTTTTTCTTGTTCTAGGAATCAAATCTAGGGCCTCAGACATGCTAGGTAAACGCTCTACTACTGATCGATGGCCCCACCCCACTTCCCAATTGTAATTTTCTATGAGCCTTTAGCAATACATTTATCCATGAAAGAAGAAATGTTCATAATAAAAAGCCACGATTCCAAAAATAAATAAATGAAAATAGTGAAGAGCCAACGTGTATCACAGCCTCTCGAAACACCAATACAGTCTGCTTTTATGTCATTCCTAGATCCACAGGTTTCACAGGAGGGGATTTTTGCATCACCTGAGCATTAATACATTAACAGAAAGAAAACTGCATTAAATCAGGATGTCTCATATTTCTGGTTCCAGGAAAAGAAGATGAAAAGAGAAGGGTTTTGTTTGTTTGTTTGTTTGTTTGTTTGTTCTCATAGATGTTTGGAATGGATTGAACGGGATGAAAAATTAAAAGTAGGTGATTTAGGAACTCAAAGTAGAACACTAAGTAGTTTATGTAAGATGATAGTCGATACATAATGAAAGATGCTCACTTCACACAGGCAACATATCAGGCATGTTTTCCCCCCCAGATTGATAATTACCTGCTATACATGTAAAGCATCCCCCGCCAGAAAACGCAAAGTATCCTTGGAAAATAGCTTCTATTAACTGAGAGACCTCTGGGAACTCGGCATCAAACGCATTCTGAAGCCTTTGTACATTCTCCTTCTTCCCTCTCACCAGCAAGAACAGGCCGCTGAGGGAAATGACACCGAGTATGCCCACCTTCAGCACTGAGCTCACTGTCTGAAGCCATGACAGCTCTTTTACACCACGAGAATTCAGAATTCCCACAATCCACAGCATCGCCAGGGCCAGACATTTTCTTGGTAGAATCGGGGCAGAGCAGCTGGGATAAAAAGGCTGAACGCCATACTCAGCCAGTAGCAGAGCTTGGCTAGCAATTAAGCCTGGGCCGAGAAACAAGCTAGTCCAAAGCCTCAGGAATGCCACGAGAGGGCCGAAGCATCGCTTTAAAAAATAATAGTGAGCCCCACTGTATGGGAAGGTTATCCCGATCTCTGCAGAGCAGAGAGCACTGGTCAAGGTCAGCACTGCACAGACAGCCCAAACACACAAGGAGACTCCAACATTCATGGAAGAGTGCTGGAGCACTCCCTTGGGGGACACAAATATTCCTGCACCAATTATATTAATAATTAAAAAGTTTGTCCCCCAGAAATATCCAAGTTCTCTCTTAAGACGGATTTCCTTCTTTGAATCCATTGCCATTGAGAGAAGTTTACATTCACAAAATTGTACTCTGTGAATGTTTCTGCCTATAGGTTTGTGGATGCTTTGAAATGTGTGGTCCTTTTTGTTCCACTTGTATTAAATATGGTCTATGTTCAATAATTAACAAAGTAGGTGTGACACCTTTAAGTGAGATAAAATAGATTACCTGTAAGGGCTTAGTTTGACCCTTCTTTTAATAATTATCAGAATAAGGCATTCAGTTGAAAGGGAATTTTAAAGGAACCAGAGTTTGGAAATGGGAATAAAAAGTGTTAAAGTTGCAAAGAACTTGTCTATGTTATGTTCACCACATCTAAGGACAATTGGACGATTAACTGGGCTACTGAAAAGTCACAAGCTAAGATATGAGGCAGAAGAAATTTCAAAACTGAGAAAGAACTAGATTTTTCTTTGGGTATTTGTCTGTCTGTCTGTTTGTGACTGGGTCTTGCTATATACTCCTGGCTGCCCCGAGCCTTGCTGTACACAGGGCAGGCGTAGACCTGATCACACCCTCTGCTTTGCCAGGACGCATCACCATACCCAGATTTCAACGTTTTGCAATGAAATAAGAGAAGACAATAGGAAAGAAACAGAATGAAAGTACGTTGGAGAATACAGAGCATTTTCAGAGAATCAAGATGTAAAATTCCTATAATCTCCATTTCTGCCACTAAGGGCTGACACAAAAGGATCAATTCAAGGCACAGCACTGCTGGCTTCTCCAAGTTCGAGAACTCAAGAAAGCAGTGTGGCACCATCAGAAAAATGTCTATGCAAACAGGATCACTGTACATTGTGCCCTGGAGGTAAGATGGGAGTCAAAGTGATTCTCCATGCTTAAAACTTCAAAACTCTGTTTGGTTTTGATGTGACTGGTGACAGTTTCCTTTGTATTTGCCTGTTGCCCTCTTGGAATCAATTCCTCTGCCATATGTCGGTCCCAACACTGCATTTTAGACGTAGATTTTTCTTTCAGTTCATACGTTCAAAACTGCAATGAATTTTTCCCAGGATGGTTCATGTCTTGAATCTGACCCATATTCAAGTTGTATGGTCAATCTTTTGAGTTGGTGCTAGAATGGGCTAATACTTTGAAATTGAATTAACGTGCTTTATCTGAGATTATGATGCATATTTGGGAAAGTATTATGATTTAAATATATTCTCTAAAATTGTTCATGTACTGAAAAAAATGAATTCCCAAAGTTATCGATCAATAGATTGGAGAAAACTACGGAAGTTAGAGTTAGGTGAGATTGTAAAGGTGGAATAGTATGACAGTGGTGGTAGCTTCATAAGAAGAGAAGAGACACCCAGGATGCTTATTTTGCCTTTCTTCTAGTGCTATGATACAGTGAGCATACCCCCAGCAAATGCTGAGCAGACAGCAGGACCACGCCCTTAGACTGCTCAGTGTCCAGAGCCAAGAGCCAAATTCTTCTAAATGACTTAGTTTTCTTCGTAGTAACAACAAATCTAAGTTACTAAAAATGAGAAATTTATTAACCAAGAAAGATTAAACACGCACTACAGACAGAGATTGAAAATTAAACACCCCTTCACATGGAGCCCAGAGGAATTTGCCCCTGGTCACTGTGAGTTCATTCATCACCCCTGACAAATCATTTACTACCCTAGTAAAATTTGCCTGTAGCTTTCTCAACTCCATCTTTCCTAAGAGTCAATCACTGGGGGCCTCTGAGTATCATATTTTTGTGGCTCCTGTATACATGTGACTGTTAATAAATAAATCCATGGAATTTTTCTCCTTTTAATCCATCTATTGCCTATTTATTTTAGCAATGTTCGTTAAATTTTTATTTTATTGGTTACTTTATTTATTTACAATTCAAATGCTGTTTTATTTCCAGGTCCACACACACACACACACACACACACACACACACACACACACACACACCAGAAACTCCTATCCCATTCCTCCTTCCCCTGCTTCTATGAGAGTGTTCCTCCACCCACGAATCCACTCCTGCCCCCCCGCCCCCCACCTTGGCATTCCCCTACACTGGGGCATCAAGCCTTCACATGACCAAGGGCCTCTCCTCCCATTGATGCCCGACAAAGCCATCCTCTGCTACATATGCGGCTGGAGTAATGGGTCCCTCCATGTGTATTCTTTGGTTGGTCGTTTAGAACCTAGGGGCTTTGAGGGGTCTGGTTGGTTGGCATTTTTGTTCTTGCTATGGGATGCAAATCCCTTTAGCTCATTCAGTACTTCTCATAACTCCTCCATCCAGGTCCCTTTGCTCAGTCCAATGGTTGGCTGCAAGCATCCATTGAGGATGGGCCACCCATCCAAAAATATATAACAGTTTTAGAAGTTCAAACCTTGACTAAGAGAGAAAAATATTTCCTTTACCCTACAAATGTTCTCTTTTCTCCTTTTCTTCTCTTCTTTTCTTCTTGTTCTTGTTTGCTTTTATTATGTGCTGGGGATTGAACCCAAGAAATTGTGCATATTAAGCACCTACTTCATGACTAAGCTCCACTCCCAGCCCCAGACAATATAAATAAAGAAAAAAAAATTATTTCACATGAGAAGATTTGACAAGGGGACCTTATTAACTTATTTTAATAATTTACAGATTGAGAGCACAGGATTACTTTAAATAAACAATATTTTTAAAATTAGGGATACTTTGGCACTTGCCCTGAACTTAGGACTCTAGTTAAATAATGTGCATTTAGATTTTTCAGATATCTACAGGAAAATAAACATTGTTTTAATGCATTTCTTCATGGTTTTGGTTGGAACATTCCAGATTAAGAAAAAAAAACTTCAAGCACCTGGGGGAGCCATCTTGGTTCTCAGATCCCTCCGAGACTAGTCTGTGCAGGTGAGATTGTGGACTACAGAAGCTATACAGCTTCTGGGACAGGCAGAAGCAACACAACTTCTGGGGAAGACCCCGTTTCATGGCTCAAGACATCCGGGCACCTTCCCTGCCAGAGGAGAGGTGTCTTCCCGGCTGGGGAGGGCTTTGCCAGAGCAAATGGGGGAGCCATCTCTGGTCCAGGATCTTGCAGAGACTAGTTTGTGTAGCTGGGAGTGCTGACTACAGAAGCTACACAGCTTCTAGGACAGGCCCTGTTTCCAGCCTTCATCTTCTGCCAGGAGGCAGGTCCAAACGCCAGATATGTGTACACCTTCCCTGCAAGAGGACAGCTTGCCTGCAGAGAGTGCTCTGACCACTGAAACTCAGAAGAGAGCTAGTCTCCCAGGTGTGCTGATAGAGGCTAACAGAATCACAGGAGGAAAAACCTCTAACCAGAGACAACTATAACAACTACCTACAGAGATTACCAGCTGGTGAAAGGCAAACATAAGAATCTTACTAACAGAAACCAAGACCACTCACCATCATCAGAACCCAGCACTCCCACCTCAGCCAGTCCTGGGTACCCCAACACACCTGAAAAGCTAGACCCAGATTTAAAAGCAAGTCTCATGTTGATGGTAGAGGACATCAAGAAGAACTTTAATAACTCACTTAAAGAAATACAGGAGAACACTGCTAAATAGTGACAAGTCCTTAAAGAAAAACAGGAAAACACAACCAAACAGGTGATGGAATTGAACAAACCCATATAAGACCTAAAACCGGAAGCAGACACAATAAAGAAGACCCAAAGTGAAAAAAAGGCTGGAGATAGAAACCTTAGGAAAGAAATCTGGAACCATAGATGCGAGCATCAGCAACAGAATAAAAGAGATGGGAGAGAAAATCTCAGGTGCAGAAGATTCCATAGAGAACATGGGCACAACAATCAAAGAAAATGCAAAATGCAAAAGATCCTAACTAAAAACATCCAGGAAATCCAGGACACAATGAGAAATCCAAATCTACGGATAATAGGAGTTGATGAGAATGAAGATTTTCAACTTAAAGGGCCAGCAAATATCTTCAACAAAATAATAGAAGAAAACTTCCCAAACCTAAAGAAAGAGATGCCCATGAACCTACAAGAAGCCTACAGAACTCCAAATAGACTGGACCAAAAAAGAAATTCCTCCCAACACATAATAATCAGAACAACAAATGCACTGAATAAAGATACAATATTAAAAGCAGCAAGGGAAAAAGGTCAAGTAACATATAAAGGCAGGCCTATTAGAATTACACCAGACTTTTCACCAGAGACTATGAAAGCCAGAAGATCCTGGAGAGATGTTATATAGACACTAAGAGAACACAAGTGCCAGCCCAGGCTACTATACCCAGCCAAACTTTCAATTACCATAGATTCCATGACAAAACCAAATTCGCATAATATGTTTCCACGAATCCAGCCCTTCAAAGGATAATAACAGAAAAGGAGCAATACAAGGACGGAAATCACGCCCTAGAACAAGCAAGAAAGTAATCCCTCAACAAACCAAAAAGAAGACAGCCACAAGAACAGAATGCCAACTCTAACAACAAAAATAATAGGAAGCAAAAATTACTTTTCTTTAATATCTCCTAATATCAATGGATGCAATTCCCCAATAAAAAGACATAGACTATGGATACAGAAAATGTGGTACATTTACACAATGGGGTATTACTCAGCTATTAAAAAGAATGAATTTATGAAATTCTTTGGCAAATGGATGGACCTGGAAGGCATCATCCTGAGTGACATAACCCAATCACAAAATAACTCACATGATATATACTCACTGATAAGTGGATATTAGCCCAGAAACTTAGAATATCCAAGATATGAGACACAATTTGCAAAACACATAAAACTCAAGAAGAATGAAAACCAAAGTGTGTATACTTTGCCCCTTCTTAGAATTGGGAGCAAAACACCCATGGAAGACTCCATAGAGACAAAGTTTGGAGCTGAGACGAAAGGATGGACCATCTAGAGACTGCCATACCCGGGGATCCATCCCATAATCAGCCTCCAAACGCTGACATCATTGCATACACTAGCAAGATTTTGCTGAAAGGACCCAGATATAGCTGTCTCTTGTGAGGCTATGCCGGGGCCTAGCAAACACAGAAGTGGATGCTCACAGTCAGCTATTGGATGGACCACAGGGCCCCCAATGGAGGAGCTAGAGAAAGTAACCAAGGACCTGGGGGGGGGGGGGGGCGGGATCTACAACCCTATAGGTGGAACAAGAATATGAACTAACCACAACCCCTGGAGCTCGTGTCTCTAGCTGCATATGTATCAGAAGATAGCCTAGTTGGCCATCAGTGAAAAGAGAGGCCCATTGGTCATGCAAACTTTATATGCCTCAGTACAGGGAAACGCCAGGGCCAAGAAATGGGAGTGGATGGGTAGGGGAGGGTGTGGGCGACTTTTGGGATAGCATTGAAAATGTAAATGAAATACAAACCTAATTAAATTAAATAATTAAGTAAATAAAAAACACATAAACTGACAGACTAGATACACAAACAGGACCCAACATTTTGCTGCTTACAGGAAACCCATCTCAGGGAAAAAGACAGATACTACCTCAAAGTGAAATGCTGGAAATCAATTTTCCAAGCAAATGGTCTGAAGAAACAAGTTGGAGTAACCATTCTAATATTGAATAAAATTGACTTCTAACCCAAAGTTATCAAAAAAGACAAGGAGGGGCACTTCATACATCAAAGGTAAAAGATTCCAAGAGGAACTCTCAATTCTGAATATCTATGCTCCAAATGCAAAGGGAGCCATAGTCATTAAAGAAACTTTAGTAAAGTTCAAAGCACACATTGCATCTCACACAATAATAGTGGGAGACTTCAACATACCACTTTCATCAGTGGACAGATCATGGAAACAGAAACTAAACAGGGACACAGTGAAACTAACAGAAGTTATGAAACAAATGGATCTGACAGATATCTACAGAACAGTTTATCCTAAAACAAAAGGATATACCTTCTTCTGAGCACTTTATGGTACCTTCTCCAAAATAGACCATATAATAGGTCACAAAACAGGCCTCAACAGATACAAAAATATTGAAATTGTCCCATGCATCCTATCAGATCACCATGGACTAAGGCTGATCTTCAATAACAACATAAATAATAGAAAACCAATATTCACGTGGAAACTGAACAACATTCTTATCAAGGATACCTTGGTCAAGGAAGAAATAAAGAAATTAAAGACTTTTTAGAGTTTAATGGAAATGAAGCCAAAACATACCCAAAATTATGGGACACAATGAAAGCATTTCTAAGAGGAAAACTCATAGCTCTGAGTGCCTCCAAAAAGAAACTAGAGAGAGCACACACTAGCAGCTTAGCAACACGCTTACAGCTCTAGAATAAAAGGAAGCAAATTCACCCAAGATGATTAAACAGCAGGAAATAATCAAACTCAGGGGCGAAATTTACCAAGAGCAAACAAGAACTATTCAAAGAATCAACCAAACAAGGATCTGGTTCTTTGAGAAAATCAACAAGATAGGTAAACACTGAGCCAGACTCACTAGAGGGCACAGGGGCAGCATCCTAATTAACAAAATCAGAAATGAAAAGGGAGACATAACAACAGATCGTGAAGAAATTCAAAACACCATCACATCCTTCTACAAAAGGCTATACTCAACAAAACTAGAAAACCTGGATGGAATGGATGAATTTCTAAACAGATACCAGGTACCAAAATTAAATCAGGATCAGGTTAATGATCTAAATAGTCCTATAGCTCCTAAAGAAATAGAAGCAGTCATTAATAGTCTCTCAACCAAAAAAAAAAAAAAAAAAAAAAAAAAAAAAGCCCAGGACCAGATGGGTTTAGTGCAGAGTTCTATCAGACCTTCAAAGAAGATCTAATTCCAGTTCTTCACAAACTATTCCACAAAGTAGAAGCAGAAGGTACTCTCCCCAATTCATTCTATGAAGCCACAATTACTGATACCTAAACCACAGAAAGACCCAACAAAGATAGAAAACTTCAGACCAATTTCCTTTATGAATATCGATGCAAAAATACTCGCTAGCCAAATCCAAGAACACGTCAAAAAATTATCTATCCTGACCAATTAGGTTTCATTCCAGGGATGCAGGGATGGATTAATATAGGGAAATCCATCAAAATAATCTACTATATAAACAATGTCAAAGACAAAAACCACATGATCATCTCGTTACATGTGGAGAAAGCATTTGACATAATCAAACATCCATTCATGATAAAAGTCTTGGAAAGATCACGAATTCAAGGTCCATACCTAAACATGATAAAAGCAATCTACAGCAAATCAGTAGCCAACATCAAAGTAAATGGTGAGAAGCTAGAAGTAATCCCACTAAAATCAGGGACTAGACAAGGCTGCCCACTTTCTCCATACCTATTCTTCTTAGTATTTGAAGTACTAGCCAGAGCAATTTGACAAAAAAAAGGAGATCAACTGGACACAAATTGGAAAGGAAGAAGTCAAAATATCACTTTTTGCAGATGATATGATAGTATATATAAGTGACCCTAAAAATTCCACCAGAGAACTCCTAAACCTGATAAACAGCTTTAGTGAAGTAGCTGCATATAAAATTAACTCAAACAAGTCAGTGGCCTTTCTCTACACAAAGGATAGACAGGCTGAGAAAGAAATTAGGGAAATAACACTATTCACAATAGCCACAAATAATAAAAATTATCTCTGTGTGACTCTAACTAAGGAAGTGAAAGATCTGTATGATAAGAACTTCAAGTATCTGAAGAAAGAAATCAAAGAAGATCTCAGAAGATGGAAAGATCTCCCATGCTCATGGATTGTCAGGATCAATATAGTACAAATGGCTATCTTGCCAAAAGCAATCTACAGACTCAATGCAATCCCCATTAAAATTCCAACTCAATTCTTCAACGAATTAGAAAGGGCAATCTGCAAATTCATCTGGAATAACAAAAAACCTAGGATCCAAAAACTCTTCTCAAGAATAAAAGAACTTCTGGTGGAATCTCCATGCCCGACCTAAAGCTGTATTACAGAGCAATTGTGATAAAAACTGTATGCTATTGGTATAGAGACAGACAAGTAGACCAATGGAACAGAACTGAAGACCCAGAGATGAACCCACACATCTATGGTCACTTTATCTTTGACAAGGGACCACAAACCATCCAATGGAAAAAAGACAGCATTTTCAACAAATGGTGCTGGCACAACTGGCAGTTAACAAGTAGAAGAAGGTGAATTGATTCATTCCTATCTCCTTGTACTAAGGTCAAATCTAAGTGGATCAAGGAACTCCACATAAAATCAGAGATAGTGAAACTTATAGAGGAAAAAGTGGGATAAAGCCTCGAATATATGAGCACAAGGAAAAAATTCCTGAATAGAACAGCAATGGCTTGTGCTGTAAGATTGAGAATCAACAAATGGGACCTCATAAAATTGCAAAGCTTCTGTAAGGCAAAAGACACCGTCAATAAGAAAAAAGGCCACCAACAGATTGGGAAAGTATCTTTACCTATCATAAATCAGATAGGAGACTAATATACAATATATATAAAGAACTCAAGAAGGTAGACCCCAGAAAATCAAATAACCCCATTAAAAAATTGGGCTCAGAGCTAAACAAAGAATTCTCACCTGAGGAATACTGAATGGCTGAGAAGCACCTGAAAAAATGTTCAGCATCCTTAATCATCAGGGAAATGCAAATCAAAACAACCCTGAGATTCTACCTCACACCATACAGAATGGCTAAGATAAAAAATTCAGGTCACAGCAGATGCTGGCAAGGATGTGGAGAAAGAGGAACACTCCTCCATTGTTGGTGGGATTGCAAGCTTGTACAACCACTCTTGAAATCAATCTGGCGGTTCCTCAGAAAACTAGACATAGTATTACCAGAGGATCCTGCAATACCTCTCCTGGGCATATATCCAGAAGATGTTCCAACCTCTAAGGAGAACACATGCTCCACTATGTTCATAGCAGTCTTATTTATAATAGCCAGAAGCTGGAAAGAACCCAGATGCCCCTCAACAGAAGAATGCATACAGAAAATGTGGTACATTTACACAGTGGAGTACTACTCAGCTATTAAAAAGAATGAATTTATGAAATTCCTAGGCAAATGGATGGACCTGGAGGGCATCATCCTGAGTGAGGTAACCTAATCACAAAAGAACTCACATGATATGTACTCACTGATAAGTGGATATTAGCCCAGAAACTTAGAATACCCAAGATACAAGGTACAATTTGCAAAACACCTGAAACTCAAGAAGAATGAAGACCAAAGTGTGGACCCTTTGCCCCTTCTTAGAATTGGGAACAAAATACCCATGGAAGGAGTTACAGAGACAAAGTTTGGAGCTGAGACAAAAGAATGGACCATCTAGAGATTGCCATACCCAGGGATCCATCCCATAATCAGCCTCAAACGCTGACACCATTGCATACACTAGCAAGATTTTGCTGAAAGGACCCTGACATAGCTGACTCTTGTGAGGCTATGCTGGGGCCTATCAAACACAGAAGTGGATGCTCACAGTCAGCTATTGAATGGATCACATGGCCCCCAATGGTGGAGCTAGAGAAAGTACCCAAGGAGCTCAAGGGGTCTACAACCTTATAGGTGGAACACCAATATGAACTAAACACCACCCCCTGGAGCTCATGTCTCTAGCTGCATATGTATCAGAAGATGGCCTAGTTGGCCATCATTGGGAAGAGAGGCCCCGTGGTCTTGCAAACTTTATATGGCTTAGTATAAAAAAGCCAGGGCCATGAAGTAGGAGTGGGTGTGTAGGGGAGTGGGGGGAGGGGAGGGTATGGGGGACTTTTGGGATAGCATTGGAAATGTAAATGAAGAAAATACCTAATTTAAAAAATTATGTATAATAAAAAGAAAAGAAAAGAAAAAAATGTTCTAGTTCGTTTCTATCATTTGCATACCATCTTGGTATCCCATCTTGTGGAGGAAAAGACTATAATTTTACTCTCAATATGCTTGCCACAACAATAACCATTTTTTCTAATCCTGTTAGGTTAAAAGATTTATTACATACCAAATTATGTTGTTAAAGTCCATCTTATTTTTCAGATGTTGGTGGAGACATATAATTCAGCTGATGGATAAAATATTAAGATACAAAATGCTCTTTCTATAAATGGAAACATGGATAAATAAAATATTGACTGTTGTTTGTGGTATTTATATTTTTATTGGGTGTTTTTAAACATGTTCTTGTGGTTTGAATAGGTATGATCCCCATAGACTCATGCATTTGAATGTTTGGTCATAAGAAGTGGCAGTATGAGGAGGTGTGTGTCTTTATTGGAAGAGGTGTGACCTTGTTGTAGCAAGTGAGCCACTGTAGAGACAGACTTTGAGGTTATATATGCTCAAACTATACCCAGTATGGCCTACAATCCCCTTCTGCTGCCTACAGATCAAGGTGTAGCACTCTCAGCTCCTCCACCACCATGTCTGACTGCATGCCCCCATGCTGTCCACCATGATCATAATGGACTAAACTTCTCAAACTATTCCAGCCTAATTAAATGTTTGTCTTTAGAAGAGTTGCCTTGTTCATGATATCTCTTTACAGCATTAAAACCCTAAAAAGGACAGAAGTTGGTCTCCGAGGTTGGGATATCGCTGTGATAACTGAACATGCTTTTGTTTGAAGGAATGTGGATTCTGGAATTTTGGATTAGGAAAACAGGAAAATACTTTAAGCATTGCTCAATGAGCCATCTTAGAAAGAACAAGGAAGACAGTGGTGCTGAGGGTGATTTGAACTGTGGGGGCATGAATCAGAAGATCTCCAAGAAGAAGAATGTTAATATGTGGCCTAGACAGGGCCAAAAAGTGGGAATGGGTGGATAAGGGAGTGGGGGGAGGGGGAGGGTATGGGGGACTTTAGGGATAGGATTGGAAATGTAAATGAGGAAAATACCTAATAAAAATATTTAAAAAAATATGTGGCCTAGAGATTTATCTTGTGACATTTTGGTGAGGAATGTGGCTGCTTTTTGCCCTTGTTAAAAAAAAATATGCCTGAGGCTAAAGTGCAGAGTTTTTGGATTAATTGCATTTGCAGAGGAGATTTCAAAACAGCCTAGTATGGACTGTGTCCTGCGGTCATTCATAGCCATGGTTACAGAGAACTCTAATGAAATGAGCACCAGGAAAAGTGGAGCTCAGTCCTGTGTTCAAGGAAATAAACAGATTAAAGAGAAGATCAAATAAACGCAGTGGTGTCCCCAGGGCAAGAAGCTGCCTAGCTAAGCTTCTTTTACCTTGTGAAAAGGAATTAAAAAACAGTTTAGGTCCAGGTGTGGTGACACGTACCTTTAATCCAAGCACTCTGAAGACAGAGGCATGCGAATCTCTGTGTTCAAGGTCAGTTGGCAGAGTGAGTTCCAGGATACCCAAGCTTAAGCAGAGAAGGAAATCATTGAAAACAGAAAGCTGGTGAAGATACAATAGAACAAGAATGCTGTGTTCCAACCCCAGCAAATAACAGAAATTGGCAGATTCAGCCACGTGGTTCTGGCTTTAGAATCAAGGATAGAAGAAATGGGCTGTGGAATTTTCCTCTGAGACTACGGAAAGTCGGAAAGTCGCTGAGGCCAGGAATGTGTCAGGGGTGTCCCTGCATGGAGGCCCAGAGAGGCCATTGTGTGAAAGGGGCTATAAAATCTTCCTCTGCAACTAAGGAATGTTGCTGGGGTCAGGCATGTAGCAGGGGTGTCCCTGCATTTAGGACTAGAGAGGCCATTGTGTGAAGCTGTGAAGGTGAAGTCTAGATTGCTTTCGAGACCCCAGATGCCAGATCCATTGGATACCTACCAAAGAAAGTTGCTAACAGGGAGTGGACCAGCCCAAGAGAAAAAAGTGTGTTGCAGTCAAAAGGACTTGGAAGTCTCAAGATTGTTTGACATCAGTCATGGAGATGCCTTGTTTGGAGTTTGTCTGGCTGGTTTTCAGACTTGTTTTGGTCCAGTACTTCTTCATCTTATTCCCTTTCCTCCCTTTTGGAACGGTAATGAATATCTGTGCCACTATATGTTGAAAGTATATTAATCTCAGCAGAGACGTTGAACTTTGGACTTTTAAACACTGTTGAGACTGTGGTAGACCAAGGGGACTTTTGAAGTTAGACTGAGTGTATATTTGAATTATGTTTCTATATACGCATATGCATTATAGCCACAAGCCTACGGGGGCCAGGGAGTGGAATGTGGTAGTTTGAATAGGTATGGCCCCCATAGACTCACATGTTTGAATGCTTGGCATAGGGATTGGGAGTATTAGGAAATGTAGCTTTATTGTAGGAGGTATGGCCTTGTTTGAGAAAGTGAGCCACTGTGGAGGCGCACTTTGAGGCAACATATGTACGTACATATATGTGTGATTACACACACACACACACACACACACACACACACACACACACACACACACACACACACACATATATATATATATATATATATATATATATATATATATATATATATATATATATATATATATAAAGATGTTGATCTCTCAGCTCCTCCAGCACAATGTCTGCCTGTATGCTGCCATATGGACTAAACCTTTGAAACTGTAAGCCAGCCTAAACTAAGTATTTTCCTTTTCAAGAGTTGGCATAGCCACAGTGTCTCTTTACAGCAATATAACAGAAGCTAAGACATATCTTTTTATTGCTCATTTTTAAATTCCATACAATGTATCTCAATCATACTCATTTCTTTTCCTTCCAGGTCCACCTTCCCTAGCTTGTGACCTTCCTGACAAATGTGTGTGTGTGTGTGTGTGTGTGTGTGTGTGTGTGTGTGTGTGTTTATCCAGTCCAATTTGTGTTTCCCATATAGCTGTCCTCTTAACGATAAATGAGTCATTTTCCATCCCTGCACCACAAGCCATCACTATGAAGTGCTGTATTTCATCATCTTTATCACAATTTTAAGGACCCTTCCATGGCTTCCTGTCTAGACTATTTCTTTTAGTGTGTATGTGTGTGTGGTGTCAAAGAAGTCTTCAGTATCTTCCATTCTTAATTCTGAGTCTGGAGTCATGAACACTATTACAACAAAAGCATTCTTGCCCATAACAACCAGCAGCAGCACTGACCATAGACATCAACGAATTCTTCTTGGGCATCCCTGATCATAGATATCAACATGGTCTCCGGCAGTATAGATCACAGATATTAACACAGCTTCTGGTGGCAGCATGGAACATGGACTTAAATGTGGTTGCCAATAGCAACACCAACTACCTACTTCATCATGGCCTCCAGAAGCAGCACACACCATAGACACCAACATGAACCTTGGCAGTACCACAAGTCATTCACACCATCGTGGTCTCAGTTGGCATCCACATGGCCTCCATTAGACTACAGGTATCAAGATGGCCTCTGGGGCAGCACAATACACAGACATCCACATGACCTCAGGCAGCATTCCAGGCCATGGACATCTTATGGGGATAGTACAGCCCACAAACACCAACATGGTCTCAGGGGGCAGCACAGACTATGGAGATCAACGTGGTCTCTAGTGGCAGCACAAACCAGGGAGGGATACATGAACCATGGGCATCAACCTGGTACTTAATGACATCACAGACCACAGACATCATCAGCACTGCCTCAAGAAGGAACAAGTACTGCAAACATCAACAAGTCCTCTACTGGCACCACAGATCATGAACACTAACATGGACTCTAGTAGGAACACAAACCACACACATCCCTATGGCCTCCAGTAGCAATGTGGTTCCCAAGTATCAACAGAGCCTTGGACAGCAGCACAAACTACAAATACCAGCATTACCCAGTTCAGAAACTAAACAGCCTCCATCTCTTCACTCTCCCTTAAGATCTCCTCCTTCTCTCTTGGAATCCCCTTTCTAGTGTCATGACCCATTCATAAACACAAGCACTTCCATTTATATATACAACTTAAATATAATTTCATATCTAGACTCCACATATGAGAGGAGATTAGTGGAATTTGTCTTTCAAACTCTTATTTTACAAAATGTAATGATTTCTAGAGTTCCATCCATTTTCTTGCAAACATAATTTTATTTTCTTTTTGACTGCATAAATTTTCATTGTGTATATGTAATATATTTTTATGCATTCATCTGTTGATGAACATCTAAACTGATTCCATTTCTTAGTTATTGTGAGTAGAGCAGCAGTGAACACAGATGTGCAGGTATTCCTTTGACATATCAAGCCAGAGTATTTTAGATACATGCTTGAGTGGTACAGCTGGGTCATAAAGCATTTCTATTTTAAATGTTTTGAGAATTTTTCAAACTGATTCTCGTAGAGGATATGTAAACTTACACTCCCACCGGCAATGAATAAGTAGCCATCTTTCCCCACAGCTTTGCCAGAATTTGTTGTTACTTGTTTAATTAATACTAGCCATTCTGACTACAGTGAAGTAGAATCCCCCAAAAGTTTTATCTTATATATTCTGGATGGCTAAAGATGTTAAACACTTTCAAAAGTATTTGTTGGCTATGTGGACTTCTTTTGAGAACTGTCTGTTCAGCTCACTGGCCCATTTATTCATTGGATTATTTGATGTTTGTTTCATTTTAATGTTTGTAGTAGTTCTTTGTATATTTTTGTTCCCCAAGATTTTTCCTTATTTCATGGGCTATCTCTTCATTTGGGCAACTGCTTCATTTTCCATACAACTTTTTAATTTCGTGTAATACTATTTGTCTATTCTTAGAATTATTTTCCTTTCTGTTAGAATTCTTCCTTTCCCAAAGGTCTTTGCCTATGTCTATGACTTTACGTGCTTCTATTTTTTATTTATATGTGTGTATATATGTACCAGTGACTATAGAGGCTAGAAAATGGCATTAGATCACTTGAAGCTAGAATAATAGGAAATTATAAGCCACTCAACCACAGGAACACAGATGCCCTGATGAGCAGCAACTGCTGGTAACTCTCCAGCTCCACCTTTAAATGCTATCCTTCCCCTGCCAGTTTCAAAGTTTTGGTTCTGACATTAAAACCTATGGCTCATTTTGAGTTGACTTTTGTGTATGGTAAGAGATTTTGATTTAATTTCTTCCTTTTCCATGCAGAAATCTAGTTTTTCTTGTATCATTTAGTTGAGAGACTCCTTTCTCCATCAAACATTATGGAAACCTTGATAAAAAAATAAGGCATCTATAAATGTGAGGCTGTATTTCTGGGTCCTCTATTTTATCTCATTAACCTACATGTCTGTTTTGTGCCAATATTTGTTTCTATGGCTCTGTAGTAAAGTTTGAGATCAGATGTTGTTTTTCTTCTGGCATTTCTCTTCTTGCTAAGGATTTTCTGAATAATTCAGAGTCTTTCGTACATTCATATAAATTTTTAGTTGTTGTCATGTCTGTAAAGAAGGTCATTGGGATATGATGAGGACTGCTTTAAGTGTATAGATTACTTTCAACGGTATAACCATTTTCACAATATTAACTGTACAAAATCATGAGTACAGGGAGTGTTTCCACCTTCTGGTGTCTTCTTCAATTCCTTTCCTCGGTGTCTCAAAGTCTTCATTGTAGAGATCTTTCACCTTCTTGGTTGGATTTATCTTTACGAATTTATGATTTCTTCTGAAGCCATTATGAATAAGATCACTTATCCAATTGTTGCCATATGGAAATTTACTAATTTTTATGTCAATTTTATGCCTTGCTACTTTGCTGAAAGTGTTTAATAAGTTAAAGTTTTCTGATGGAGTCTTTAAGGTTTCAGGCATAGGATCATGTGGTTACCATGTGAGAATAAACACTTCCTTCCTTATTTGTCATCCTTTTCTTTATTTCTCTTTACTTAATTGTTCTAATTAAGTCTCTAACCAGTGTCTTGTAGAGTTATCCATGTATTAGTTTCCAACACCTCTCAATCAAGCCAAACTACAGTTCCAACTTTTCACACATGGTTCTTAGTGCTGACTTTCATCACTTTTTTCATCACTCCCCTTGGATAACTATTAAACCCAAACTATAACACCTAATGGTTTCACCCACCTTGGTCATGAATTTAAATAGCAAGGCTCCTAAAAACATGTATTTCATTTCTATAGCTATTATAAGGAAAATAAGATGGCATTTATTTCATTCTTTGAATGAAAGCTAACTTGAAATTATGACTAAGTAAAATAGGCAGTGTAAGGTTCCATTCAACCTACCAAGAAAATTAAGCCAACTGGTTTGTTCATTAACAATATTTGAAGGTTGCCTTAGTCAATGTTCTACTGCTGTGAAGAGACATAATGACCATTGAAACATTTTTTTTTAATTTTATTTATCTTCATTTTACTTACTTACTTATTCATCTATCTATTTATTTATATTAATAATTTTATTCATTTACATTTCAAATGATACCCCCTTCACAGTTTCCCCTCCACAAACCTCCCATCTCATGCCTCCTCTCTACCCTCCCATTTGACTCTATGAAGGTGCTCCTCTACCCATTTACCCACTCCTGCCTCATTGCTCTAGCATTCCCCTATGCAGGGGCATCTAGCCTCCACAAGACCAAGGGCCCCCCTCCCACTGATGCCAGATAAGGCCATCCTCTGCTACATATGTGGTGGAGCCATGGATCCCTCCACGTATACTCTTAGGCTGGTTGTTTAGTCCCTGGGAGCTCTGATCGGTCCAGTTAGTTGATATTGTTCTTCCTATGGGGATGCCATCCCCTGCATCTCCTTCATTCCTTCCCTTAGCTCTTCCATTGGGGTCACCAGGCTCGTCCGATGGTTGAATATAAATATCTGCTTTGTATTAATCAGGTGCTGGTAGAAACTCTCAGAGAACAGCCATACCAGGCTCCTGTCAGCATGCGCTTCTTGGCATCAGCAATAGTGTGGTGGTTTGGTATCTGCAGAAGGATCCTTATGTGGGGCAGTCTCAGGATGACCTTTTCTTCAGTCTCTGTTCATTTTTTGTCCCTGTCTTTCCTTTGGACAGGAACAATACTGGGTTAAAAATTTTGAGATGGGTGGGTGGCCCCATTCTTCAACTGGAGGTCATGCCTATGTACTGGAGGTGGCCTCTACAGATTCTATCTCCCCTTAGCTAGGTATTTCAGCTAAAGTCATCCCCATTGGGTCCTGGAAGGATCTTACTTCCCTATTGTCTGGGATTTTCTAGTGGCTACCACCAGTTCCCCATCCCCTGCTGCTACATATTTCTGTTCAATTTCCTGACCTGTACTTCTTTTCTGTCCCTTCCAATACCTAATTCTGCCCTGATTTTTCCCCTTCCCCTCCTCTTTCCCTCTCAGGTCCCTCTCAGCACCTCTCCCTCTACTCCCTGTGAGTATATTGTTCCCCCTTCTAAAAAGGACTAAAGGAACCACACTTTGGTCTTCCTTCTTCTTGAGCTTCATATGGTATGTGTGTCTGGGGTATTCCCAGAATTTGGGCCAATATCTACTTAAGAGTGAGTACATGTCATGTGTGTGCTTTTGTGATAGAGTTACCTCATTCAGTATGATATTTCCTAGTTCCATCCATTTGCCTAAGAATTTCATGAAGTCATTGTTTTTAATAGCTGAGTAGTATCCATTGTGCAAATGTGCCATATTTTCTGTATCCATTACTCTGTTGAAGGACATCTGGGTTTTTTGCAAGTTTCTGACTATTATAAATAAGGCTGCTATGAACATAGTGAAGCATGTGTCCTTGTCATATGTTGGAGCATCTTTTTGGTATATGCTCAGGAGTGCTATAGCTGGGTCCTCAGACAATACTATGTCCAATTTTCTGAGGAACCATTAAACTGATTTCCAGAGTGGTTGTACCAGCTTATAATTCCAACAATGGAGGAGTGTTCTTTCTCCACATCGGCAGCATCTACTGTTATCTGAGTTTTTTATTTATTTATTTATTTATTTATTTATTTATTTATTTCATTTTTATTAGGTATTTAGCTCATTTACATTTCCAATGCTATACCAAAAGTCCCCCATACCCACCCATCCCCACTCCCCTACCCACCCACTCCCCCTTTTTGGCCCTGGCGTTCCCCTGTACTGGGGCATATAAAGTTTGCGTGTCCAATGGGCCTCTCTTTCCAGTGATGGCCGACTAGGCCATCTTTTGATACATATGCAGCTAGAGTCAAGAGCTCCGGGGTACTGGTTAGTTCATAATGTTGTTCCACCTATAGGGTTGCAGATCCCTTTAGCTCCTTGGCTACTTTCTCTAGCTCCTCCATTGGGAGCCCTGTGATCCATCCATTAGCTGACTGTGAGCATCCACTTCTGTGTTTGCTAGGCCCCGGCATAGTCTCACAAGAGACAGCTACATCTGGGTCCTTTCGATAAAATCTTGCTAGTGTATGCAATGGTGTCAGCGTTTGGATGCTGATTATGGGGTGGATCCCTGGATATGGAAGTCTCTACATGGACCATCCTTTCATCTCAGCTCCAAACTTTGTCTCTGTAACTCCTTCCAAGGGTGTTTTGTTCCCACTTCTAAGGAGGGGCATAGTGTCCACACTTCAGTCTTCATTTTTCTTGAGTTTCATGTGTTTAGGAAATTGTATCTTATATCTGACTGGAGTGAGGTAGAATCTCAAGGTTGTTTTGATTTGCATTTCCCTGATGACTAAGGATGTTGAACGTTTCTTTAGGTGCTTCTCTGCCATTCAATATTCCTCAGTTGAGAATTCTGTTTAGCTCTGTACCCCATTTTTAATAGGGTCATTTGGTTCTCTGGAGTCTAACTGCTTGAGTTCTTTGGATATATTAGATATTAGTTCTCCATCAGATGTAGGATTGATAAAGATAATTTTCCAATCTGTTGGTTGCCATTTTGTCCTATTGACAGTGTCCTTTGCCTTATAGAAGCTTTTCAATTTTATGAGGTCCCATTTGTTTGTTGATCTTAGAGCATGAGCCATTGGTATTCTGTTCAGGAAATTTCCCCCTGTGCCTATGTATTCAAGTCTCCTCTCACTTTCTCTTCTATTAGATTCAGCATATCTGGGTTTATGTGGAAGTTTTTTACCCACTTGGACTTTGGCTTTGTATAAGAATATAAGAATGGATCAATTTACACTCTTCTACATGCTGACTGCCAGTTGAACCAGCACAATTTGTTGAAAATGCTGTCTTTTTTCCACTGGATAGTTTTGGCTTCTTTGTCAAAGATCAAGTGACCATAGGTGTGTGGGCTTTTTCTGGTCTTCAATTCTATTCCATTGGTCTATCTGCCTGTCTCTGTACCAATTATATGTGTTTTTATGCCTATTGTTCTGTAGTACAGCTTGAAGTCAGGGATGGTAAACTTCTCGTGTTGTTTAGAATAGTTTTTGCTTTCCTGGGTATTTTTTTTATCATAATTATTTTAGATATATTTGAGAATTACCCTTTCTATCTCTGTGAAGAATTGGGTTGGAATTTTGATGGAGATTGAATTGAATCTGTAGATTGCTTTTGGTAAGATGGCAATTTTTACTATGTTAATCCTGCTGATCTATGATTCTGGGAAATCTTTACATCTTCTGAGGTCTTCTTTGATTTCTTTCTTCAGAGACTTGAAGTTCGTTTCATATAGATCTTTTACTTGCTTGGTTAGAGTCACACCAAGAAATTTTATACTATTTGTGACCATTGTGAATGGTGTTGTTTCCCTAATTTCTTCCTCAGCCCATTTATCCTGTGGCTAGAGGATGTTACTGATTTGTTTGAGTTAATTGTATCCAGTCATTTTGCTGAAGTTTTTTTTTTTATCAGTTGTAAGAGTTCTCTGGTGGAATTTTTCAGTTCGCTTATGTATACTATCATATCATCTAAAAATAGTGATATCTTGACATCCTCCTTTCTAATATGTATCCCTGTGATCTCCTTTTGTTTTCTAATTGCTTTGGCTATAACTTCAAGTATTATTTTGAATACACAGGGGGAGAATGGGCATCCTTTTTGTCCTATTTTAGAGGGACTGACTAAAGTTTCTCTCCATTTAGTTTGATATTGGCTATTGGTTTTCTGTAGTGGCTATTGGTTGCTTTTATTATGTTTAGGTATGTTCCTTGAATTCTTGATCTTTCCAAGACTTTTAACATGAAGGGATGTTGTATTTTGTCAGAGACTTTTTCAGCATTTAATGAGGTGATCATGTGTTTTTTCCCTTTGAGTTTGTTTATATAGTGAATTACATTGATGGATTTCTATATACTGAACCATCTTTGCATTATTGGGATGAGGCTTACTTGATCATGATGAACGATCATTTTGATATGTTCTTGGATTCAGTTTGTGAGAATTTTATTGAGTACTTTTGCATTAATATTCATAAGAGAACTTGGTCTGAAGTTCTCTTTCTTTGTTGGGTCTTTGTGTGCTTTAGGTAACAGCATAACTGTGGCTTCATAGAATGAATCAGGTAGTGTTGCTTCTGTTTTATTTTGTAGAATAGTTTCAGAAGTATTGGTATTAGGTCTTCTTTGAAGGTCTGATAGAATTTTGCACTAAAATCATCTCACCCTGGTCTTTATTTGGTTGGGAGACTTTTAATGAGTGTTCCCAATTCCTTGGGGTTTATGAGACAGTTTAGATGGTTTATCTGATCCTTATTTAAATTTGCTACCTGGTATCTGTCTAGAAAACCATCCATTTCATCTAAATTTTCCAGTTGTGTTGAGTATAGGCTTTTGTAGTAGGATATGATATTTTTTTTTTAATTTCCTCAGTTTCTGTTGTTATGTCTCCCTTTTCATTTCTGATTTTGTTGGTTTGGATAGGATACTGTTTCTGTGCTCTCTAGCTAGTTTGGCTGAGGGTTTATCTATCTTGTTGATTTTCTCAAAGAACTAGCTCCTAGTTTTGCTGATTCTTTGTATAGTTCCCTCTGTTTCTACTTGGTTGATTTCAGCCCTGAGTTTGATTATTTCCTGCTGTCTACTCCTCTTGGGTGAATTTGCTTGTTTTTATTCTATAACTTTCAGATGTGTTGTTAAGCTGCTAATGTATGATGTCTCTAGTTTCTTTATGGTGAGACTCAGAACTATGAATTTTTCCTCTTAGCACTGCGTCCGTTGTGTCCCATAAATTTGGGTATGTTTTGCCTTCATTTTCATTAAATTGCAAAAAAGTCTTTCATTTCTTTCTTTATTTCTTCCCTGACCAAGTTATCATTGGGTAGATAATTGTTCAGCTTCCATGTATATGTGGGCATTTTGTTGTTTTTGTTGTATTGCAGACCAGCCTTAGTCCTTGATCTGATAGAATACATGGGATTAGTTCAATGTTCTTGTATCTGTTGAGGCTTGTTTTGTGTCTGATTGTATGGTCAGTTTTGGAGCAGGTACCAAGAGATGCTGAAAAAATGTATATTTTTTTGTTTTAGGTGAAATATTTTGTCAATATTTATTAAATCTATTTAGTTCATAACTTTAATTTGTTTCACTATGTTTCTGTTTAGTTTCTGTTTCTATGAACTGTCTGTTGGTGAAGATGGGGTATTGAAGTCTCCCACTATTAATGTATGAGGTTCAATGTGTGCTTTAAGCTTTAGTAATGTTTTCTTGTGTTTTGTTTTGTTTTGTTTTGTTTTTCAAATGTGGATGTCCTTGCATTTGTGGCATAGATGTTCAAAACTGAGAGTTCATCTTGGTGGATTTTTTCTTTGATTAGTATGTAGTATCCTTCCCATCTTTTTTTGATAACTTTTAGTTGAAAATCTATTTGGATATTACAATGGCTACTCCAGCTTGCTTCTTGGGACTATTTAAGTGGAAAATTTTTTCCCAGCCTTTTACTTTGAGGTAGTGTCTGTTTTTGTCACTGAGGTGTGTTCCCTGTAAGCAGCAAAATGGTAGGTCCTGTTTATATATCCAGTCTGTTAGCCTATGTCTTTTTATTGGGCAATTGAGTCCATTGATGTTGAGAGTTATTAAGGACCAATGATTTTTGCTTCCTGTTATTTTTGTTGCTAGTGGAGAATTATGTTTGATGGCTCTCATCTTTTGGTTTTTGTTTGTTTGTTTGTTTTTTGTGAGAATATTAATTTTTTGCTTTTTCTTGGGTGTAGATTCCCTCCTTATGTTGGAGTTTTCCTTCTATTATAGTCTATAGGGATGAATTAGTGGAAAAATATTGTTCAAATTTGTTTTTGTCATGGAATATCTTGGTGTCTCTATCTATGGTAATTGAGTTTTGTTGGGTATAGTAACCTGGGCTGGCATTTTTGTTCTCTTAGGGTCAGTGTGACATCTGCCCAAGATCTTCTCACTTTTAGAGTTTCTGTTGAGATGTCTGGTATAATTCTGATAGGTCTGCCTTTATATAATAATTGATCTTCTTACTGTTTTTAATATTCTTTCTTTTTTCTGTGCATTTGGTGTTTTGATTATTATGTGATGGGAGGATTTTTTTCTGGTCCAATCTATTTGGTGTTCTGTAGGCTTCTTTTATGTGTATGGGCATCTCTTTCTTTAGGTTAGGGAAGTTTTTTTTTTTTTTTTCTATAATTTTGTTGAAGATGTTTACTGGCCCTTTGAGTAGGGAATCATTGCTCTCTTCTATATCTATTTTTCTTAGGTTTGATCTTTTCATTGTGTCCTGGATTTCTTCGATGTTTTGAGTTAGGAGCTTTTTTTATTTTGTATTTTCCTTGATTGTTGTGTCAATCTCTTTTATGGTATCTTCTATGTCTGAGATCCTCTCTTCTATCTCTTGTATTCTATTGGTGATGCTTGAATCTGTGACTCCTGCTCTCTTTCCTAGGTTTTCCATCTCCAGGGTGGTCTCCCTTCTGTTTTTCTTTAATATTCCTATTTCCATTTTTAGATTCTGGATGGTTTTGTACAATTCCTTCACCTATTTCTTTGTTTTCCTGTATTTCTTTAAGAGTCTTATGTGTTTCCTCTTTAAGGGCTTCTACTTGTTTACCTGTGTTCACCTGTAATTCTTTAAGGGAGTTATTTATATTCTTCTCAAAGTCCTCTGTCATCTTCATGTGATTAGATTTTAAATCTTCATCTTGCTTTTCTGGTGTGTTGGGCTTTCTGTTGTGGGAGAATTGGGTTCTGATGTTGCCAACTAGCATTGGTTTCTGTTGCTTATGTTCTGTGCTTGCCTCTCACCTATTAGTTATCTCTGGTGTTAACTGGCCTTTCTGTCTGATTGGAGCCTGTCCCTTCTGTGAGCCTATGATTCTGGATATGTCCGAACTTCTAGGGGTCAAGCTGTCTCTGGGTGTGGATGGATTATGGGAGGCTGGAGCACTGAATCTACTCCTGAGCACAGGTGCAAAATAGGAGGAATATTTGTCTTTGGCTGGGTGGGTGGGGTTCCTGTATACCCTGGGTCCTGGGGTTGGGGTGGCCAAGTTAGGCGAGGTATTGGGGCAAGGGTTGGTGCCTCACCTGTGATCTTGGTTGTGTCAGAACTCCGGGGGGGGGGGCAGGTCAGGGGAGGTCAAACTATCTCTGAGTATGGTCAGAGTGGGTGGGGAGCCAAAGCACATGCTCCCATGCTAGGCACAGGTACAAACCAGAAGACGGAAACTTATTTTTTAAAAATCATTTAGTGGGGTTTGCTTGCATTTTCAGAGGTTTGGAACACTATGATCATGCAGGAAGCATGACAGCATAAAGGCAGGCATGGTGCTGGAGACTAGCTAAGAGTTATACATTTGGATCTGCAGATAGCAGGAAGAGAGAAACACAGGTCTAGCTTAGGATTTTGAAACCTCACCTCCAGTGCAGACTGCCTCCAGCAAGATCACAGGCACTCTAACAAGATCATACTTCTAATTCCTCTAGAGCAAAGCCACTACCTGATAACCAGGCCTTCAAATATATGAGACTCTGGGACTATTCTTATTCAAACTATTATAAAGGTCCTGACTAAATATTCCATACAACTATAACAAATTCTACTTGACAGCAACTTAGAAATCTCAACACAGAAGAGAATAACAAATCATATTTTTTTTTCTTTCTGGACCAAAGTAGCTGTTATGATTTGAATCTAAACTTTTCCTAGCAGGCTTACATTTTAAGCACTTGTTTCCTCAATATGTGATGCTATTTTGAATCCTGTAGCACATTTAGAATATGCAGCCTGACTGATGAAGGTAAGTCACTAGCAACAGACCTTTGAAGACTGTACTGATTGCTGATTCTAGCCTGCTTGTTTGGCCTTTGATCTGTACCATATGAAACACTTGCTGTGCTCCTGGTACCACAGATACAGTGCTTTCACCCAGCTTTCCCTGCCATGGTAAACTGAGATCTTCTAAAGCAACCAGCCAAAATAAACCTTCTCTCCAGTAAGTTTTCTGCAATAGGTATTTTCTCACAACAAGAAAAGTAACTAATACAGTTACATAATATTTTTTGTTGTTTTTTTTTTCAAGAAAGAAGGCTCTGCTTTTGTCTTAGTCTGGGTTTTTATTGCTGTGAAGAGACACTATGATCTTGGCAATTCTTATAAGGAAAAACATTGAATTGGGACTGCCTTAGAGTTTGAGAGGAAGAATTTTCATTGTGGAAGAAAGCATGGCAGCACACAGGCACACATGATACTGGATAGGTATCTGAGAGTTCTACATATGCATCTACAGGCAGCATGAGGGTAGAGTAATCCTGGGCCTGGCTTGAGCATTTGAAACTTCAACATACACCCCCAATGACACACCAATTCCCAAAGGCCACACCTCCCAGTAGTACCACTCCATATGGGCCTATAGGAGACATTTTCATTCAAACCATCACCTTTCACTCCCTGGTCCCATAGGCTTATAGCTATATCATGATACAAAATACATTTAGTTCAACTTCAAAAGTCCCCATATTCTATCATAGTGCCAGCATTGTTTAAATGCCCAAATTTCAGTCTCTTCTGAAACTCATGCAATCTCTTAACTGAAATCCCTTATAACATGAAAATCAAAAAGCAGACTACACACTTCGAATATATAAATGGCACACTATATACATTACCATTCCAAAAGGGAGGAATGAGGAAATCCTGGACTAAAGCAAGACCAAAAATCAGATGGGTTGTTTCAAACTCTGCATCTCCATGTCTGATGTCAAAACACTCTTCAGATCTCCAACTCCTTTCACTTTTGTTGACTGCAACACACTTCTTTCTCTTAGGCTGATTATACTCCCTGTTAGCAGCTCTCCTAAGCAGGGATCCCATAACTCTGGAATCACCAACTTCTTGGGGACTCCCAGGCAATCCAGGCCTTGCCTTCACAGCTTCACACAATGGCCTCTCTCAGCCTCCATGCAGGGACAGCCGTGACATATGCAGGGCCTCAGCAGCTTTCTTAGGCTCAGGGAGAGATTCCATAGCCCCTCTCTTGTATCCTTCACTATAAAACCAGGACATTGTGGCTGAAACTGTCAAATTCTTCTGCATGCTGGAGTTCGAACATGGCCCCATTAATATCTTCACCAGCTTTCTGTTTTCAATTGTTTCCTTCACTGCCTAAACTTGGCTGTCCTGGAACTCATTCTATAGATCAGACTGGCCTTGAACTCAGAGATCTGCAAGCCTCTAACTTCTGAGTACTGGGATTAGAACTATGTCCTCCTATGCCTGGTACTAAGTTTTTCTTTAATTCTTGTTTACCTTTCCTAATTCCTTTTCACAAATTGAAAGCTTAGCAGGGCAAGGTCTCAGTTTGTATGGGGTGTTCCACTTGCTCCCTTTCCACTTAGCATCTGCCTTTTCTTAAATCTGTTTATACTTCCTGGTGCTCATTTTCTCCTCCAACAATATATTTTGTGTCTTTTCCTTGTCTAGTTTGCTCCTTTTCATAGCAGATGTGTGTAACACTAGCCATTAATAGCTAAGCAATACTCATGCTAGGTTGTTTGGAAATGACTTCTGGCCAAGCTGTTACGCTATAACTCTTCAGTTTAGCCACAGACATGTGTTTTAGACAAGGGGGCAGGGCAACAGCTACATTCTTCACCAAATATCATAAGAGCAATCTTTAGGCCACATACTAATAATATTCTTTTCTCTGAAGTCCCTTGATCCAGGCCACCATAGTTCAAATCACCCTAGGTACCACTTTCATGCTCCTACTAGTATGGTCCATTAAGGCCCACTTAAAGCATTCAGCTACTTTTCTAATCAAAAGTTCCAATGTCCACCTTCCTCTAAACAAAACCACCATTAAAACTATTACAGAAATGCCCAAGACCCTGGTAACCAACTTCTGTCTTAGCTAGGGTTTTTATTGCTGTGAAGAGACACCATGATGATGACAACTCTTATAAGGGAAAGCATTTAATTGGGGCTGCCCTAGAATTTCAGAGGTATAGTCCATTATCATCATGGCAGGAAGCATGGTGGCACACAGGCAGACAGGATTCTACAAAGGTAGCTAAGAGTTCTACACCTGGATCCACAGGCAGCAGAAAGTAGGGGTACTGGGCCAGAAATGAATATCTGAAACTTCAAAGACCACCCAAGTGAAATGCTTCCTCCAACAAGACCACACCTTCTAATAGTGCTATCCCCTGGGAGTATACGGGGGCCATTTTCAAACTACGACAATTTTACTTTACCTAAAATTTTTCCATGGGATTTTTTTTAAATGAGAACATACTGTGAATTATTAATATATAAGAAATTTTACAAAAGAGACACACAAAATCTTATTTCTGACAAAGGAATTTTTAAGACATAAAACTTCTTTATTTTTTTAAATTGCTGTCAAGGCCAAAAAGGAATTAACATAGCTGTTAAGTAAGAAGGAAAATGCAGCCAGGCATGATGGTGCATGCCTTTAATCCCATCACTTGGGAGGCAGAGGCAGGTGGATTTCTGAGTTCTAGGCTAGCCTGGTCTACAGAGTGAGTTCCAGGACAGTCAGGGCTACACAGAGAAACTCTGTCTCAAAAAAAAAAAACCAAAAAAAAAAAAAAAGAAGGAAAAATGTAGGTAATATCAGGACAGGCACATATTTGAAACCAATATTATTTTTATATACTACACTACAAAAAAAAGCTTAAAGTACTAGCGGATCCATATTTATACCTGGTTGCATATAGTGATCCATGGTATAGATATAGTTCTATTTATATTGATAATATGCAACAGGTTACCATTTTAGAACTCATAACATCACCTTTACTCTTTATCTCTATAGAAAAAGAATTCAAACAAAATAAAAGCTGATTTCTAGGTAGAACAAAAACCTAAAACTTCTATGTGGATGCTGCAGAACAAACAGTGTTGTTTGTTCTTGCTAGAGTTGGTTTATGGAGGTGTTTTGTTCGTTTTTGTTTTTGTTTTTTTTAAACATTTTTTCTTCCTTTATTGAAATGGGCTCTTTTCTTGTACAATATATTCCGATTATAGTTTTTCTTCTCTATACTCCTCCAAGTACCCCCACTTCTCCTCCCTTTCTGTCTCTCAATAGAAAAGAACAAGCTTCTAAGAGCTAATAGCCAAACAGGACAAAATTAAATATAAGAAGATGAAGCAAAAACTATCATATTGAAGTTGGACATAGCGACGCAACAGGAGGGAAAGAGTCCCAAGAGCAGGCACAAGAGTCAGAGACCCACTGGTCGTCAGTCAGAAGTTCTATAAAAATACTAAACTAGTAGCTATAAGATTAGATAGATAGATAGATAGATAGATAGATAGATAGATAGATAGATAGAGAAGTATCTCTGTGTATATATGTATACACACACATATATATATACATATATATACAGAGACTGAATATATATACAGAGGACTCAGTGTAGACTCATTGTACTTGCTGCTTTGGTCTCTATGAGATCACATACACCTTGCTTAGTTGATTCAGAGGACCTTCTTTTTCTGCTGTCCTCCATCCCCTCTGGCTCTTATACTCTTTTTTTTTCTCTTTTTCTGTGAGATTCCCTAAGCTCTTAGGGAAGGGGTTTGACTGAAACCTTCAATTTCTATTCTTTCTCCACATACTATATGACTATGGGTTTCTGCATCTGTTTCCTTCTGCTCTCAGAGGAAACCTCTTTGATGATACCTGAATAAGAGATTGATCTATATGTACAGCAGAATATCACTAAGAATAGTAGTATTTATGTATGTATGTATGTATGTATGTATGTATTTTAGACCAATAATGTTTGGTCTTACCGTAGGTCTCTGGGCTATATGATCTCTAGTTCTTGGTTACCCAAGCAATGTTGGGTATGGGTTTCTTCTTGTGGAGTTGGCTTTAAATGAAATTAGACATTGGTTGGTGACTCCCACAAATTCTGTGCCACATTTGACCTAGCATATTATGGAGACAGGGTGGGTTATAAGTCAAAGGTGTTGTGGCTGGATAGGTGCCCAGCCTTTCTGCACCCTAAAAAATATCTTCTCACACAAAAGAGATTAGAATGTAAGGTGAGAGGCACCAGGTGGTCTTCTCCATGATCAATGAGTTGTCTAGGGGCCTTATTGTCAATTTTTGGAGAAAAATCTTTTGTATTAGCAATTGCTTGGGTTGTTTGAGAATTTCCATGGGACCCTCTTGGCAAACTCCTCAGTTTCTTTTTGTTTTTGTTTGTTTGTTGGTTTGTTTGTTTTGTTTTTAGTACATGTTCTCATTTTTTTAATTTATTAGGTATTTTTTTCATTTACATTTCCAATACTATCCCAAAAGTCCCCCATACCCTCTCCCTGCCCACTCCCCTACCCACCCACTCCCACTTCTTACTCTGGCATTCCCCTATAATGAGGCATATAAAGTTTGCAAGAATTAGGGGCCTTTCTTACCAATGATGGCCAACTAGGCCATCTTCTGATACATATACAGCTAGAGACACGAACTCCGGGGGTACTGGTTACTTCATATTGTTGTTCCACCTATAGGGTTGCATACCCCTTTAGCTCCTTGGGTACTTTCCCTAGCTCCTCCATTGGGGGACCTGTGATCCATCCAATAGCTGACTGTGAGCCTCCACTTCTGTTTTTGCTAGGCCCCGGCATAGCCTCACAAGAGAAAGCTATATCTGGGTCCTTTCAGCACAATCTTGCTAGTGTATGCAATGGTGTCAGTGTTTGGAGGCTGATTATGGGATGGATCCCCGGGTATAGGAGTCTGTAGATGGTCCGTCCTTTCATCTCAGCTCCAAACTTTGTCTCTGTAACTCCTTCTATGGGTGTTTTGTTCCCAATTCTAAGAAGGGGTAAAGTGTCCACATTTTGGTCTTCATTCTTCTTGAGTTTCAGGTGTCTTGCAAATGCATTTTGTATCTTGGTTATTCTAAGTTTCTAGGCTAATATCCACTTATCAATGAGTACATATCATGTGAGTTCTTTTGTGATTGGGATACCTCACTCAGGATGATGCCCTCCAGGTCCATCCATTTGCATAGGAATTTCATAAATTCATTCTTTTTAATAGCTGAGTAGTACTCCATTGTGTAATTGTACCACATTTTCTGTATGCATTCCTCTGTTGAGGGGCATCTGGGTTCTTTCCAGCTTCTGGCTATTATAAATAAGACTACTATGAACATAGTGGATCATGTGCCCTTCTTACCGGTTGGGACATCTTCTGAATATATGCCCAGGAGAGGTATTACTGGATCCTCAAGTAATACTATGTCCAATTTTCTGAGGAACTGCCAGACTGATTTCAAAAGCGGTTGTACAAGCTTGCAACGCCAACAACAATGGAGGAGTGTTCCTCTTTTTCCACATCCTCGCCAGGATCTGCTGTCACCTGAATTTTTGATCTTAGCTATTCTGACCGGTGTGAGGTGGAATCAAAGGGTTGTTTTGATTTGCATTTCCCTGATGATTAAGGATGCTGAACATTTTTTCAGGTGCTTCTCAGCCATTCAGTATTCCTCAGGTAAGTATTCTTTGGTTAGCTCTGAGCCCAATTTTTAATGGGGTTATTTGATTTTCTGGAGTCTACCTTCTTGAGTTCTTTATATATGTTGGATATTAGTCTCCTATCTGATTTAGGATAGGTCAAGATCCTTTCCCAATGTGTTGATGGCCTTTGTGTCTTATTGATGGTGTCTTTTGCCTTACAGAAGCTTTGCAATTTTATGAGGTCCCATTTGTGGATTCTCAATCTTACAGCACAAGCCATTGCTGTTCTATTCAGGAATTTTTCCTATGTGCTCATATTTTCGAGGCTTTTCCCCACTTTCTCCTCTGTAAGTTTCCCTGTCTCTGGTTTTATGTGGAGTTCCTTGATCCACTTAGATTTGACCTTAGTACAAGGAGAGAGGAATGGGTCGATTCGAATTCTGCTACATGATAACTGCCAGTTGTGCCAGCACCATTTGTTGAAAAGCTGTCTTTTTTCCACTGGATGGTTTTAGCTCCCTTGTCAAAGATCAAGTGACCATAGGTGTGTGGGTTCATCTCTGGGTCTTCAATTCTGTTCCATTGGTCTACTTGTCTGTCGCTCTACCAGTACCATGCAGTTTTTATCACAATTGCTCTGTAGTACATCTTTAGGTCGGGCATGGTGATTCCACCAGAGGTTCTTTTATCCTTGAGAAGAGTTTTTGCTATCCTAGGTTTTTTGTTATTCCAGATGAATCTGCCGATTGCCCTTTCTATTTCATTGAAGAATTGAGTTGGAATTTTGATGGGGATTGCATTGAATCTGTAGATTGCTTTTGGCAAGATAGCCATTTTTACTATATTGATCCTGCCGATCCATGAGCATGGGAGATCTTTCCATCTTCTGAGATCTTCTTTAATTTCTTTCTTCAGAGACTTGAAGTTCTTGTCATACAGATCTTTCACTTCCTTAGTTAGAGTCACGCCTAGGTATTTTATATTATTTGTGGCTATTGAGAAGGGTGTTGTTTCCCTAATTTCTTTCTCAGCCTGTTTGTCCTTTTTGTAGAGAAAGGCCATTGACTTGTTTGAGTTAATTTTATATCCAGCTACTTCACTGAAGCTGTTTATCAGGCTTAGGAGTTCTCTGGTAGAATTTTTAGGGTCACGTATATATACTATCATATCATCTGCAAAAAGTGATATTTTGACTTCTTCCTTTCCAATTTGTATCCCGTTGATCTCCTTTTGTTGTCTAATTGCTCTGGCTAGGACTTCAAGTACTATGTTGAAGAGGTAGGGAGAAAGTGGGCAGCCTTGTCTAGTCCCTGATTTTAGTGGGATTGCTTCCAGCTTCTCACCATTTACTTTGATGTTGGCTACTGGTTTGCTGTAGATTGCTTTTATCATGTTTAGGTATGGGCCTTGAATTCCTGATCTTTCCAAGACATTTATCATGAATGGGTGTTGGATTTTGTCAAATGCTTTCTCATTATCTAACGAGATGATCTTCTTTAATTTCTTTCTTAAGAGACTTGAAGTTCTTATCATACAGATCTTTCACTTCCTTAGTCAGAGTCACGCCAAGGTATTTTATATTATTTGTGACTATTTTGAAGGGTGTTGTTTCCCTAATTTCTTTCTCAGACTGTTTATCCTTTGTGTAGAGAAAGGCCATTGACTTGTTTGAGTTAATTTTATATATAGCTACTTCACTAAAGCTGTTTATCAGGTTTAGGAGTTCTCTGATGGAATTTTTGGGGTCACTTATATATACTATCATATCATCTGCAAAAAGTGATATTTTGACTTCCGTGATCTCCTTTTTTTTTTTTTTTTTTTTTTTTTTTTTTTTTTGGTCGAATTGCTCTGGCTAGGACTTAAAGTACTATGTTGAATAGGTATGGAGAAAGTAGGCAGCCTTGTCTAGTCCCTGATTTTAGTGGGATTGCTTCCAGCTTCTCACCATTTACTTTGATGTTGGCTACGGGTTTGCTGTAGATTGCTTTTATCATGTTTAGAGATGAGTTCATGACCTTTCCAAGACTTTTATCATGAATGGGTATTGGATTTTGTCAAATGTTTTCTCCACATCTAATGAGATGATCATGTGGTTTTTGTCTTTGAGTTTGTTTATATAGTCGATTACGTTGATGGATTTCCGTATATTAAACCATCCCTGCATCCCTGGAATGAAACCTACTTGGTCAGAATGGATGATTGTTTTGATGTGTTCTTGGATCCAGTTAGCGAGAATTTTATTGAATATTTTTGCATTGGTATTCATAAGGGAAATTGGTCTGAAGTTCTCTACCTTTGTTGGGTCTTTCTGTGGTTTAGGTATCAGAGTAATTGTGGCTTCATAGAATGAATTGGGGAGAGTACCTTCTGCTTCTATTTTGTTGAATAATTTGTGAAGAACTGGAATTAGATCTTTGAAAGTCTGATAGAACTCTGCACTAAACCCATCTGGTCCTGGGCATTTTTTGGTTGGCAGACTATTAATGACTGCTTCTATTTCTTTAGGGGATATAGGACTGTTTAGATCATTAATCTGATCCTGATTTAACTTTGGTACCTGGTATCTGTCTTGAAATTTATCCATTTCATCCAGGTTTTCCAGTTTTGTTTAGTATAGTCTTTTGGAGAAGGATTTGATAATCTTTTGGATTTCTTCAGGATCTGTTGTTATGTCTCCTTTTTCATTTCTGATTTTGTTAATTAAGATGCTGTCTCTGTGCCCTCTAGTGAGTCTGGCTCAGGGTTTATCTATCTTGTTGATTTTCTCAAAGAACCAGATCCTTGTTTGGTTGATTCTTTGAATAGTTCTTCTTCTTTCTACTTGATTGATTTCGCCACTGAGTTTGATTATTTTCCTGCAGTCTACTCCTCTTGGGTGAATTTGATTCCTTTTGTTCTAGAGCTTTTAGGTGTGTTGTCAAGCTGCTAGTGTGTGCTCTCTCTAGTTTCTTTTTGGAGGCACTCATAGCTATGAGTTTTCCTCTTAGAAATGCTTTCATTGTGTCCCATAAGTTAGGGTATGTTGTGGCTTCATTTTCATTAAACTCTAAAAAGTCTTTAATTTCTTTCTTTATTTCTTCCTTGAAATATGGTCTATTTTGGAGAAGGTACCATAAAGTGCTGAGAAGAAGGTATATCCTTTTGTTTTAAGATAAAATGTTCTGTAGATATCTGTCAGATCCATTTGTTTCATAACTTCTGTTAGTTTCACTGTGTCCCTGTTTAGTTTCTGTTTCCATGACCTGTCCATTGATGAGAGTGGTTTGTTAAAGTCTCCCACTATAATTGTGTGAGGTGCTATGTGTGCTTTGAGCTTTACTAAAGTTTCTTTAATGACTGTGGCTGCCCTTGCATTTGGAGCATAAATGTTCAGAATTGAGAGTTCCTCTTGGAAGATTTTACCTTTGATGTGTGAAGTGTCCCTCTTGGTCTATTTGATAACTTTGGGTAGGAAGTCGATTTTATCCGATATTAGAATGGCTACTCCAGCTTGTTTCTTCAGACCATTTGCTTGGAAAATTATTTTCCAGCCTTTCACTCTGAGGTAGTGTCTGTCTTTTTCCCTGAGATGGGTTTCCTTTAAGCAGCAAAATGTTGGGTCCTGTTTGTGTAGCCAGTCTGTTAGTCTATGTCTTTTTATTGGAGAATAGAATCCATTGATATTAAGAGATATTAAGGAAAAGTAATTGTTGCTTCCTATCATTTTTGTTGTTAGAGCTGGCATTCTGTTCTTGTGGCTGTCTTCTTTTAGGTTTGTTGAAGGATTACTTTCTTGCTCTTTCTAGAGCATAGTTTCCAACCTTGTATTGTTTTTTTCTGTTATTATCCTTTTAAGGGCTGGATTCATGGAAAGATGATGTGTAAATTTGGTTCTGTCGTGGAATACTTTGGTTTCTCCATCTATGGTAATTGAAAGTTTGGCTGGGTATAGTAGCCTGGGTTGGCATTTGTGTTCTCTTAGTGTCTGTATAACATCTGTCCAGGCTCTTCTGGCTTTCATAGTCTCTGGTGAAAAGTCTGGTGTAATTCTGATAGGCCTTCCTTTATATGTTACTTGACCTTTCTCCCTTACTGCTTTTAATATTCTATCTTTATTTAGTGCATTTGTTGTTCTGATTGTTATGTGTTGGGAGGAATTTCTTTTCTGGTCCATTCTATTTGGAGTTCTGTAGGCTTCTTGCATGTTCATGGGCATCTCTTTCTTTAGGTTTGGGAAATTTTTCTTGTATAATTTTGTTGAAGATATTTGCTGGCACTTTAAGTTGAAAATCTTCATTCTCATCTACTCCTATTATCTGAAGGTTTAGTCTTCTCATTGTGTCCTGGATTTCCTGGATGTTTTGAGTCTTTTTGCATTTTGCATTTTCTTTGATTGTTGTGCCCATGTTCTTTATGGAATCTTCTGCACCTGAGATTCTCTCTTCCATATCTTGTATTCTGTTGCTGATGCTTGCATCTATTGTTCCAAATTTCTTTCCTAGGGTTTCTATCTCTGGAGTTGCCTCTCTTTGGGTTTTCTTTATTGTGTCTACTTCCCTTTTTAGGTCTAGTGTTGTTTTGTTCATTTCCATCACCTGTTTGGTTGTGTTTTCCTGTTTTTCTTTAAGGACTTCTCCCTGTTTGGTTGTGTTTTCCTGTTTTTCTTTACGGACTTGTAATTCTTTAGTAGTGTTCTCCTGTATTTCTTCAAGTGGCTTATTGAAGTCCTTCTTCATGTCCTCTACCATCATCATGAGATATGCTTTTAAATCCAGGTCTAACTTTTCAGGTGTGTTGGGGCGCCCAAGACTGGCTGAGGTGGTAGTGCTGGGTTCTGATGATGGTGAGTGGTCTTGGTTTCTGTCAGTAAGATTCTTATGTTTGCCTTTTGCCATTTGGTAATCTCTGGAGTTAGTTGTTATAGTTGTCTCTGGTTAGAGCTTGTTCCTCTCATGATTCTGGTAGCCTCTATCAGCAGACCTGAGAGACTAGCTGTATCCTGAGTTTCAGTGGTCAGAGCACTCTCTGCAAGCAAGCTCTCCTCTTGCAGGGAAGATGCACAGATATCTAGCATTAGGACCTGCCTCCTAGCAGAAGATGAAGGCCCGAAATAGGGCCTGTTCCAGAAGCTGTGTTGCTTCTGCCTGTCCCAGAAGCTGTTAGCTTCTGTAGTCCCCACTCTCCCCTGCGTAGACTAGTCTCTGAGGGATCCAGGAACCAAGATGGCTCCCTCAGGTGCTCAGGCAAAGCTCTCCCAGGCAAGGTGGACACCTCTCCTCTGGCAGGGAAGGTGCCTGGATGTCTGGAGCCCGAAAAGGGGTCTGCCTCAGAAGCTGTGTTGCTTCTGCCTGTCCCAGAAGCTGTTAGCTTCTCAACTCCTCAATTTCTTACGTGGAAATTCATGCTAAAATTTGGTTCCCTAATTACATTGAATGTACACTAACTACCTATATTAATTCAATTTTCACAGGTCAAAACATTCCCACATAAGAACTGGTAAAAATAGAAATCACTACATAGAAATCACTTCTCTTCTTCCCTACTGGCTTTATATACAGGAATTGATTATTTTCTTAAATGAAACTTCATTAAATAGATTTAGAGATTTTCAAATTGAGCTTAATAGAAAGAAAGAAGCAGAACCAACAGTTTCTGGATGAATGTTATGGGAATGAATGCAGGGTGTGGCTCTAACGTCCTGCTTTGCAGTGAGATTTGGTAAGAAAGGTGATTCTCTCAAATTCATGGAAACTCATTGGCCTCTAAGACTATGCAACCATCATATTTAATGTTATGTAGATTGTTTCACTTGTAGTTCATATATCAGAATTGCATAAGCTTGTTTGCTTCTGCCTCCAGAGAGATTCAAAAGTAGAGTAGCCTTCAAAGCTCAACCTCTGAGATCAGGAAAGGTCAAACACACAAACCAAGAAACTATTTTTGATAACTTGGCCTTGAAAGGATCGGCTTGGTCCCTGAGAGCTATTTAAAACCTGCTCTTGATTCTCAGATGACACCAGCTCTTCCAATTACATATTTACAAGTCTCCCACTCCACAGCCAGGACAGCCGATGTCACAGCCAGTGCCAGTCACATTTGAAAGGAGAGGCCACATAGAACAGAATAATCACCAGAATTACTATACATGCAGATTTTCTCTCATGTTCTTAGGGAATGTATATGAAACCTGCTTCCAAATATTATATAATACATTTTCACTGTAGTCATGGTTTTCTGGATGAATTTGAGTTATAAGAAATCAAAATATTTAAAATATAAGATATCATCTGACCGCTCCTGAGAATGAAGTTCTTAAGTTCATGGGTTCTAGAGCCAGACTGTCTATGACACATGCCACCATTTTCAATGTGTCTTAGTTGTTTTATTTGAAATGGCATTGATGGTACTAAGCACTCCATAGATTTGCTGTGAGAACCAAATGAGATTAATAATTTGGAAATGGTAAGAAACATTCCCTGGGACACTGAGAATATGTCCATAGGATTCAACATCATTAATGCAATGAAGAGATCCTGTCCTATACAAAGGCTTATTTCCATACATTCTAAAGAATGTAAAACTGAAACTTCTAATAAAAGAAAATTGACATTACTGTTTATGTCATCACTTATCTATTTCTTTTCCCTTGCTCTAGTATAAAGAGGTCTCTATAAGACCTGGAATAATGAGTATGAAGATTATGGATGCAAATATTAGATGGGCAAATATTTTAAAATAATTTCCACTTCTCTATACCTGAAATAACTTTTGTTCTTCTCCTCAAATTTCTATCTGTGCTGAAAATTTGTTCTCTCCTATTTAAAGTAACTTAGTCAGTTACTGTTTATAAAACCCAGACATATAACTTTCTTTTCTTTCATTTCACTTAAATAAAATTCCTAAGATTTTTTTCTAGGTTTTAGAGACACTTATATTTGTGGGTGATGAAGGATCTGTGTTTCAGTTCTGTCCTTTCTCAGGCTTAGTTGTATCTTTCGTGGAGTTCTAAGTGCCTGGACTCAGTAGTTGGCCTCTTCTTCATACCTCTCAAAACAGAACCCTGCTATTAAAATAATCTGTTACCTTGGTACAAGTTGTCCTGTAATGAGTGGATAGAAACTGCTTTGCAAAAACAAGCAAACAATCAAAAAGAAATTATCACTCTCCTCATGAGGGGAGAAATGGTGGCAAAAGCCTAGCATTTTATGTCTCTTTCCTATATCTTTTGTTTTGTTTTTATTTACAATGTCCTAATTCAGAAAACTAAAGACACCTAAAGTTCTCTTGTCCTTAAATCTCGTTACCATTGATTCCAGCAATAAATCTGATTGGCAGACATCTTTATAATAAGGTACAAGAAAGTACCCTCAAGCAATGCCAGCCTCAAAGGACAAGCACTATTCAAATCAAGATAATTATCTAGGATAATGGAACAGTACAGGAACCAGACTGCTCTCCTCAAGCAAAAAGGACTTCCTCAAACCATCTTGCAGAATCAGAGCTGAGAAAATGATCAACCAGATCAACACCTGACCAAGACTGTTGAATTATGCATGCTTTTTGCCCCTGCCCAATTTTTCTCTATGTAAACCTGAAGCTAATGTCAGTATGCTGAAAATAGACAGACATACAGACACTGAATCCTATTATCTGTATTTCTCAATGTGGCCATATGAATTAGGTACTCTGTCTCTTCCTTTCACTATTAATAATCTCCTTCATTGGCATACATGTAGCCATGTCTTTTGAAGCTTCTAAGAACAGAGCTTTTTTTCCCACAAACCTACTAAGAGTTTGGCTTAAAGATCCTGTTACTGGGTTCCATAAGCTTAGCCATGGGATTCCCTGGCAAATCTTAATTCTTAGCCAGAAGGAGTTAGATTGAGGGGCTGACTACTTCCTGCTCATTTTACTCAAACAGCATTATTTATACTAAAGCAGCCTTTTGTTTGTTCTGTATTGTTAATTATCACTCCATAACACATTAGACTAATACCAGTAATTTAAAATGATTAACATGGATTATCTATTTTGCTACACAGGAATTCAGAAGGAATTCACCTGGGTGGTTCTAGTTTAGGCCTTTTACGAGATTTCAATTAAAATGTCAGTCAAGACTATGGTTATTTGAAAGTCTAGAATCCACTGGAAGGTCAAGTTCCAAGAACACAAAGTTCTCACTGGCAACTGACCAAAGGTCACAAATCCTCACTCGTGGGCTTCTCTCCCAAGCTACTGAAAGCAGCTAGCTTCTTCCTCACCAGACAAATGGCACAAGGAAGTCCATTATGTTTTAAGAACAAGCTTTAGATTCTAAAGTTTAGATATTATCTCCCATCATATCCACTATGCCAGCATGCACTGAGCAAGAAAACCACTTAAGGACATTACTATCAGAAGTAGGATATCACTATGGGCATCTTTGAGGGTAACATTCATGTGAATATCATCAAGCTTCTATTCTTTCATAGCTCCAAATAAGACTCAAGATACAAGTCATTCTTTCTGACCCCCAAACCCATCAGAAATCGTATAGACTCTAGAATGTACTTTCTGTGTTCTTTTTCTATTTCAAAGATATTAACTACGTAATTCTGGGAAATTTAATGTTTCTGCTTCAAACGCTTTATGTATAAAATGAAGATATTGATTCTCACCATGAAGTTGTATGGTAGAATTTTATAGATAATTGATCTAAAATATTAGAGTCTTGTCGCTGGCAACAGAAGATGCAGCTAGATGTTGTAAAGTGTGCAGCCCAAAGAGTTCTTTCCAGAGACCTCTGTTAAAGTGCAGCCATGATCTTGACTTATATGGCAGAAAAGACTTGAAGGACTTAATTGGTGTGAAGCAAAGTTTATTCTTATTAAGAAAAAGGTAAGACAAGCTTCAGTTTATTAATAGCATTAAATGATGTTTCAGAAAGGAACAATTACACCTATTTAAAAGCATGTATGTGTTGCTCAAAAGAATTATGGCTAAGTGTATTGACCATGCACACACACACACACAAACACACGCACACTTAATTTTGTGGCTTTTAATGTTACATTATTCAGAGGATATAATTTACACCTAAGCACAATTCATGAAGTAGCTTTGTATGGCAAGAACCTTGAACCTTTAACCTTTACCCACTGAACAATTTCTCTGGGCCTCCAAAATCAAATGAAAACAAATCCTGGAGAGAATGTAGGAAATGATAAACCTACCTTTGGTTCTTATTGCATAACTGTTACAATTTGATTATAAAATCTTTGTCTCAACCTCACATCTTTGAATAACTGATCCTCAGAAGTTGGCACTGTTTTGGGGGTTGTGAAACCTTTAAGATGTAGGGTAGGTGGCTGATAGGGGCCAGTTTGACATGTGACCTATAGACCAGTCTTGGCCCCAGCTCCAGATCTCTGCTTTCTGTCTGCTAATACAAAGTGGCCCTCTGCCCAGGCACCACCACAGAGGACATGCGGTCGTTCTACCTCATGCCCATCATGCCTCGACTACACCCATCATCGACTATCCTCTCTGTACAATGAGCCAGAGTATATCTTTAATCCCTTAAGATATCTTGTTGCAACACAGTGGGCATTTTTCTCTCTCAAGCATCTGGAGCTCAGAAGCTTCATTTTGGAATGACAATGACAGTCAATGTAAGGGCTAGGGGTGAGTGTGGAATTGGGTGCTGTATATACTAACTTGCTAGATCCTCACAACAGATGCATGACAAAGGGTACTATAATAAGGAGCGATTGTCTACGCTCTGCCCCAAAGCTCTGAAAGACCAAGTGATGCAGATGAGAGAAGGAACATGTTTGGTTATGTTTGTGATGACACAAGTACTTCTAAAGTACTTCGGGGCATCCTAAGTGATACAAGTGAGAAGACCATCTTTTTCTTTTAAGTAGGAGAAGCTCTTTTCAACATTAACTGAGTTTATGCAAATAAATGATGTGGAGGATCAGGCTGTTGCTAGAGGAACTAATCCTGATTAGAGGGATGTCTGCTGGAAGAGCTCAGGAACTAGGAACAATCTTCACCCTCAATACACTATTTTGTGGGGGAAATATATACACTGTATACTATGAGAGAATAGCTGCCTAATCCTAGGACAAGCTTAGTCCTTTTTATTTGTACTGTTTTATCATTTGCTTGCATAAAAGATTGTTCAAGCTTCAAATACTTTCAGAAGCTCACTAGTACAGTACTCAGTTATCTTTTAATTTTTCCCCTTAATGATCTCCAGTTAGTTTAACCCAAAACTTTCTTTCGAGTGACCCAGAAGGACCTCTTTGTTTGCTTTACCCTTGTCCCATAACCTGTTCGTTGCTTTAGTAGTTTATGAATATGATTTACAAGCCAGTTGAAATCATTCATATCTGCTGGAATGTGTGCCCTATCTTATAAAGATCACATACCACCATGGCACTCAGGAAAACCACTAAAACCCTAGACTAAGTCCTTCGGTCTCTCACAAATCAAAATCCTTTTTAATTCCATGAAAACAATCCTATCTGCTCAGTGAACTCCTCAACACCACTTATCCCCACAGCTAGTTCTGTCAGTGATGGACCACACTCTTATTGTCTTTCTTGTATTCATGGGGGCTTCAGTCAGTAGTTACCAAGTATTTCTAATGATCTGTGTGAGACAACTCATCAGGTACCAGATTGCTTTGTATTTCCTCAGGTTATGCATTCTTTGTCTCAAAGATGAATCTGGGTCATTATATTGCTCCATTTCTCTGCTTCTAGAGCATTCAGATTTGCTCTATCTGCCCCTATGTCTTACAGTCTTATGAACTGGATGTGAGATGCTCTTTCAGTCCTGATAGAAACATCTTCCCTAATTTAAGGAGCTCAGATACAGAGTGTCCCTAATGATCATAGCTTCCTGTTCTGTGCTGTTATTAATGCCCTTGCACGCACATTGTGCCCTTGACCCTGGTGTAGCTGTCTCGTATGATGCTATGCCAGTGCCTGGCAAATACAGAAGTGGATGTTCACAGTCATCTATTAAATGGAACACAGGACCCCCAATGGAGAAGCTAGAGAAAGCATCCAAGGAGCTGAAGGGGTCTGCAACCCTATAGGAGGAGCAACAATATGAACTAACCAGTACCCCCCAGAGCTCTTGTCTCTAGCTGCATATGTAGCAGAAGATGGCCTTGTCAGCCATCACTGGGAAGAGAGGCCCCTTGGTATTGCAAACTTTATATGCCCCAGTACAGGGGAACACCAGGGCCAAGAAGCAGGGGTGAGTGGGTAGAGGAGCAGGATGGGGGGAGGGTATAGGGAACTTTCAGGATAGCATTTGAAATGTATATAAAGAAAATATCTAATAAAAAATACTCATTAAAAAAATTGGAGGTGAGGAGCATCTTCTGTATGTCTGTCTCTCTTCTTCATTGCTGTGCAATTCTTCACGAGATGTGGTGATCTGAATACGTTTGGCCCAGGGAGTTGCATTATTGGGAGGTATATCCTTGTTGGAGGAGGTGTGGCCTGGTTGAAGGAAGTATGTCACTGTGGGGCTAGGCTTGGAGACCCTCCTTCTAGTTGCATGGAAGCTAGCCCCAATTAAATGTTGTCTTTTATAAGAGTTGTCTTTGTCATGGTGTTTCTTTACAGCAATGGAAACACTAAAACACTCAGTTTCTGAAGTTTTCCCCAGTAGGGATTTTCTACACAGACCAAATTTGCACCGTCCTAGTGATCCTTTGTTTGTTTGTTTCTTGTTTTGTTTCTTTGTTTTTGAGGTACTTTGAATCAAACTCAGGGCCTTGTCCATAATAGTAGTAATATAGTAGTAGGCCTTGTCCTACTGAGCTATATCCTCAGACTCTGAATTTGTGCTTTTCTTTGTATCTTTGCTATTGATAAGAAATTATTTATATCTATGTCATCTTCCCCCTTTTCCAATTTTCATGGCAAACCAGAGGTGAATGAGGGAAACAGCAACTGCATGTATTTTCTTCCTTGTATTCTTTCCTTACATGAACAAATTAAGACAGCAAGGCCTTAAGTACATCTTACTCCCACAGCAAAGTCCAAGCAAGGACCAACCCCACCTGCTTACAATCCTATCACTCATGTGCTACTTTCAAGGATTGAAATGCATTCCTTTTTTTTTTTTTTTTTTTTTTTTTTTTCAATGTTAGAAGAAATTCTTTATTGAATTTATGAAATACTGCAGTTTTGTGGATTCATTTTTATACAAATTAAATGTTAAAATCTGAAAATATAGTGACATCTACTTCTCATGCCTAATGTTAGATGTTTTTGTCTTTTTAGGCTCAGATTTCACCATTTCTAGGAGTCACCTCTTTTTTTTTTTTTTTTTTTTTTCCATTTTTTATTAGGTATTTAGCTCATTTACATTTCCAATGCTATACCAAAAGTCCCCCTTACCCACCCACCCCCACTCCCCTACCCACCCACTCCCCCCCTTTGGCCCTGGTGTTCCCCTGTACCGGGGCACACAAAGTCTGCGTGTCCAATGGGCCTCTCTTTCCAGTGATGGCCGACTAGGCCATCTTTTGATACATATGCAGTTCAAGTCTCTGAAGAAAGAAATTAAAGAAGATCTCAGAAGATGGAAAGATCTCCCATGCTCATGGATTGGCAGGACCAACATTGTAAAAATGGCTATCTTGCCAAAAGCAATCTACAGATTCAATGCAATCCCCATTAAAATTCCAACTCAATTCTTCAACGAATTAGAAGGAGCAATTTGCAAATTCATCTGGAATAACAAAAAACCGAGGATAGCAAAAACTCTTCTCAAGGATAAAAGAACCTCTGGTGGAATCACCATGCCTGACCTAAAGCTTTACTACAGAGCAATTGTGATAAAAACTGCATGGTACTGGTATAGAGACAGACAAGTGGACCAATGGAATAGAATTGAAGACCCAGAAATGAACCCACACACCTATGGTCACTTGATCTTCGACAAGGGAGCCAAAACCATCCAGTGGAAGAAAGACAGCATTTTCAACAATTGGTGCTGGCACAACTGGTTGTTATCATGTAGAAGAATGCGAATCGATCCATACTTATCTCCTTGTACTAAGGTCAAATCTAAGTGGATCAAGGAACTTCACATAAAACCAGAGACACTGAAACTTATAGAGGAGAAAGTGGGGAAAAGCCTTGAAGATATGGGCACAGGGGAAAAATTCCTGAACAGAACAGCAATGGCTTGTGCTGTAAGATCGAGAATTGACAAATGGGACCTAATGAAACTCCAAAGTTTCTGCAAGGCAAAAGACACTGTCTATAAGACAAAAAGACCACCAACAGATTGGGAAAGGATCTTTACCTATCCTAAATCAGATAGGGGACTAATATCCAACATATATAAAGAACTCAAGAAGGTGGACCTCAGAAAATCAAATAACCCCCTTAAAAAATGGGGCTCAGAACTGAACAAAGAATTCTCACCTGAGGAATACCGAATGGCAGAGAAGCACCTGAAAAAATGTTCAACATCCTTAATCATCAGGGAAATGCAAATCAAAACAACCCTGAGATTCCACCTCACACCAGTGAGAATGGCTAAGATCAAAAATTCAGGTGACAGCAGATGCTGGCGAGGATGTGGAGAAAGAGGAACACTCCTCCATTGTTGGTGGAATTGCAGGCTTGTACAACCACTCTGGAAATCAGTCTGGCGGTTCCTCAGAAAATTGGACATAGTACTACCGGAGGATCCAGCAATTCCTCTCCTGGGCATATATCCAGAAGAAGCCCCAACTGGTAAGAAGGACACATGCTCCACTATGTTCATAGCAGCCTTATTTATAATAGCCAGAAACTGGAAAGAACCCAGATGCCCCTCAACAGAGGAATGGATACAGAAAATGTGGTACATCTACACAATGGAGTACTACTCAGCTATTAAAAAGAATGAATTTATGAAATTCCTAGCCAAATGGATGGACCTGGAGAGCATCATCCTGAGTGAGGTAACACAATCACAAAGGAACTCACACAATATGTACTCACTGATAAGTGGATACTAGCCCAAAACCTAGGATACCCACGATATAAGATACAATTTCCTAAACACATGAAACTCAAGAAAAATGAAGACTGAAGTGTGGACACTATGCCCCTCCTTAGAAGTGGGAACAAAACACCCATGGAAGGAGTTACAGAAACAAAGTTTGGAGCTGAGATGAAAGGATGGACCATGTAGAGACTGCCATATCCAGGGATCCACCCCATAATCAGCATCCAAACGCTGACACCATTGCATATACTAGCAAGATTTTATCGAAAGGACCCAGATGTAGCTGTCTCTTGTGAGACTATGCCGGGGCCTAGCAAACACAGAAGTGGATGCTCACAGTCAGCTAATGGATGGATCACAGGGCTCCCAATGGAGGAGCTAGAGAAAGTACCCAAGGAGCTAAAGGGATCTTCAACCCTATAGGTGGAACAACATTATGAACTAACCAGTACCCCTGAAATGCATTCCTTAATCCATCAATCATTTGAGGAAGCATCCCCACTCTGTAAAATGACCCCAATTTATAAAGGAGATATGACACCACATAGAGTATGAATGACGCCTGGGATTCTCTCCAAGCATATTCTGGTCTCAGGAATTCCAATCCACAGAAAACATTCAACTGCCTCTACAAGGAGACACTGTCTCATATCACATTCACATGGGGAAAGATGTAGCCATATTGTGATTGCCTCTGTTCAGCCTCAGTTTCATGTGTTATATATCCCATCATAAATGCTATGAAAATGTCTTCTACAACTTGTGTTTGGTCCTGTCATTTGGTCCTTTTTGGACACCAATTGTATAATGTGACTTTTCCTGAGAAGATATAAATGTTTGTTAAACAGGTAAGACATCAACAAACAGAAGCAATTCCATCTGAGCCTAGACTAGTAAACCAATGAATTTACTAAGACTACTTACAGGGCCGTAGAGTCATATCCGCAGGTGTGTCAGTGACTTGAAGGCAAGGTCATCCCCAAATAGTCCACCAATATAAGCTATGATTCTGAATAGTTGCATCCATAGAGCTCCCTGCAAGATTCTCATTCTGCCCCACCAGATAGTCTTTCCCCAACAATTTCTGACTGTACTTCCAACCTTGGAGAGGAGCCTTGGGAATCATAACTTTTGAAGCATCCTGAGGCTTCTTGTGTCCTATGAATCTACATCACTTCTATGAGTGAGGTGTTTCAATTCAGAAGAAATGGCTGCACAAAAAAAAAAAAATAGCCATTTCAGACTACTTGAGAAAACCTTAAGGAAATTTCAAAGTTATACAAAAGTTACCAAAAAAAAAAAAAAAAAAAAAAAAATAGCCAGGCAGAGGCAGAAGGGTTAGTTCAATTCCAACTTGGAAAGTTACAGGCCAGTAGGAACTACATACAGAGTGGTCCTGCCAAGGCAGATAGCTAGGAAGGGAGGGAATAAAAGTTGGAAAAGAGGAGGAGAATGGGGAAAGGGATTGAATGGGAAGGAAACAGAGTTGGGAGGAAATACAAAGTATTCAAAACTGTATTTCTAATCATTGTGCAAATTCTACAAATGATAATGTGTTACTGAAACAAGAAACCGGGAAAATTATGGCAACATGAGAAGAGAAAGGCACCCTACCCCTCAGTCTACTCAAAGCTTCCTGCCAGCTGAGAATCAAGAATATGGCCCAGTTAGCAACATTTGCTGTGAATGTTGCCGACAGAGAGAAGATATTTCTTTTATATTGAGATATTTTCAAATGACAAATATTAAAATAGTAATAAACTAGACTTAAGGCATGAGTGTATACATATTCGTGTGTGGGCTTGTCAATTGGCAACAGGAATGGAGACAGTTCCAGGAAGTCAAGCAGTCACTTTAGGGATTTCTACTCAGGTAAAGCTGGGTTCTTAGCTTCAACACAGAAAACATGGGAAACTTTCAGGATTAGAAGACTGGCAGAGTCGGAGGTTTATTAGCTATGCTTTAAAACAGATTTCAAGTTCCAGCATTAAGAGAATGAGAGACCCCTGGAAGAAAATAAAATACATTACAGAGCACAGTGTGGGCTTCTCTAAGACAGACTCGTGCTTCATTGCCTTTACAACTGTCATATATAGTATCTGGGGTGTTTTGAGCTGCTGTCTTCAATAGATTGCTGAGAAAACTAAGTGAGATCATAGAGTAGTTCCTGAAGGTTATAGTTCTCATGGTAAATTCTAGATCATGGAGACAAAGGAAAGTAGGATATCTTTAATGCCAACAAAGTTAATAGTTGTTCTAGCTTGCCCTCTGTTACATCAGTAAGACACTGATCAAAGCAACTATGGGAGGAAAAGGTTCATTTAGCATACAGATTACAGTCCATCATCAATGGAGTCCAGAGTGGGAGATCAAGGTAGAAACCTTGAGTTAGGAACTGAAGCAGAAATTATGGAGTAATGCTAGCTTGCTCAACTACCTGTCTCAGACAGCCCAGGTCCACTTGCCTAGGGAAGGCACTGCTCACAGTGGACTGGGCCCTCATACACTAATCAGCAATTAAGAAAATGCCTCACAGGTATGGTCATGGTCCAACCTGATCCAGGCAGTTCCTCAGTTTAATCTCCTTCTTCCAAGGTGACTTGATTTTGTCAAGTTGACTGATGATGCTGTGACAGAAATCATGTTTGAGATTCCCATAAAACATCTGGGTAAGGAATGAGGTCCACATTTCTGTTATCAGAACATAAGCTATTTATATATGAAAGGAATATTCTTTTTGCTAGCAACCTTCAGAGCATATATTAATCATAGTGAAATCTTGTTTCTCAAGACTCCAGTGGGAGGGGCTCCTTTCTCTTCTCACGTCCCCTAGATTTTCTTGTCTCACTCTTCTGGGAGTCTTCCAAGAATCCAGTAAACACGAGGTTTTTCTGGAAGAGCAGTCAGTGCCCTTAAACACTGACATTTTAATCTCGGGGTCAAATCCAGATTTTCTGGAAGAGTAGTCAGTGTCCTTGAACACTGAGCCATCTCTTCAGCCTTTTAAGTCTAGTCATTCTGACTGGGGTAAGATGAAATCTCAAAGTAGTTTTAATTTGCATATCCTTGGTGGCTACGGATATACAATACTTTTAAAGTGTCTCGGCATTTATATTTCATCTTTAGAGAACTCTGTTTAGCTTTATGCCCCACTTTTAAAATTGGGTTGTTGTTTTTGTTGTTGTTGCTTTTGTTGTTTTATTTTGGTTTTGGTTTTGGTTTTTTTGTTTGTCTGTTTGTTTGTTTGTTTTTCAAGACAGGGTTTCTCTGTATAGCCTTGGCTGTCCTGGAACTCACTTTGTAGACCAGGCTGGCCTCAACTCAGAAATCCACCTGCCTCTGCCTCCTGAGTGCTGGGATTAAAGGCATGTGCCAACATGCCCGGCTGTTTTACATTTTTAAGGATACTTTTTGTTTTTATTTTTCAGTTTTGGTTTAACTATACACATAGTCTAGATACTATCCCTCCGTCATATGTATAGCTGGGAATATTTCTCCAGTACCTTTTTACTAGAGTGATTGTCTTTGCCTTTATTTTCATGAGGTCCCTTTTATTAATTATTTGTCTGAATTCCAGAGCCCAGATGGTAGGAGAATCAACCCTTGCAACTTGTCCTTTCATCTCTGCAGAAGCACTGCACATGTACACGCACAAAGAAAGATTAAAATATAATAAAACTTAAAATAAATAAAACAATATCAATCTTTAATATACTTCTTCTGAATTTATAAATATTTATCTGGCATTTTGTCCTGGAAATAAAGGTACTACCGCATTTTTTAGCACTTTTGTCTTTATTTTTTCCATTTTTTATTAGGTATTTAGCTCATTTACATTTCCAATGCTATACCAAAAGTCCCCCATAGCCACCCACCCCCACTCCCCTACCCACCCACTCCCCTTTTTTGGCCCTGGCGTTCCCCTGTACTGGGGCATATAAAGTTTGCGTGTCCAATGGGCCTCTCTTGCCAGTGATGGCCGCCTAGGCCATCTTTTGATACATATGCAGCTAGAGTCAAGAGCTCTGGGGTACTAGTTAGTTCATAATGTTGTTCCACCTATAGGGTTGCAAATCCCTTTAGCTTCTTGGGTACTTTCTCTAGCTCCTCCATTGGGGGCCATGTGATCCATCCAATAGCCGACTGTGAGCATCCACTTCTATGTTTGCTAGACCCAGGCATACTCTGACAAGAGACAGCTATATCAGGGTCCTTTCAGCATAATCTTGCTAGTGTATGCAATGGTGTCAGCATTTGGAAGCTGATTATGGGATGGATCCCTGGATATGGCAGTCTCTACATGGTCCATCTTTTTATCTCAGCTCCAAACTTTGTCTTTGTACCTCCTTCCAAGGGTGTTTTGTTCCCACTTCTAAGGAGGGGCATAGTGTCCACACTTCAGTCTTCATTTTTCTTGAGTTTCATGTGTTTAGGAAATTATATCTTATATCTTGGATATCCTAGGTTTTGGGCTAATATCCACTTATCAGTGAGTACATATTGTGTGAGTTCCTTTGTGAATGTGTTACCTCACTCAGGATGATGCCCTCCAGGTCCATCCATTTGCCTAGAATTTCATAAATTCATTCTTTTTAATAGCTGAGTAGTACTCCATTGTGTAGATGTACCACATTTTCTGTATCCATTCCTCTGTTGAGGGGCATCTGGGTTCCTTCCAGCTTCTGGCTATTATAAATAAGGCTGCTATGAACATAGTGGAGCATGTGTCCTTCTTACCAGTTGGGGCATCTTCTGGATATATGCCCAGGAGAGGTATTGCTGGATCCTCCGGTAGTATTATATCCAGTTTTCTGAGGAACTGCCAGACTGATTTCCAGAGTGGTTGTACAAGCCTGCAATCCCACCAACAATGGAGGAGTGTTCCTCTTTCTCCACATCCACGCCAGCATCTGCTGTCACCTGAATTTTTGATCTTAGCCATTCTGACTGGTGTGAGGTGGAATCTCAGGGTTGTTTTGATTTGCATTTCCCTGATGATTAAGGATGTTGAACATTTTTTCAGGTGCTTCTCTGCCATTCGGTATTCCTCAGGTGAGAATTCTTTGTTCAGTTCTGAGCCCCATTTTTTAATGGGGTTATTTGATTTTCTGAAGTCCACCTTCTTGAGTTCTTTATATATGTTGGATATTAGTCCCCTATCTGATTTAGGATAGGTAAAGATCCTTTCCCAATCTGTTGGTGGTCTTTTTGTCTTATTGACGGTGTCTTTTGCCTTGCAGAAACTTTGGAGTTTCATTAGGTCCCATTTGTCAATTCTCGATCTTACAGCACAAGCCATTGCTGTTCTGTTCAGGAATTTTTCCCCTGTGCCCATATCTTCAAGGCTTTTCCCCACTTTCTCCTCTATAAGTTTCAGTGTCTCTGGTTTTATGTGAAGTTCCTTGATCCACTTAGATTTGACCTTAGTACAAGGAGATAAGTATGGATCAATTCGCATTCTTCTACATGATAACAACCAGTTGTGCCAGCACCAATTGTTGAAAATGCTGTCTTTCTTCCACTGGATGGTTTTAGCTCCCTTGTCGAAGATCAAGTGACCATAGGTGTGTGGGTTCATTTCTGGGTCTTCAATTCTATTCCATTGGTCTACTTGTCTGTCTCTATACCAGTACCATGCAGTTTTTATCACAATTGCTCTGTAGTAAAGCTTTAGGTCAGGCATGGTGATTCCACCAGAGGTTCTTTTATCCTTGAGAAGAGTTTTTGCTATCCTAGGTTTTTTGTTATTCCAGATGAATTTGCAAATTGCTCCTTCTAATTCGTTGAAGAATTGTGTTGGAATTTTGATGGGGATTGCATTGAATCTGTAGATTGCTTTTGGCAAGATAGCCATTTTTACAATGTTGAAGCACTTTTGTCTTATATGAATTGTGTCTTTGTTTGGAATATACTTAAGAAGTTGCTGTTGTTCTTATAGTTTCCTATTTTTGTATCTATTCATCACATAAATTGCATAAGAAAACACCTGATGATAATTATAAATTTGTAATATTCAAATGAACACAAAGAAATATAATTTAAAGAATGTTACTAGTAAAACCGATATCCCACTGGGGGAAAAACAGTATAGTTTCATGAACTATGATTTATTGTGATCATGCCAGTGATGGAGTATGGTTTACTATGAAGCTCCTTAAAGCATTGCTGCATATTTCTCTGATGCTACAGAAAACAACAGATGAGCTAATGACCCAACAATGGAGGTATATCAAGTTGTAGAGCAAAACTGAATGCAGGCTATGATCTCAGAAGGCATGTATCAGGATCCATACTCCCGACGCATCCAGCCTCCTGAATGCAGTAGGATTATGAGTTACAGGTAGTGACTCAGATTTTCCTTGGAGCAACACAGGTAAGCAATCTCAGAGTAGGAAAAGGTCCCATAAATCCATAAAATATATGGCTATGTCATAGACAGAATACAGCAGGTTTACTATGCTGTCCTATATGACTATGTTCAACTACTGTGTGCCAAACAATATTGTTATACATAGGTTATAACAACAAAGAAAATAGGTGATATTTTTGCTTTCATAGAATGCACATACTAAAGAGGGTAGCAAAATGAAGACCATATCATAGGGCTGTGCTGGAAGCAAAGCAGGGAAAACATGTAGAAAGTAAGACCTTAATTAGTACAAAAGCTTAAAAAGTATGAGTGATGACTGGCAGCGTACACTCTTGGTCTCAGCAGGGGCAGAGGCAAGCAGATCTTTATGAGTTCAATGTTAGCTTAATCTACAGAAAGTCTCAGGCTAACCAAGGCGATATAGCAAGACCTTTTCTTTAAAACACACACATATTTTTCTAAATATATACAAATAAAAATTAGATATATAAATTCTATTTATATACTAATTAATATATAATTATATTATGTTATTAAATTAAATAACAAGATAACATTTAAGTATATTTTAAATAAGTACAAGCTATGAACCTCTGAGAAGTTAGCTAGCTAATCTAAGGTCACTTGGGTAATGAGTATAGATATAGAACCTGCCCTAGGAGTTTTTTTTTTTTTTTCATAACTTCTGTGTGGTTCTTATGGTTCTTTCAGTTAATTATATTCACTACTCGATGAAAAAGAACAGAGTAGAGAAAAAGAGGGAAAGAGAGGGAGGGAAGGAGGGAGAGAGAGAGAGAGAGAGAGAGAGAGAGAGAGAGAGAGAGAGAGAAAGAGAGAGGAAAGGAGGAGGAGGGGACAGAGGAGACAGGTGGGGGGTGGTAGAGAGATGGAGAGAAAGAGAGCGATCTTGGGATTTTTGAGAAGGTAAACCTCAGAGTGATAACACTGCTGACAAGCATAACATACCCACCAACCCTCTGCCAATGCTAACTGTAAGGCACCAAGCTCTTCTTGATCGGCCCTATAACATTCAAAACACACTGGATAACACAATTTGGGAAGATATTCTAGCACTGAACTATACCCTCAGGCCAATCTCTTATCTGTTTACTAAATTTCCACTGGATCATGAGTTTTTTGAAGAAAGTAACTTATTACTTTATTCTCATAGTCATCATATTAAGCATAGTCCCCAGACAGTTTGTCACTAAGTGGCTGCTGCACAAATATGTTAGTTATTAAAGTAGATTTTGAGAAGCTTGGTGTGTGTATGAATGTTTCTGTGTGTGTATGAATGTTTATGTGAATGTGTGTGTGTGTTCCTAAGGATTGAACCCAGAGCTGTGCTCATGCTGAGCTATGTCTGAAGCCCACATATAAGTCATTAAAAAGCCGAAAGGGGCCCTTCCAGTCCGAGCAGCACCGGGTAGCTAGGGCACAGTCATCTGACTACTGCCAGCTACCCACAACACCCGCCAAGCGATCTTAAGACTTCTGGTGAGTGGAACACAGCATCTGCTCCAATCCAATCGCGCGGGACTTGAGACTGCATTAGTCAGGGAAGCAAAAACCCAGTCTGAGTAGGGGCACAAGCCCCTTTCGGTCCGAGCAGCACCGGGGTAGCTAGGGCGCACAGTCGGCTGACTACCGCCAGCTACCCACAACACCAGCCACGCGATCATAAGAATTCTGAGGATTGGGATCTGCCCAGTGCCGGAGCGCTTTGCCTGAGAATCTGCAGCAGACATTTCAGATCCGGGACCCCGCCGAGTGTATCCTGCACAGACAGCTGGCCATTTTCCCGGCCAGAGGATAGGGATCTGCCCAGCGTGGGAGCATTTTGCCTGAACATCAGCAGCAGACATCTTGGTTCCGGGATCCCGCCGAGTGTATCCTGTACAGGCAGGTGACCATTTTCCCGGTCAGAGGATAGGGACCTGCCCGACACTGGAGCGAGTTGCCTGAGCATTAGCAGCAGACATCTTAGTTCCGGGACCCTGCCGAGTGTACCCTGCACAGACATCTTGGTTCCAGGACCCCGCCGAGTGTATCCTGCACAGCTCCAGAGAATACCAGATGGCGAAAGGCAAACGTAAGAATCCTACTAACAGAAATCAAGACCACTCACCATCATCAGAACGCAGCACTCCCACGCCACCTAGTCCTGGGCACCCCAACACAACCGAAAAGCTAGACACGGATTTAAAAGCATATCTCATGATGATGGTAGAGGACATCAAGAAGAACTTTAATAACTCACTTAAAGAAATACAGGAGAACACTGCTAAAGAGTTACAAGTCCTTAAAGAAAAGCAGGAAAACACAACCAAACAGGTAGAAGTCCTTATAGAAAAACAGGAAAACACATCCAAACAGGTGATGGAAATGAACAAAACCATACTAGACCTAAAAAGGGAAGTAGACACAATAAAGAAAACCCAAAGTGAGGCAACGCTGGAGAAACCCTAGGAAAGAAATCTGGAACCATAGACGCGAGCATCAGCAACAGAATACAAGAGATGGAAGAGAGAAACTCAGGTGCAGAAGATTCCTTAGAGAACATCGGCACAACAATCAAAGATAATACAAAACGCAAAAAGATCCTAACTCAAAACATCCAGGAAATCTAGGACACAATGAGAAGACCAAACCTACGGATAATAGGAGTTGATAAGAATGAAGATTTTCAACTTAAAGGGCCAGCAAATACATTCAACAAAATTATAGAAGAAAACTTCCCAAACCTAAAGAATGACATGCCCATGAACATACAAGAAGCCTACAGAACTCCAAATAGACTGGACCAGAAAAGAAATTCCTCCCAACACATAACAATCAGAACAACAAATGCACTAAATAAAGAGAGAATATTAAAAGCAGTAAGGGAGAAAGGTCAAGTAACATATAAAGGCAGACCTCTCAGAATTATACCAGACTTCTCACCAGAGACTATGAAAGCCAGAAGAGTCTGGACAGATGTTATACAGACACTAAGAGAACACAAATGCCAGCCCAGGCTACTATACCTGGCCAAACTCTCAATTACCATAGATGCAGAAACCAAAGTAATCCATGACAAAACCAAATTCACACATTATCTTTCCATGAATCCAGCCCTTCAAAGGATAATAACAGAAAAGAAGCAATACAAGGACAGAAATCACACCCTAGAACAAGCAAGAAAGTAATCCCTCAACAAACCAAAAAGAAGACAGCCACAAGAACAGAATGCCAACTCTAACAACAATAATAAAAGGAAGCAACAATTACTTTTCCTTAATATCTCTTAATATCAATGGACTCAATTCCCCAATAAAAAGACATAGACTAACAGACTGGCTACACAAACAGGACCCAACATTCTGCTGCTTACAGGAAACCCATCTCAGGGAAAAAGACAGACACTACCTCAGAGTGAAAGGCTGGAAAACAATTTTCCAAGCAAATGGTCTGAAGAAACAAGCTGGAGCAGCCATTCTAATATCGGATAAAATCGACTTCCAACCCAAAGTCATCAAAAAAGACAAGGAGGGACACTTCATATTCATCAAAGGTAAAATCCTCCAAGAGGAACTCTCAATTCTGAATATCTACGCTCCAAATGCAAGGGCAGCCACTTTCATTAAAGACACTTTAGTAAAGCTCAAAGCACACATTGCACCTCACACAATAATAGTAGGAGACTTCAACACACCACTTTCATCAATGGACAGATCGTGGAAACAGAAACTAAACAGGGGACACAGAGAAACTAACAGAAGTTATGAAACAAAAGGATCTGACAGATATCTACAGAACATTTTATCCTAAAACAAAAGGATATACCTTCTTCTTAGCACCTCACTGGACCTTCTCCAAAATTGACCATATAATTGGCCACAAAACAGGCCTCAACAGATACAAAAATATTGAAATTGTCCCATGTATCCTATCAGACCACCATGGCCTAAGGCTGATCTTCAATAACAACATAAATAATGGAAAGCCAACATTCACATGTAAACTGAACAACACTCTTCTCAATGATAACTTGGTCAAGGGAGGAATAAAGAAAGAAATCAAAGACTTTTTAGAGTTTAATGAAAATGAAGCCACAACATACCCAAACCTATGGGACACAATGAAAGCATTTCTAAGAGGGAAACTCATAGCTCTGAGTGCCTCCAAGAAGAAACGGGAGAGAGCACACACTAGCAGCTTGACAACACATCTAAAAGCTCTAGAAAAAAAGGAAGCAAATTCACCCAAGAGGAGTAGACGGCAGGAAATAATCAAACTCAGGGGTGAAATCAACCAAGTGGAAACAAGAAGAACTATTCAAAGAATTAACCAAACGAGGAGTTGGTTCTTTGAGAAAATCAACAAGATAGATAAACCCTTAGCTAGACTCACTAGAGGGACAGGGACAACATCCTAATTAACAAAATCAGAAATGAAAAGGGAGACATAACAACAGATCCTGAAGAAATCCAAAACACCATCAGATCCTTCTACAAAAGGCTATACTCAACAAAACTGGAAAACCTGGATGAAATGGACAAATTTCTAGACAGATACCAGGTAGCAAAGTTAAATCAGGATCAAGTTAACGATCTAAACAGTCCCATATCCCCTAAGGAAATAGAAGCAGTCATTAATAGTCTCCCAACCAAAAAAAGCCCAGGACCAGATGGGTTTAGTGCAGAGTTCTATCAGACCTTCAAAGAAGATCTAATCTCAGTTCTGCACAAACTATTCCACAAAATAGAAGTAGAGGGAACTCTACCCAACTCATTCTATGCAGCCACAATTACTCTGATACCTAAACTACAGAAAGATCCAACAAAGATAGAGAACTTCAGACCAATTTCTCTTATGAATATCGATGCAAAAATCCTCAATAAAATTCTTGCTAACCAAATCCAAGAACACATTAAAGCAATCATCCATCCGGACCAAGTAGGTTTTATTCCAGGGATGCAGGGATGGTTTAATATACGAAAATCCATCAATGTAATCCATTATATAAACAAACTCAAAGACAAAAACCACATGATCATCTCGTTAGATGCGGAAAAAGCATTCGACAAGATCCAACACCCATTCATGATAAAGGTTCTGGAAAGATCAGGAATTCAAGGCCCATACCTAAACATGATAAAAGCAATCTACAGCAAACCAGTAGCCAACATCAAAGTAAATGGTGAGAAGCTGGAAGCAATCCCACTAAAATCAGGGACTAGACAAGGCTGCCCACTTTCTCCCTACCTCTTCAACATAGTACTTGAAGTCCTAGCCAGAGCAATTCGACAACAAAAGGAGATCAAGGGGATACAAATTGGAAAAGATGAAGTCAAAATATCACTTTTTGCAGATGATATGATAGTATATATAAGTGACCCTAAAAATTCCACCAGAGAACTCCTAAACCTGATAAACAGCTTTGGTGAAGTAGCTGGATATAAAATTAACTCAAACAAGCCAATGGCCTTTCTCTACACGAAGAATAAACAGGCTGAGAAAGAAATTAGGGAAACAACATCCTTCTCAATAGTCACAAATCACATAAAATACCTTGGTGTGACTCTAACTAAGGAAGTGAAAGATCTGTATGATAAAAACTTCAAGTCCCTGAAGAAAGAAATTAAAGAAGATCTCAGAAGATGGAAAGATCTCCCATGCTCATGGATTGGCAGGATCAACATTGTAAAAATGGCTATCTTGCCAAAAGCAATCTACAGATTCAATGCAATCCCCATCAAAATTCCAACTCAATTCTTCAACGAATTAGAAAGAGCATTCTGCAAATTCATCTGGAATAACAAAAAACCTAGGATAGCAAACGCTCTTCTCAAGGATAAAAGTACCTCTGGTGGAATCACCATGCCTGACCTAAAGATGTACTACAGAGCAATTGTGATAAAAACTGCATGGTACTGGTATAGTGACAGACAAGTAGACCAATGGAATAGAATTGAAGACCCAGAAATGAACCCACATACCTATGGTCACTTGATTTTCGACAAGGGAGCTAAAACCATCCAGTGGAAAAAAGACAGCATTTTCAACAAATGGTGCTGGCACAACTGGTTGTTATCATGTAGAAGAATGCGAAGCGACCCATTCCTCTCTCCTTGTACTAAGGTCAAATCTAAGTGGATCAAGGAACTCCACATAAAACCAGAGACACTGAAACTTATAGAGGAGAAAGTGGTGAAAAGTCTCGAAGATATGGGCACAGGGAAAATATTCCTGAATAGAACAGCAATGGCTTGTGCTTTAAGATCAAGGATTGACAAATGGGACCTCATGAAACTGCAAAGCTTCTGCAAGGCAAAAGATACCGTCAATAAGTCAAAAAGTCCACCAACAGATTGGGAAAGGATCTTTACCTATCTTAAATCAGATATGGGACTAATATCCAATATATATAAAGAACTCAAGAGGGTGGACTCCAGAAAATCAAATACCCCCCTTAAAAGATGGGGCTCAGAGCTGAACAAAGAATTCTCACCCGAGGAATACCGAAAGGCTGAGAAACACCTGAAAAAATGTTCAACATCCTTAATCATCAGAGAAATGCAAATCAAAACAACCCTGAGATTCCATCTCATACCAGTCAGAATGGCTAAGATCAAAAATTCAGGTGACAGCAGATGCTGGCGAGGATGTGGAGAAAGAGGAACACTCCTCCATTGTTGGTGGGATTGCAAGCTTGTACAACCACTCTGGAAATCAGTCTGGCGGTTCCTCCGAAAATTGGACATAGTACTACCGGAGGATCCCGCAATACCTCTCCTGGGCATATATCCAGAAGATGTCCCAACCGGTAAGAAGGACACATGCTCCACTATGTTCATAGCAGGCTTATTTATAATAGCCAGAAGCTGGAAAGAACCCAGATGTCCCTCAACAGAGGAATGGATACAAAAAATGTGGTACATTTACACAATGGAGTACTCAGCTATTAAAAAGAATGAATTCACGAAATTCCTAGGCAAATGGTTGGACCTGGAGGGCATCATCCTGAGTGAGGTAACCCAATCACAAAAGAACTCAAATGAAATGTACTCACTGATAAGTGGATATTAACCCAGAAACTTAGTATAGCGACATATAAGGTACAATATGTAAAACATATGAAACTGAAGAAGAACGAAGACCAAAGTGTGGACACTTTGCTCAATCTTCAAATTGGAAACAATCACCCATGGAAGGAGTTACAGAGACAAAGTTTGGAGCTCAGACAAAAGGATGGTCCATCTAGAGACTGCCACATCCAGGGATCCATCCCATAATTAGCCTCCAAGTGATGACACCATTGCATACACTAGCAAGCCTTTGTTGCAAGGACGGTGATATAGCTGTCCCTTGTGAGACTAGGCCGGGGCCTAGCAAACACAGAAGTGGATGCTCACAGTCAACTATTGGATGGATCACAGGGCCCCCAATGGAGGAGCTAGAGAAAGTATCCAAGGAGCTAAAGAGATCTGAAACCCTATCGGAGGAACAACATTATGAACTAACCAGTACCCCAGAGCTCTTGGCTCTAGCTGCATATGTATCAAAAGATGACCTAGTCGGCCATCAATGGAAAGAGAGGTCCATTGGTCAGGCAAACGTTATATGCCCCAGTACAGGGGAATGCCAGGGCCAAAAAATGGGAATGGGTGGGTAGGGGAGGGGGGGGGACTTTTGGGATAGCATTGGAAATGTAATTGAAGAAAATACGTAATAAGAAAAAGAAGAGAAGTACCTGAAAAAATGTTCAACATCCTTAATCATCAGGGAAATGCAAATCAAAACAACCCTGAGATTCCACCTCACACCAGTCAGAATGGCTAAGATCAAAAATTCAGGTGACAGCAGATGCTGGCAAGGATGTGGAGAAAGAGGAACACTCCTCCATTGTTGGTGGGATTGCAGGCTTGTACAACCACTCTGGAAATCCGTCTGGCGGTTCCTCAGAAAATTGGACATAGTACTACCGGAGGATCCAGCAATACCTCTCCTGGGCATATATCCAGAAGATGCCCCAACTGGTAAGAAGGACACATGCTCCACTATGTTCATAGCAGCCTTATTTATAATAGCCAGAAGCTGGAAAGAACCCAGATGCCCCTCAACAGAGGAATGGATACAGAAAATGTGGTACATCTACACAATGGAGTACTACTCAGCTATTAAAAAGAATGAATTTATGAAATTCCTAGCCAAATGGATGGACCTGGAGGGCATCATCCTGAGTGAGGTAACACATTCACAAAGGAACTCACACAATATGTACTCACTGATAAGTGGATATTAGCCCAAAACCTAGGATATCCAAGATATAAGATACAACTTCCTAAACACATGAAACTCAAGAAAAATGAAGACTGAAGTGTGGACACTATGCCCCTCCTTAGAAGTGGGAACAAAACACCCTTGGAAGGAGTTACAGAGACAAAGTTTGGAGCTGAGATGAAAGGATGGACCATGTAGAGACTGCCATATCCAGGGATCCACCCCATAATGAGCATCCAAACGCTGACACCATTGCATACACTAGCAAGATTTTATCGAAAGGACCCAGATGTAGCTGTCTCTTGTGAGACTATGCCGGGGCCTAGCAAACACAGAAGTGGTTGCTCACAGTCAGCTAATGGATGGATCACAGGGCTCCCAATGGAGGAGCTAGAGAAAGTACCCAAGGAGCTAAAAGGAACTGCAACCCTATAGGTGGATCAACATTATGAACTAACCAGTACCCCGGAGCTCTTGACTCTAGCTGCATATGCATCAAAAGATGGCCTAGTCGGTCATCACTGGAAAGAGAGGCCCATTGGAAACACAAACTTTATATGCCCCAGAACAGGGGAACGCCAGGGCCAAAAAGGGGGAGTGGGCGGGTAGGGGAGTGGGGGTGGGTGGGTATGGGGGACTTTTGGTATAGCATTGGAAATGTAAATGATCTAAATACCTAATAAAAAATGGAAAAAAAAAAGAAAAAAAAAAGGAAAAAAAAGCCGAAAGGGGGAGAGAATTATAAGACAAGCTCTGCTATATATTCTGAACATTTTAAAGTCTAGTTATCCTGTTACAGTCTCTGGAAACTCAGTAACTGCCTTGGCTTTCTGATATAGTAGTTAATCTTAACTGTCAATTTTACTGGATTAAAAAATGACTAGGAGAATGCTGACAAGCATTGGAGTGTCTGGAACAGATATTCAAAGGCAACTTGACTGTAAGTGCTCACTCTTCTCAATAAATCAATCCCTTGATAATTTTATAATGTTACCCTTAATAAGTGATGGTTAAGAGTAGGAATTGGGGTTTAATTAGAGGAATTGTTGGGGAGATATTCTTGGGGTTATAATTTGCCTTCATCTCTGCCCATAACCCTATTTTCCTAATGATTCCTTTTTGCCACAAAGTAACTTGCTTTGTCCTGCCCTCCCTCCTGTGATAAACCCTCTGAAACCATGAAAACAAATGTTTATTCTCATAAACTATTTTCCATGTGCATTTGGTCACAGGGACACAAAAACCTAACTGAATAGATAATCTAAAATCATTCACTGAATCAATGGATATGGCAATATTTTCTGAGGCTTACTGACCTTGTAGTATAGCTAGAATCACTAATGGAAAGTTCAAAACAAACTGTTGAAAATGAAGGAAGCCTGACTAACAGGAGGGAGACAAAGATGAATAGTACAGAGGAGGAAAAGAGAGGAAGCATATCTCAGTAGTCATATCTGTAGTCATATCTGTAGTCATACAACCGTGATGAGAATGAGTAAAAGGTCCTGTAGCTGATGAACGATTTAGACATGGAAGTGTATAGGGCATGTTATCAAGTTTAATACCAATCACCATTATAGGTAAAAAGAAAGTTCTTATAATTGCCAACTTGAAGGAAGTATGTAGAGACAAAAAATAATGAATGAAGTCATAGTATGTCACATACATGTGTATGAAGACAGAACCTCAACAATACTGTAGCTGGGCCCGTGCCTTGTATACATAATCCCAGTATAGAGGATGCAGAAGCAGGAAGATCTAGAGTTTGAGACTAAGTAGGACTGAAAGAAAAAAGTAAGGATTACTTTAATGGTAGAAATTAAGACATTCTAAAAGAATTTAGGTTGCATTTTTAAAAATCTGGAAAAAAAAGCCACCAATGAGATGGTTTAGCAGGTAAAGGTCTGCTTCCAAGCCTTACGAACTGTATTCAATTTCTGGGACCATCATGATTAGGTAAGTGACTCCCATAGTTTGTTATCATACACACACACACACACACCACACACAAAGGAAATGTAATTTTATTATGTTCAATATAAAAGTTTTTTAATGAAGATGTTTTAAACTTTAAAAGTAGAGGTAAGCCATAAAATAGAGCCTCCTTGGGGATGGGATTGCTCTAGAGCCCACTAGCTGTAGTCTATAGTTGAAGGAAAAGTTATTGGTTTCTCATAAAACAATGAGAATTTCAGCATTATAAAATTAAAATGACATCATGCAGTTTAAGCACTTTAATAGCTCTCTGAGTCCACTTTGTATGGCTTATCAGTTATTTTTATTCCATTTTAAATGTCATTTTGCAACTAGCCTCTTTCTTACTTTAAGGTTTCTGGATGGTGGTGGTGATGTGTGTGTGTGTGTGTGTGTGTGTGTGTGTGTGTGTGTGTGCACGCGTGTGTGCGCGTGCGCGCGCGCGCGCGACACAGAGCAACTTTGGAGGTCAGAGAACAACTATCTTTAATTTGCTTCCTCCATAAGTCCAGGGATTGAGTCCAGGCTATCTGGCTTGTTTTCCACGCACTTTTGTCTGCTGAGTAGATCACTGACCGTCAAGTTCCCTCTCTTGTTTATTGTTCCTATGCTCCTTATGGTTCTGGCACCTCTTAAACACCTCTATACATTGTTCATCCATTATATTCTACAAAATCATTAGAAATCACTTTAGGGAGATCAATTTAGAAAAACTAAATTACTCTAAAACTGTCTTCCTATAACTTTAAGCTATATACCAGCTAATATGTTTTTAACAAAATTATGAGAAAAAAAACCCACAAAATTTAGAAACAAAGTTAGGTAATGCAGTGTACTAAGGCCCCTTAACTCTTTTGTTTTGATGGAGAAAATATCTCATCACAATACAGCATGTGCAAATGTATACACCCAACACTGCACAGAGGAGAACACTAGCAGTTTGTTAGTCACATGCACTCATGGACCAGGGAAGAAAACTCAGTGTACCTCACAGTACTAATGAGACTACATGGGGAAGAGAACGAGGCAGCAAGGGCTGCTGTGGAGAGGACTCAGGCTTGGTACAGAGGGGTGGGATGCCTCTGTCTTCCCACTTGAAGTTGTAGTTTGTTTGTTTCAACAGTTGTGCAAGCTGACCTAAAAGAAATACCCATGAGTGGAAGACCGAGTAGGGATTCATCTGGTCTAGATGAAAGAGTCATTGACTAGGTGAGGAGACCTACATGATGACAATGCCTGGTGAAGAGCTATAGAATTCACAGGATGCTAGGATATGGTAAGGCTCAACGATGTTATAGGAGATCTTCAAATGTTAGGACTTACTCCTTTCTGCAGAGTCAAAAAATTCCCAAGAATTCTCTGTTATTCTCCTTTTTAGATTTTGGATTAAAATAAAACAAATTATCATACTTTTGTCATAGAAATGAGTGATGGGTAAAATGCGTTCAATAAGGAAAAACTAACACTCTGTGAAGAATTCAGTTGGATTTTTAATAGGGACTGCATTGAATCTGTAGATTGCTTTTGGCAAGATAGCCATTTTTACTATATTAATTCTGCCAATTCAAGAGCATGTGAGATCTTTACATCTTCTGAGATCTTCTTTGATTTCTTTCTTCAAAGACTTGAAGTTCTTATCATACAGATCTTTCACTTGCTTAGTTAGAATCACACCAAGGTATTATTTGTGACTATTGTGAAGGGTGTTGTTTCCCTAATTTCTTCCTCATCCTGTTTATCCTTTGTGTAGAGAAAGGTCACTGATTTGTTTGAGTTAATTTTATATCCAGCTACTTCACTGAAGTTGTTTATCAGGTTTAGGAGTTCTCTGGTGGAATTTTTAGGGTCACTTATATATACTATCATATCATCTGCAAATCGTGACATTTTGACTTCTTCCTTTCCAATTTGTATTCCTTTCATCTCCTTTTGTTGTCTAATTGCTCTGGCTAGGACTCCAAGTACTATTCATCCCATAAACAGCCACCAACTCCAGACCCTAGGCAGATGCCAACAAGAGCCTGCTGACAGGAGCCTGACATAGCTGTCTCCTGAGAGGCTCTGCCAGTGCCTGGCAAATACAGAAGTGGATGCTCACAGTCATCCATTGGATGGAGCACAAGGTCCCCAATGAAGGAGCTAGAGAAAGTACCCAAGGAGCTAAAGGGGTTTGCAGCCCCATAGGAGGGACAACAATATGAACTGACCAGTAATCCCAGAGCTCCCAGAGACTAAACCACCAATAAAAGAAAACATGGTGGGACATGTGGCTCTAGCTGTATATGTAGCAGAGGATAGCCTAGTCGGTCATCAATGGGAGGAGAGGCCCTAGGTCCTGTGAAGGTTCTATGCCCCAGTAGAGGGGAAGGCCAGGACTGGGAATGGGAGTGGGTGGGTTGGGGAGCAGGTGAAGGGGGGGAGGGAATAGGGTTTTATTGGAGGGGAAACTAGGAAAGGGGATAACATTTGAAATGTAAATAAAGAAAATATCTAATAATAAAAAGGAGAGATTAAGGGAAAAAAAGAAAGAAAGAAAGAAAGAAAGAGAGAGAGAGAGAGAGAGAAGGAAGGAAGGAAGGAAGGAAGGAAGGAAGGAAGGAAGGAAGGAAGGAAGGAAGGAAAGAAAGAAAGAAAGAAAGAAAGAAAGAAAGAAAGAAAGAAAGAAAGAAACAAAGAAACAAAGAAAGAAAGAAAGGAAAAAAAATTAAAACTAACACAGAGCCAAATCTGCTTTAGTGAATGTCACTTAGCCAGAAAACTGGTCTGAAGCCAGGACTACTCAGTTTTCATTGTGAGTGAAAATGGTCTTCACTCATACAGGAGTGAAGCCAGGGGTGCTCAGTTTTTCTTCATGGGCAGCACATGGAAACTGCTAACAGAAACCATGATATCTATGAGGAAATCCGCATCAATTTTCTCCTGTGTACAGTTTTGCTCTGTATATTTAAGTTTAACCGCTACGCTGAGGCCCTGAAGCTGAGTTTCAGCCAAAACATCTTAACTGGCTACAAATTTCACTTTTAGATCCACATAGGGCCTGTGTTTTCTTTTTCTATGATGATCCAAGAGCCTGTGTGCTGGAGATGGCAGTGAACAACAACACATTTTCACTGGCTAAAATCGCCAAGGTTTAACAGTCGCTTGTTATAAGAAATACGTGATCCTAGGCTTCAGACATAGCAGGATAGCCTGGATGTTGTTGCAAATAGGAGACACACTTTCTCTTGAGCAATTCTTTCCTCTTATCATACCCTATACCATACTAGATAACGACTTTAAATTGCATTACAGAAAGCAGGGTTTTGAAAGTGAGAAATAAAGATAAAGGGAACTGGAAGATAATTTACTATACCAGTTGTTAGCAGTTTTTCCTTTCCTCCTGGTGAGATTTGAGAAAAGACAGAGGCTTATAAGACTCAGATCATAAAACTTCTGTTCAGGAAGTTCCTAAAATTCATAAACTTCACAAGGCTTCTTGTAGGCGAAAGTGTCATTTCCATAATTGGTTATTGGTTGTGTCAATAAAGATGGTGGAAGCTAATCTCTGGGTGAAGAGAAAAAGGTGGGATTTTCAGGTCCCAGGAGGAAAAGGAGGGAACTAGAGAGGGGGGCTTTTCAGCCAGGCTTTGGGGAAAGGAGCTTGTACGATGTAAGTCATGGGGGCAAATAGAACCAGTGGAGGCCTCCTCCACCAGCAGATATCTGTATAGGATAGCTGTTGAGTTTAGAGCAATAGATTCTTCACCCAACCATTGAGTTATCTGTCTAGTTTTTTTTTTAATTTTTTTATTAGGTATTTTCCTCGTTTACATTTTCAATGCTATCCCAAAAGTCCGCCATACCCACCCCCCCAATCCCCTACCCACCCACTCCCCCTTTTTGGCCCTGGGGTTCCCCTGTACTGGGGCATATAAAGTTTGCAAGTCCAGTGGGCCTCTCTTTGCAGTGATGGCCGACTAGGCCATCTTTTGATACATATGCAGCTAGAGTCAAGAGCTCCGGGGTACTGGTTAGTTCATATTGTTGTTCCACCTATAGGGTTGCAGTTCCCTTTAGCTCCTTGGGTAATTTCTCTAGTTCCTCCATTGGGGGCCGTGTGACCCATCCAATAGCTGACTGTGATCATCCACTTCTGTGTTTGCTAGGCTCCGGCCTAGTCTCACAAGAGACAGCTATATCTGGGTCCTTTCAGCAAAATCTTGCTAGTGTATGCAATGGTGTCAGAGTTTGGAAGCTGATTATGGGATGGATCCCTGCATATGGCAATCACTAGATGGTCCATCCTTTCGTCACAGCTCCAAATTTTGTCTCTGTAACTCCTTCCATGGGTGTTTTGTTCCCAATTCTAAGAAGGGGCAAAGTGTCCACACTTTGGTCTTCGTTCTTCTTGAATTTCATCTGTCTAGTTTTAAAATATTAAGGCTGTCCCGTGTTTTCCATCTGTGGCTTAGGTGGACGGGAAGAGAGAGTAGACAGCCAGAGGAATGGGCACAGAGGAATGGGAGGCATTCTCGGAAAAACACAAGGTGGCAGCTTGGTGGAGCTGAGTGAGACCAGGGTGGCTTGCGAAAGCTAGCCGTGGGGGCTAAGAGAAATGACCATTGGCGGGGAGGCGGGGGGGGGGGGTGCTGATCTCAGAGCAGAGTGTAGGCTGTGGCACCGGGCAAGGAGCAAGCGTGGCTTTATATAATCACTTGCAACAGCACTTTCTTAAGGTTATAGAAGCAGAAGATTCTTTGCCTGACCAAGCTGTCTGGAAAGTTGTGCAAGGATCTCTACGGACACAGCTTTCTTGAGTCATTTCCCATACTAGGATAGGCTTTTCAATAATTTGTCTGCATTTGTATTACCCATGATCTTGTATTTAACACTTACCTATACCCCTGTAGGAATTGCAGTGGATCAAAAGGTTCACTAATTGTTTTTTGTTCTGTCATTACTTCTCTGTATCAAGTGAATAGATGCTCATTCGTGTCTCCTCAGGAAACATTATAACACATTAGCCAATTAAAAAGAAAAAAAAAAGAGGAAAAAAATCCACTAGCACACAGTATGATGAAAAAAAAAAAAGAACAGAAAGAAAATAAATGAAATGTATGATTATATGAAACCACCCAAAGGCCCAAGCATTACAGAATAAAAAACGTTTTACATTCTTTTTTAACATTATATACATACATAAATATATACATACTAACATTACATTACATAGAAGTGTAACGGCAGAGGTGAAAACTTAATTACAAGTATAAAAGAAAGGTTTAAGATAGTCACTAATAAAAATCAGTCAACAAAGGAAAGCTATTGGAAAGGGAGTTGGTTATTAAAAGTCTCAAAGTTAAACAAATAAATACAGAGCACAAACCTTCACGACTTCACAGAGATCATTCTTAAACTAGAAAATTTAATCCACACATGACACACAATTCCAAGGAATTACCACCAAGGAACGATCTTCAAATAAGGATTCCAGTAGACTGAGTGTCCATACAAACATAAAGACAAATGCTTCATTGACTAAACAGCACTAGTGAACACATGGGTGAAAATAACATTTTTAGAAATATAATTGTGAAGGCTCAGTAGTTAAGGGATTATACTCCCCTTGTGAAAGACATGAGTTTACTTCCCATCCACATGGGGCAGCTCACAGCTGACTGCTAACTCTAGTTTCAAATGGTCTGATGCCCTTTTCTGGCCACTGTAGACACCTTTACACATGTGTGCATATGCACACACACACACACACAAATTAAAAATGAAAGAACTATTAAAACAATGAAACATATTATTCTGGCTACTGTTATGTCAAATTGACCTAGCTTGAGTCATCTAAAAGGAGAAAACCTGACTTGAGAAAATACTTTCAGGAGATCCAGCTATGTAACTTTTTCTTAATTAGTGACTGATTGAGGAAGACCCAGCCCATTGTAAGTAGTGCTATCCCTGGGCTGCTAGTCCTAGGTTCTATAAGAAAGCAGACTGACAAAGCCATAATGATCAAGCAGTAAGCAGCACCCCTCCTTGGCCCCTGTATTGGCTCCTGCCTCCAAGTTTCTGCCATATCTGAGTATCTGTTCTGACTTCCTTTGATGATGAACAGTGATGTTCAAATTTAAGCCAAATAAATCCTCTCCTCCCCAGATTTTTTGGTCATGATGTTTCATCACAGTAGTAGTAATCCTAACAAGAATATATATTAATTTATTAATTATGTATGCGAGTGCATTCACACCTGTGTGTATGCAAGTGTGGGCACCTCTGGATACATGTGCTTGGCAGAAGCCAAAAGGTGGCTTGGGTGTCCTCCTGTAGCAGTTGCCACCTATTCCTTTGAGACAAGGTCTTCCTCGGAACCCTGGAGTCTTATAAGACTTTCTTGAAAAGTCTAGAAGCTAGCAAACTCCAACATTCCCCCCGCCACTCCATCCCTTCCCAAAATGGGACTATAAGCGGGTGCAGGACTCATGAAGATTATATGCAAGCAAGATGTCAGCATGCCAGACCTCAGATAGGAGCAAGACTCATTGACTCTTACTAAAAGAGATAAAACACAGGACAAAAATGCAGAATTCCAAATGGGAAAGCAGGCAAAAACAAAAACAAAAAACAAAACAAAAAAGAAAAGAACAACAACAAAAAACTGGGTATAAGTATAAAATCCAACCAAGAATTGAATAAATGCTAAAATAGTGTGATCTAACAACAGTCAGGTAACATACAATTGGAGTGTATAAAATTAGGTGAGGTAACCAATGAGGATGAAGGCAAGCACTGTGAAGAGAAGTTGTGTTGTGGCATCAGCAGCCTTCCACCTCTGGGCTTGGGTCTGAAATATGGCCTGCTTTGTCCTTCGTGATGTCCCAGGGAATTTTTGTTTTGCCTAAGCAATCATGTCAGTTTTCTGTACCTTGTTTTTTTTAACCTAAAAAAATAGGGGTGGAGGACATTAAAGACTTCTCACTGACAGCATTTTAAAGATGACATGATTCCGTACATGTGAGTCATTTAGAATTATACTTGAAAAACTAATTGCTCAAAAAGTGTTATTGTTTCCCATAGCACCAACCTTAATCAATACTGTTTTAAGTATAAAGAAGTAATTTTTAAGAATGACTCAAACCACCTCCCTCTTTGTTTGGGTTTTGTTTTGTTTTGTTTTTCTGTTTTTTGAGGCAGGATTCCTCTGAGTAGCCCTGGCTGTTCCGGAACTCCCTCTGTAGACCCGGCTGGCTTGAACTCAGAGATCCATCTGACTCTGACTCCGCAATGGTGAGTTGGGCATGTGCCACCATTGCCCAACTAAGACAGGTTCTACTCCTTAATGGTTTTTACTTCCCCTTTCTTTGTAAGTGAAATCTTTCAGGACTTAATGCACTTACACTGATATCTGCCTTGGACTCAAACGCACTTAGATATAATAGTCATTATTTAGAATGTGATCTTGTTAAAATTACTCCCACCAGTTTATAAATCTATGTCTCCATTTGGGTGTATGAATGGATAGATAAATGATAGGTAGGTAGGTAGACACACAGACAGACAGACAGATGGTAGGTACACAGACTTGTGAAGTAAAGCTTCTCCTGTGTGAGTTTACAGTAACTTTTAGATGTTTTTTTGAACTTTTTCTCATTGTTTAACATTTTTATATTATTCTGTAATATTAAAATAAAAAATACTACTTGAAAACTTGTACATGGACTCAGCAGAACTTAGGAAATTAGTCTGAACAGGTTAGAGGGTGCGCCAGAGAACCGGACAGCTTCTGGGACGGGCAGAAGCACAGAGCCGCTGAGGCAGCAGCCTGGGCGGGCCGCAGACAACCGGCCACCATCCGGACCAGAGGACAGGTGTCCGCCTGGCTTGGGAGGCGACCTCAGCCTCAGCAGCAGCGGTCGCCATCTTGGTTCCGGGACTCAGCAGAACTTAGGAAATTAGTCTGAACAGGTGAGAGGGTGCGCCAGAGAACCGGACAGCTTCTGGGACGGGCGGAAGCACAGAGCCGCTGAGGCAGCAGCCTGGGTGGGCCGCAGATAACCGGCCACCATCCGGACCAGAGGACAGGTGTCCGCCTGGCTTGGGAGGCGACCTCAGCCTCAGCAGCAGCGGTCGCCATCTGGGTTCCGGGACTCCGCGGGACCTAGGAAATTAGTCTGAACAGGTTAGAGGGTGCGCCAGAGAACCGGACAGCTTCTGGGACGGGCAGAAGCACAGAGCCGCTGAGGCAGCAGCCTGGGCGGGCCGCAGATAACCGGCCACCATCCGGACCAGAGGACAGGTGTCCGCCTGGCTCGGGAGACGGCCTTGGCCTCAGGAGCAGCGGTCACCATCTTGGTTCCAGGACTCCCTGGAACTTAGGATTTTAGTCTGCACAGGTGAGAGTCTGCACCACAGAAGCTGACAGCTTCTGGGAACTGCCAAAGCAACACAGCTTCTGAGAGAGGCCCTGTTTTGGGCCTTTTTCTTCGACCAGGAGGAGGTCCAAAAACAAGATATCTGCGCACCTTCCCTGTAAGAGAGCTTGCCAGCAGAGAGTGCTCTGAGCACTGAAACTCAGAGGAGAGAATCTGTCTCCCAGGTCTGCTGAGAGACGGTAACAGAATCACCAGAAGAACAATCTCTAAACAGAGTCAACTATAACTACTGACTCCAGAGATTACCAGATGGCGAAAGGTAAACGTAGGAATCCTACTAACAGGAACCAAGACCACTCACCATCATCAGAACCCAGTACTCCCACTTCGCCCAGTCCAGGGCACCCCAACACACCCGAAAACCTAGACCTAGATTTAAAAGCATATCTCATGATGATGGTAGAGGACATCAAGAAGGACTTTAATAAATCACTTAAAGAAATACAGGAGAACACTGCCAAAGAGTTACAAGTCCTTAAAGAAAAACAGGAAAACACAATCAAACAGGTAGAAGTCCTTACAGAAAAAGAGGAAAAAACATACAAACAGGTGATGGAAATGAACAAAACCATACTAGACCTAAAAAGGGAAGTAGAAACAATAAAGAAAACTCAAAGTGAGGCAACACTGGAGATAGAAACCCTAGGAAAGAAATCTGGAACCATAGATTTGAGCATCAGCAACAGAATACAAGAGATGGAAGAGAGAATCTCAGGTGCAGAAGATTCCATAGAGAACATCGGCACAACAATCAAAGAAAATGGAAAATGCAAAAAGATCCTAACTCAAAATATCCAGGAAATCCAGGACACAATGAGAAGACCAAACCTACGGATAATAGGAGTGGATGAGAATGAAGATTTTCAACTCAAAGGACCAGCAAACATCTTCAACAAAATTATTGAAGAAAACTTCCCAAATATAAAGAAAGAGATACCTATGAACATACAAGAAGCCTACAGAACTCCAAATAGACTGGACCAGAAAAGAAATTCCTCCCGACACATAATAATCAGAACAACAAATGCACTAAATAAAGATAGAATACTAAAAGCGGTAAGGGAAAAAGGTCAAGTAACATACAAAGGCAAGCCTATCAGAATTACACCAGATTTTTCACCAGAGACTATGAAAGCCAGAAGAGCCTGGACAGATGTTATACAGACACTAAAAGAACACAAATTCCAGCCCAGGCTACTATACCCAGCCAAACTCTCAATTACCATAGATGGAGAAACCAAAGTATTCCACGACAAAACCAAATTCTCACATTATCTCTCCACGAATCCAGCCCTTCAAAGGGTAATAACAGAAAAAAACCAATACAAGAACGGGAACAATGCCCTAGAAAAAACAAGAAGGTAATCCCTCAACAAACCTAAAAGAAGACAGCCACAAGAACAGAATGCCAACTTTAACAACAAAAATAACAGGAAGCAACAATTACTTTTCCTTAATATCTCTTAACATCAATGGTCTCAACTCCCCAATAAAAAGACATAGACTAACAAACTGGCTACACAAACAAGACCCAACATTTTGCTGTTTACAGGAGACACATCTCAGAGAAAAAGATAGACACTACCTCAGAATAAAAGGCTGGAAAACAATTTTCCAAGCAAATGGACTGAAGAAACAAGCTGGAGTAGCCATCCTAATATCTGATAAGATTGACTTCCAACCCAAAGTCATCAAAAAAGACAAGGAGGGGCACTTTGTTCTCATCAAAGGTAAAATCCTCCAAGAGGAACTCTCAATTCTGAATATCTATGCGCCAAATACAAGGGCAGCCACATTCATTAAAGAAACTTTAATAAAGCTCAAAGCACACATTGCACCTCACACAATAATAGTGGGAGACTTCAACACACCACTTTCACCAATGGACAGATCATGGAAACAGAAACTAAACAGGGACACACTGAAACTAACAGAAGTGATGAAACAAATGGATCTGACAGATATCTACAGAACATTTTATCCTAAAACAAAAGGATATACCTTCTTCTCAGCACCTCATGGTACCTTCTCCAAAATTGACCACATAATAGGTCACAAAACAGGCCTCAACAGATTCAAAAATATTGAAATTGTCCCATGTATCCTATCAGATCACCATGCACTAAGGCTGATCTTCAATAACAAAAAAAATAACAGAAAGCCAACACTCACGTGGAAACTGAACAACACTCTTCTCAATGATACCTTGGTCAAGGAAGGAATAAAGAAAGAAATTAAAGACTTTTTAGAGTTTAATGAAAATGAAGCCACAACGTACCCAAACCTTTGGGACACAATGAAAGCATTTCTAAGAGGGAAACTCATAGCTCTGAGTGCCTCCATGAAGAAACGGGAGAGAGCACATACTAGCAGCTTGACAACACATCTAAAAGCTCTAGAAAAAAAGGAAGCAAATTCACCCAAGAGGAGTAGACGGCAGGAAATAATCAAACTCAGGGGTGAAATCAACCAAGTGGAAACAAGAAGAACTATTCAAAGAATTAACCAAACGAGGAGTTGGTTCTTTGAGAAAATCAACAAGATAGATAAACCCTTAGCTAGACTCACTAGAGGGCACAGAGACAAAATCCTAATTAACAAAATCAGAACTGAAAAGGGAGACATAACAACAGATCCTGAAGAAATCCAAAACACCATCAGATCCTTCTACAAAAGGCTATACTCAACAAAACTGGAAAACCTGGACGAAATGGACAAATTTCTGGACAGATACCAGGTACCAAAGTTGAATCAGGATCAAGTTGACCTTCTAAACAGTCCCATATCCCCTAAAGAAATAGAAGCAGTTATAAATAGTCTCCCAGCCAAAAAAAGCCCAGGACCAGACGGGTTTAGTGCAGAGTTCTATCAGACCTTCAAAGAAGATCTAATTCCAGTTCTGCACAAACTTTTTCACAAGATAGAAGTAGAAAGTACTCTACCCAACTCATTTTATGAAGCCACTATTACTCTGATACCTAAACCACAGAAAGATCCAACAAAGATAGAGAACTTCAGACCAATTTCTCTTATGAATATCGATGCAAAAATCCTCAATAAAATTCTCGCTAACCGAATCCAAGAACACATTAAAGCAATCATCCATCCTGACCAAGTAGGTTTTATTCCAGGGATGCAGGGATGGTTTAATATACGAAAATCCATCAATGTAATCCACTATATAAACAAACTCAAAGACAAAAACCACATGATCATCTCGTTGGATGCAGAAAAAGCATTTGACAAGATCCAACACCCATTCATGATAAAAGTTCTGGAAAGACCAGGAATTCAAGGCCCATACCTAAACATGATAAAAGCAATCTACAGCAAACCAGTAGCCAACATCAAAGTAAATGGAGAGAAGCTGGAAGCAATCCCACTAAAATCAGGGACTAGACAAGGCTGCCCACTTTCTCCCTACCTTTTCAACATAGTACTTGAAGTATTAGCCAGAGCAATTCGACAACAAAAGGAGATCAAGGGGATACAAATTGGAAAGGAGGAAGTCAAAATATCACTTTTTGCAGATGATATGATAGTATATATAAGTGACCCTAAAAATTCCACCAGAGAACTCCTAAACCTGATAAACAGCTTCGGTGAAGTAGCTGGATATAAAATTAACTCAAACAAGTCAATGGCCTTTCTCTACACAAAGAATAAACAGGCTGAGAAAGAAATTAGGGAAACAACACCCTTCTCAATAGTCACAAATAATATAAAATATCTCGGCGTGACTCTAACTAAGGAAGTGAAAGATCTGTATGATAAAAACTTCAAGTCTCTGAAGAAAGAAATTAAAGAAGATCTCAGAAGATGGAAAGATCTCCCATGCTCATGGATTGGCAGGATCAACATTGTAAAAATGGCTATCTTGCCAAAAGCAATCTACAGATTCAATGCAATCCCCATCAAAATTCCAACTCAATTCTTCAACGAATTAGAAGGAGCAATTTGCAAATTCATCTGGAATAACAAAAAACCTAGGATAGCAAAAACTCTTCTCAAGGATAAAAGAACCTCTGGTGGAATCACCATGCCGGACCTAAAGCTTTACTACAGAGCAATTGTGGTAAAAACTGCATGGTACTGGTATAGAGACAGACAAGTAGACCAATGGAATAGAATTGAAGACCCAGAAATGAACCCACACACCTATGGTCACTTGATCTTCGACAAGGGAGCTAAAACCATCCAGTGGAAGAAAGACAGCATTTTCAACAAATGGTGCTGGCACAACTGGTTGTTATCATGTAGAAGAATGCGAATCGATCCATACTTATCTCCTTGTACTAAGGTCAAATCTAAATGGATCAAAGAACTTCACATAAAACCAGAGACACTGAAACTTATAGAGGAGAAAGTGGGGAAAAGCCTTGAAGATATGGGCACAGGGGAAAAATTCCTGAACAGAACAGCAATGGCTTGTGCTGTAAGATCGAGAATTGACAAATGGGACCTAATGAAACTCCAAAGTTTCTGCAAGGCAAAAGACACCGTCAATAAGACAAAGAGACCACCAACAGATTGGGAAAGGATCTTTACCTATCCTAAATCAGATAGGGGACTAATATCCAACATATATAAAGAACTCAAGAAGGTGGACTTCAGAAAATCAAACAACCCCATTAAAAAATGGGGCTCAGAACTGAACAAAGAATTCTCACCTGAGGAATACCGAATGGCAGAGAAGCACCTGAAAAAATGTTCAACATCCTTAATCATCAGGGAAATGCAAATCAAAACAACCCTAAGATTCCACCTCACACCAGTCAGAATGTCTAAGATCAAAAATTCAGGTGACAGCAGATGCTGGCAAGGATGTGGAGAAAGAGGAACACTCCTCCATTGTTGGTGGGATTGCAGGCTTGTACAACCACTCTGGAAATCCGTCTGGCGGTTCCTCAGAAAATTGGACATAGTACTACCGGAGGATCCAGCAATACCTCTCCTGGGCATATATCCAGAAGATGCCCCAACTGGTAAGAAGGACACATGCTCCACTATGTTCATAGCAGCCTTATTTATAATAGCCAGAAGCTGGAAAGAACCCAGATGCCCCTCAACAGAGGAATGGATACAGAAAATGTGGTACATCTACACAATGGAGTACTACTCAGCTATTAAAAAGAATGAATTTATGAAATTCCTAGCCAAATGGATGGACCTGGAGGGCATCATCCTGAGTGAGGTAACACATTCACAAAGGAACTCACACAATATGTACTCACTGATAAGTGGATATTAGCCCAAAACCTAGGATACCCAAGATATAAGTTACAATTTCCTAAAGACATGAAACTCAAGAAAAATGAAGACTGAAGTGTGGACACTATGCCCCTCCTTAGAAGTGGGAACAAATCACCCTTGGAAGGAGTTACAGAGACAAAGTTTGGAGCTGAGATTAAAGGGTGGACCATGTAGAGACTGCCTTATCCAGGGATCCACCCCATAATCAGCATCCAAACGCTGACACCATTGCATACACTAGCAAGATTTTATCGAAAGGACCCAGATGTAGCTGTCTCTTGTGAGACTATGCCGGGGCCTAGCAAACACAGAAGTGGATGCCCACAGTCAGCTAATGGATGGATCACAGGGCTCCCAATGGATGAGCTAGAGAAAGTACCCAAGGAGCTAAAGGGATCTGCAACCCTATAGGTGGATCAACATTATGAACTAACCAGTACCCCGGAGCTCTTGACTCTAGCTGCATATGTATCAAAAGATGGCCTAGTCGGCCATCACTGGAAAGAGAGGCCCATTGGACACACAAACTTTATATGCCCCAGAACAGGGGAACGCCAGGGCCAAAAAGGGGGAGTGGGCAGGTAGGGGAGTGGGTGTGGGTGGGTATGGGGGACTTTTGGTATAGCATTGGAAATGTAAATGAACTAAATACCTAATAAAAAATGGAAAAAAAAAAAAAAAAGAAAACTTGTACATGCTATACCTTACACTGTGTATTTAGAATTATATCCCTGGGTATCATGAGAATGCTAACCTGTCGACAGCTAGGCAGAATCACCCGGGAGATGGGACTCGGACATGCTGTGGAGGACTATCTGGATTCCTGCCTACAGAGGGTGGCACTGTCCCATTATCCCCTGACTGGGATCTTGTTGTGGATAAGTGAAGAAAGGGACTGAGTGCATGAACTCACTGCCCCTGCATCTTGCCTTTGGATGCAGGCTGCATCAGCTACTTAAGCACCTGCAGCCTTGACTTCCCCATCATGATGGACAGTGTCCCTGAACTGTGGGCAGAATAAATGGATTCTCCTTTAAGCTTCTTTTACCAGGATATTGTGTTGCAGCAAAATGAAAAGAAACTGAGACATGTATTTGCTGGTAAATTATTAAGGGATTTTGTACAACTTAAGATTACTTCCTTGGCAAAGCTGTTTTATTTATGGTTGGTACTTCTTCTGATGGCCCTCTACCTTAGTAGAGCCTAGAAGAGTTTTTTTTTTTAAAATGACATATTTGTTTTTATCTTTTACAAATCTTTTTAAAGTTTTTTTTATTAGAAAATGTAAACTCAGAAATTTTAGACAGTAAATCCTCTCAATGATAGTTACTCATACACTGTAACATTTTTCTATAGTTTTATTATATCATGAATCTCCTTATAAGGTAAAGCCAATAATCCAAAGTTTTCAAAATTCTGTCTACTTGTGACTTTTCATGAGTCCAGCTCTTGCACAAAGCAAGGATGTGGGCAACTACACCCTAAGAGCAAGTTTTTGATCTAATAACCAAGGTAATGCGCCACTAAATCACTAACCATCTGTTAAGTTATGCAATACATAATTCTATCTGTGCTTCTGCATGATGTAGACCCTCAGAAAGTGCATTTTACTTATATTTAGAGTTTCAGGACCTTCAGCTACAAGTATATAGTACTAAAATTTATTCTCAAAATATTAATGCTGTCTACTGATAACATTTTAACATATATATTTTCATGGTGGCATATTGGAAGAAGTAGAACTTTAGTCAAGTAATACATAATTTCATAAATAAGTAGATAAGAACTTTAAAAAAACAGCTATTGGATGAATCCCCAGGTGGGACAGTCTCTGGATGGCCTATCTTTTTGTCTCTGCTCCATACTTTGTCTTCGTATTTCCTTCTGTGAGTAATTTGTTCCCCCTTCTAAGAAGGACTGAAGCATCTAAACTTTGGTCTTCATTGTTCTTGAGCTTCATGTGGTCTGTGAATTGTATTTTGGGTATTCCGAGCCTTTGTGCTAATATCCACTTATCAGTGAGTGCATACCATGTGTGTTCTTTTGTGACTGGGTACCTCATTCAGGATGATATTTTTTAGTTCCACCCATTTGCCTAAGAATTTCATGAAGTTATTGTTTTTAATATACAGTCACCAAACCCAGACACTATTGTAGATGCCAAGAAGTTCTTGCTGACAGGAGCCTGATATAGTTGTCTCCTGAGAGGCTCTGCCAGAGCCTGACAAGTACAGAGGCAGATGCTTAGAGAAAACCATTGGACTGAGCACGGGGTCCCCATTAGAGGAGTTAAGAGAAAGGACTGAAGGAGCTGAAGGGGTTTGAAACCCCATAGGAAGACCAACAATATCAACCAACCAGAGCTCCCAGGGACTAAACCACCAACCAAAGAGTACACACGAAGGGACCCATGGCTCCAGCTGCATATGTAGCAGAGGATGGCTTTTTCAGGCATCAATGGGAGGAGAGGCCCTTAGTCCTGTGAAGGCTTGATGTTCCAGTGTAGGGGAATGCTAGGGCAGGAAAGCAGGAGTGAATGGGTGGGTGAAAGAACACCCTCATAGAAACAGGGGAAGGAGGGATGGGATAGGGGCTTCCAGGGGGAACCTGCAAAGGAAATAACATTTGAAATGTAAATAAAGAAAATATCCAATTAATTAATTAATTAATTAATTAAGGGTCAAACAAAAAAAACCCCAGCTATTTAAAAGATAATATCCCACATATGGTTCATTGTCTTCATTCTTCTTGGAAAATACTCATAAGATGGAGATTTGCAAACAGTTTATGGGAAATAATCTCAAGAGCACCGTAAGTTCCCTATGCCTTTGTCCTAACTAAATTTAGCCCACTGTCTTAGTCAGGGTTTCTATTCCTGCACAAACATCATGACCCAGAAGCAGTTGGGGAGGAAAGGGTTTATTCGGCTTACATTTCCACATTGCTGTTCATCACTGAAAGAAGTCAGGACTGGAACTCAAGCAGGTCAGGAAGCAGGGGCTGATGCAGAAGCCATGGAGGGATGTTCTTTACTGGCTTGCCTCCCCTGGTTTGCTCAGCCTGCTCTCTTATAGAACCCAAGACTGCCAGCCCAGTGATGGTCCCACCCACAAGGGGCCTTTCCCCCTTGATCACTAATTGAGAAAATACCCCACAGCTGGATCTCAAGGAGGCATTTCCCCAACTGAAGCTAAGCTCCTTTTTCTGTGATAACTCCAGCCTGTGTCAAGTTGACACATAAAACCAGCCAGTACACCCACTACCCTGCAACCAGACTTTTCTTTGGAATTAGATCACTATCTACTTCCTTTGGGTAAACAATGAGTGAACAAATCATAGTTCACATCCTGACCCATAGGAATCATTAATCTTTTATCTGTGTTTTTAATCTTTTCTCCCAATCTCCTGTAGTTTTGTGTGTGTTTTTAGATGTTATTCAAGAAAAATTATGACCTGGGGTTGTGGTTGAGATGATAAAAGACGTGCCTGGGCACTGCATGAAACTAGGTGTGGTGGTAGACTACAGTAATCACAGAACTGGGAAGAAGAAAACAAGAAACTTGGTAGTTCACAGTCATCTTCCCATATACAGATAACAGGAAGCCAGCCTGAAACACGCAAGTGCCTGTTTCAACAATAACAAAAGTACTGTCTACATATCAGTTGCTGCTGCAATGATGCTGCATAAAAGAACAACCAAACTCAATGGCTTACAGAAACACTCTGCTCCAGGATCTGGGTCAACTAGAGATATACTTATTTTAAAGGGGCTCAGCTAGATGTCTCTACTTTGTTTTGTTTTGTCTTGTTTTGGTTTTGTTTTGTTTTGTTTTGTTTTTGTTTTTGTTTTTTGAGACAGGGTTTCTCTGTGTAGCCCTGGCTGTCCTGGAACTCACTTTGTAGATCAGGCTGGCCTCGAACTCAGAAATCTGCCTGCCTCTGCCTCCCGAGTGCTGGGATTAAAGGCATGTGCAGGTTTGGTGTATACACACTATTTTACCTAAAATATGCTTTTTTTTTTTTCATAGCATGCCAGCACCAAGCCAAATTAAGAACCAAGCATATTCAAAATCTATGCACACCTCATGACTACTGGCATTATTTGGTCAAGGCAAGTCACAAGGTCAAACTCAACATCATGAGATTGATGGATTATACCTCACCTGTAATGTAAGTGGAAGCTTTCTGGACACTAACCAATTTATCATAAATGCCTCCACTTGGGTTTGTGAGTACAAATTCAGGGTACCTGTACGCAATTGATAAATTGAAACTGTCCTGTCCCTTTCTTCCCTGCTTCCTTGTCTCTTTTCTATTTCCTTCTTACTTCCCCCACCTCTTCTCCCTTTCTTTAGGGAAAGATTTCTAGATTAGAAATTACTTTCTTTACAAAATAAAACCATGTATTAGTAATTAAAAATATAGTACAAATGAAAGTATAAAACTGAGCCCTAATAGCATAGACAGCAAATGATCAATTTTAGATTTTATATGACTACATATAAAATCAATAAATATATTCTCTTTTTTTTGTAACAGTGCTAGGGAACAAACCTCTAGGCCTATAAATAAGCAAGACCTGTCCTAGCAAGCTTGCCTTCAGCTCTGAGTTACTCTGTTCCAGTCTGTGTTTGAATAGTGTGCTTTATCGCACTTGCCTCAGTTGCCACTGAGTTATGAGCACTTTATTGGATCATTAAATATTCTTAATGGGTATGGAATATATGATACTCCTCCATATGGAAATGCCCTAATTTATCCAGTGATACTCATCACTGTAGATCAGCACATGTGTCTTTTGAGTGCTTGTACATATTTCCTCAGCACAGGACATCTTTGTGCCCTCTGTTCCAGCCTCCTTGCTGCTTCCTGAAACTGCTGAGCACATTATCACCTTCGACACTATGATGGCTAGAATGAGAATGTCCCCATAGGCTCACTTATTTGAATCTTTGGTCCCAGTTAGTGAAACTTTTGGTAAAAATTAGCGGGTGTGGATTTGTTGGAGGAGTTGTGTCATTGGGAATAGGCCTTGAGGTTTCAAAAGCCCACACAGGTCTCAGCCTCTGTCTCTGTCTGTTTCTCTGGGTGTCCCTGTCTTTGTGTGTTTGTGTGTCTGTGTGTGCCTTTCTCTGTCTGTCTGTCTGCACCTTTGCCCCACCTGCTTTCTCACCATGATGATCATGGACTAACCCTCAAAACTCTAAACAAGGACCCAATTAAATTTTTTTTCAATTTTTTATTATTATTCCTTATTGTTTGTTTATTCATTTTAACACTGTCTTATTATTACATATTTTCTTTATATACATTTCAAATGCTATCCCGAAAGTTCTCTATACCCCACCACCCTGCTTGCCCACCCACCCACTCCCACTTCTTAAATTTTTAAAATGAGAGTTGCTTTGGACATGGTGTCTCTTCACAGCTGTAGAACAGTAAGACAATGACTTTTCCCCCACTCTCTCTTGAATGCTCTGCTCCTAGCTATCCTGTGAGATGACTTTATTCCTCCTAGAATTTTTGCTCAAGTGTCAGGTCTGCAATCTCATGATCATTCCTCTGGAACTCTTGAGCCCACTGTCCGTTTCCCACTCTTTTTCATTCCTCCTTCCTTGCTCCTAGCAGAACATATAACTCACCCATACCTTATCTATAAGTACTCTTTATTGTCATCCTCTGCTAAAACCTAAGCTCTATGAAAACTAATTTTAATCTTTTTTTCTCACTATACATTCCAAGTACCAGATAATCTCTAACATATGGTTGGCATCCAATAGCAATTCTGAGTTAATAAGTATATAGATGTAGCATCAAAAAAGTATACTTTAAACTTCTGAAAATTAAAGTATGACCAAATTGGTCTTAGAGACAACATTTTAGAAAAAATAAGTCAAGGCACAAAGCACAATATCCACAATGTATGCGTACTTCATACTCGAGGTGAAGTAATCATTTCTTGTTCATACATAAATGCCTTCAAATTGGCTTACCCCACACCATTAAAAATTCCTGCTGTGGTATGGAAAACACATGTCTTGTAGAGCTGGTGGATTTAAAATCCAACACCATCTATCTATTCAGTACAATTTTAAAGCACACAAAGCTATAGAAATTACTAAAGCTTCATAAAAACTTTCTCATACCCCTTTGGCATTTATTACAGAGGAGACATTCATAAACACAGAAGGAATTTGCTTCAGTGTTTACGGTAAATAAGTAAATGAAGTTTGTTGCTTTCTTTCAAAAATTACTAACTTCTTCTTGCCCTGTCTTTTATAAATGTTTTCATTGTCCTTAGAGGTGCTTTCCTGTTTAATATGTTACCTGGTCTGACCTTTCTGTGATATATAATGTCTTCTTTGCCCATATTTCTTTGTTCCAACTCAATCACGAAAATACCACCTAGTTTAGATTATTGGTGTCTTTTTGATATCTTTGTTTTCACTCACAAGAAATAAAACTTGTCCAAAGAAATAAATTTAGAATATATGTTAATTAAAAGCAATAAGATACTTTTTATCATCTTAGACACAAGACACAGTAGAATAAATACTTTTCATGTGAGTCAACTAAAGATCTTTAAGTTACTCATGTACAAGAAACACTTATTTCAAGATATAAGTGATGCATGAGCCCACAAGTGACATTTCCCTAACTGTAAACATCATTCTTGCTGAAATCTGCAGTGCTAGTAGCAGTGACAGACCTGGAGGAGAACTTTCCAGGTACCAACACTATGAACCCTGCAGTTAGAGTCTGATACTGAACTGTGTTCTTCCCCCTCAGCAGAGGAACAAGGTGAATCAAGCAGATTTCTACATGTGGAAGTTTTATATTCTACCTTACCTTCATATCACCATTCTGCCATGCCTTTCTTTCATGCACCTTCACAGAAATAGCTGTCTCTTGGTACCACAGAATCAATGTGATGTGGTTTCGTCTTTTGTTCCCTCTGGGTGATCATTAGTAACCTCAAAAACAGTCCAAAAATACCTTCATTTCATTTTACTCTCTTCCACTTGTCTGTGGGCTATGATTCAATCAATGAATGCTTGATTTCTCAAAGTTTCCTAGAGCTCTCTGAACACGATTTAGATTCTTGACTGGATCCTCTTCTTATGTACAATTAAACAATTAGAAACTTCTTGGGTGTGTGTCAAACTTCTCTTTGGTCCTCTTCATAAATTCTTCCCTTTTCATGAAATTATCCATCTTATGGCTTTACAGACAACCCATATCACAGCTGTATCATAAAAAGAGTATAAGCCCACTTCACAGATGATTTAAAAATGAATCTCAAAAGACACTCAATTGAGTAAGCAGATGAGATGGGACAGCCAGCATCCCAGCATCTGCTCTGTGTTCTTCCTGAGTGCATAAGCACAGGTGGGCAGAAGCTTCCAAAGCCAGAAAATTCCCACCAAAAACAAATATGGAATGAGCCACTAATTTTAAAGCATAGGGAATAAAGAAAAAAATTAACAATAGTCAGGCAAATCTTTAATCTCACCATAATCTTTGGAACTGTGACAATATTCCTACCAGGCTCAATTAGTGACACAACTTGGTGAGCAAACCATTGGGAAAAACTAGAATAAATGGAAATGCAGGTGACTAGTTGCAAGTTTTTTGGTTGATTGGTTTTCCCTCTGTAATATAATAATTCATAGTTTGAGGATAAAGATTTACATCAACAAGTGATTATATTATAGTAAAGTTTTTGTTAAGATCCAGATAAAATACTAAGTCCTAGATGGAATGCTAAAGCCTAGGTAAAATGTCAAGGCCTAAGTAAATGGCTAGCATGTCATTTTGTGCTGCCACTAATATAAGGAAACTTTCTCATATGTTGTTTCTGCTGTTACTAGGAAACTTTCTAATGCCTAAATTGATTGCATATTCTGTTATGTTCTGTGACCTTGGAAACCAATAGAAGTCAGTAGAACTGTCTTGTGTAGTCACCCACAGTATGCTTGGACCCGAACCAATGACTCAGCACTTCCTGCACCTGTGTATAAGCTTTTATGGTATTTGCTTTTATAAGCTGCCTTGGGATGGACCACAACATAAGAGAGACACCTGCAGCAATATAAGATTATTGTATAAGTGTAAATTATATGAACCTAAATAAGATTTCCACTTTGAGTAGGGGATCTCATAAAGTTTAAGTTCCCAAGACCTCCCTGGGAACTAGCATCCTACTTGACAGAAAGACACATATACATGGGTAACTCACATCCTGGTTGGCAAGTTAAAACATGAATATTAGACAAAGCAAATTGTCCCCTGCCACAGTTGGATACCCCAACCAGGGAACCAGGAAAACTGTACAACAAAGATATGTTCCTAAGGAAATCCCCTATACCTAAAACCTGATTGGTGGAATAACTTGGCACAGATGTTTGTAGATATCAGGCTTAAAAAGCCACAAAGAATCTTAACTCATTGTCACAGTTCAGCTCCTGAGCCTGAATGGTGGCCATGATCAGTCATTTATGGGGTGTAATGCTCAACAAACTATCACTGTGTGACTGAGATCGGTTTTCATATGGTTTGTGAAGTGACTCCTGGACCCCAACAGTTTAATATTTCTTTTGCATATCCATGTCTGGGTTAACCCTGAATTAAGACCTGATTGGCTGAGGAGTTATCCTCTGAGTTGCTCAGTGGTCATCTGCATCTGTCATTGCTAATTCTGATCTAATCATTGCCCCTCTTAAAATAGTTGGGCAATGAAACAAGGAAGTGAGTTCACCTTATAACTAGCATTTTGCCTAAACCAGGTTAGCCATGTCTTTAAGCTATTTAACAGAAATAACTAAAATTCAAAGTAATTACAGAAATTGTACAGAAGTCCTATGCCCCTTTTTCCCAGCTCTACTCAATGGGGATATTTAACATACACAAATTTCTCTCATACGTGCATCTTAGATTTTAATTTATATATGTGTGTGCATATGTGGGGGGAAAGAATCATTAAATATGGAAAGGATTCATGAGAAAGGAAAATCTCAAGTGAGGACATGGGAATATATAGAGAGAGAAATAGAATACAGAAAGCTATGGTCCATCAAGAGTGGGGGTATGAGGGTCAACAAGGAAAAGCATGTGGAAATTGAATCATAAACCCATTCTTTTGTATGTAAGTTTTTAAAACTAATTGGAATAGTCAAATGGATTAGCTTTGTTAATGCAGGTGGACCTTATCCATATGATGAAAGACTGAAAGGAAACAGAAGGCTTGAGTTCCCCACATCAAAACATTATTATCCTGCCAAGAGTGGCCTTTGGATTTGAACTGCAGCTGTCGTGGGATTTTTTTTCTGGAAGGTAAGCATCTCTTCTTGCTCTGGATAGGACACTGGTGATAGCCTAGAGACAAGATTGCACTCAAGCTTAGTGAATAGGGACTGTATGGTGTTACTTATATGTGTGAGAGGTTACCTACAGATGACTCTGAAACACACATCACTAAAAAGCCCAGGATGTCAGCATGGAATAGGACTAAAAGAGAAAAGAAAAAAAGAGCAAAAGCAAGCAAGCTTGTCTTTGTGGCTCCCTGGATTGCCTGTATACGGGCAGCTTATGCTGGGCAGAGTCTCCTTTCCCCAGTAAAGGCTTATATAATGAGGGGGAAGACCCCTGTGAATCCTGTTCCATCCAGGAGCTTGTTGGATACCTGGAATTCTATTTCTTCAGTCTTAAGTCATCCTCTTCTCTCCAGACGGAAACATTTCAGTTCTGAGGAAGTAGCTACACTTCAGAAGCACTGGCTCATTGATAGGACCTCTGATATCAACAGCAACTTCTGAAAATGACAAAGTTGACAGCCTGCCTGCCTTATTGTGCAAGCCAATTCTTTCAAATATCTTTGGGAATCTGCTTCGATACTAGAGCACTGCCCCTCCATATAAAAGTCTTTCAACACCACACAAAAAAGTAATATAACATATCTATCTACCTATCCAATCTATCAATCATCCAATTAGTTATTATGTAGAAAACTTTACTTAATAAGGATTAAATTAGCATATAATCTACTAAGTCTCTTGAGTTGATGTTTTACCAGTTCTAATGAAGTATTAAAAACCATGCCTTCCTTTATATTTCTTTAAACTCTGTCATTTATTTTATAACTCTTTTAAATTTTAATTTTTGCTTCTTTAACTAATCTGTGGAAGACTCCAGAACTTACAGGGGTGAATCCTCTCATTCTATCATATGGGTCCCACAGATTGAAGACTGAACTTGGGGTATCAGTCATGGCAAACAAGTACCCTTACACATCTCTCAGAAGCTCTCTCTCTCTCTCACTTTCTCTGTCTCTGTCTCTGTCTCTGTCTGTCTCTGTCTCTGTCTCTGTCTCTGTCTCTGTCTCTGTCTCTCTGTCTCTCTGTCTCTCTGTCTCTCTGTCTCTCTGTCTCTCTCTCTCTCTCTCTCTCTCTCTCTCTCTCTCTGTGTGTGTGTGTGTGTGCGTGTGTCCTTTTTTCTGTCCAGGCCTGGTATATTTTAGGCTAGCTCTGACTCATACCTCTATACCCACTATAATGATCTGAAATATCTCCTCTGTGCGGATTGAGAACCAAGCATAATCACTAATAAATTTACCATAGTTTAGTTCAATTTTGTGTGTTTATTTCCTTTTTTATTAAGATTCATTTTGTGTGTGTTTGCATGTGTGTGTGTTTGTATAATTTATATACACCATGAGTGGAGGTGCCTGAAGAGGCCTGAGGAGAGCATAAGATATCCTGGAGCTGGGATTACAGTTGGACATGAGCCTGCTTGGTGTGTGTGATAAGAACTGAACACAACCCTCTACACAAGTAGTAATCTTTTAACCACTGAGTCATCTCTCCAGTCCTAAAGGGGTTTTCTTTGTTTGTTTGTTTTTGAGGTTGCCGTTGTCGTTATTTATTCATGATATTCTAAGATACTTCTTTTACTAAATGGTATGGATTTCTTTGTGTCTGTTTCTCTTCTTGGAAGGGCAAGAGTGGAAAGCCCCCTACACACACACACACACACACACACACACACACACACACACACACACACACTATGGTATTTGGCTGATTAGTACAAGCTTTCTGTACCGTTTCATTAAGGTTTTTTTTTTTTTTTTTTTTGACTAAAACAACAAAACTTTTCTTGGGAAATATTTTTTCTGAGCTCATTGACATTATGTGTTGCTAGCCTCATCAGGATCCCTTCTGGCATGTATAAATCACCACTTCTCACCCAGGATCTGTCTGGTATGTACAAATCACCTCTCCTCACCTCAATTTTCACTTCATGAATCTGGTTACCTATGATAGGCTGAGTTGATATATTAAGTGTAAAATTCCAGGAGAAAGCAATTTGGTTTTTTTTTTATTTAAATTTTAAAGTATTTATATTTGTATTGTGTTAGGGAAGAGGTACGTTCAGGTTCTCTTGGAGGTCAGAGGCTCTGATTAACTTCCTGGAGCCAGCTAACATGGGTGCTAGGAATTGAACTTAGGCTCTGTACAAGAGCTAAACCACTCTTCATTGCTGAACCACTCTTAATTTTATATGTTTCAATGTTTGTATTTATGCATTTATTACATGGGTGAGGGTCACACCAGCCCCCTGAATTTAATTTTTTCAGTGTTTTTATTTTATTTTATATATGGGAAGAGAGCGATGTCTCACATGTGGAGGTCAGAGGACAAATCTGGGAAGTTGATTCTCAACTTCTATCACACAGGTTTGAGGGAATGAACTCAGGGTACCACATGATGCTGAACTTTTTTTTTTAAGTGACAGGATCCAATTATGTTGCCCAGGGACTTTCTTGCCTCAGTCTACAAAGAAGCTGAACTACAGGAGTGCTCCTCTGCTCCCAGTTTCATTTGATACTGATATGTAGTATAAGGTAACATCTTGCTCAGACTATCTAGGATATGAATCATTTGTTTGTCCAAAAGATCCATGCTATATACACCCATTATACACTTATGAGCCAGCATGATTTTCAGACTGTCAAAGCATCACATAACTTGTTTTCAAGTGACTCTTATGTTTACAAAATAATGACCACAAAGTACATGAATAGTGATGTTGACAATTCAGACATGTAAGAGAGAAGCCATCAGATGCTTCAAGTACAAAGTAAAAGAATAATAAGATCTTGAGAAACCACATTTACATAACTTTTATTACAATGTATCATTATGGTTTTTCTATTTTACTGTTGCTGTTATTTTCTTACTGTGTCTAACATAGAAATAATACACACACACTCAGGAAAAAGCACAGTCAGTGCTGGTCTCAGACATTTTAGGATTTTTTTCTTTAGTATAATCTTCACACACAGTGAAGGGTTACTATACAAACCAAAATAAGCAAACAGACAAACAAATAACCCAGGAAACCTTTTCTATGTCATTCCAGAGGTATAGAGCTTCCTTGCTGGTCCAACTTTTTCTGTGTCTTTCAGAACTTTTCTGTTGCTTTACACATGAAATTCATATTGTTATAATCAATAAGAAGAGTGTGAAAAGGTGTGTCTTCCTCTTCTAGGAAGTAGACATCCTTCGTGTAAAATTTTAAAACATTGGAATATATCATAGAATCATACAAAAACTTTTTCTCAGCATAATCTGAGGAGACTGAAACCAACACCCAGTTTCGCAGAGAAAGAACATCTTTGTTGAATGTGTAAAGGGCTAATTAATTTAAAAATGGCAGCATGAAGATAGACCCTGATGCAGGGTAACTAGGTCCTTCTAAGAGAAGACTAGAACACAGATAGGCCAAGTGAGGACACAGGGAAAAGGTGACTGTCTCCAAGCCAGCAGAGGTCTTATTCTCAACAGGAACCAACCTTGTTCACATCTTTATCTTAGATGTCTTACCTCCGGAGAACAAAATTTTATTCTCTAAGAGACCAAAATTTGATGCTTTGTTATTACAGCCCCCAGAAAGAGACAGTAGCACAACATTACAGTGAGATGTTGATTTTGTTTAGTGTTAGGGGAAAACTTCTCCAAGACAAAAGTTTGGTTACTCGTTTTTCTTTCTTTTATTTTCCTTTTGACTTAGACTAAAAATTCTCAATTGCAGCAGCCAGCATATGTTCCCCAAAAGAATTACTTCTCTCTAGGGGAGAGAGTCTTAAAAAGTATTTAAAAGTCAGAAATCTGGAAATTCGTCTGTTTTCCAATCTGCTCCACAGCATACTAACTAGAATCCCTAAATGCATGCGGGAAGTGCCCGTGTGATCCAAAGATGGATGGTTCCAGAAAAGAAGCAAATGTAAGGGGAAATGTAGCTACAGTAGATTGGACACAGAACCAAGACTGACCATTAGATATGGAGTCCAAAGAATAGAAGAGAAAAGAGAGAAGAGAGTGTAAGAAAGAAAGAATATTCCTTTTTTATTAACTATTACCACAGAATTCCATAGAATTCTCCCAGCATGGAAATCTCTCTACTGTTTGATAATGCTTTGGAGGAAAATGCTAACGTGCAAAGTGAAAGAACATTGTGAATGTTTCTACAATAACACTTGGACGTGCTTGGGACCTTTGCAAGGTTGCTCATGACAATTGTATGGATTAAAATAAAAGAGCAGAGTAGAAGCTATTTTCAAATGTGACAACCTCTCAAAGCTTGTGATGCAGATCATCGGGCTGAGACTTTCCTGCCAGTCCTTAGTGTCAACAATGGTAAACCTTCTAAGAAGTTGTGCATATTGTTCTGGTGTTTAAATATTATCGCTATAGATAACAGCTTATAATGTCTCTTTATTCTGAGTTGCCACAGGGTCCCAGGAACCATTTTGTTTGCCTGGGTTCCTCAATGCCAGGAACTGAGAAAGTCAATGTGTCTAGAAAGATCAGGTTCAAGAACTCTGGACTGTGAACCTGATTAAGAGGGAATCTGTTAATATGGAAGACCTACCCTCACAGCACACACTTAAAGTCTTGATACTACTGTAATCAGTCCTGGAAAATTAGAATGATACGAGATCTACATTAAACAAAGCATAGGTGTCAGATATGTCATGGAAACTTAGTGGAGGGGAGGGAGTGTGCAGGCTCCATGTTTACTGTAGACAGCCAGGAACCTTCGGAATTTCCTCTCCAGAAAAGTCCAGTCATAAAGGAGCTTCATTCAGAACTTAGCATCAGTCCGCAGAAACTTAAATTCTCTCTTGATCTTATCTTGTCTTCAGAATTGTGAGATGAAAATAGAACAGGGAGGCAGGAGATGGTGTCCTTCCCCTGGACCTTCCTCTGGTCTCTCCATGCCCTACTGAGATGCAGTTCCATCAGCCAAATCTTCAGGCTTCAAAGATGCTGTCTCTATTTCACATTTAGTACTATTGTTCCATGATCACCTAAAAAGGGGACTACAATGCTCCTCTGTTTTGTTACTGTGTATTTGTATGATGCCAGATTCTCTTCATATACTTCAGTAGAAGCCAAATATTTCAAAGGGATGAATACATAAGGATATTTGACAGTTCAGCTTTCTACTGCCAAGATAAATATTAAATATGTTCTCAAAAAATGTGAAACAATTTTTGTTTGGGAAAACCATAGCTATTTTTATAAATATGCTATTTATATTAACATGTTAATTACTGTTGTTTTAAACTTAACTACTGAATGTTTTTAATTTCTCCTTTAGCTTTTAACCCTGCAAATACAAACTGTTCTGTAATTATAACCTATGCTAATAAAAATTTGTTTTAGTTTACTTTTTTGTTTTCAAGACAGGGTTTCTTTGACTAGCCCTAGTTCTCTTTGAACTCACTCAGACCAAGCTGATGTCAGACTCAGAGATCTGCCTATCTGCCTATCTATGCCTCTGTCTCTGTCTCTGTCTCTGTCTGCCTCTGCCTCTGCCTCTGCCTCTGCCTCTGCCTCTGCCTCTGCCTCTGCCTCTGCCTCTGCCTCTGCCTCTGCCTCTGCCTCTGCCTCTGCCTCTGCCTCTGCCTCTGCCTCTGCCTCTGCCTCTGCCTCTGCCTCTGCCTCTGCCTCTGCCTCTGCCTCTGCCTCTGCCTCTGCCTCTGCCTCTGCCTTCCCAGTGCTGGGATCTGACCCCCATCCCTTCAGTGAATAAGCTGAAACAAGCAGAAGCCCTGGTTTTTGTTGTTGTTGTTGTTTTTCATAGCTGAGAATCAAACCCAGATCTTCACATTGGCTTAGGCAAAGGTGCTTTATCACAGAGTTACATCTTAAACTCAAAATTTTTAAAATTAATTCATTAAGTTAGAATAAAAATGATGAGTTTCTCTATGTTGCTTATGTGTCTGCACACACACACAAACAAGCGCGCGCGCACACACACACAAACCCTTTAGAACTAGATTCCACATATGAGAGAAAACATACAGTATTTCTCATTTTTAGTCTAGCTAATTTGTTTGACATAATGGCCTCTATTTCTATACATTTTTCTGCAAGCATCATGATTTCAAATTTCTTTATAGCTGAATAGAACTCTGTTTTATGCATGTATGTATGTATGTATGTACCATATTTTCTTTACTCATCCATCTAGGCTGATTCAATTTCTTATCTATTATGAGCAGTACAGAAATGAATATGGATATGAAGACATCTCTGTGGACTGTCTACCTAGAGTCATTCGGGATACATATGTGTGTGTATGTATGTATATGTGTGTGTGTTTATATGTGTTTGTATGTGTTATGAATGGACAAATGTATATATGTATATAGGTATATATGGATATCTGTTTTGGCTGATCTTGGTTGTTAAATTGACTGCATCAAATAAAACACAGCTGATGGGCACTCTTATGAAGGGTTTTCTTAACCAGATTGTTTGAAGCAACAAGACACAACCTACATGTATGTAGCATCTTTTGGTGGCAGCCCAAAATAAAAGAACATCAAAAACTACATTTTATCTGCTTGCCTTTACTCTCACTGGCAAGCTTATCTATCTTGCTGGTGAACTGCTCCTTCACTGGTCATAGAACCAAGCTCTTCCTACGCAGGTGAAGACCAGCAGCTCTTCGGGAGTCCTCCAGGCCTTCACTGTCAGATAGGGACTACTGAGACATCTCCAGCTTCATGGAATAAACAACTAGATTCCTGGCCTCTTCAGTGCGAAACAGCTATTGCTGGACGACATAAACCACACCCTGTAAGATAATGCAATAAATTCCCTACACACACACACACACACACACACACACACACACACACACACACACGAGTTCTTTTCCTTTAGACATCCCTGACTAATACAGTTGGCAAGAGTTTTTTCACCACTCCTTAGGCTGTCTCTTGAGACTCATGAATGTTTCTTTTGCTATGCAGAAGCTTTTTCATTCATGTCATCAATGAGTCATCTCTAGGATTATTTCCTATTCTATTGCAATCCTTTCTATGCCAGCGTATTGAAATCTTTTACCTATGTTTTCCTCCAGCTGTTTCAATGTTTCTGGTTGTACATTATGGTCTTTGATCCATTTTGAACTGATTTTCAGGCAGGGTGAGAGGTAGGAATCTAGTTTTATACTTCAACATGAAGAAATCTACTTTTCTCAGCACCATTTGGTACAGAGACAGCTGGTTCTCCAATGTTTATGGGGCCTTTATTCTTAAAATGTTAAGTGGCTGTAGCTACGCACCTTTATGTCTGGTTCTGCTAGTTCATTTCATTAGTCTACACGGTTGTTTACATGACAGGGCCATGCTCTATTGTAGGTTAATAGACAAAATTTTGTATCTGTCTCATACAAAATAATTTTGTGCTAAAAATTAAGAGAGATTTGGAAAGATAAGACAAATTTAAGTATGTGTGCACTTTTTGATTATGTAAAACACAGTAATACTTCCATTGGAGATTTAAGAATATGAGGAGGTAGGCACAAAATTGAAGCAAATTAACTTAAATTTAAGATGGTGGCACTAAAATTCTGTGAGGAGTAAATGGGTTTGCCGTCTTAACAAGAAATTAGGGCTCCAGATATACTTCAGGAAAGATAAAAGAATATTTTCAAAAAGCTTTATAAAGAATATGTTACAGAGAGGATTGCCTAGTTGGTCATCAATGAAAGGAGAGGCCCTTGGTCCTGTGAAGGTTCTATGGTCCAGTAGAGGGGACTGCCAGGGCCAGGAAGCAGGAGTGGGTGGGTTGGTGAGCAGGGGTAAGGGGATAGGGGGAAGGGATGGGGGCTTTCGGAGGGGAAACTAGGAAAAGCGATAACATTTGAAATGTAAATAAAGATAATCTCTAATTTAAAAAAGAAGAATATGCTACATTGCTAAGAGAGAGAAACATTAAACAGAAATAATGGAGACATGGGAAAGCCGCAAAGAGCCTATGAGGATATGGATAGGAAGGCGCTGTCCCAGCACGCAGGACTAGCTGGCAGTATCCACTGACCTCTACACCTTTAAGAAGTTCTGGTGGCCAAAGAAACTTGATTTTCTTTTTAACAAAGGCACGTGCTTTCTAGGGTAAATTATGTGTAGTTATAAAGAATGCCTGTTACCATATGCCATATTACACTATGTATACATTGCAAACATAGAAGTATATTTAAATATATCACTAAAAGATATAGGGAAATTTCATATTGATAATTTTGCCAATGATTCATCATTATGTAGAATTTGAAAATATCAATTTTCTGACACCTCAGAAAAGAAAACATTTAAATAAAATAAATAGTAATTTTATTTTATTTTATTTTTTGACATAGGATCTTCTTTTGTAGCCCAGAATGGCCTTCTACTTACAAACCTCCTGCTTCAGCCTCTGAGTGGTGGGATAATGGGCTTGTGTTATAGGCCTGCTCATTTCTTGGTTTCAATGACATATAAATGAGATTATGTGGCTTTCTTACAGTCTATTGTCATATTTATTAGAGGAATAGGAAGGAGTGTGTCTTCTTCAGAGGGAGACAATAAATAACACAGACATTGCCAACACAGTGTCCCTGTACTTGAAGGCCTCTGATACTGTTAAGAAAAGTCACAATACTATCATCCCATACAGTTGTGTTTTCATGCTTCCGTCAAGTTTAAGGTATGTAAGAAAATGTGTGCCTAACTGTGTGATACAGAGCTTTTCCCAGTGGAAAAAATTTAAACAGTAAATGTCTTCCTTTACATACCTAAAGGAAAATCGAAGAAACATTCAAGTTAATTTTAACACAATCCCTTCTAGCAAAATGAAAAAAAAAATGATTGCAATATATCTAAATGTATTAGGATTGTTTAGGATTATTAGGATCAAAACCTAACAGAAATTAAGGCTACTTGATCAATAGCATAGAAACGTTTTTGCATAGTACATATAAAATGCAGATAAAGTTTCATACATCTTTCTGAAACAAAGAAATAGAAGGTAAGTTAATAAAAGGAAAGGGGCTAAAATGAAGTATTTAGCCAATTTGATGGTCACTGAACTTTTGTGCTTGTCAAGGACTGCTTGTAGGCTTTTATAAAAAGGATATAGCCCATTCCTATCATGTAGGAATTAAACTGATCAATCAATGACCTACTTTTAGAAAGATGGTGTTAAAGCTGAACAAGCTACTAAGCAAAGTAGAGTGAATTGTGTCTATGGAGCCAGCATAATTATCAGGGTTTCATTTAACAAATCTCAAGGTAGGAAAACACCAAGAAAGAGACACAAATGATGTCTTGGAGCTGATTATTATTAACAATTAGGAAAAAAATCAATACTAAACAGTGTACTTCCAGGCTTGGGGAGAATATGAAGGGAATTTGAAAATCTGGCCAAGTAATTCTCCTTAAAGTCTGCCAGGAGAAAAAGAACCCTCCAACATTGTTCTCTCCTTGATTTAGCACTCTGGGGAGTCTGGGCTAAAGCATGCAACGCAGGCAAATTAAAAAAAAAGGCAGATATTTCTGATATATAATTTGAGAGACGCAAACCCTCTCTAGTACCCCAAAATATCTCTACAGTCAGTCTCAGATTTTGCACCCCATAATTAGATTTCTCTCTTCCCCCTAAAGAGCTTTTGTGTTTGCTTGCCTTCTGGGACTGGAAAACACTCTTGAGCGAAGCACTGCAACAATTAACACTGTAAGGAGAACTGGTTACTAAATCAGGAAGTGAGAGGCTGAAGCCTCGGAGAAGGATGCACAAGAAAGAAAGTGTACCTGCGACAAATTCCAGACACTTCTCAGGCATCCCTAGGGCTTGGCAGGTGAATGTGCACTATACTGTGGATAATCACAAATGTTTTCGATTTATTACATCACATGGTATGTCAACATGCTTACTTGGATAGCTGCTTTGGAAATAATAGTTGAGTGACTCTCAGCTACTCCAAAAAGCCTGCTTTCATTTCTCTAGGCTTGCACACAAATTAGTTCAGGTGTCTACAAACAGAAGTTTAACTAAGTGATCCATCCAGGCACTTCTGATTTTAAAAGACGTAAGTGCGGACTTGGTCTCAGTGAAAACTCCCAAATTCCACTTGGCTGTAGTCTTTTGTTTGTCAGTAATACGAGATGCTGATGACAGTTCGGAGAAGGTGGAGTGTTTACATAGCCGCCTGGCATTCGGAAAGGATGACACACTCCAGTGCCTTCCTCTGGCGTCCAAATGCCCCTTTTTCTGAGGAAAACTTTCTTCTACTGGTTTTCAGGCTCTTACAATAGTGTACTTATTCTAGCTGTTCACTCTCCACTTGGGAACTTGAAGGTAGCTGCGGGATTCTAGGCTGAGTTCTCTACCCGCCCCTGTTGGAAGAACATGGCTTCAGTGCAAGGCAAATCCCACAAGTGAAGAAAGTCGTTTCCGTTCTACACAGATTCTCACACTACACAGAACTATCTTTCCTAAACTTGGCCAAGGATAAATCCTAGGGAGTAGAAGTCTGGGAATTTGCTCAAAGGGGACTGATTGATTACACAGCCTGGGCTCTCCAGTCCGTATCTGGTTGGTGTCACTGAGAGCTACAGCAGTAACACGCTGGACAAACCTGAGCACTATTAACCCCGGGTCTATCTGAGTAAGTTCTATAAATGATAAAATTTCATGATTTCGCAAAGGACCAGAACACAGACAAGGTGACGGGGGAAAAAAGCCCATCATGTGTTCCCTCTTACAAAAAGACCAGGAAGACACTAATATGGAGGCCCTGGAAGCACTCATGTCAAAGGTCAGAATTCCTCAGAGTTTTTTTTTTTTTTCTATATTCATTACCGAAATACTTTACAAGAACATTTGAAGGAGGCGTTGTTTCAGCTCGTGGTTTCAGAAGGTTCAGTCTGCAGTTACTTGTTGTGAGTACCAGGACAGTACATCGCAGGGTGGGGCAGGAGCTTGTGGTAGAAGACATGGAGGACAGGAAGCAGGAAGAACAGCAGGCAAGGGCCAGGGCTAATGTTCCCTCTTTGACCATTTTTCCAAGCAGGCCTGTCTCCGAAAGTTTTCACAAGCCCCTGAAACGGAGCTGCTAGCTGCCAGGCTTAAGCCTTCAAAGCATGAACCTAAGTGAGGTAATTTTCATTCCTTTGAAAAATAGCATCAGGGAGTCGGGTACTGATCATCTTTTCTGGACTCTTCAGAAAAGTCAACACCTCCTGCAGGAGGAAAGAGTGGCTTCTTTGCCATGAAACATAATAAGAATACTGTCTCGTTTTAGGACAAAATTTGCTTGCAGTGCATTAAGTAAATTCATCCCCTTAATGATAAGATGCCTCAGGAGGGACATTAACCCATGACACGTTCAGAATGTTTTTATAATCTTCCATTGTTCCTTGCTGCTTGGGGAAGAGATGCAAACATGAAGTTCATGCTGATTTTATACTGTAACTGATTCAGTCCTTGATCTACAGCCCAGGGGTCCCCACCAAATGTCCAGAAAACTGCAGAAAGCAAACTTGCAAGTTTCAAGTAGAATGAAATCTCACACATCCAAGTTTTTTTTTATTTATTTAAATTTTATTATTATATTACTGCTCTCTCTCTCTCTCTCTCTCTCTCTGTGTGTGTGTGTGTGTGTGTGTGTGTGTGTGTGTGTGTGTGTGTGTGTGTGTATGAGTGCAGGTGCCTACAGAGACCAGACATAAGCATTGCATCCCCTTGTGCTGACTAGAGTTGGTTGTGAAACACATGGTATAGGTGCTGGAAATACAATTTGGGTTCCCTGAAAGAAGTCATCTTAACCCCTGAGCCATCTCTCCAGCCCTTGTTCTTGTTTTAGTATAGTTCTTACTATGGTGACATTCTGTTTCACCCTGGGCCTTTATTTTGCATTTATGTGTTTAGCTGCAGTCACGTATGGCCTAGGCTCATTACGTAGCTGAGGGTGAGCTTGGACTCCTCCCACCTCCACTTCTCAAGTGCTGGGATTACAGGCACACACCACGACATCTGACCAGATTAGTAATTTGTATCATAGATTTATTATTTAGAAATAGAATGGCAAGGTGTATAAATAGGAAATAAGTGGCCTAGTAAGTAAATTGACAGGCTGAGTTATGCTGTGGTAATGACCGATTACAAATATTAGGGACTTTAAATGCTGGAGGAAAGCCTGGTGGACAGCACTTGCCAGTTTCTATAGATTCTCTCAGCATTGTCAGTTTCAAGCTACAGAGCTCAGAGAAGACAGACAGAATTAATTTTCTGAGTCAACTCAAATGGCACGGGCTTTGTGTGAGAGCTTTATTTTATCAATTATGTGACAGAGAGAAGAGTGAAGCTTCAAGACAGCTCAGGTTGGTGCTGTTAAGATTTTGTGATGGGCATAGTGGCATAGACCTTTAATCCCAGTGCTTAGGAAGCCAAGGCAGGCATATCTCTGTGAGTTTGAGGCCAACATGGTCTACAATGGAAGTAAAGTACAGTCTGGACATAGGACAAAGAAAAACCAAAAGAAGAAGGAAGGAAGAAAAGAAGGAAGGAAGGAGGAAGAGGAAGAGGAAAGCTCAAAGCTCAAGCTACATATGGAAACCTAATGTTGAGAGGGATACTCAACAACTTGCTAACGTCCAATAAAAACAAAAGCCCAGCATAACTGCCAGACACGTGACAGAACCTTTGTACCAGCAGTTCCAGAACTGAGACGTCAAGTCAACCTTGACTTCCAGGTCTTTCTAGCTGAAGCTCCAGGTAGTATGAGGCAGGGAGAAGCCATTCACTGATGCGAGCCCTCTTCCTATTTCTAAGTCACAGAAGCAATGCTCTGTAATACATCGGTGGGGTGTTGTGTGTGTGGTGTATGCTTGCATTCATGCATGTGGGCTATAGAAAGTTCTGTGTGGAAACCAGAGGCTGTGTGTGGAGCTGTCTTCCTCCACCCACTCTCTGTTCTTTATTTTTGGATGTAGGGGTTCTCAATGAACTTGGAGATCCCTATTTCAGCTAGATCTACTGGCCAGTGGGCCTCTAAGATCTGTCTATTTCACATCCTGGTACCAGGGCTATAGGAGTTGCACTGTTGTGGGAGCTGCACCTTGGATGAAGTGGGCCTGAACTCAGAGCCTCATGTTGGCACAATAAGCACTCTTTCTACTGAGCCATCTCCCTAGTCTTACACAGTGGTTCAAATTACTGTGTTGGTGCAGTTTTTATACAACAAGAATAACCAAACACCATGGAAAAGATGGAAAAGAAGCAGCTTTCAAATGAAATGATGATTTTCTTAAAGATTTTGAAATTTTAAATTTTTCTTCCAGCTGAAACTCTGATCTTTCCAAGTTTTTGTCATAATTACATTCAAGTCAGCTATATATTTTTTGTGAACTTCCCAGGATTTAAAAGAAGTTCTTAACACAAGTTCTGTCATCTAATCCTCAAGCCTTTTTCCATCCTACCCCTTTTCTGAAATCTTTAGTGACTATTCTAGACAAGTCTGATCTTCCATTCCCACCCTGCTAACGGGTTTGCTTACATCCTGTCAAACCCAACAGATCTGACAAGTACAGACCTTAGCTATGCTTCTTTGTATTGTGTTGATTATCCATCTCAGAAGATTGTAAATAATAGATGATCAATAAATAGTGAACTTATTCATTCATGTAAATATAATTGCCATATTTTAAAGCTCATTATTTTGTTCTTCAATTTCATAAAATTTGTTCTGGTGTTTTGCTCATATATATATATATATATATATATATATATATATATAGAGAGAGAGAGAGAGAGAGAGATACTGCTGCATATAGTTATCATATAATATATTTTAATATCTTCAAAACTTACCAGTGTGTGTGTGTGTGTGTGTGTGTGTGTGTGTGTGTGTTGTTCAGGGTTTATGTGTGTGTTGAATGCCAGGAATCAAACCTTAAGGGTCATGTACATATTAGAGACGTGTTCAATCTCTGAACTCCACCTGTAGATCTTATCTTTGTCAACAGAATACTTTTTCTGCTTTGATTATGCCACTAAAAAAATGTATTTCAGGGATAGTGATATTTGAGCTAATAAGTAAAACCCTAATACATGTTGGAAAGAGCTGGGTCAAATTTCTATTTACTTGTAGAGTTTTCTAAGACTGGAAAGGAAGTAGAGCAGGGAAACATCTGGATTCTCCAGAGTGTCAGTTGTGTGGGATGGTGTTTGGCTGGGACAAGCACATCAAAGAGTGTTTTCCTGAAGTGCACATAGGTGTGAAAGGCTAAGGCAGACTTGTGAAGGAACATCTGGCTGAAGCAGACACAGGAGAAAGGATGTTCTGCTAAAGCAAGCACATGAAAGGACTAATGAAGGATTCTTGGCTAATGGCATGCATGTATTAGTCTGCCTTACATTACATAGTTGAGCTCCATTTGTCAGGACTCCATAGAGAGAAATGCACCAAAAATTTTCTGATGGTGTGCTGTAGTTTCTTGCTGCTTCCTTGGACTCAGGCTGATTGGCAGAGTGATGTCAGCTGAGGCAAGACTCATGCTGAAGCTCCCAGAGTCTAAACCACCAACCAAAGAGTACACATGGAGGGACCCATGGCTCCAGCTGCATATGTAACAGAGGATGGCCTTATCTGGCATCAACGGGAGAAAAGGCCATTGGTTTTGTGAAGGCTTAATGCCCCAGTGTATGGGAATGGCAGGTCGGTGAGGGAGAACACCCTTATAGAAGCATGGGAGAAGGGAGATTGAATAGGGGTTTGTGGAGGGGAAACCAGGAAAGTGGATAACGTTTGAAATGTAAATAAATAAAATATCCAATAAAATATAATTTCTCATAAAAAAGACTCCTGCTGAGGCAACACACGTGGAGGACACGTGATGTTTAGAGGGTATAAATGGAACTTGCGAGTAATGGAGGCTGAGCTAGGCTTGCTTATAGAGTTAGCTGGGCAACACTTGTAGGTTTTGCCTCTTTGCTGATCTTTGCTTTGCTGAGAGAGGCACAGAGAACTTCTCCTGGCATTCCTTCTGGTAGTTCCTGCTGACTGGAGCCGAGACTGAGGCCTGGCTGTCTTTGCTAGATAGTGCCACCACTGCTGATTTTTTTTTTTTTTGCTATCCTGACTCTGCTGAACTGGACAGCTGATGTATCCGTGAAATGTTTGCCAGTAGATCGAGCTGCCACTGATAACCTGTGAACTGAACTGCCGATTTCCAGACAACACAGATGGGAGTTGCTCCGAAGAACCTTTCTAAACAGGTCCAGCATATTCTTTCTTTTCTACTACTTCTGGTGGGTGGTGGGCTAAAGGGAGGTTAAAGTGTTTAAGACCCTTCGTTAATAATAGGTTTTGAAAAAAATTAAAGCTACAGAAAGGTAGTAACTAGTAAACAAGCGCTGTATACATATTGAACCATGTGGCTGCTATTCAAAGGGCAAAGTACACCTAGCTATTGCATCTGTTTTCTAAAATAGTGCCTACTTATTCTTCCCTGAGAAGTGTGTTTTACTAGCTGTGAGAGTTGAGGAATTTATTTATTGAGAAGAATTAGATAAAAGTTGGCATTAAGGAGCCTGGAGGAAACATCTCCGAAGCAGATGGAAGGAGGTGAGCATGGCTAAGGGCTTGCAAAGCAGAAACAAACAGTGAGGACAGTTACATAAATTACTCTTTTTAGAAAACTTGCGTTATTGGACCAGAGAACAGAACGGGTAAAGATCAATGCCATTTTTTTTCTAGAAGTGTTTCGTATGCAGTCCCTCTAACCAAGGACTGTGAGAATCATCACAGTGGGACTGCAGTGTACGCCCTTGGCCCACTTCGCAGGCTTTGTTTATTTGGTAAGTCTTTACTGAGAACAGAACAAGAGCTAGACATTGTTCCAGGTACTAAGAGCACAGCAATGGGACAGGAGGGGGGAAGCAGGTCAGTCTCTGCTCTAAAGAAACTTGGGTTTCACTGGTGGAGAACCAGATAACAAGCAAATAAATTCGTTTTTCAGATGATGATAAGTGCTATGAAGACATTAAGCCAGAACAGTGGGATAAAGCCTGACTTTGTTATTCAATAATAAAATCTCCTCCAAGCTGCCAACCTGGCTCCAGTGAACCCCCACCCCACCCCCACCTCCCCTAAGGCCCTTAAGGGAATTGTGAACCAGTCAAAGCCTGAAACTGTGCAATCATCCTATGAGACAACCTCTCTGAAGTTCTCTGACTGGTCCTGGAGCTTTCTCTGGCCACAAATGGTTTGTTATGATCCATAAACACTAATGTTGTAAAGTCGTGTGGAGCTGTTCCAGTGGCTGGAGCCTCTCTCAGCAGACACTCCTTGACTGAAATAACTGCTCCCTCCATGCACTCCCTGATTTACGGTCTGCTTGTTTATTTTTCCTGATTGCTTTAATGCCATTGATATCAGATTCCCTTTAACCTTGAATCTTACCTCTTCTGTACTACCACATCTAGAATATCTGCTTGCTTTCTGACACGAGTCAAATCTGCTTGATTTGACCCAGGCAGGACCTTGCCTTCTCTAATTTTTGAGACTTAAAATGGCACATGCTGGCACTGTGTTTCAAAAAAAATGTGATTCTAGCAGAACTTGGTTTTCCCTTCCCTATGTCAGTGCCAGGAATGCTGCCAGCATGTTTATTCTGACAAATGCTCTTCTGTTTTTGTTTCTTGTATCTTCCCTCCCCAGTGTTGAGAATCAAATCCATGGCTTGACACATGTTCAACCACTGAGTATGCTCTAGTCCCGAGGTGTCCTGTAAATCTGTACTAGATTAGAAAAGTTTGCCAACTGAAAGTAAGAGATTATACTTTAAGCATTGGTTGTAAAAGATCTTAAAAGAAATAGGTAAATTCTAGGCCTGCTTGCTTTCCAAGAAAACTTCATCAGTTGGTTTTAAAATGTCAGGTATCTAGGAGGTATACTTGTGGCCAGTGGTAGAAGAAACACAGGTAGCTGTGTGGACATGTACCTGACCAAAACCTGTGAGTCCAGATTTGAGATCACACTAGCCAAGACTTTGAAGGGCTGCATCAAACAATTTTCATCTCCATGACAGCAAACCTAAGAAAAGGAACTGAATAGAGACAAGGTTTATTTTCCTCATAGTATCAGAGGTTTCACTCCATGGTTGCCAGTTCTGTTGTTTCTGGGGCTGTGGTGAGGCAGTAAGTACATCATGGGCAAACTGCTCACTTCAGAGTGGACCAGGACACCAGCAGAAGACAGAAGTGTCAGGGGACATGCCACATCTTTCCAAGAAGCCCTCATAATCTACTTGGGGACTGGATCTTATAACTGGAAACTTTTTTTTTTCACAGCTTTAAATTTTTAATTTTTAAAAAACTGGTGTCATGGTACAAATAGATGTCCAGAAGATAGTAAAATGTTAACATTTTAATTTTTTTAGTATACTATTTTTATAATTCTCTGATAGCTGTATATGTGTGCCCCATGAATTTTGACCTTAACTGTCCTAACTCCCTGGGAATTCCCAAACACTGCCCCCTCCAAACTTTATATTTCCTATCTTCTTTTAAGATGTTAAAAATCTAACTGATGGAGTATAATTAGTACTGCTTATATATGTATGAGTGTGGGGCCATCCACTGGAGTATGGGCAAACAACCAGCTGCCACACCCCCAAATAAAAGTGACTCTCTCCCATAAACTCCTAAAAGCTCCTTATCTAGGGATGGAGCCTCTGGAACCCTTCTAACTCCTATGCTGGGATTTGGGCTGTTTGTTCTTATGCAGCTTCATGCTGGCAATCACAGTTGTTGTGAGCCATGAGTGCAAAGCTATGCCACGCCCAGAACTCAGCATCTCACAGTGTTCCTTCCCACTTCCCTGCACTTACATTCTTTCTGCCTACTCTTCCATGATATTCCTTGAACACTGAGAGTGGTGACTAAACCTGAGGGTGGGTCAGGGCACAAGGTCAGTGGTGCGTGTGAGTTTTATGGCATCCACAATGTGATTACTTGCATTATCTCCATGATTGCGTCTCTCAATTAACAGCTGTATCATAAAGATTCCTTATTTCTATTTTACGACTTTAACACGTGAACCTTTGGGGGAATGCCATATGAAGACACTTTATGTCAATGTATGTTCCAAAATCATTTGCTTAAGAATCTCTAAAAGGTACTCCAATAGGTAAGGTGAAAAGAGAATTTACTTAAAGGATAAGTGAGAGTCTTACTTTATCCAACTACAAATAGTACTATAGAACCTCATAAATGTTGAAAAATCTCCAAAACTATTGACTTTCTCTCTCTTTTTTTTCTCTCTAGGGAATACCATTTCCTTTCTCTGATCCTCTCTTTGGTTAATTTCTTTATGGAGCTGGGCTTCTGTTCCTGGATGATTTCCAGGTAACCTGAGAATTCAGAGCTGCAGTAGTGCCATTTGTCTCGAGCCTGGCCAGATGTTGACACTTCCAGACCTCTAGTCATCAGTGAATAAAGTTCCAGGCCTCTAAGTTCAAACATCTTTTCCCACATGCCAAGCCTCTGGGGATGGTGGCTCATGATCCTGTGGTGTAAATGGTAGCCATAGCTATGTTAAGAGGGGAGTTTTTCTTAGACAGCAGGCAGGGTTAGAAATGAGGCAATGATTGACATACAGTGAAAGGCTTGGTAAAGCTATGAAATTCAGTGATCACCCACAGCTACCAAAGAGGCAACTCTGGGAGGGATACAGAAGCCGCATCTTGTATGGACTTGGTAGGCAGTTGCCTAAAATGCAAGTTCCTTTGTATAAATAATGTGAATTGTCATCACAGGAGTAGAATAAAGCTCAAAATGACTTCCTTTTTTTTTTTTTAAGGGAAACTTGATTGCAGATATACAAAAGACAAACGTTTTGAAAAGTATTTGTAAACCTGGATTAGTATAGTGAAATAGGAAGCACGAGTGAACAAGGATATGCTTCAAACATAGTTTATAAGAAGCTATAGACTGGCAGCAGCCTTTCTTATGTTTGCATACACTGCTTCTCTCCAGCGTGCCCCCTTCTTTGTGGACTGCCCTATTCTCTACAAGATCATAGCCACTCTTAAACACCTACATTAGTAATTGCACACTCATATGGGCCAATGTACTTATGCATGGAGGTCAGAGGTCAACATTTCTCTATTGCACTCTACCTTGTTTTTTGAGAGAGTCTTTCACAGAACCAAGAGGTCACTGACTGGTTAGAGTGCTGTCCAGCAATCCCAAACGGTCCTGTTTCAACCTTCCTATGCTTCTCTGACAAAGTCTAGTTTGATAGTCATAGATGATCATCCTTCTCTTTGGTTACAGAAAACTAAAGTAGAAAATCCATATGGTTAAGAATCTCATTTAATTCTTCCTTGAATTTTCCACATCTATTACAAAATTTAAGAGGGTTTTAAGTTAATATTTATTGATCAAAATCAAATAATCAAGTACACTGGCTAGCACTCTCACTTTATGTAGAAACCATGCAAATCTAAGGCAAAAATCTTAATAAAAAAAAAAAAGAGGGCTGGTGAGATGGCTCAGTGGGTAAGAGCACCCGACTGCTCTTCCGAAGGTCCAGAGTTCAAATCCCAGCAACCACATGGTGGCTCACAACCATCTGTAACGAGATCTGATTCCCTCTTCTGGAGTGTCTGAAGACAGCTACAATGTACTTACATATAATAAATAAATACATCTTTAAAAAAAAAATCTATGGATCAGGGCACAAGGTCAATGGTGCGTGTGAGTTTTAGGGTGTCCACAATGTGATCACTTGCATTATCTCCATGATTGCATCTCTCAATTAACAGCTTTTATGCCACTGCATCAAAATAATAAAACATAAAAAGCAACTCTTGTCTTTTTCTTTTATTCAACCTATCAATATTGAAGGTATACTATTTGCTACACATTAATTATAAATGGGGTAGAGTAAAGTCAAAAGTGGGGCTTGAGTGATGACTCAGACCACGAAATGCTTGCCATATAAGCAAGGGGACCCCAGTCTAGAATCTGGGCACGCATTCAAAAACACCATGTGCAATGATATGTATCAATATTCTTAGCATAGGAAGGTAGAAACAGGAGGACCTTTTGGGATTGCTGGACAGCACTCTAGCCAGTCAGTGACCTCTTGGTTCTGTGAAAGACACTCTCTCAAAAAACAAGGTAGAGTGCAATAGAGAAATGTTGACCTCTGACCTCCATGCATAAGTACATTGGCCCATATGAGTGTGCACCCAACCATGTACTCTTTGGAATACACATATTATAACTAAGAAAAGTATTTTAGGGTGAGTAGCATCTCCTAGTAGGGAGAATTGTAAAACATATATTAAGCAATCATTTACAGAAGACAATCTGGGCAAAGCAACTTTTCCAAGAAAATGAGTTCTTATAAGTAAATCAAAAGAGTAAATTAGATGATAAAGGTTTTGGAATAGTCTGGGCGGTTTAGGATTATTCTAGCAATCTGTTTAACAAGTATGTATTGGATCCACACAGGATGCCAGGCATTGTCCTGCCTTATAAGCTGCAGGAGTAAGATAAACTCAGCCTTTGTCTCCACACAGTGTATTAGAAGTCACGCAGGGGGTTGGAGTGAGGCAGGACTTTTGTGGGTCCAATTGTGCTTAATTCAGGGATTTGGGATATCAGGCACAGAAACCAAAGAATGACTTGAGACCATGGTTCCAGTAAAGCTTAAAGACATGAAGACTCTAGACCTAAATAAGGCAGAAGGAAGCTTTTTTTCATGACAGTTACAGAAAAGTAAAAATCAGAAGAAAACTGAAACTCCTAAGAGAGGAAAAAAGATCAAGAGTGTGTTTGTTTCTCCATTTGTTTTGTCTTACATTTTTATAAGGTTACAACAGAAACCGGACAAAGGCTGAGTTAACTATGAGATTGTTTGTTCTCTATATTATGATGGACTGAGCCAAAGGAGGGCCCACACATTCTGTGCATGCTCTCTTGACCCAACCAGAAAGATAACTGGTTCAGACTCTATCTAATCAGGAGCAGCCAAAACTTCCCTATGTCTGTCTCTGATTTTTGCTTTATTAGCAGCTATGATGGCTATTCTCAGTTGCTATCTTGACTATATCTGGAATGAACTACAATCCAGAAATGGAGGGCAAGTTTGTGTGAACTTTTTTTGCTTGGTCAAAAGTGGGTGAGTACCCTTCTATTCTGGACCTTTGAGGTAGGAAGACACACACTTTTGATCCCAATCTTCACAGGGGGAAGGCACACAAGGCACACTTTAATCAGGGCCATACATTCTGCTGGCAGCCTATATAAGGACATTGAAGAAGGAAGCTTTTGCTCTTTGCATCCTTGCTCTCACCTTGCTAGAAAGTACATTCCTTCATGGCATTAGAGTTCACTTCTTCAGGATTCCAGCATCTACTGAAGACCAGGTGAGACATTCAGCCTTGTGAACTGAGAGACCTCTGAATTCTTGAGTTTTCCATTCATAGCTGGCCATTGCTAGATTAGTTGGACCACAGCCTGTAAGTGATTCTAATAAATCCCCACCTCTCTCTCTCTCTCTCTCTCTCTCTCTCTCTCTCTCTCTCTCTCTCTCTCTCTCTCTCTCTCTCTTTTTCTCAATGGATGGATGGATGAGGGGATTCATTCTGCTACTCTAGAGAACACTGACTAACATAGCAGCTGACCTTGAGACTATTGGCTGACTGTTAACTGACTGGCATTCCCTTGATCTACTGTGCAGGTGCCTTGCCGATGGCTAATTAAACTAAGCTCTCTTTGTTCTCACACTTATATAATCAACTTGTACTTTGACCATAGCAGAAAGCTAACTGTATCTGAGCTCAGTCTCACCTATAATCCTAACATTTGGGAGATAGAGAAAGGAAGATGAGAGTTTTAAGGCCAGCCTCAATTACATAAAGAGTTCAAGGTTAATCTAGGTTACGTAAACTTCTGTCTCCAGGAAACCCCAAAAATCTCAGGAAAATAAAGAAAAATATGAAAAAGAGTAAGAAGGAAGGAGAGGAACCAGGAGGAGGAACTCAGGATGATCATTCCTTTTGAGTTTGTCTATGAGGGTGTTTCAAGCATAGCGGGAAAAACTTAGTTTGAATGTGAGAGAGCACCAACCTTGGCTAGAGGCCAACAGGACAGAAAAGGCGAGATGTGTAAACTTCTTTCTGATTCTTTCTCATTGAACAAGGTGGCGTTTTCTCCTGCTTCTGGATTGTATGAACCACTTTTCTAATGTGTGTGTGTGTGTGTGTGTGTGTGTACTAATTCTGATTCATGGAAGAACCCGGATATGTGAATAAGATGCAGTTTTCCAAGATACAATTGCTTCAGTTTATTCCTAACTTTTATTTATTTATTTATTTATTTATTTATTTATTTATTTATTTATTTAAATCAGGGTGTCATTGTCTCATGGTGTAGCACTGTCTGTCTTAGAACTCACTATTTTGACCCAGCTGTCCTTAAAATCACAGAGATCTACCTGCCCCTACCTCCCAAGTGCTAGGATTAAAGGTATGCACCACCAAGCCTGGTTCTTAACAACTCTTAAGTCTAACATTCTTTATACCCTATGTCTTGCCTAACAATAAGTAGGAGAGAGTTGCTCAGAGGCAAGTAGTCTGCTGTCATCTTAATTTCTCTGACTTGTGTGGACCTGAAGGGAGCAGCAGGTTGTTTTGTGTGGCACTGCCAAGTACAGGAAAAATGGGTAACGTTACTTTAGTACAGTGCTGGACAATTTTGATTGGTTCTTATGGGGGCATGGAAGCTATCTTGTGCATAAAGGATGTTTAACACCATCCTCTAGACAGTAGTCAAAACCAACTTCCTAATAAAAGGAACACACACACACACACACACACACACACACACACACACAGGGGTGGGGTGGGGAGGCAACTTTAAGACATCACTTAATTCCTCTGCAATGCAAAATTGTCTCAGATTGAGAACCACTGGTTTAGGGAACTTGCTTTCTATTACTGGATATGAAGTTATATCCCATGATTTAGTGGCTTTGAACTATAACAAAGCCATTCCATTCCATTCATGGTTCTGTGGGTCAGGCATGTGAAAGACTTAACTGAATGGTTTTTGTTTCATATCTCTGTTAGGCCATGGTCAAGATGACATTCTCTGAAGTCTTGGAGTCACTGAAGTGGTTGGTAATTGGTAGGGGTCCCTGGGTCCCTCTTGGTCGCAGGCAAGATGGCATAGTTTCTTACAATGTGGTCCTTCATAGGAAGCTTAAGCATGTTCTTGCCACTTGGCAGCTGTTAATGATTTGAGAGGATGGAGGCATGGACTTATAATGTCTTTTTATGATACAATGTCAGGAGTAACAATTCAGCTTTGTTACATATGTTGGAACCAAGTTGCACACTGTGGGCCCTCTTAGAAGCACATTAGGTTCTGGTTTGTGAGGAAAGAACTATCTACAAATTTGAGAGCACAGTTTTTAAGACCACTACTGATAGAGAAAAGTTTTTAGACAAATAGAATGGAGAGTACTATGAACTATTCTAAAACAAATGCTAACTTATTGTTTAGTGAAAAGGTAAATCGTTAAGCAACTAGAAAACAGACAAATTATATGCTGTTAAGATGAAATGAATTCACAAAGTCAAAACGAAACAAAATGGCAAAGACAAAAGTTTCACCTTCATCAATATTTACATTACATGAAGAAACAGTGAATAGTTCTGTTAGAAAGCAGATAATTATGGACCAATAATAAGTACATATTTGCTCACAAGGACTCTACCTTGATCACCTGCACAGTAATCTCAAGCCGTGATGTGTGGAACTTGGTAATATTCAGCAGCAGTAGTTTTTAGACTAGCCTATGTGTTAGATGTCTGTAAGTATTGTACCTGTAGCAAATCACTTATTTTTTACTATGTCATGTAGTTATCACTATACCAGTTTTCTAGCTTAGGTATAATCAGATCAAGTAACTCATAGCTTGTGCTGGCACCTGGGCTGGATCATGTACTAGGCAACAGAGGTGCAATGCTTGTGGCTCACAATACTTTCAGAGCCCACAGAAGCAGCTTAATTCCTATGAAGAGTGATACAAAAAATGTAAATATCGAATATAATATTTTAAAGTATAATGTCAACACATTTTTTTTCATGGATCAATGCAGTCTTAAAATACAGTTTACAGTGGGCTTTGCTTGATTTTTAAATGAAAGGAGAGGCCTCATAGGTAGTTTCTAAGGTCATGAAAGTGAGACTGTGTCTGCAGTGGCCAAGCTGTGCTTTGATCCCAGCAATGTGTCTCCTAAGCCTACACTCTCTCTGCACGGCACCTTGTTCATGTGTTTCAGGGGGGCTAAACTTAACGCGCACTCTGTGATTACCTTGGCAGGTTTAACATGAGACAGTAAACAAGGACAAGGGAAATGATTGATGAGAAGATACAAAGAACGGTGTTCACTAGAAACTACAAAATATTCAACAGTAACACATATTTGATGTTAGGCGTCAACTTAGGGCATAGGAGAACCTAGGGGCTTCTCTTGGGGCCTTAGGGAAAGTCTGAACCAATGGAGGAGTGAGAGACTGAGACAGGAAGGCAGAAGGAGAAGTCTGTACACGCTCTGGAGAAAGGCAGGCCCCTGTGAAGAGCATTTTGAAGCAGCTAGTACATTTATTTACAGAGATCTTACAGGGGGGAAAAAAGGGTCCAGGAAATGTAAAGGCAACACAGTTTAAACACACAGCCAAGTGGACACATTCAGTAATCTCCTAGCACTACAAATAGCATATGAGCTTGAAGGTGCTCTGAAAAGCACGTTGTCATAAGACCTGTGGACAGGTTATTACTGTGCCCAATGACCTTAAGCATTAGAGTGACATGATGTTTGGTGTCCGCTGGAAACTTGACAGAATCTAGAATCACCTGGGAGATGGCCTATTGACATTGCCTTCAAAGGATTATCTTGCTTCTGGTAACTGAGGTGGGCAGGGCCATTCCATGGGCTATATGCAACAAAGGCATGATAAGCATGCCTCTCACTCTATTTCCTCACTTCTGGTTTATTGTGACCAGCTGCTTCAAGCTCCGGTCACTAGGTATGAGCCAGCGTAAACTCCATTTCCCTTAAGTTGTTTTGGACCAGTCATTTATCACAGCAAGAGGAATAGGTTGAAGAAAAGTAAAATTGTCATGTACATTTTTGAGAGATTTTTGTGCACCATAGGCATATGCCCCTAACTTATATGTAAAATTAGGGGCTAGTAACTAATGGACCAGAGTGGAAAAGAATGAACGTTTGTTCATTCAAGTGGTATTTACTGAGTCCTACAAATACTCATGGAGCCTTAGTGTTCTTCTTGGTAGACTACTTTTTTCTCTTCTTCAAAAGTTGCAGCAACAACGGAGTGAATCAGAAAGGTGGTTTAATGTTAACAAGATATTTAGAACAGAAATGTTACAAGGTGATTAGGCTGAGAACTTGTTACCTATGGAGTAGTGAAGTTAAAGGTGTCACAGGCAACAAGAAGCCAGGATTCGTGAACTTTTCTGACAAGAGAACTAGTCGGCTCTGGGGTGGGTTTAAATTAATTTGTGAGGTCTAGCTGAGGTGTTTGGCTAAATGTACTATTTATTCTGGAAGAACTTTTGTTCTTTCTCTGAAGTAGAATGGCGGGCCATATGGTGAGTAATGTGGTCATTACACTGCAGTGTGACCTTTCTCGCAATGTAAATTACCAACAGCTCTTTTCTAAACCAGTTGACTCATTGTGTCAAAGAGTCAAGAGACAGCTACCTTTCAGAATTACTGTGTCCATTAACTGTACGAAAAGGGATATATGCACTTGCTCAATCAGTAGTAGCTTTGTCCCTGGGCCACTGTGGTGCCAAGAGAAAGGAACAATTTCATTACCAACACAATGGTCTCGTGTGACTACCATTACTAATGGACCCTAAATCAAATATTAAAGCGAGGTCAAGGGGTTTTCCTTCGCAGCCTACTTTGGCTGCGAAAGCACGGACGTGCCTGGAGGGTCTTCCCTGAGGTTATGCAGGAAGCTCTGCAGCTGACTGAACAGACCAGGTAGCTGCTGTTCACAAGTCACCACCGGCTTCCCGGCGGCTGCCCCGCCCCCTTTCCGGCTCTGGCTCCACCTCCTCTCCCTTATTGGTTGGCGTGCCTCTCCGCCTGACCGCCTGGAAGACCCGGAGGAGCGGAGTGGCCCCTAGGCGGGCTGGGCGCGCGCTCGCTGCGCATGCTCGAGGGCAGCTGGATTCCCGGTCTGGACCAGAGGCTCAGAGCGGCCCCGGCGGGGAGGCGCGCCCGTGCGCGGCAGCGGCAGCGGAGTCGCGAGCACGCTGCGCGCTCCCGAGGAAGGGAGGTGTAGGCCGGGGTGGGTGGGGGGAGGGCCGGGTGTCGGCGCGCTTGGCGTGCGGGATCCGAGTGGCTGCGGGCGGCCTGAGCTGCCCGGCCGACGCCTGCTGCGAGATGGCGATCTTGGGCGCGGAGGGCTGAGGAGGCGCCGCCGCGGTGGCTGCGGGCCCCGGGAGCCGCAGCTTTGCGCGGGTAAGTACAGCGGGGCTCTGGAGGGCGGCCGGGCCGGAGTTCGCCGGGGTGGGGTCGCCGGGCTTGCCCCGAGCTGGCCCTGGCACCGGCCTGTGCGGGTGACACCGGAGCCCGGCGAAGTGGCTCGGTGACTGCAGTGCTCAGCCTCCTGACCGGCGGCTTGCTGGCGTCCCAGCTTCCCCGCCTCAGAACTGCTGCCCTGACTTTCACCCGGATCCCACCGGCGCGAGCCGGGACGCCAGCCTCAGAACGTCCTTTTCTGACACGTTTTTAGCATTCAGCTTTTTTTTTTTTTTCACTGACTCCGCACCTCCTCTCACCAACAATCTTAATCTCCACCTTTGGTGACCTGGTAGGTTCAAGTGACCTTGCAAAATTTTCTAATCCTCATCTCGTGATTTGGGTCCTTTTCCTTTAAATCTTCTTTTAAAATGTAGTATTGTTAGGATTTGGTACTTTGCCCGTCGCCTTTAGCCTTTACAGTCCTTAAATGATCAGTTTGTGGCTTAGGGCTGTATGGCTTTCTACTCATCGGTTTGGAGTTGTAAGTTCTTTTGCTCTAAGCGATTCCTCTTCATTATTACCAAAAAGAAGGTGTATCTATTATGCTTTTGAAATATTTTACTCGTCCACCATAAAATATTTCACAAATGTCTGTGTTTTCCCTGTTAATGTTTCATCTTTTTGTGTGCATAAAATTGAATTCCTCCCCCTAAAATGCCGCTACTTAGAGTTATGGAAAAAAATGCCAGAGTTACCTTCCCACTCCCCATTTGGTGTTTTTTTTACCCCTGATGAAATACCCTGTTCACAGTTGTCTGTAGGTTTCTGTAAGAGTTTTTGCTTATGTATAAATCCACTTAACATGTCTCACCAAGTCTGTATGTAACTGCTAGTAAAACTCTCCTTTTAAAAAAGACATTCTTTCATTTATCTAACTTCCTTGAGCCATAAAACTATGTGCTTAAGCTGACTGAAAATTACCATTTTTTAAATAACTAGTTAACATTTTAAATTCAAAGATAATGTCCAAGTGTTGGAGCTGTTGAAATTGAGATGCTTGAGAAATGTGACTTAGCTCTTTGAGACATAGATTATTAACATTTCCAAATAATTCTTCACGTAAAATGTAGAGCTGCTTTTAAGACACTGTACTTTTGAAACCCAGGGCATGGCTGATCAGGTCTCTTGCCTTCAAAGAGATGGTAATCTCTTGAGTTGGCTGAAATTTCTGTTACATCCTTGCACAATTATTAAGCATCAACTGCATGACAGTGAGGTATTTGGAGGTATATGTAGATCAAATGGTTAGCAGCTTCTGTCTTTGCAGGCTATGGAGGAGGTATGTGTGTTGGGTTATATACCGATGCTCCTTTTATGTCCCTGTGAATAAATGGCAGGATCTCACTACAAAGCCCAGTCTGGCCTTGAACTTGCCATCTTCCTGCCTCTGAGGTCATAGGTCTATGCCACCATGCCCAGAATACCTTTGTGTGCGTGTGTGTATGTTTCATAAATATATAAAATTGTCTCAAGTCGAGTTCAGAGAGGGTACTTCTTACATGAGTTAAGGGGTTTTGTATTTTGAGGACTCTGGACTGAAGGGTGGCATGAAGGATGACAAGAAGTCAACAAGGAACTGTAGTTCATGTAGAGGACTCTAAGAGGGTTTGGATGGAGTCTGCAGGATTTCGGATATAGGGTAAGAAAATTTGAAATAAAAACCAAGACCAGTAACAAGGTGGTTTTTCTTTCTTTAGTTTTGTTTTGGAACAGGTCTTGCTACGTAGATGTGACTGTTCTGGAACTTGCTTGCCCTGTGGATCAGGTTAGCCTTGAACTCAGAGATCTACCTATCTCCCTCTGCCTTCCCAGCCTTAGAATTAAAGGGTTCGCTACCACTCTTGGCCCAAGAGTTATTATTAAATTGAGATGAATTTCAGGTTACTAGACAGTGTGGGGCCCACAGGAGATTGTTGAGTTTAAGAAACAATTTTACACCTTGGCTTAGAAAAATTAATCTAGTGGCATTGTGTAGTATGAATTGAGGTAGGAGGAACCTGGAAATTCATAAATTACCCCAGGATTTCCATCATTACAGATAGCAGGGGTCTGACCAAGTGGAAAGGACAGGAAAGCAGGATAGAATTTGGCAATCAAGTTAAAGTTAAAATAATTGCCAAGATGACTCAGTGGGTAAAGGTGTTTGCTGCCAATCCTGGTGACCTACACTTGATCATAAAACCCCCTTGGTAGAAAAGTAATCTACTCTCCAAAGTTGTTGTCCTCTGACCCTTATACTTGCACAGTGACACAAACACATCCTCTTCCCTTCACAAATTTTTTTTTTTTAGAAGTCGGGGTCTTACTGTGTTGCTGTGGCTGCTTTGGAACTCACTGTGTACACCAGGCTGGCCTCGAACTCACAGAGATCCACCTGCCTCTGCCTTCTGAGTGCTGGGATTAAGGCGTGCATCACTATGCCCAGCTGAAATAATTGTTTTTTTTAAAGTTAAAATAATGATTCTGACCCATGTCCATCGGGAAAGTGATGGTAGCATAGAAGTGTTATCTTTAGCAGGCCTGTATGATGTTCATAGGCTTTGGGGAATTACTAACTAAAGAAACTAAAGAAATCTATTAATAGGTCATGTGCAACCATGCTTTGTGGATGTGATTTTAGGGGAGTCCATAAATTACCTGAAGCTCTTGCATGAAACCCATAGGCTGTCTGCTGTGCTGGGGACAGCTTTTAGAATTACTGGAAAGTTAATAACCCTCACTGTGGAAGTACCTAGAGACAGTAACCCACTGTATGGTGGTTCACGCTTCTCAGAGAATTTTATCTATTATATTGCGTTTAATTTGTTGTTATATCACGGAACAAAGTTGCCCATGAGTTTAGCTCATCTGTTACAAGGCTCCTTGTGGGTGGTCATATAGAATCTGGAGTTTGTGAGCATATAGAATCTGGTGGTTTTCTTTTTTCTATGGAGAGAAGAGCACAACTAATTTGCTGTTGATTGGATACAGTTAATGTCTTATAAGTTAAGAATTAGTGGTTCCAGGAGACTCCTTCCAGTTAAGGTTTTGTGACTCCTGGCAGTTAGGTCTTCATTGGAACCTCTGCACTCATCTTTCCTTTTGTGTATTTGAGAAGTAGTGAAGCTGAGGGGTGCTATGGGTGGGTGGAGGACAGATAGCAGTATCAGGTCAGACATGTTAATTATTACTGTCTGTGTGGCTCCAGATTGGGGATCAGGGAAGAGATGGCAGAGGCACCACCAGTGGGGGAAGAAACCTGAAGGGCACCTTAGACTTTTCTGGTCCTCTCTGCTTTAGGAATGCCTGTCCTTCATACAGGAGGCAGCATGTGACGGAAGGAGTCAAATGAGCATTCATTTTCAGTCAGTTTTCTAGGAAGGATTCAGTATTAATTCTCACTAGGGTAGTTAAGGCATAGTTTGGTTAGTAACGGGTTGACTTCTCTGCACCCATATAAACTTGTTTCTTTGGGAGAAGGGATGTCCCCCTGTTATTTGGTTTCTTTTCTAATTATAGAAACTTTGACTTCATAATTATTGGAAGGACTAGAATCGGGTTTTTTGTTTTGTTTTGTATTTTGGTTTTGTTTTTTGTTTTTTTTTTTTTTTTTTTTTTGTTGTTTTTTTTTTTTGAGACAGGGTCTCACTCTGCAACCCTGGCTGGCCTAGACCTCCTTGTGTGGACCTTGAACTCACAGAAATCTACTTTGCCTCTCAGGAAGTGGGACCAACAACCTGTGTTGGCCCACCTGGCAGAATTGTTTTACTTTTTATATAAAAGTATGATGTAATTATAATGAGCAGTGGAAAGCTCAGGAAACTACCCATTATAAACGGTGTCCAAGGAGCTTGTCAGCAACACATGTGGAAGAATGCCTGGCAGGAACACATGTGGATTTTCCTCAGTTTGCTGGCAGTGAGATGAATAGCTCATGGCATGACCATAATCTTTTTCATTCTTTTTATGATAGCTTTTCTGCTTTATCCTATGATTCCTGTGACATTTGAGAATTAGGTTCCTAGAGAGAAACCTTCATGTTCTAATCTAGTAGTTCACTGACACCTTAAAGGTAAAGGGTCCTGTATGACTAGTTAGCAGCCCAATTTAGAATTAGAACTAAAACGTACATTTTTTTGTTCCTAATTCATTATCTTTTTTTACCCAACTTCTGATCATGTACCTACATGGAACTTTGAAGTTATAAGATGTATGAGGACTGCCTGTTTGAAGTATTTGCTGCCTTCTTTGTATTGACATGGTAACTTCATTTGATGTGGCTGTTGGTTGGTAATTTGGATATTTATAAATGTTTTATCACCAAATAGTTAATCTCTAGTCAAGGATAAAGCAAATATACAAAGATGGATATCCTCCCTTGAAGAAACATTGGTAAAATGTTTGTCAATTTGCTTTAGAAAATGTGTTGATTTTTATTTCTGGTTTTGAAGATTAAGTTTGATTATCTTATATATGAAAGCATAGTCTTAGAAAAGTTTTATTTTTCATTTTATTTTGTGCATGGGGAGACATATAAGTCAGAATCTTATTCCAAAGTGATTTTTTGATATTTAATAATGTTTACCATTGTATATTCAACTTTAGATATTACCCCTTCCATGTTTAAAGGCACTTAGTTCACTTGGAATTCATATTTAAACATCCTTGGTATATGGGTTTTTAAAGTAATATGTCAGACAATTTCTAAGCTACCGTGAAGAACAGCATATGTGGGTTTAGCCTTGACATTTCTTAAGTGCGGCATACACTGTGTGGTACTGTATGTCAGGCATTGTGCTAGCTGCTGGGACACAGTTTTGAGACAATATACCTGAAACCTATTCCCTAGAACTTAGAGCTCAATAGAGTCACTAGCATCAGGAAATACACAGACTTTATCTGCTGATGTTGGGAAAGTAAAATGAATGTCCCTTCTTTTCCTGGGGTATTTGGGCACGTAGTGCAGATGTACAAGGAACCCAGTCGTGTGGTTTCAGCTTTCTATTGCTCTGTAACAATCCACCCTAACACCAAGTGACTGAAAACAGCTGTCTTATTTGCTTTCAGGTTGTCCTTCTTGGGGTCTTTCTGGCTTTGTACCTCATTGCCAGCTGACATTTCAGCTGGGTCTGTGAACACTCCTCTCCTCTCTTTGTAGTCCTTTATCTCCATGTGGCCTTTGCAACAGGGCTGTGAGCTTTACCTTGCAGTTTAGAACTCTGGAGAGTACAAGTGCTGAAGGAAGCAGGCCTTCTTCAGGAGGGCACGTCCCTGGGACTGGCAGAGAATCAGTTCTGTCTTGTTCTGGTGAAATCACAGTTTTGGCCCAGGGTGGGACAGGGAGCACTTGGATCCATTTGGGGCTACCTTGTAATGGATGATGACAGGGTTTACATAAGAATGGCATCAGTTATGTAAAGACTAGAAGCTGAAGCTTGGAAGGGCTGCTTACTCCCTTCCACAATCAAAACTTTGAGCTGGACCTGGCAGAGAGAGAGTTGAGTCTAAAGTGCGAATGACAGTACCTTTGCCTTACTGCACAAGTAGAATGGAGCAGTTGGTTCTGTTGTTGGTTAGAAATGTAAAAGCTGTGTGCTAATCTAGAATCACACCTTTGGGTGTGTCTGACCTTGTTCTAGAAAGGCTTAACTGTAGAGAGAAGACATTGAATGTGTGCAGCACATTTCAGGGTCTGGAGTTGGGGACTGACTGAAAAGGAGAAAAGGAGCTAGGCTCTCTGTCTCCTGACTTCCGGTGCAGTGTGACCAGCTGGTGCATGCTCCTGCTGTCCTGATCTCTGCTGTGAAGGGGTGCCCCAAACTGACACTTCTCTCCCTACATTGCTTTTCTCAGGTATTTTTTCCTGAGAAAAGTAACTAATAGAGGTTGCAATGTAACGCAGTCTGTGTGAACATTGAGTAGCATACATGAGGACTGGGCTTCATACAAGCAGGATGCTCTACAGTTAGATCTGACATGCTAGGGTAGCATGGAGGACTGACTACATCTTTTTGAGGATATTGGGGTTTAAGAAAGAACATACCCCATGACTCCACATTGATTCAGTTTGATTAACCAGTTTCATGTGTTGGTTGGACATTACCCCATGTAGAGAGTGAAATCACATGGGTCTATGGTAAGCAGAGACCTATCCTTTCACACCTTGTGATTAAATATGAGACTCAAAGAAGCAGAGTTGCTTGACCATTCTTCAGCCATGTGTACCTCACAGATTTTTTTTTAATATCTTGAAATAGTTGGGGCTGAAGAGATGGCTCAGTGGTTAAGAGCACTGACTGCTCTTACAGAGGTCCTGAGTTCAATTCCCAGCAACCACATGGTGGCTCACAACCATCTGTAATGGGATCTGATGCCCTCTTCTGGTGTGTCTGTAAACATCTACAGTGTGTGTGTGTGTATGTATGTGTATATATATATATGTTCTTTAAAAAAAAGTGTGACTATTTGAGGGATGCCTTTATAGTGGAGAAACTACTCTATAGAATCCTAGAGTCTCTGGAGTCGCCTCTGAAGGAGTGGATCCCTTTCTTCCCCATACAAGTAAGTGATCAGTAGCTGGCTGGGTTTTTCTCATTATTTTAATCCTCCAGGCACTTTGTCTCAGTTTCCTAGTATCTTTCTGCATTGTTCAAATTAGCTACTAAGTAATGGCCTGATTAACTGAGATGAAGGTTTAGTTTTTATTACTTTGTATTTTTGTAGATTAGTGAGGTAATGCATTTCACTGAAACAATTATCCTCAAAATCTAGTCCCTACAGCCTACAGCAAATAAACTTGCATGTTTCTGGGGGAAAAAAAAAAAAAACACAAAAAAACCCAGTACGTTGAAGGAGTTTGGTGATTGAGTGTGCTGAGAAATACGATTGAGGCTGGAGTCAGTAGAGATGGGTGGAATTACACTAAGGTGTTTCTTGGCATTCTTCCTGCCCCTTAATTACTTGGATAGTTAAAAACTGTCCCAGCATTAACAGAAGTTAGTGCAGGTATTGTAGCTTTGCTTAACTAATGAAAACAGGTTCTTTGGATAGCTGTTTGGTACGCTTATAATTATTAATGTGGGTGGAAGCAAATAGTTGAGTCCTGACTTGAAGCAGGATACCTTGGCCATAAATCCGTCCTAACTTGCCAATATGCAATGCTCTTTGTATGTGCTAAGTCAGGGTGGAGAGAGTTAGCGAAGTGAGCCTTCTTTTTGTAAAATTCTCTGTTCTGTAGATGTAGACAAGTATACCAAGCATGGTGATGTACTCTGAGGCCAAGGCAGGAGGATTTCCAGTTTGAGGCCAGCGTGTGATATATATATGTATATATTGCCATATACATATCTGGAAAAGAAAAAGACAAGCAAACAACAAATCAGCCACAAAGACAGGGGCAAAGTAGATTGCTCCCTTCTCACAGTCTTTAAAAGCCTAGGGCCACAACTTGTTAACATCATCATTAGGTTAATGCAGTATGGACTGGTTGGTCAAGATGTAGACTCTGTGTAACAGTCAGGGGATGTTTCCTAAGCATTTAAATTAGTCCTGTCTCCCAGGGTCTAGGACACTGTCTTGAGAAGGTTGTTTGGACGCCTTAACTGTTGACAGAGACTGACTCTAATTTGGGACCCTAATGTGACTATTTTTCTAGGTAAGATGTTCCTTTCTACCCATGGAAAAAGTCAAAATAAAAAGAGCTTACATTTGAGCCTTCTGGTTGTTTTAAAAGGCTTCAGATAGTTGTCAAAGACATGATACAAACACACTACAGAAAGCTGACATTCGGGGCTTATAGCCCTAAGCAGGCAGGTAAAATGGTCCTGGCTTCCATGTTGAAAACATCATTCTACCAAAGAATTCCTTTGACTGAAGATATTTCTTCTTCTTTCTTCTTTTTTTCTACACTTGATCTTAGCCAAAAGGCCGAGAAGCGATCTCTTCTTTTTTTCTAAATGTAATCTTGAAAGAGTTAAATTAGATATTATAATGATTTGTTAGATAGTCCTACTGAATTTTACTTAGCTTAGACAAGGCAACTCAGAAATAGATACATTGATTGAAGTGTGTCAAAATTGAAATTTGTGCTTTTGGATAGAAAGTAGGTTAGCTGTGGGCGTGGTATGTCTTTTGGGAAAAAGCCATTGCTTAGCATAAGGACATTAACTTGGGAAGAAAATCATGCAAAAGGGTTTAAGTTTCAAGGCAATGAAAATGGAAAACTTGAAGTCCTTTTTTACTCTCCGATGATGACTGCATGCTTCTCTGTTGCTTAAATGTTCTTTAGTTCTGTGACCAACAGAACTCAATCAGACTTAAAAACAATTCTGTTAGTTTGCTTTTGGAGTGAGGTTCTCACTATGGAGTGCTGGCTGTCATGGAATTCACTGTAGACCAGGCTGGCCTCAAACTCAGAGACCTGCCTGCCTTTCCTTTGCTAGCGTTGAGAATAAAGGTATGCACTACGACACCTGGTAGACTTAAAAAAAATTAAAAATGTATCTACTTTTTTGTGTGAATGGGTGTTTTGCTTGCATGAATGTGTGTATACCATGTGTGCCTGGTGTCCACAGAAAGCAGAAGAGAATGTCAGGTCCCCTGGAACTGAGGTACAGAGGACTGTGAGCTACCATTTGGGTGCTAGGAACTCAACCTGGGTCCTCTGTAAGGGCAGCCGGTACTCTTACTACTGAACCATCTCTCCAACTCCAGTCAGATCTTATATTGTAACAACAGACTTTTACAATGAGGGCAGTTCCTGGAAAAACCAAAGGTATGGTTGAGGTTACTGAAAATATCCATTGTGGTGGAAAACGGAGCCCTGCTGCCTTGTAAGCTGAAGTGAGGAGCCCATTGTTACTGTGTTTCACTGAGGAAAAGGAGATGACAATAGACCATTTCTTTTTGTCCTGTGACTTGTGAAATATCCAGAATGCATGGTACACATTATATTTGGAAATTTTTTTTTTTCTGGGTTGAAAAATTTGGTAACTTGACATTTTACAATTTCTTTGTAATCTAGATTTTTATTTAAAGTGTGACCTAATAAAAGCCCAGACCTTATAGAAAGGACTACAAATCGTGATTTGAGTCCTGGTACTCATTTTACTCGTGACAGTGCATCTGTAAACCTGACTTAGGGAGTTTTATCTAACTGTGTCTGTTAGCTGTTCATATGAAAGTGAGAATAATAGCATCCGATTTATAGAAATATATGCTGACTTAAGCCTGACATTTAGCACGCACTGGATGTTTGTACTATATTTTCATTCACTGATTCAGTCTGTTTCATCATTTAGTTTCAGAAGATAGGCTGGTAGATCATTCCGAGAGCTTAGCTGTGCAACAAGGAGACATTGACTTAGATCCCAAGCACCCTATAGAAAGGCCTACCCACCTGTCCGCATCTCTAACCTCAGTGTTAGGTGTGTGGGGTGGGCGTGGAGGAGGCAGAAGGACTCTGCAGCTCTATGTCTACCTGCCTAGTTGGAAACAGCAAAGAGACTAAGGCAGAGGCACTATAGAGAGTGACAACCAATGCCCTCTGGCCAAGGGTGTACACATAAACATACATGCACATGCTACACACTCATATGTATGCACTCCCCCTCCTCAAAGCATGCAAGCAGTTGATCAAGCAGGTGCATTCTGTTTATGTAAAATTGCAGTGAAGGTCTGAGGCAGCACCTGAGCCTCAGCAAACTGGGAAGCATGACTAGGCAATGACAAGCAGCAGCCAGACTTTACTACTAAATACATTCTGACAAGCAAGGAAGAGGGACTGTCAGTTCTTATGATGTATCATAATGCATTGTATTTTTGCTATATTTGAAGCTTAGTAGAGATTACATTACTTCCAGGAACATATTTTTAACTTCTTAATTGGTTATATTATTGTCTAATTTTCTCGAAGACTGAAGATGAAGATGAGAAGTTGTATATTACTGTGTGTTTAAAAACTCTCAAGGAGAGTATTTATAATTAATAGATAATTTTGCCTGGCTGTTATTTGACTAGCTCTTACTTACCTAAGATTGCTTTGTTTGTATTTTGTTGTTTGTTTTCAAACAGGGTTTGCTCTATAGTCCAGGCTAGCCTTGATCTCACTTCTTCTACCTCCTATGCATTTCCTGTTTTCTTGACTCCAGCAAGAGTTTCTTCTTCTTCCACTTAACTAGGGTTGGTGTTAGCACTGTTTTGCCTTTTCCCTTGTTTGCATTTGGTAACCTCATTTTTCAGATAAAACAAACTGAGGTTAAATATATACAAATAGGAGAGCAGAGGTTGGACTCAGGTATGTCTGAATTGAAAACTATTTTCTGCGTTAACTTCCCACAACATGCTTTTTCTGAAACTAAGAAAATGTCACTTGGGAATTCAAGGTTAGGCTGTGAGTTTTGTGGTAAGTTGTGATCATGGCTGTGCAAATTGTGATAAATTAGAATTTGTAATACATTTAGAAATAATCGAATAGTTTTGGTGTTGCTAGCTGAGGTTCCTGTGCACAGTTGGAGAGTACTAACCTAGTCAGCAGGGTGGGCTTGGCGGCTGTTCAGGGCTCTGTGTTCCTGGATCTGTTTGCCTATAAGCTGCTTTTCAGCTCCAAGTGCTCATGACCGTGCATTTTGCTGCTTCATGATGCAGCAAATGCAGTCAGCCCTCCGTATTTATAGGTCCTGAGCTTACAGTGTCAAGCAACCTTGTATTGAAAATATTTGAGAAAAAGTTCTTAGTGTATTGAACATATTCATGATCCTCCCTGATCACTTATTTCCAGAACAATGCATCATAACAAGTATTTTACATAGGATTTACATGGTATTTTATAGGAAATCTACAAGTGACTAGAGTGTAGGGTAGGATGTGTGTAGTTTTATACAGATCTTGTCCCATTGCATTTAGTGGACACCACATCTGTGGGTATACGTATTTCTCCAGGAGTGCCCAAGGATGATGGTATTTAGACTGTAATTCAGTCTCAGAGTTTGAACTAAAGTTTTGATGTGTTCAGTCTTGAATAGCATTTTTTTTTTAAAAATTGATACCATGTAGCATTTGAGTGGGAAATCTAATTTCTACAATGTACTGTAAGGCAAGAAATAAATTACCAAAGGTGCATTTGCTTTAAAGTTAGTTTTTAATCATTCTGAAAACAAAATTGCATATTATAAGATATTGAGAAATAACACATTAGGAGAAAAGAAAGTACCTAGCTTCCAGTGAGGAACACCATCCAGGTGGAATCTCTCCTTGATATAACTGAAACTTATCATCAGGGTTTTTAAGACAAAAAAAAAAAAGGGATTAGAGCTGGGCATGGGTATGCTTGCTCACACTTGTGACCCTTGTCACACTTGTGACTCTGGAGGATGAAGTAGGAGGAAGATTGCTGAGTTTGGGGCCAGCTCGAGCTTGAGACCCTGTCAAAACAAAACAAAACAAACAAAAACCCAAAAAAACAAAAAAACAAACAAACAAAAAAAAAAAACAAAAGAAAGGAAAAACTAGGAATCACTTCTTTAATTAAGTATAGGAGAAGTTGTTAGGCATATTTAGTAAAAATATGCTGAATTGACCATTTTTATGATGATGCTAAGGTCGTGTTCGTTGGTCGGCGGAGGAAGTCAGCATAGACATAGCCATCATTCTGGGTTTTTATTAGTCAATGGTTTTAAAAACACTCCTTTGGGCTAAACGCTGTAGGGTTGCTGCTAAGTTTCAGTACATTTTTCTTACTGACTAGTGTTTTCTAGTAAACAAAGCATGCATACTTTTTATGTCCTTTCTTAGAAAGGACTTAAACTGTTTTGGTTAAAAAAAAAAAAAAGTAACTGTTTAAAACATTCTTTTAATGGTGCAATATCACCATCTTGTGGTGTTCTAGAATATTGTTTTCAAACTGAGCATAAATTAAATATTCAGTGCCTTGATGTTAGCCAAGGATTCCACCAGACCTCTTTATTTGGCAACTTTTGTAAATGGAGCTGTGAAGTAAAAAATTAAAAGTATGAAGTAAAAAATTAAAAGTGTGATTGAGGAAAATAATGGGATAAAATGAAACAGCTATGAGTTAAATTGGTACAGTAATGGGTGGTTTACTAATATTCCTTCTTTTATGAGATAAGTCACATTTTCAGTGAAATAATTTTAAGCTTAAACACTCTGTGTTCTGTCATCCATTTCTTATTTAAGTACCCCGTCTCAGCTATTTAATCAGGATTTTACATTTATTTCAATGTAAAATAGTACTTTCTAAAATGATGACTCTTTTTTTAATTTAATTTTTTTAAATTAGATATTTTCCTCATTTACATTTCCAATGCTATCCCAAAAGTCCCCCATACCCACCCCCCCACTCCCCTACCCACCCACTCCCCCTTTTTGGCCCTGGCGTTCCCCTGTACTGGGGCATATAAAGTTTGCAAGTCCAATGGGCCTCTTTCCAGTGATGGCCGACTAGGCCATCTTTTGATACATATGTAGCTAAAGACAAGAGCTCCGGGGTACTGGTTAGTTCATATTGTTGTTCCACCTATAGGGTTGCAGTTCCCTTTAGCTCCTTGGGTACTTTCTCTAGCTCCTCCATTGGGGGCCCTGTGATCCATCCAATAGCTGACTGTGAGCATCCACTTCTGTGTTTGCTAGGCCCCGGCATAGTCTTACAAGAGATAGCTACATCTGGGTCCTTTCGATAAAATCTTGCTAGTGTATGCAATGGTGTCAGTATTTGGAAGCTGATCATGGGATGGATCCCTGGATATGGCAATCACAAGATGGTCCATCCTTTCATCACAGCTCCAAATTTTGTCTCTGTAACTCCTTCCATGGGTGTTTTGTTCCCAATTCTAAGAAGGGGCAAAGTGTCCACACTTTGGTCTTTGTTCTTCTTGAGTTTCATGCGTTTAGCAAATTGTATCTTATATCTTGGGTATCCTAAGTTTCTGGGCTAATATCCACTTATCAGTGAGTACATGTTGTGTGAGTTCCTTTGTGAATGTGTTACCTCACTCAGGATGATGCCCTCCAGGGCCATCCATTTGCCTAGGAATTTCATAAATTCATTCTTTTTAATAGCTGAGTAGTACTCCATTGTGTAGATGTACCACATTTTCTGTATCCATTCCTCTGTTGAGGGACATCTGGGTTCTTTCCAGCTTCTGGCTATTATAAATAAGGCTGCTATGAACATAGTGGAGCATGTGTCCTTCTTACCAGTTGGAACATCTTCTGGATATATGCCCAGGAGAGGTATTGCTGGATCCTCCAGTAGTACTATGTTCAATTTTCTGAGGAACCACCAGACTGATTTCCAGAGTGGTTGTACAAGCTTGCAATCTCACCAACAATGGAGGAGTTAAACTGATGACTCTTAGAGGAGGGTTTTGTGGGGATTAGTTTGTATACTGTATAAAAAATTATGATGATAATTTTAATGTCTCATTTTGCCCAGGTTGAACTTGAACTCCTGGGCTCAAGTGATTCTTTTAACTAAATTGGGGCAACTAGGGGAGGGCGGCACACCTGCACATGGTCATTCTGATGATAGTATTGAAGAAAGGAAAAAGACAAAAAAAAAAAAAAAAACCCAAAACAACAACAACAACAACACTACAATACAAAAGCCATCTAAAGGACAGCCAGAACAACAACAACAACACTACAATACAAAAGCCATCTAAAGGACAGCCAGAAATGTAGTCCAGAGGTAGAGTGCATGCAAGTAAAAGCGCAACGGTACTGCTGCTAATATCCCTAGACAACAAAGACTCAGAGGTGCATCCCTGAGAAGAAGAGTGGGCAGATTCTAAGGGGGAGAGACAGCTTCTGCTGGGCTGTGTGCAGAGGAGGGCCCGTCAGATTAGGATGAGGGTCATTTGTGCAAAAAGGTTGTGAGCTGGCAAGCCGCAAGTTGGTGAGCTATTGGCGTGGCTCTGAAGGCCTTACAGCGACAAGGGGACGTACCATGCACATGAGAGCCTGGGGTGGGAGCAACAGAGGGACTGAACATTAGGAAGCTTATGTAGAATTGGGATCTTTAGGAGTAAAGCGATGACTTAGAGTTTCTTAAAATGTTTCTGGGAGCTAAGAGAGAGGTTGGGCGTTTCTTTTCTCCCTGTCTCTCTTATGTAGTCCCTGTGATGTGATCTTGTCCCCCGCTTTATTCTTATAACTGATCTGATTTTCTTTCTACAGTTTTTAAGAGTCCGGTAAATAGGAAACTGCTTTGTCGCAGAATTCTGTTAGTTTAGATCATGAGAAGAGCTAAGAGCAGATGGACTCATTACACTGGGCACTAAGACTATTGACTGTCCTCGTTTCCACACAACTGAGAAGTTTCTCAGGATGGAAGACTAAAGTGTGGACGGATGGTCCTGTGCTAGCCAAGTTACCTTCCTGTCATCTTGATTATAAAGTTATTAAAATACCTAGCACTATCTTTTTAGAAATTATCTTTCTATGTAGAAGTTAACATTCTTGCTTTAAGTTAAATCATGTTCTATAGTTTACATTTTTGAGACTTAATTTGACTTAGTTATTTTTCAAAGATTTCATGCATCATAATGCCATATATACATCGCAGAAGCACATAATTCTTACATTGCAAATATAGCTTAATAAAGCTGAGAGGAAGATGAAAAATGTCTTTAACCTTATGGTGTTTAGAAAAAAGGGTGAGCTGTGAGCTCATTCGTGCAAGGGAGGAAGACAGCATGCTGGGGTCCAGTGAAGTAAATAGAAACAGACTGAAGAAGTCTACATCCTAAAAAAGAACGTGAAATTCCAACTTGTAGACCAGCGTGGTAAATGTAATATAATAATACAAATACAAAATTGCATGCCATGGAGCAGTGGTTCATTTGAGCAGGACTTTCCCACCCAACGTTACCTAGCATTGTCTCAGTTCAGTGATGGGCAGTCACACTGTCACATCTGAAACCCGGAAGAAGCCATGCTCTTTACAACTGACTAAACTGTGGCAAATGTGAGTCTCAAACTATGAACTGCTGCTTCACCTGCATTCTTTTTTTTTTTTCCTTAGTTCTTTAATCATTTTTTACAGTCCAGTCTTTATTCCTCCCCACCTCTGACTGTTCCACATCTGTGCTGGATGGTTTTGTGTGTCAACTTGACACAGGCTAAGGGTCCCCTCACCTCCTACCTCCCCAGGTTGCCTGTTTCCATTCTTCCTGCTGGCCATCACACAGCAATACCTGATCACGTTCCCCTTTCCCCCTCCTTGTCCCCCTTCCCACTCAGATCCATCTCCCCCGCCCCTCTGCCCCCTGTAATTGCTTTCTTCTCCCTCCCAGGTGGGATTGAGGTATTCTCACTTGGGCTCTTCAGCATGTTAACCTTGTTAAGTTCTGTGGATTGTATTCTGGGTATTCTGCACTTTTTTTTTTTTTTTTTTTTTTTTGGCTAATATCCACTTATTAGTGAGTATATACCATGCATGTCCTTTTGGGACTAAGTGATTTCACTCGGGATAATATTTTCTAGTTCCATCCATTTGCCAGCAAAACTCATGATGTCCTCGTTCTTAATAGCTGAGTAGTATTCCATTGTATGAATTAACCACATTTTCTGTTTTCCATTTCTTCTTCTGTTGAAGTTGGGTTGTTTTCAGCTTCTGTCTATCACAAATAAGGCCATTATGAACATAGTGGAACACATGCCCCTGTGACATGGTGGGACATCTTTTGGGTATATGCTCAAGAGTGGTCTAGCTGGTTCTTCAGGTATATCTATTTTCAGTTTTAAGGATCCAAATTGATTTCCAGAGTGGTTGTACAAGCCTGCAATCCCACCAGCAATGGAGGAGTGTTCCTCTTTCTCCACATCCTCTCCAACATGTACTGACACCTGAGGTTTTGATCTTAGCCATTCTTTGATGTAAGGTGGAATCTCAGGGTCGTTTTGGTTTGCATTTCCCTGATCACTAAGGATTTTGAACATTTCTTTAAGTGCTTCTCAGCTATTGGAGATGCTTCTGTTATGAGTTCTGTTTAGTTTTATCCCCCCCCCCCTTTTTAATTGGATTGTTTGGGTTTTTTTGGTGGTTAGCTTCTTGAGTTCTTTATGTATTTTGGATATTAGCCCTTTATTGGATGTGGGGTTAATGATTTTTTTCCCTAATCTGTAGGTTGCCAATTTGTCCTTTTGACTATGCCCTTTTCCTTACAGAAGCTTTCTAGTTTCATGAGTTTTATCAGTTCTTGATCTTAGCGTCTGAGCCATGGGAGTTCTGTTTAGGAAATTTCCCCCTGTGCCAATGAGTTCAAGGCTCTTCCCCACTTTCCCTTCTATTAGATTCAGTGTATCTGGTTTTATATTGAGGTCCTTGACCCACTTGGACTTGAGCTTTGTGCAAGTTGACAAATATGGATCTATTTTCATTTTTCTACATCAAGACTGCAGTTAGACCAGCACCATTTATTGAAGATGCTTTCTTTTTCCCACTGTATATTTTTGGCTTCTTTGTCAAAGATCAAGTGTCAGTAAGTGTGTGGTTTTATTTCGGGGTTTTCAATTCTATTCCATTGATCAACATGTCTGTCTCTGTACCAATACCATGCAGTATTTATTAGTATTGCTCTGTAGTAGAGCTTGAGGTCAGGGATGGTGATTCCCCCCCACCTGTTCTTTTATTGTTAAGAGTTATTTTCGCTATCCTGGGTTTTTTGTTTTTTCTAGATTAATTTGAGAATTGCTTTTTCTATGTCTTTGAAGAATTGTGTTTGGGATTTTGATGGGGATTGCGTTGAATTTATAGATTGCTTTTGGTTGGATGGCCATTTTTACTATGTTAATTCTACCAATCCATGAGCATGGGAGATCTCTCCATTGTTTGAGGTTTTCGTTGATTTCTTTGAAAGACTTGAAGTTCTTGTCATATAGATCTTTCACTTACTTGGTTAGAGTTACCTAAAGATAGTTTATATCGTTTGTGACTTTTGTAAAGGGTGTAGTTTCCTATTTTCTTTGTCAGCCCATTTATCATTTCTATAAAGGAAGGCTACTGATTTATTTGAGTTAATTTTAAATCCAGCCACTTTGCTGAAGTTATCAGCTAAAGAAGTTCTCTGGTAAAATTTTTGGGGCCGCTTATGTGCAAATAGTGATACCTTGACTTCTTTGCCAATTTGTATCCCCTTGATTTCCTTTTGTTGTCTTATTGCTGTAGCTAGAACTTTGTACTATTTTGAATAGATACAGAGGGAGTGGGCATCTGTGTCCCTGTTTTCAGTGGGATTGCTTCAAGTATCTCTCCTTTTAATTTGATACTGGCTGTTGGTTTGCTATGTATTGCTTTTATGTTTAGGTATGGGCCTTGAATTCCTGATCTTTCCAATACTTTTCACATGAAGGGTGTTGTATTTTGTCAAATGCTTTTTTTAGCATCTAATGAGATGATCATGTGATTTTTTTTCTTTGAGTTTGTTTATATAGTGGATTACTTTAATGGATTTTGTATATTGAACCAACCTTGCATCCCTGGGATGAAGTCTATTTGATCGTGGTGAATGATGGTTTTGTTGTGCTCTTATATTCAATCTAGTTTACATTCTTATAAAATATTTTTTGTGTGTTTTAGAGTTGTTAAATGGGGTATTAGGGAGGCTGATAGGTTCATTCACATTTATCATTTTTATATTCGCTGAGTTTTAAATTTTGTGTTATTGATGAAATAACTAGGATTGAGGATTTGTTACTTTCTAGGCCCCTGTCTTTGGGCCAGACTCCCCTAGGACTTGGTGCTCTCTTCCCTTATTACTGAGTTATTTTCTTTCTCTTAACATTGTTCCCAAAACTAGATCCCCTGTTGTAGAATCTGGACGTCACCTTCTGTTATTTTTTTATTTGTGCCATTCTTACAGATTAGACCATCAATGTGAACACCCATTCACTGATCCAGGCCTACAGAGCTGTGACAGTATTTCTCTGGCCTTCTAAGGCTTAATTCTGTGCTGAGTATATGCTGAGTTAGCAGACAATTCAGGTCATTCTAATCTGATCTAATTTTGGGGGGAGGGGAGTATTGTTGTTTGGTTTTATTGCTTTGACTTTATCAGAGCACCTTGAAGGAAGCAGGTAATTAGATAGCTCTCCCAGAGCGGACAATGAAAGCTCTAAAGCTAGGGCTTAGGATCTGAGGGCAGCTGGGCTACTGAGTGAGATGCATTCTCAGAAACATCAACAAGCAACCCTTTTCCCACCCCCTTTTAAAGTTTGTTTGTTTGTTTGTTTTTAGGAGACAGAGTGTTAATATGTAGTTCTGGCTGTCCTGGAACTCATTAAATTGCCCAGGCTGACCTTGAACTGGCATACACACTCCTGCCTTTGCTTCCTCGATACTGGATTAAAGGCATGCACCACCACACCCAGCTTTCTTCCCCCAGTTTCTACATGAGGGTTTGATAATTTCAGAGTATTAGAAATATAATGTATTGCTTATATATAGGATTCTCTTTTATTCTCTGCAGCTGAATAAAGCTCTGACCAGGGTTGAACTGGATAAAATCAGCTTAGATGGCTCTGTCTCCTCTACACTTAGATTTTAACCTACTCTTACTTAGATTTTAACCTACTCTTACTTGGCTGAATATCTACTTTGTTGAAGAGTTTGGTGAAGTCAGACTTGGCTATTTCCCTTGCCTTATTCTCCCAAGTTCTTGCGTTGGAATTGACCCGATAGTCTTTCGCTGTTCTTTTATGCTGTGCACCTAGTACGTCTGGGGAATAGTCATACTAACATGCAGAATATTGTCCCTGTAGGTTATGAAAAACACCGTATTAATATTGCTTAGTGATGGTTGATCAGCACCCTTTCTTAGTCCTCTCAGTAATTGTTCCAGAATATCTCCTCCAGGAGCAAGCCTGTTACCATCTCTGTTTAATACCTCTGTCAAACTGACTCCAAATAGTTTTTCCTCCATCAACCTAAACCTAGCTGTTTCTGATACTAGGAAATTAATGTGTTTTCTTTGAACATCATACCCCAAATGAAAAGTTTCTAACTTCTTAAAATTAGAATGGCAACTAGCTTTTGACAAGTGGGTACTTTGCATCATGGAATAAAGGGCTAAGGTGTGTGTGTCCTGTGCTTCCTGGACGGCGCCTTACAGCTCGGAGTGGCTGCTGCTCCTTTTCTTCTGCTGATACAGAAAGGGAGCACACAGCTCGGAAGTGGCAGGCAGCACTGGAAATGAAGTCCTGTTCACGTGACCGTGGCGCTGGCTCTTGTAAACTTTGTGATGTTTTCGTCGCCCCACATTTGCTCCGCTTCTGCCTCTGCTGCTATGACACCATTGTCTATTCACATTGAAGTGGAAAAAATCTTAGTTTCAGATTTCTTTGTTTTTTTGTTTTTTTGTTTTTTTTTAATTGCATAGTCCTCCGGTCAGAGCACCTCAGTGCTTCTTTCATGGGGCCAGTGTGCTTGTCGAGTCTCCTTTGAATGTAGTAGCCTTATAGCTGCCAAAGTTATCATTCCAAATGCCATTTCACTATTGAAGCTTCTCTGTATATATGAGGATAAACCTATAGTTTGGTGCACAGTATAATTAGAACTTTATTTCCCTATAAGCTTTTTTACCTCTTGTACCATTGTGCAAGCCATACTGTTAATTCTCTGTAATTCTGTCTTGAAGAACCTCAGGGGCTGGAGAAATTGTTCAGTGGCAGTAGAGCTTACTGCTTTAGTATAGTACCCAGGTTTGATTGCAAACATTGGACAGCTCGCAACCTTCTGTAGCTCCAGTTTCAGGGATCTGAGTACTTCTGCAGGCATCCTCATACATGTGACACACGTACATGCACACATACATAAAAACATATTTTTAAAGAATTGTGAGGCTGGAGAGATGCTCAGTCCTTAACAGCAATGGCTGCTTTTACAGAGGACCCAGGTTCTATTCCTTGTACAGTCTTCTGCAACTCCAACTTCAGACGGCATATTGCCCTCTTCTGACTCCATGGGCACCAAGAATGTATTTTATACACAACAGATATACATGCAGGCAAAACACCCACACATATAATTTTTTTTTCCTCTTTTGAGACATGGTAGCATCCTATTCATCTGCCTCTCTGCCTCTCTGCCTCTCTCTCTCTCTGCCTCTCTGCCTCTCTCTCTCTGCCTCTCTGCCTCTCTCTCTCTCTGCCTCTCTCTCTCTGCCTCTCTGCCTCTCTCTCTCTCTCTCTGCCTCTCTGCCTCTCTCTCTCTCTACCTCTGCCTCTCTGCCTCTCTCTCTCTGCCTCTCTGCCTCTCTCTCTCTCTCAGCCTCTCTGCCTCGCTGCCTCTCTGCCTCTCTCTCTCTGCCTCTCTGCCTCTCTCTCTCTCTCTTCCTCTCTGCCTCGCTGCCTCTCTGCCTCTCTCTCTCTGCCTCTCTGCCTCTCTCTCTCTCTCTTCCTCTCTGCCTCTCTGCCTATGCCTCTCTGCCTCTCTCTCTCTGCCTCTCTGCCTCTCTCTCTCTCTCTGCCTCGCTGCCTCGCTGCCTCTCTGCCTCTCTGCCTCTCTCTCTCTCTCTCTCTCTCTCTCTGCCTCTCTGCCTCGCTGCCTCTCTGCCTCGCTGCCTCTCAGCCTCTCTCTCTGCCTCTGCCTCTCTGCCTCTCTCTCTCTCTCTCTCTGCCTCTCTGCCTCTGCCTCTTGTGTGCTGGGATTAAAGGTGTGTGCGCCACTGTGTCTGTCACAAGCCTTCTTTAAAAAAAACAAAACAAAACAAAAAAAAACAACAACAACAACAAAAAAACAAAAACAAAACCAAATAAATAAAAAGGTTACTTTGTATTTTCAGGTTACTTTCTGTGATGCCTCTGCTCCTGACTGAAGGTTATCTGCTTCCCTCATGCATTCCAGAGGGAGTGCTTGGCACTGTGTGTCACACTGAAAACTGTTTGTGTTTGCAGGGTTGTCTCCTCGCCAGACTATGAGCTCCTTGACAGAAGAAATCGTGTCTTATTCATCTTCGTATCCTCAGTGTCTGGCACAGTTCTTGATACACAGTAAGTGGTTAACCCTTTTTGTTTTAAGTGAAAATTATGTAGCTTGTAGTCAAATTAAATGCACGTTGATTATTAATTCTTATACCTATATCCATCAATTAATTTTTTTTTAAATAAGACACTTGCACGATGCACACCTTTAGGTCCAGTGCTTGGAAGACAGAGGCAGTTGAATCTCTCTAAGTTTGAGCCCCGACTGGTCTACACACCAAGTTCCAGGCTAGCCAGCACTTTATATAGAGAAACCCTGCCTCAAAAGAAATAAATAAAAAAATTAAAAACTGAAGCGCTGCATTTTACTTACTTCTTGAGGTTCAATTTTTTAATCATTTCATCATAATTTCCAGTATTGTGTGTGTTCTTGAGTATGTGCGTTAGAATGTATAAGGAGTTTATATAAAACGAAAGGAGAAATAGACAGGTAAGTCAGGATAGAGAAAAATGAGCAGTCTTTTAACAGGCTGGCATCAAGTTCCCATCTGTGTAGTGTTCTAAACTTACAAAGTTCTTCTCAGGGAACTAATCTGATGTGTGCTTGTCTTACATCTCGGCAAGTATTTGTCTAAGGGAATAGTGAAGCTATTTGTTTTTGATTGTTTGATTTTTAAATCCACCTTTAAATTAAAAAAAAAAAAACATATACACACACACACACACACACAAGGTCTTGCTTTGTGGTTCAGAGTGGCCACAGATTTGAATTCAAACTCTTACTGCTTCTGCCTCCTCTGCTGAGATTACAGGTATGTGCCACCATGCCTGACTTTATCTCCTTTTTAATACAGAAAGAAAATTCTTTTGAGCTTCTTATCTGTCTTACTTACTTTTTTCTATTGCTGGAATAAAGCATTACGACCAGACAACATATAAAAGAGTTTAATTGGGTTCTGGATCAGGAAGGTTAGCATATGTGTTGGCAGAGCAAGGGCATGGTGGTAGGTGGCTGCAGTGGCAACTGAGAACTTACCTCTTGCCCCATTAGGCAGTTAGAGAATGCACTGGGAATGGTGTGAGTCTTTTGAAATCTCAAAGCCTGCCCCCCAGAGACACACCTCCGCCAACAAGGTCACATCTCCTAATTCTTCATAAACTGTTTTACCGACTGGAGACTAAGTATTGAGCCAATGGAGGCCATTCTCATTCGAACCACTAGAGTAATTATGCCAAGTGTTTTTTTTAAAATAAAGCTTGTATTTTACTTTAAAGAAATACCAGATTTACAGATGCTGATACATTTAAAAGCAAATACCAAAACATAAACAGACACATAGAAGCATCACATTATATAAATGATGTAAATTCAGACTTATACCCAAAAAATCATTGCAGAAAAGTCAAGTGGCAGCGTGCCATTTGATAGCCTCTCTGGACCTTAGCAGCTCTCAAATGTGCCTCAGGTAATTTTGTCTTTGCTTTACAAGCTTTTGAGGCCCACCAACCACAGTTACTCACGTTTTTTATTTTCTTTTTCAGTCATAGAATCGTGGTATTTTTAAAGGAAATTAGTAGCAAAAGATGAGGTCATAGTAGTCACCGAACAAACTGAACCCCATTTTCTGACTTTGCTGATAGGATTAGGAGAATTTCGTGGTGCCACAATTCTAAGTATTAGTGTCGAGTTGAGTGAGAGGAAGACGTTACTACTCAGAAGTCTCGCCTTTCCCCCACTCATTGGTACATTTCCAAGATTCATTCATGCCACTGCTGCCTACAGCTATCGCTCCTTCATTCTCTCTACTCTATAGCTCCATTATGAGAATCAGCCCAATTCATGTAGCTGGTTTTGTCAAGGTATATTTGAATAGATTTGAATTTTGTTGTTTTTCATTATGTAGGATGGTTATACTTAAAATAGAAGTATAAAAGTGTTTTTTTATTATAAAACCGAGAATTGACTATGGAGAGCGTATGAAATTCAACTTAACATAGTCATGTCAAATTACTTTTTAGGAGTATTTTTACTAGTTTTATACCTACGTGACATCTATTAGTTATGTTCCCTTTCTGTGTTTCTTGCCTCAGAAATTTTGCCATGAAATATTGTCAATATTTCATGCTAATTCTTCTAGTTTTTACTATTCTAAGAACTTTAAAATGGCATCCTGTAGTCTGAAGTTGTGTCTTATTGATAAACAGTGATATCTTGCATTTCTTCGTGTATTTGTCCATTGCATAAGTTTCCTTGTCTGTGAAATTCCAGTCGAGAGTTTACCTGTTTGTTTGCTGTATTATCTTTTTCTTATTACATGAACAGTGTTTCTGTCTAATGTGTACATGGAAATATGTGTTAGCATGCATTAGTATATTATGTATGCTTGCTGTCTTTGGCACTGTCTTCTCACCCAGCCCCCAGCCCCCATTTTTTTTTTCAGTTTTATTTTGAGATAGTTCTCCCTTCGGCCTGGAACTTACCATGTACAGTGGGCTGCATGAGTGTATCTGACTTTTTACATGGGTTTTAAGCATGAGGCTCAAGGCAAGTGCTTTACTGACTGACCTATGTTCTCAGCCCTTGTAAGCATTCTAACATAGCTTACATACTAATATTTAATTATATTTTTGTTTACAGGCATTTCCCAGCTTATAGCTTGTCTTGGATGGTCTTTATTTTCTTATTTAAAAATTTTTATTACATTTATATTTCCCTGCCTGTGTGCTTAGGTCAGAGGACAACTTATAGGAATTGATCCTTTCTGTCTACCATGTAGATCAGAGACTAAACTCAAGTCATCAGGCTTTATCTGCTGAGCCATTTTGCCAGTCCTGAAAATGTAGTTACTATAGTATTTTTTTATTTTTGTTTTTGTTTTTATGGTGCATAGAAGTTCTCAGCTTACATGAAATCAAAAGATTAAGTTAGGAAACCCTTTCATATTTACCTTGCTAGTTGTACTTCATATTTACATTGCTAATATATCCTGAAATGGTTATTTATATGTGAACTGATGTGAGGGAGATCCAGTTTCATATTTTTCCACATTGGTACTTCAGGACCATTTAATTTCCTGTCTTCTGTTGTGATTTCTGTCTGCAGTTGTCCTGCTGTCATAGCAGGCTCCGTAGTCACTCAGTGACAGGGCAGGTAGGTCATCATGTCCATCATTGTGGGCTGTAGGCTGTGCTCTGCTCTTCTTAAACTCTGGGCTTTTGTAAGGCTTGCTTTATTTATTTATTTATTTATTTATTTATTTATTTAGCCAGATATAATTGTCTTCTAGGAGGCTTACTATTGAATAAGCTCACAGTTTCTAGTTCTTTCTGAACTTTGGCTGGCTGGTTCAATTCTGCTGTTCTGGCCCAAACTCCTCTCCAAGCTGACTGATTTTAACTGGCTTCTTTCAGCTTTTGACTGAATTGTTCAGCATAGCTTCAAACTAACTGTAATCTGTCCTAATCTCTTGGCTTCTCATTCTTTGGCTCATCTGTCTTCAGCTACAACCTGTTCTGGTAAAACTGGCTCTTTTTCTTTTTTTCTTTTTCTTTTTCTTTTTCTTTTTCTTTTTCTTTTTCTTTTTCTTTTTCTTTTTCTTTTTCTTCTTCTTTCTCTTTCTCTTTCTCTTTCTCTTTCTCTCTTTCTCTTTCTCTTCCTTTTCTTCTCTTTCTCTCTCTCTCTGTCTGTCTTTATATGTTTCTCTGTTTCTGTCTCTTTTTTCTTTTTCTCTCTCTGTACTGCTCTCTTAATTAACCTATCTTTCCTGTCTGCTCTCATGAAAATTGGACATAGCCTGTTTCTGACTCATTCTATCAGATCTTTCTCTGACTCATCACTTTGTCTGCCCCTCAATAAGACATCACTTTCAAACATGGCTGCTTCCTTCTACAAACTAACTTTCCCTTCATTGTTTGGAATTAAAGGTATGTACTAAGTGAATGTCTATATTCCAACCAGAGGTATTAAAGCTGTGCCATTCCAGCTTGATCTCAGAGACTTAGAAGGTCTTTGGATATGATCCTTTGCCAGAGCAGCCATGTTGCTGAATTAAAATTCTCCTACAGCTTTTCATACCATTTTCAATATAACCTGGTTTTATTCTTTGGTGCTAGCTGGGGCTGTCCAGTCAGCCTTGGTCAGTCTTGATTGCCCACCACTTGGTTTCTTACCCTTGACTTTAATCTCCTAACCCTCAGAACTCCAATTTTGGGCCCTTCAAACTTCTTTCAGTGATGTATTACTACATCTGGTACATTGGTATGTTTTTATGGGCGTTGTTCTGTTTTAGGGCTCTCTTTCTTCATTAGTCTTGCAAGCTATTCATTTCTTATTGTTTTGTTAGTTTTCTTGGGAGATGTGAATGAATATTCATTCTTTCTAGGCAGAGTACTGACAACAGACCAAAGAAACAGTTGCATCCAAATCCAGCTTGGTGAGCCAATGGTTCACTGGAGTTATTTTTAAGAGCATGGTTGAAGAACATGAAAATCTATGTAGTTGCATTACCGCAGCATAGGTGACAACTTATAAAAGCTGCATTCCTAGAGCTAGCTCCCTGACCAATTCTTAGGCAGTCCTTCTCCTCAGCAATCGATTACTGATGGCATAATCTTGGGGAGGGACCTTGCGAATCTTAAAAATACCTGAAGTTTTGAGCATTATTTTCTAAGCCCAATTTTTCTTAGCTTTGGGGATCTAAATGGGCCTCTCTCTTCCCTCCAGTAGTTCAGTTCAGAGGAAACAGCTAGGTAGCAGGTTTGTTTGCTAAGAAATAGCTTTTGTCTTTATTGATACTTTTATTGCTATTTTTCTAGTTCAGTATCATCTCTTTTTGTTTTCTTCACATTAATTGTGTGTAATTAACTCAGGACTTCAAATTCCTTTTCCTAGGTCACTTGAGAATGCTATATGTACTTATCTGTAAGTGTAACTTTTTTGTTTTGGTAGTCCACAAACTTTTATGTGTAATATCTTTGCATTCATGTTTTTTTTTCATTTGAAAAATTACTATTATGGTTTATTCAGTGAACAGAATTCTAAAACAGAAGAAGTAGCTTCGTTCTCTTGCTCGCTCCACAGTTGCTCTTCTGCTTCTTACTTTCCACTTAGTCATCAGGTGTTGTCTTTCACAATACAAAGTTGCGGGGCTGGATTGGGAGGTGTCAGCAGGAGTCATTTTACTTAGGGGTAATCGGAAGCTTCACATTTGAGGTTTTGAAAGGGATGTCTATTTCTGATTCAGGAGCTGGGTTTTTGTAGGTAGTAAGAGAAAAGGGCCCATTGTGAAAACTTCAAGTAACTCATAGGTCTTGCAATGACAAACAGAGCTGAGGTTAAAAGGGAGGAAGGTTAGTGTTAAAACAGCTTAATCAGAACTATAAGGGATGAGGAACAAAGTGCTTACAACTGAGTATGAGATAGCTTAGGAGACATAAGAGCAAAACAGATAGACAGGCCAGTATTGGTGGACTGGCAACAGATAGACGGACCAGTATTGGTGGACTGGCAGGCTATCTTTTGTGAATCTTGTCCTCACTCCTGAGAATGTACGCTGGGAACTATTGCTGTTTTACACATTCTTACTTCTAATGTAGGCAATTATAACAGACTAAGTAAAAATAGTTTCTAAGAAAGCCTCTACTTATGTCAGGAAAGAGACCCAGAACTGATTTATAAATCAGGAGTTAATAAGAACATCTGTAGCTGTTCTCTGATGGCTGTGAGGAACAAAAAGAGCTTAGTGTGATTAACAGCACTGAGACACCTACAGGATTGGAGGTAGCAACACTAGCCAGTAATTACTAACTAGCAGACAGTTAAGGCCCACAACTTTTAAAGCTGAAGTCAGAGATGGACAAAGCAGGATTGGGGGCTTCAACTACCTGTCACTGGTGAACTTCATGTAAACAGATTATGGATAATCTCTTTGGTTGAGACAGGACATGCCTAGAGCAAATGGGCCCCCAGTGGCTCAAGCCTGTGATAGCCCAGTGGACTAACCAATCTCATAGTGATTATCTCATCTCTTCCCCAGTTTTTACCACAGTTCTAGAAAAATCACAAGACAAAATAATTCAACGTTTCCTCTCTTGGCATCTCTTCCACTTTTGGGACTTCCTTTTAACTTTCATTTAAATTTACTTTAATATCTTTTAACAAAGCTTGTGTTTGCTTTGCTTGCTCCTATGAGTGTCCATGTCCTTAATAATATTTGGTAAGAGAGTGAACTCAGAAGCTACTGTTCCAGGTTGGCCTTTGGTAGCAGTGAGTGTCTGGCATCCTGTATTAAGCACAATTGTGTGGTAAGAGTGCCTGTCACTATAAAATACCCTGAAATGTTACCATCCTTGTAATGATCTCATGGGTTACTGTCTTTGGAGTACCAAAACTGATTGTGCCATCTGCCATAGGCATTTTAGTGGCCCACACTTGCTCTTGCTTCAGGAGACACCTGCACAGTGCTTTTCCTGGAATCAACCTCAGTATCTTAGTATTGAGTGCCTCAGTCATTGCAGCAGTCCATGTATCTGTTGTTTCTGTAATACTCATATTTGCCTTCAGAGTTTTGAGAGTATTGCCTCTTCTAGGTTTGAGACTTATCAAAGCTGTTTTTGGCAGGATTGCCTGTCCATTTTTATTTGTTTAATCCTTATCTTGAATTCAGTCATGGCCAAAAGAACAATCACTTGTCCCTGTCTTTGTCCTGTACATCATAAGCAGTATCAACTTACTCTCTCACTTAAAGACTTCATTGATGCTATGGGCAGTACTTATAGAATCCTGGCCTATAATTTAATGTATTTAATCCCAGCACTCAGAAGACAGAGGTAAATGGATCTCTGAGTTTGATGTGATCTTTCTGTATGGAGCTCACGTTTTATGGTTCCTGTTTAGAAAAGGTGAAAACTAAGGAGAGGTGGAAGTTTTAGTTAATAATTGCTTTGATATTGATTAACTCATTTGGCAATGGGTGTGTGTGATAGAACAAGGTTAATTGGTGTACACTAAGTTATATTTAGGATAAGTAGGTTAAACATCTGTAAATGACTATAGATAGCTATAAAGTATTAAAAAGCTAGAAGATTTTGAATGTTTCACCAAAAATAAAAAAAAAAATAAAAAATTGAAGCAATAGATATGCTTACTCTGGTATAATATTTCACAATGTAGACATCTATTAAAACATCATTTTGGGGCTGGATGGATGGCTCATTGGTTAGGAGCACTGGCTGCTTTTCGACAGGATCTAGTTTTAGTCCCCAGCACCCATATGGCAGCTCACAGCTATCTCTCATTGAGTGCTAGGGAACCTGACACTCTTGTGTAGCCTACATGGGCACTGCATTCATCTGATACATACACATACATGCAAGCAAAACCACCATACACATAAAATGTTTTTTATCAAATCACATTGCACTCCAAATGTATGTAGAGTTTAGTTGTCATTTACAGTAAAAGTAAATGCATAAATAACAGGATAAAGTTGGCTGTGGGCTCTATGTGAACTGTATCTTTTCAATTTTTTTTATAAATCTGAAAGTATTATAAAGTAAAATATCTGTTTAAATCAATTTTTATCTTTTTTCCAAACTTAGATTAATCGTTTTCTAGTTTCTTCTTGATTGGCCATACTTTATTTCATCGTCCATTGATAAAATTAGAATGTAAAAGTATACAGTTGTAATTTTGAAAGTCCCTGAGAGTCAGAAACTATTGGATTGGATTTTTCTTGACTTCCTTCCTTCCTTCCTTCCTTCCTTCCTTCCTTCCTTCCTTCCTTCCTTCCCTCCCTCCCTCCCTCCCTCCCTCCCTCCTTCCCTCCCTCCCTCCCCCCTCCTCCTCTTCCTCCTCCTCCTCCTCCTCCTCCTCCTCTTCCTCCTCCTCCTCCTTCTTCTTCTTCTTCTTCTTCTTCTCTCTCTCTCTCTCTCTCTCTCTCTCTCTCTCTTCTTGTCAGGGTCTTGTGTAGAACTGGCTGTCCTAGAACTCACTCTGTAGACCAGGCTGGCCTCAAACTCAGAAATCTGCCTGCCTCTGTCTCCCTAATGCTGGGATTAAAGGTGTGTGCCACCACTGCCCAGGTCTTCTCTTCACTTACTTACAGGCTCAGATTAGGCTGCTCTTCATTTTGGGTAGCCCCAGTGGCTAAGTGAGAATGTTTTCCTGAGGGTCTATATAAATGGGCTGCTAGTGTTCTCATGGAATTTTGGTATAGGGCCTCACAATGAGCTCCCTTCACCTTGTAGCAGGCCCAGTTCTTGTCTCTTTGACCATATGCTGCCACCATCAGCCTACATATCAGGATAATATGTCTTTGTCTATACACTCTCCATTTCTTTTATTTATTTATGTGGGGGTGGAGCAGCACATGTCATGCTGTACTTGTGGAAATTAGAAGACGACCTGTGGGATACTAAGAATGAACTAAAGTTGTCAGCTTTGTCCTCAAGTCACTTCATACACTGAATCGTCCGGCCCATCCTTTTCTTACTATCGTATTATCTGTTTGTTTGGTTTTTTTTAAGACTATCATTATATAAGTGTGGTGTAGGACTGAATTTCTTATATGATCTTAACAGCTGATTGCTCTCAAGTAGATGTCATTCATAAGCCTGCTTTCTCATCTGTAGAATAAGAACATTGAACTGAATGAGGTTTTGATCATAGATTAGTAACTCTTTTCTTGGTGTGTGTGTCTGCACATGCATGAGTGCATTCCAACACATATTATGTGCAAATCCAACCAAGCGAGAAGGGTGTGATGATTTTAGAATATTGACCCCTAAATTTAGGGAAAGGATCTAATTGGAGCACAGAAAAGACAAAATATGAGGAAAGCAAGATAAGTATTAAAAGCAAGATAAGCATTAATAGTTGTTAGTATTTCTCAGTATTTTCCAGAATATCACACTTTATGTTTAATAGGTTAAAGGTTTAGCCTTGAGATATTTGGTATGTAGAAGAAAGCTGTAGTTAGCTTTTTTTTTTTTTTTTTTTTTTTTTTTTTTTAACAATTCTTGGTTAAATGTACAGTTTAAATTTTTCTTAGCAGGATTAGGAGAATGTTTTTATTCTTAGGAAATACACACTGAAATATTAAAGAATAAAGGACTACATACTCAGGAGGTTTCAATAATATGTAAATATATAATAAGTATCAACATATTTATATATATATATTCTTTTTTATGTCAACATATGATCCTGGATTCTTAGTGTTATCATTTGCGTTGTTGCTCAAATTGACTCATCTATGGTTAATGGTCACACTCTTATATAGTGTTTCTATACTGTCTTAATTTCAAATGAAAGGCAACTGAGAACTTGTGATGGTGTGAATTATCATTGATTTAAATGACCAGTTTTGCTTATCTTGAAAATTGAAGTTTCATGAATGAGTTATCTTTTTTCATTTTTTTATAGAGTCAAGGTGAATTTTGGGACATGGCCACTGCTTCACCAAGATCTGACACTAGTGATATCCACAGTGGAAGGTTACAGTTAAAGGTAACGGGTAAGTGATTTTAATAATAATGTAGCATTGTGATGGTTAGATGAAATTGGATTTTGCATGCATAATTAGGCAAATATATTTCATAAGTGATGCTCTTGAGACATATACAAGAATGCTGGACTAACGTTAGGCAGCACTGGGATTTAGTGTCTTGCCTTCCTTCATATTCTGTCTATTCTTTTTTCCTTGCCTTGACTTTATCATTGTTTAGTCTATGTTTTTGAAGTAAAAATCACTTTGTAAAATCCATGATCTTGATTTCACAATAACTTGAACAATAAAAAAAAAAAAATACTACTTCAGAAGACAGATCTAGAGGAACCAGAACTTGTCTTAGGTATGGGGATGTTGGTTGGGGTCCTTTTTACCCCATTTTTGATCCTGGAGATTGAAGCCAGGGCCTTGCTCATGCTAAGCAAGCATTCCACTACTGAACATTTTTTTTTTAATTATCAGATAACATCATGCCAAGTCCCTCCACTGTAGTGTGGCCGTTGTCTATCTGCAAACTGAGAGAATCCATTACTCCTTTATTTTTGCATATTCATTCCTTTAAAGCCAAGAGCCCATGAATAACTGAATGATCAGACTGCCAGCTTTGGATGGCATCACATTAGCTGTAGAGCTTTTATTCTGTTGCTTTCTAGGAGCAGGAAGTGTCTTACAGTCTTTCACAAATTGGAAGCTTAGCTGGGTTGGGACTTGCCCTGAGTAGACCCCTCCCTTTCTCTAGTGCTAAGTAGGAGGCTTCTTGCTAATGATGTTAATCTCCCTGTCTCTTTCAACACAAGCCCTGGCATCACTGGATCTCCTGTTGTTCTTTTTCTCTCCAAACTGCAGTTTACATTTCTTTCTGCCCATTTGCTCTTTTTCATTGTAGTTCTGAATAAGCATTGTAAATAATAATCACATCACAGATTCATAATTATGCTACTTTGAAATTGACTCTGTTAAGGAAATTAGCCAATTACTGTTTAATTTTTGCCTCAAGCAAGTTCTTAGGACAAAAGGTAAAAAGCAGATAGATTCTTTGCCAGAATTTCACACAAATGGCTATATGCCTAATTGGTTAGTGTTGTTCCTCTCTGAAACAGCTTTTGAGAAGGCTTTCATTGTCTGCATTGTGCTTAGCACTGCTGTCTTCTGAGCTCCTGCTAGGATGGCCCATTCAACTCTGCATACAGTGTTCAACTGCTTTTTTAGTCCCAAAGCTCCCAGCTTTTCTACATTTCTCCAAAAACCACTTGGTTTAGTTCTTCACAGCAACAGTTGACTCTCTGGTACTAACTTCTGTGTCACTGATCTCTTGCGGTGATAAAACACTCTGACCAGGGAAACATACCGAGAAAACAGTTTATTTGGGCTTATGGTTACTGAGAGTAAGAGTCCATTGTAGTGAGGAAGGAAAACATGGCAGCAAGTGGCAGTTGTGGCATCAGGAGAAGGAAGCTGAGAGTGTGTATCTTCACATACAAGTACAAAGCAAAGAGAACTAGTTTTCTTGAGTTTTTTTTGAGTCAAGGTCTTACTTTGTAGCTCATATCGCCTGGAACTAACTGTAGCCAAAGCTAGCTTTGACTTTGAGATCCTCCTGCTTCAGTTTCCCAAGTACTGGGACGACAGGCATGTCCTACTACCATATCCATAGTAATGTTTTTTTTCTCTCTGTAGAGCCCAGGGTGGCTTCTTGATCCTCCTTCAGCCCCTTCAGCATTGGAATTACATGTGTGTGCCCCTGTGCCCATGTATCTTCTCTATTTGTTTCTGATCTGTAGTTGATTGAGGGGACAGATATACAAGAACAGTGTGTGGTGGGCATAGCCCTGTGATATGGTGCTTTACTGGTATATCTGAGGTATTGGTTTTCATCTCAGGGCCTGAAAAAAGCAACCAGACACCAACCAATATATATCCTGGAAACAGAAAATAGTCATCTAAAAGTTAAACAGAAGGTAGCCCACTCTGATGTGGTAACTTACCATATCACAAACAGCAAGTATGATAGCATTCAGAGATAATAATTTTCAGTTTTGTAGATTTTAAGATTTCTAATGTGAAAGGATCAGAAGCAAAGTTTGCAAGGCATATAAAGAGTATGTGGCTAAAAGAATAGGTAATTATATATGTATGTATGTGTAATTGTATATATATAATTTATCATTTTTGAAGCTATTGTGTTTTATAGTATCTTCATTATATTTTAAAATATACTGATTTTTATATTTATTTATGTTCATGCACATATATGCACCATGATACATGTACAGGTCATAAAATGGCCTGTGGGTGTCACTCTCTATTATTTGGGTTCAAGGGATTGAACTCATCATTGCACTTGGTTGCAAGTGCCTTTACCCACAGAGCTTCCTCAGTGGCCCTTCATGTCATTTAAGTTATGAATGTGTTTAGCATTTGTGATGTACACTATGGGTGATCGTCTCAAGTATTTAATTGTATATGGCCTAAACAGGTTTTTCTTGTTTATTTCAAGTGTTATCACCTTACTTGTTCTATTCATATTTCTTACATCACTCTCACTGTCTAGGTATTTTTCTCTTTATAGTACAAAAATTTGAAGAAACCGTAGGTCATATTTTATGTTGACGTTTCTGTTGTTGTCTATTTTCTTTCACTCTTTATTTGAATTTGAGCCCACCATTTTTCTCTGTGCCCACCCTAAACACTCAAACTTTGAGTGTTTTTGTTGAAAAATTATATATTAATTGAAGATGATTTTAAAGCTTTTATTTTAAAATTCCCAAATTGAAGAATATATCAAGCCATTTCTTCCTCATTCAACTTTTAATTTTAATTTTCCTGTGGATCACATAACATTTGCTATTAAATGTTTCTAGGGACTTTACTGTTGATTAAGGACTCCCCCATCCCATGCCTGCAAATTGTCAATATTTACATAGTGTTACTGTGAAGGCTATTTTGAATATAACAACAAATGTAAATCAGTAAATGGGATTTATCCTATGTTTTCATCAATTAGAACTCCTGTTTGAAATAGGAGCATTCAGTTGATTTAAAAACCTAATCACTGATTTTATATGTACTATTGAGCTGTGTTACAAATTTTTATGAGAGTAAAGAATATATTTAAAAACCAATTGGCGGGAGGAGTCTGTTACTGTATCAGCTTTAGTGTTACCAAGCACTTTGCCCCGGTACACTGTGGGCATGTTTTGAGTGGGTCTGCAGTTAACTCATTATTAATGGCATAGGCTCAGTAACCGTGTTGGACCCCGGGGATTTGCTGCTGCTGATAGTGCTTTGCATGCCTTCACTCACCAATCCTAAGAACCGGGTATTATTGTCCCCCTGTTTTTCAGGTGAGAAAATGGAGGGGCAGAGCCGTTAATTGACCTCCTTCAGGTCAGGATTCTAGTGATGCAAAGTTAAAACATGAACCCAGACATATTACACTTGTATGCTTTTATTATGATCCTGTGCTGCCTTCTCTTCCTTCTCTTTACGTACAATGTGTGGATAGATAGGATGTGTATGGATCCAAAGGATAACTTTTATTTGGAGTGAAAGCTTCTGAGTGGGGAGTTTCCCTTGGTGGTGAACTTAGAGCAATTGGAACGTCTTGGATGGGAATGAGCTTCATGGAGACCCTCATAGAAGCACTTGAGACATAATGCCGAACATTGTTGCACTCTGTTATCTTTTTAACAAATGTTAGCTTATAATCTTTTTTGTTATTCTTTACATATTAATAGGGGTAATTATTTCTGAGTCTTCACCTCTGACAAGTCACTTTCACTTTGTATGTCATTGGTTTGTTTGTCTAATCGCTCTCAGTAGAATAGAAGCTTATGTTGTATTCTTTCTCATCTTAATGATTCATGTGTATGACACAGGGTCTTTTCCTTTGTCACCTCAGATCCAGAATGGTTACAGTGACTTGGTTATAGAAGGGACTGTGACATGTTTTGCTGCTTGGTACTCAGTAATTTACCCTGAAAATGTACAGTTCTGTGTTTGTTATACCAGTTGCAATCATTAATGGCACATGTTTAATTAATGAATTCTTTCGTAATCAGATACATTTTTTTTGTGTGAAACTACTTTTTTGTGTAAACATTTTTTTGTGTGTAAAACATTAAATAATTTCTAATAAATGAACCACAGATATATAATGAGCACTATCTAGATGCAGACATTTATTTTTCTCTCAATCCTTGGTACAGTTTGAAATTATATTTAAATAGTAGGTAAAAGTAGAAACTATCCAAGTATGGTAGTGCATGCCAATGACCCCTGCACGTGCAAGACAAGGGAGGCTAGTGAATTTAAGTTTAGCATGGGTTATATAGGGAGAACTTTATCTAAAATATACATCAATATATGTTACTAGATATGCAAATATCAGATCTGCTGTGTCTGATAGGAGTATAAAATAATAGAAATATTATATCCAAGACAAATTAAAACATGTTCACAGCAAAACTTGCTCATAAGTGTTTATGGAAGTCCTAGACACAACAGCTACAAAGTAATTTAAATGTCTGTCAACTGACAGATAAATAAAATGTGGTATATCAATAATGGACTAGTATTTAGAAGAAAAAGGAGTGAAGTATTGAGGCGTGGTACAATACTGATGAGACCTGAAAACCTGTTAGGTGAAAGAGCCCACAACACAGACATTTCAGAACAGGCAATCTATAGAGACAGAATAGGGACATGGAGGAAAATGGAAAATACTACTTAATGGTAAAGTAACAAAATATCTTACAGTCAATTTGGATATGTTTGTACATGTCTGGATCTATTAAAATGAAGCATCCTATTCTAATAGATGTATTTATCAGTAAGTCGGCTACTGAGAAATTAGATGGTTTTAGAGATTAGTATCTTCTCCTTTTGCCATTAAGATATATGCTAGAGGTGGAAGGACACTTCTGTTTTTATTGGTTTTCTAGTAGGTATTGCTCTTTTTTGTCTTTTTGGTTTCTCGTGTGTGTCTGTTTGTGTTTGTGTGTCTGTGTGTCTATGTGTTTACATATACTCACCAGTAATTATCATTTTCTATTAGTTTCTAGTGCCAAACTAAAAAGAAAAAAGAACTGGTTTGGAACAGCAATATATACTGAAGTCATTGTAGATGGAGAAGTTAAGAAAACAGCAAAATCCAGTAGTTCCTCTAATCCAAAATGGGACGAGCAGCTGATTGTGTGAGTATCATGTCGTAAGAATAGAAAAATCACATGTTCTATGTTTTGTATTTTGTAGATTTCACGTAGTGAAGCTTTTTTCTTTATCTAAGAAAGAATTTTGCATCTGAAGAATTTTTTTTATCATTTTTCTCATAGAGGATGGATAGTAATTTGTGTTTTTATTTTATAGACAATTATGTTTACTTAGCCTTTTTTCTGATTGCTTTGAATAGAAATAAAGTCAGCCATTCTTAAATTTGGCATTTTGAAGTATAAATTTGGCACATGAAGTATAAATTTGAATGTAGTAGAAACATTATAACTAGTGTCAGCCATTCTGAAAAGGTTTAGAAATGTGTTCCCAGGGGAGAGGATTTTCTGAGGTCTCAGTAAGGTTCTGAGTGATGCATAGCTCAGTGGTTGCTAACTACAATAATCCTAAAGTAGTTATCAAGGCCACAATGTATTTGAAAATATTTGTTATTTTCATTTCTGATCCAGGTTACTGTTTTATACAGTATTGAATTCAATTCATGGTTTTAGAAAAATAATAATTAATATAAATAACTTAGAAGAGTTAGCACACACAGCGATGACATGTTTATTTTTGTTACAATGTTATTCATGCAGAAATGTGACCCCACAGACCACCTTGGAGTTCCGAGTTTGGAGTCACCACACTTTAAAGGCAGATGCTCTATTAGGAAAAGCAACAGTGGACTTGAAACAAGTGCTGTTAACACACAACAGAAAATGTAAGTGGCTTTCGAATCTCTGACTCTTCATACATCATTTAAGAGACTTTAAACACCTCTTTCTAAAGTCCAGAAGTGAAGTACACTTTGTAGTATTGTGCTTATAAAGCACTTATAATTGCCAGTGGTTGCTTTTAGAACTGTGTTGTAGGAAATATTTTCCTACCCTTTGTTTATGCTGTAGATCATCTAGAGTACTTCGATACCAGTTGTCATCAGTCATTTATTATTACTTGTTTACTTAGACCTGATTCAAGTATGGTGGTATATGCCTCGACTTCCAGGAGTCAGCAGGCTGAGGCAGAGGAATTGTGATGTCCAGGCTGGCCTAGGGTGAATGAATAAATAGCATCCCGCTCTCCTCCCGCCTCCAACAGGAGAACCCCTCCCCTGTGAGTGCTGGGGCCCAGACCCAGGTCCTTGTGCAAGCCAGGCTGGGACTTTCCCCTTCACTGTTTCTCTGGCCCTTGAGCATATTCTTATTTTCCTTAACAGTGATATCTTTTTTGGATTAAATATTCTAGTGTTAAAATTTTCAGTGATAATCAGTTCATTGTTAAAAGTATGGAGAAATGAGAAATCACAGAAGACTATAGAAATGATAATTCTATCCAAAGATAACCACTCAGCAATTTGTTCTCCTTTCTTGTTCTTAAGCATACTTTTCCCCTGAGCTTATCATCTACTGCTCTTAAAAAAAAAAATCAACAGAATACTATGAGTGCCAGGTCTCCATGATTGAAAATGTTCTAGCATTGTGGTTTCTAAAGTAGCTCAGACTATAGTGACGTTAAGCCTCTTGTCAGTATATACAAACCTTTCCGTGTATATGCATGGATTTATAATTACTTTAGGAAGGCTTTGTGAATTTTATCAAATCTCAAATTATGTGATTCACTGAAGATACAAAATCCAGAATTGTAGTTGGTGGTTATTTTTCAAGGGAATACTTCATAAGCTTGAGGGAACTGATCCTTGATCTGGTCCCCAGGTGATAGCGGGGTTCTCTCTTCAGAGGTGGAAATGTTACAGTAGGAATAATTGAAGACATTTTCTGGTTAATAGAACCTCTGACCTGGGTGTATCAGTTGGATCTGCCAATCGCCTTGCCAAGGCACCACCCCCCAGGAAGAAGGGGCTCACCTCTAGGAGGATGGGCTTGCCTTACTGAACTCCTTTAATAGGATACAGTACTTTTCCCTCCCAGAATTCCTGCTCCCACACAGCTCTTCCAAGCTAATATTCAATTTCCATGAGGTTTGTTAAGTCTGCTCTCCTTTGCAGCTTTTGCTTTTTGTTCTTTCTCTTTATTTTGGATGTTGTCAGAACCTACGGATCCTTTCTCATACCTTGGGCTCTTATGTCCTTTCTCTAAACCTCCTTTCCACCATGTCGTTGCCTGATACCAGGAGGCAGAGACCTCCATGCTTATAATGCAGACACCATGACCTTTCCCTTCTTGCCTCCATTCTTCAACTATGGGCAACTGTTGATATTTATAAAATGCTTGCCCTGGGCTGTTTTATCTATTAAACTCTAATAATATTGTCCCCTAGTTTCATATTACAAGAAAAAAGAACAAAAACAAAAGGAAGTTCCTTCTGAAAATTCTCATATAATTGAAAGTTTTTGATACATTTGATATGTTTTTTGAAAACAAGTTTTAAGGAAGAAAATGTGATACCTGTGGTTTATGGTAATTTAATTATCTGTCATTGCATGACTTACTTTTGCCTGGCCATTTGGCCTGGTACAGAAATTAGAAGGCTTTTCAATTGTATAGTATCTTACCTGGATATCATTATCTATGTCCCTATTGCACATTTAGATTGTTTCTAACTCTGTTCTGAACTTAGTCTGTACTCAGCACCCCCTCCTATATAAATATTCAGTCACTTAACCTCCATGTAAAGGAATCTGTCTTATGCAGACATCTAAGAAACTTGTAATGTCAGTGTGATTTGAGATAAAACCCTCGTAAATTGCATAAATTTAGCTATCTGGTTGATCTACATGAACAGAATGTGTTTACATGAAAAATATTTTATAAACATTTCGATTGTAAGTGGAGGCCTTTAGAAAAATACAGCAGCCCTTCCGCTCGACTCGAGACTCGAGCCCCGGGCTACCTTGCCAGCAGAGTCTTGCCCAACACCCGCAAGGGTCCACACAGGACTCCCCACGGGACCCTAAGACCTCTGGTGAGTGGATCACAGTGCCTGCCCCAATCCAATCGCGCAGAACTCGAGACTGCGGTACATAGGGAAGCAGGCTACCCGGGCCTGATCTGGGGCACAAGTCCCTTCCGCTCGACTCGAGACTCGAGCCCCGGGCTACCTTGCCAGCAGAGTCTTGCCCAACACCCGCAAGGGTCCACACGGGACTCCCCACGGGACCCTAAGACCTCTGGTGAGTGGACCACAGTGCCTGCCCCAATCCAATCGTGCGGAACTTGAGACTGCGGTACATAGGGAAGCAGGCTACCCGGGCCTGATCTGGGGCACAAGTCCCTTCCGCTCGACTCGAGACTCGAGCCCCGGGCTACCTTGACAGCAGAGTCTTGCCCAACACCCGCAAGGGCCCACACGGGACTCCCCACGGGACCCTAAGACCTCTGGTGAGTGGAACACAGCGCCTACCCCAATCCAATCGCGTGGAACTTGAGACTGCGGTACATAGGGAAGCAGGCTACCCGGGCTTGATCTGGGGCACAAACCCCTTCCACTCCACTCGAGCCCCGGCTACCTTGCCAGCTGAGTCGCCTGACACCCGCAAGGGCCCACACAGGATTCCACACGTGATCCTAAGACCTCTAGTGAGTGGAACACAACTTCTGCCAGGAGTCTGGTTCGAACACCAGATATCTGGGTACCTGCCTTGCAAGAAGAGAGCTTGCCTGCAGAGAATACTCTGCCCACTGAAACTAAGGAGAGTGCTACCCTCCAGGTCTGCTCATAGAGGCTAACAGAGTCACCTGAAGAACAAGCTCTTAACAGTGACAACTAAAACAGCTAGCTTCAGAGATTACCAGATGGCGAAAGGCAAACGTAAGAATCCTACTAACAGAAATCAAGACCACTCACCATCATCAGAACGCAGCACTCCCACCCCACCTAGTCCTGGGCACCCCAACACAACCGAAAATCTAGACCCAGATTTAAAAACATTTCTCATGATGATGATAGAGGACATCAAGAAGGACTTTCATAAGTCACTTAAAGATTTACAGGAGAGCACTGCTAAAGAGTTACAGGCTCTTAAAGAAAAGCAGGAAAACACAGCCAAACAGGTGATGGAAATGAACAAAACCATACTAGAACTAAAAGGGGAAGTAGACACAATAAAGAAAACCCAAAGCGAGGCAACGCTGGAGATAGAAACCCTAGGAAAGAGATCTGGAACCATAGATGCGAGCATCAGCAACAGAATACAAGAAATGGAAGAGAGAATCTCAGGTGCAGAAGATTCCATAGAGAACATCGACACAACAGTCAAAGAAAATACAAAATGCAAAAGGATCCTAACTCAAAACATCCAGGTAATCCAGGACACAATGAGAAGACCAAACCTACGGATAATAGGAATTGATGAGAATGAAGATTTTCAACTTAAAGGGCCAGCTAATATCTTCAACAAAATAATAGAAGAAAACTTCCCAAACATAAAAAAAGAGATGCCCATGATCATACAAGAAGCATACAGAACTCCAAATAGACTGGACCAGAAAAGAAATTCCTCCCGACACATAATAATCAGAACAACAAATGCACTAAATAAAGATAGAATATTAAAAGCAGTAAGGGAGAAAGGTCAAGTAACATATAAAGGAAGGCCTATCAGAATTACACCAGACTTTTCACCAGAGACTATGAAAGCCAGAAGAGCCTGGACAGATGTTATACAGACACTAAGAGAACACAAATGCCAGCCCAGGCTACTATACCCGGCCAAACTCTCAATTACCATAGATGGAGAAACCAAAGTATTCCACGACAAAACCAAGTTCACACAATATCTTTCCACGAATCCAGCCCTTCAAAGGATAATAACAGAAAAGAAGCAATACAAGGACGGAAATCACGCCCTAGAACAACCAAGAAAGTAATCATTCAACAAACCAAAAAGAAGACAGCCACAAGAACAGAATGCCAACTCTAACAACAAAAATAAAAGGGAGCAACAATTACTTTTCCTTAATATCTCTTAATATCAATGGACTCAATTCCCCAATAAAAAGACATAGACTAACAGACTGGCTACACAAACAGGACCCAACATTCTGCTGCTTACAGGAAACCCATCTCAGGGAAAAAGACAGACACTACCTCAGAGTGAAAGGCTGGAAAACAATTTTCCAAGCAAATGGACTGAAGAAACAAGCTGGAGTAGCCATTTTAATATCGGATAAAATCGACTTCCAACCCAAAGTTATCAAAAAAGACAAGGAGGGACACTTCATACTCATCAAAGGTAAAATCCTCCAAGAGGAACTCTCAATTCTGAATATCTACGCACCAAATGCAAGGGCAGCCACATTCATTAGAGACACTTTAGTAAAGCTCAAAGCATACATTGCACCTCACACAATAATAGTGGGAGACTTCAACACACCACTTTCTTCAAAGGACAGATCGTGGAAACAGAAACTAAACAGGGACACAGTGAAACTAACAGAAGTTATGAAACAAATGGACCTGACAGATATCTACAGAACATTTTATCCTAAAACAAAAGGATATACCTTCTTCTCAGCACCTCACGGGACCTTCTCCAAAATTGACCATATAATTGGTCACAAAACAGGCCTCAATAGATACAAAAATATTGAAATTGTCCCATGTATCCTATCAGACCACCATGGCCTAAGACTGATCTTCAATAACAACATAAATAATGGAAAGCCAACATTCACGTGGAAACTGAATAACACTCTTCTCAATGATACCTTGGTCAAGGAAGGAATAAAGAAAGAAATTAAAGACTTTTTAGAGTTTAATGAAAATGAAGCCACAACGTACCCAAACCTATGGGACACAATGAAAGCATTTCTAAGAGGGAAACTCATAGCGCTGAGTGCCTCCAAGAAGAAACGGGAGACAGCACATACTAGCAGCTTGACAACACATCTAAAAGCCCTAGAAAAAAAGGAAGCAAATTCACCCAAGAGGAGTAGACGGCAGGAAATAATCAAACTCAGGGGTGAAATCAACCAAGTGGAAACAAGAAGAACTATTCAAAGAATTAACCAAACGAGGAGTTGGTTCTTTGAGAAAATCAACAAGATAGATAAACCCTTAGCTAGACTCACTAAAGGGCACAGGGACAAAATCCTAATTAACAAAATCAGAAATGAAAAGGGAGACATAACAACAGATCCTGAAGAAATCCAAAACACCATCAGATCCTTCTACAAAAGGCTATACTCAACAAAACTGGAAAACCTGGACGAAATGGACAAATTTCTGGACAGATACCAGGTACCAAAGTTGAATCAGGATCAAGTTGACCATCTAAACAGTCCCATATCACCTAAAGAAATAGAAGCAGTTATTAATAGTCTCCCAACCAAAAAAAGCCCAGGACCAGATGGGTTTAGTGCAGAGTTCTATCAGACCTTCAAAGAAGATCTAATTCCAATTCTGCACAAACTATTTCACAAAATAGAAGTAGAAGGTACTCTACCCAACTCATTTTATGAAGCCACTATTACTCTGATACCTAAACCACAGAAAGATCCAACAAAGATAGAGAACTTCAGACCAATTTCTCTTATGAATATCGATGCAAAAATCCTCAATAAAATTCTCGCTAACCGAATCCAAGAACACATTAAAGAAATCATCCATCCTGACCAAGTAGGTTTTATTCCAGGGATGCAGGGATGGTTTAATATACGAAAATCCATCAATGTAATCCATTATATAAACAAACTCAAAGACAAAAACCACATGATCATCTCGTTAGATGCAGAAAAAGCATTTGACAAGATCCAACACCCATTCATGATAAAAGTTTTGGAAAGATCAGGAATTCAAGGCCCATACCTAAACATGATAAAAGCAATCTACAGCAAACCAGTAGCCAACATCAAAGTAAATGGAGAGAAGCTGGAAGCAATCCCACTAAAATCAGGGACTAGACAAGGCTGCCCACTTTCTCCCTACCTTTTCAACATAGTACTTGAAGTATTAGCCAGAGCAATTCGACAACAAAAGGAGATCAAGGGGATACAAATTGGAAAAGAGGAAGTCAAAATATCACTTTTTGCAGATGATATGATAGTATATATAAGTGACCCTAAAAATTCTACCAGAGAACTTCTAAACCTGATAAACAGCTTCGGTGAAGTAGCTGGATATAAAATAAACTCAAACAAGTCAATGGCCTTTCTCTATACAAAGAATAAACAGGCTGAGAAAGAAATTAGGGAAACAACACCCTTCTCAATAGTCACAAATAATATAAAATATCTTGGCGTGACTCTAACTAAGGAGGTGAAAGATCTGTATGATAAAAACTTCAAATCTCTGAAGAAAGAAATTAAAGAAGATCTCAGAAGATGGAAAGATCTCCCATGCTCATGGATTGGCAGGATCAACATTGTAAAAATGGCTATCTTGCCAAAAGCAATCTACAGATTCAATGCAATCCCCATCAAAATTCCAACTCAATTCTTCAACGAATTGGAAGGAGCAATTTGCAAATATGTCTGGAATAACAAAAAACCTAGGATAGCAAAAAGTCTTCTCAAGGATAAAAGAACTTCTGGCGGAATCACCATGCCAGACCTAAAGCTTTACTACAGAGCAATTGTAATAAAAACTGCATGGTACTGGTATAGAGACAGACAAGTAGACCAATGGAATAGAATTGAAGATCCAGAAATGAACCCACACACCTATGGTCACTTGATCTTCGACAAGGGAGCTAAAACCATCCAGTGGAAGAAAGACAGCATTTTCAACAATTGGTGCTGGCACAACTGGTTGTTATCATGTAGAAGAATGCGAATCGATCCATACTTATCTCCTTGTACTAAGGTCAAATCTAAGTGGATCAAGGAACTTCACATAAAACCAGAGACACTGAAACTTATAGAGGAGAAAGTGGGGAAAAGCCTTGAAGATATGGGCACAGGGGAAAAATTCCTGAACAGAACAGCAATGGCTTGTGCTGTAAGATCGAGAATCGACAAATGGGACCTAATGAAACTCCAAAGTTTCTGCAAGGCAAAAGACACCGTCAATAAGACAAAAAGACCACCAACAGATTGGGAAAGGATCTTTACCTATCCTAAATCAGATAGGGGACTAATATCCAACATATATAAAGAACTCAAGAAGGTGGACTTCAGAAAATCAAATAACCCCATTAAAAAATGGGGCTCAGAACTGAACAAAGAATTCTCACCTGAGGAATACCGAATGGCAGAGAAGCACTTGAAAAAATGTTCAACATCCTTAATCATCAGGGAAATGCAAATCAAAACAACCCTGAGATTCCACCTCACACCAGTCAGAATGGCTAAGATCAAAAATTCAGGTGACAGCAGATGCTGGCGAGGATGTGGAGAAAGAGGAACACTCCTCCATTGTTGGTGGGAGTGCAGGCTTGTACAACCACTCTGGAAATCAGTCTGGCGGTTCCTCAGAAAACTGGACATAGTACTACCGGAGGATCCAGCAATACCTCTCCTGGGCATATATCCAGAAGATGCCCCAACAGGTAAGAAGGACACATGCTCCACTATGTTCATAGCAGCCTTATTTATAATAGCCAGAAGCTGGAAAGAACCTAGATGCCCCTCAACAGAGGAATGGATACAGAAAATGTGGTACATCTACACAATGGAGTACTACTCAGCTATTAAAAAGAATGAATTTATGAAATTCCTAGCCAAATGGATGGACCTGGAGGGCATCATCCTGAGTGAGGTAACACATTCACAAAGAAACTCACACAATATGTATTCACTGATAAGTGGATATTAGCCCCAAACCTAGGATACCCAAGATATAAGATATAATTTGCTAAACACATGAAACTCAAGGAGAATGAAGACTGAAGTGTGGACACTATGCCCCTCCTTAGATTTGGGAACAAAACACCCATGGAAGGAGTTACAGAGACGGAGTTTGGAGCTGAGATGAAAGGATGGACCATGTAGAGACTGCCATAGCCAGGGATCCACCCCATAATCAGCATCCAAACGCTGACACCATTGCATACACTAGCAAGATTTTATTGAAAGGACGCAGATGTAGCTGTCTCTTGTGAGACTATGCCGGGGCCCAGCAAACACAGAAGTGGATGCTCACAGTCAGCTAATGGATGGATCATAGGGCTCCCAATGGAGGAGCTAGAGAAAGTAGCCAAGGAGCTAAAGGGATCTGCAACCCTATAGGTGGAACAACATTATGAGCTAACCAGTACCCCGGAGCTCTTGACTCTAGCTGCATATATATCAAAAGATGGCCTAGTCGGCCATCACTGGAAAGAGAGGCCCATTGGACTTGCAAACTTTATATGCCCCAGTACAGGGGAATTCCAGGGCCAAAAAGGGGGAGTGGGTGGGCAGGGGAGTGGGGGTGGGTGGATATGGGGGACTTTTGGTATAGCATTGGAAATGTAAATGAGTTAAATACCTAATAAAAAATGGAAAAAAAAAAAAAAGAAAAGAAAAATACAGCAGTAGTTTCCTACATACCTTACCCTAGGCAGTCACTACATTTTTGTTCTATTTTGTTTGGAGGTAGGGTCTTACTCTGTAGTAACCAGACTGTCCTTTCAGATCCCCTTGAGAGCTAGAATTATTCTTGTCCTCCTCACCCAGATCTTCAACAAGTGGAGACTGTTTTTCTCATTTCTCTTAAGGCTAGAATCTGATCAAGGTGATGATAGAGTTGTTTTCTTCTGAGACTTCTTCCCTTGACTTGTAGATAGCCATCCTTTCCCCATGTCTTCAGATAGCTTCCCCTTTGCATATGTCTATGTCAGTAAATTGTACCGATAAGGGCAGCACTTGGGAGGCAAAGGCAGACAGATCGATCACTATGAATTCGAGGCCAGCTGTGGACAGAGTGAGTTCCAGGACAACCTGTGCTATATAGAGAGGCCTGTCTCTCAAAACAACAGTGAAAAATAAAATCGAATTGTTTCCACATTGGATAATAAAGTGATCACAGATGAGTTTTAAAGAGTATTGTTTTTCTAAATTATTAACTGACAAATTGTGTTTACAGAGTAAAAAGTCATTTTATGGTTTAGCTATAAAATGAAGTAATCAAAACAAGCTAATTAATCTGTTCAAGTACCCTGTTTTGTGCTATGTTATTACCTTCAGTAATTTCAAACTTTACATAATTACTATACCATAATGTATTTCAAGCATGAAAATCTCATATTTCTTTTGTATATTTGACATGCTATGCTCTTCACAAATTTCTCTCATGCATGAGTAAATTTAATGTAGATTCTGTGGCATGGGAGTTTATCCAAGGGACTTTGCATTTGAATCAGAATAGATTTAATAGGATTTGGCCTTCTGTAAGAACGAAACAATAAACAGTTGTCATGGTGTTTAGTGTTTATGGAGCACCAGCTGTGTCTGATGTGGTGCTTATGCCTCTGCACTGGGTTTGGAGTTCCTTTTATTTCCTTTTTGTTGTTCTTCTTCTTCCATTTTGTAATGAGAACTGAGGAAACTGAGACTTAATGAAGCTTGAATAACGTAGGTGTATATGCCTGGCAAGTGGCAGAGGTGGACTTAGAGGTAACTAAGGTACTTGACTTGCCTCACAATGAAATTGTGCCTCTTCTAAGGATCTTTGTGCTTCTGCTCAGGAGTAAGTGTACCCGGCTGTAGTGAACTTGCAACAGATAGGTAGTTAGTGTGAGCTTGTCCTTTGAAGGCTATGCTGTGCAGAAGCCATGAAGGATGATAGCAACAGTGTGAAGCTTAAGTAGAGTCACTCAGCTAAGCAGGAATAGAGTTATTCCTTTGTCATATATTCAGGATCTACAGATAGTAATACAAGAAATTACTTCTAAATGCTGCCGTCAAGTTCTGAAATACAGCAGTTCTTTAACTGAGGTCTCTCTCTAAAACATGTTTTTGTGCATGACAAATGTTTTTAAATTAGAATTTTCTTTTCTCTAGTAGAAAAAGTGAAAGAACAATTAAAACTTTCCTTGGAAAACAAGAATGGAATAGTGCAAACTGGGGAACTGACAGTTGTCCTTGATGGATTAGTGATTGAGCAAGAGCCTGTAACAAACCGCAGCTCCTCGCCACCCAGTAAGCTGTGCTGATGTGTTTTTAATTTAGATAAAGAAATTTGATGAGAAGTATGTAGAAACTGAGTTGCTTTCTTTCCTGATGTTTAGTAGAAATTCAGCAAAATGGAGATGCCTTACATGAGAATGGAGACCCTGCAACAAGGACAACTCCCAGGTAGAGTGCGTTATCTTATCATTTGGGAAATAAATACTATTAATACTTCCCAAGCATGAGGTTCGTGTTTTTAATTTACTTTATATTTTTGTTAGCTCCAAATTTATGACCCTTCTGCTTCAGTTTCTTGACTGATAGGACTGCATTACTGGGTGGCGGTGGGCGGGTGGTCACAGTGATTTGGAGTTTCCAGTGCAGTTGCGGATGACCCCTAAGTTCTGGTCCTCCTGCTCCTACCACACAAGTGCTGACGTTACAGGTACACATCACACCCAACTTACCAGCTTCCAGTCTTAATTTCAATTTAGTATTTACCATAAAATTTAAAAGTCTAGCCAGGGCTACATCAAAAAACCCTACATCAAAAAATATCAAAAAATATATTAATAAATACAAATTTAAAAGCTTATACATAAGGATGTTATTTGCTGAGTACTTGGGAAAGAAGCTTTAAAATAACAGCTTTATTAATATGTGGCACATAGTAAAATGACTGTTTTGCCATTTTCTGTAAACAGAAATGCTTGTCTTATGTAGCATAATGTTTCAAGTGTTCCCTTATGCTGTGGGATGTGCCAGTGCTTGCTTCCTTACAGAAAATGGCTTTGCACAGTCAGGATTTCCAACGTGCTGGTTCTTAAGTCTGTGGCGTGGGATGGAGCCCTTTCTGATTCATCATCCTCCTGTAGCTCACAAGCTAAATGCCCTACTGATTATGGCCACAGAATTTATCCTGCCATTCATATTTTGTGATGACTGAGAAAGGCTCTCTTAGACTTGACTGCTCAAGGGAACAGGGGAGGTCTGGTGGGGGAGAGCACCCTCTCTGAGGCAATGGGGAGGAGGAATGGGACGAGGAACTGCAAGAAGGGCAAAGGGGAAGGGGGTGTCAATGACGGAAATATAAATAAATAAAAGTTTTAAAAAGAGGCGTTCCTTTGAAGCATGTAAATGGGATGAGAATATATAATTCAAATATGCTGGAGTTAAAAGTCCAAAAATATAAAAATATATTCTTATAAAATTGACTTGGTATATCTGAACTATATAGGGCAAAGTATAACAGAATTAGTCTGTGCCATTGCTAATAATATATTCTTAATTACTTTTGGGTACTACTCATCAAAGCACTTGAACAAGGTAGATACTGTGGCCCATTTACAGTCGGAGACACTTGACAGGCTGAAACAAGAGACTAGCAAGCTTGGTGTGGTCTGGGTAGTTTTAGTGAGAGCCTCTCAAAACAAAAGCTGTGAAAAAGGGTCAAGACTATAACTCCTTGGTAGAGCATTTGCTTACTATGTGCATAGAAATGGGTCTGAGTCAGTACTGCCTTTTGGTTGGAGGCCTAGCTGTTAGTAGTTGAGACATTTCTCCAACCCACCCAGTACTGTTTTAAAAGAAGCTTTTGAAACTATGCTTTTCAAATTGCTTATTTGCCAATAAGTAAACAGTGTCTAGATTATAATTTACACTGAGAAAAATGAATGACCAAACAAGTGTAATAGTTTATAGATTAAAATGTATTACTGTGTGGAGTTTAAATGACTTGAAACCTAATCTGTGTTGAACATAGTTGCTTGTACCTGCAATGCCGACACTTGAGAAGCAGAGGCAAGAGAATGGCGTCAAGTTTGAGGCCGCCCAGAGTTACATGTCAAGTTCTGAGCTAGGCTGGCCAATCTAGGAAGACATGTCTTAAGACAAACGAATCCACCAAAACTATTATTGTTTTCCTATTGGGAACTTTCAATCAGCTTCTCACATTTAGACTTGTAGATCACTGTTTCTGAATGGCCAACGAGTGATTCACCCTTCAGAATTACTTGCAAATTTTGTTCAGATTTTACCTGTCTTCACTATTAAATATATTTCCAAGTTCAGAATTAGTTTGTGGACATTTCATATCACCTCATGAGCCTTTGAAGCTACTTTCAGAGCATTTAAAGTAGGCCAGTATTCTAATTTAAAATACACAATTGGAACAGTACTTGATGGCCTATACACACTCAGCATCCTTGCTTTGTCTGCCAGTGTGGACACTTATCATTGAGGGGAGTATAGTTTCGTGTAGCAACAGCAGGCTCTATCTCTGATCTCTGCTCTAGCACTCCACATGAATGTTAGAAAGTCAGTATTTTTTTTAAATGTAAACTCTGCTGATACTGTTTTAGTATATTTAACTCGTTGAAGTCAGACTTTTTTTTTCTTTTTCAAGGTTGCCTGTTGAAGGTACTATTGGAATTGATAATCATGTATCAACCAATACTGTTGTTCCCAACTCCTGCTGTTCACATGTAGTTAATGGAGAAAACACACCTTCATCCCCGTCTCAGGTTGCTGCCAGACCCAAAAATGCTCCAGCTCCAAAGCCAGTCACATCTGCGCCCACCAGTGACACGGGTAACCCTGACTCTTTGTCCCATTGTTTGAGTGAAAATTAAAGAGCTTTGTGTATTTATACCTCCATTTGCTTTATTATATTATGCTATCATTCTCAATCTTGTTTTATAGTATAAAGTATAAAATTGTAATACTTGAAGGTTTTCCTAAGTTTAAAATTTTCTGAATTAATTAAGAAAGTATGTGAAAAAACAGTTGAGAAATCACATTTTACTAAGAAAGTACTAATGTGATGTAAGATTCTTGGTTTTTAGGCCACATGATACTATTTAATTAGTGATAAAGTATATTTTTGAAAGAACTTGAGTGAATTCATTGATCTGTTAGTAAAAGTTAGAATGTAGAATCTCACGGTCATTTTGATTTGCATTTCCCTGATGACTAAAGATGTTGAACATTTCTTTAAGTGCTTCTCAGTCATTTGTGATTCCTGTTGAGAATTCTCTGTTTAGCTCTGTACCCCATTTTTAAGTGGGTTATTTGTTTTGTTTTGTTTTGTTTTGTGTTTTTGGAGTCTAACTTCCTGAATCTTTTATATGTTTTGGATGTCAGGCCCCTGTTAGATAATAGGGCTAGTGAAGATCTTTGCCCAATTTGTAGGCTGTTGTTTTGTCCTATTGACAGTCTTTTTGCCTTATAGAAGCTTTTCAGTTTCATGAGGTCCCATTCATCAATTCTTGATCTTAGAGCCTGATCCATTGGTGATCTGTTCAGGAAATTTTCTCCTGTACCAATGCATCCAAGGCTCTTTCCCACTTTCTCTTTTATTGGATTCAGTGTATCTGGTTTTATGCTGAGATCCTTGTTCCACTTGGACTAGAGCTTTGTGTGAGGTGATTATAGATCAGTTTGCAATCTTCTACACGAAGCGTGCCAGTTAGATCAGCACCATTTGTTGAAGATGCTTTCTTTTTTCCACTGTATGTTTTTTGTTTCTTTGTCAAAAATCAAGTGTCCATAGTTATGTGGGTTTATTTGTGGGTCTTCAATTCTAGTTCATTGATCAACCTGTCTGGTTTTTTATTAATGGTTTCTTTAACCTGTCTTCAACATATGAATTCTCCCTAGTAGCTAACATTTTACAAGTGTGTGCTGTGATTTGATATCGCTATCAGAAAGTTTTATATTTCCCCAAAGGGAGTATTACACTACTATGGAAGAATTGTCGTAGGAAGACTTTATAAGATTTTTTTTTCTGAAAATATACCATGATATGGACACCACAAAGTGCTCCTTACTTCCAAAAAGACAGATACAGCAGTGAACTTTGTTGCTTATCTTTCATTAGAAAAAGAATGATATGACATGATAAAAAGCCGAGAAAACCTATCTTATGATAAGAAAGAACTTCCTGAGCTCCTGAGCCTAAAAAGTTACTGACATTGGTGGCTTCTGGAGAGTCAGTTTTCTTTAAGGGGGCAGCCCCGCACCTAAGAGTATATGAGAAGCACAAATTGGGCTTAGTAGGTTATTTCTAAAAAGAGAAAAATTGATGACCTAGTGCAGCAGGGAGGGTGCTAGATCTGGGAAGCGTAGAGGGTACATGTGGTCAGCAAACACAGTTTAAGATTCTCGAGGAATTAGTATTTCTAAAAACTCATCCTATAGCTAGGCAAAAATAACACATTTGGAACAGTCAGCTTCCTTTGGGGCCAATCTAAAAGTTAGAAGTTGTAGTCTTACATATATGGTCTGAAGAAATAGATACTGAGAGATCAATATTATTTTATATCAAAACAGGAAAACCAAAGCAAAACAAAAATTTTTTTAAATTTTTGTGTTATTTCCTTATGAACTCTTTCAATAGTATATAAAAATAAAATAGCAAAATAAGAAGTCCAAACCTGTTCATTCACATATTACCAAACTGGTAACTTGTGAGTTTAAGTTTGTTTTATGTTGGCCGATGTTGGACTCAGGAGTTTGAACAAGTTACATCGTTTCTTGCAGTAATTAGATGTCAGTTCCTGTCCACTCAAGGAGTCGGATGACAAAAGTGGGCTTGGCAAGGCCAGTGCAGTGGACAGCATTTGCTCTTACGTTCGAGACATGTTAGCTGTGTGAGGAGGTTACTCAAAGTCTCCACTCCCTTTAGTTAGTGCATGGTTTAATTTTGGGCAAATTTAGATGTTTAAGAAACAGGAAAGAATTAACCTTTGTCAATTAACACTGTAGAATCTCTTGTGTATACTTTGTAGCTCGGTGACTATTTTATATACTCTCTCCATTAAAGATATGTTCATTTTTCACAGTCCTGCAATTTCAGCATGAAAATAAAACACACACATGAGGAATTAGAAATGATAATTCCATCACAAATAATAGCTCTGGCATTTGTGAAATTATAAAGCCAGGGCAGACTTAACAGTAGTTATGCAATAATGGCTACTGAATGCCATTTCCCAGCTCCTCTCAGTCATTCTTTGGTATGTGTACCGGTATTTTCCATTTGTGCTGAAGGAATTAAAGTATACAGCAGTCACAGGAATAACGTCCAGCTCTGTCTGTCAACTGTATACAACCTCCTATCCACATTTAGTCACATAGGGTGAATCAAAAGGATGGTGCTTATCTTTTATATTGGGAGAGGCCTCACAGTATTCTTCCAACCCTTTCACCTCCTGTGACTTTCTTACAAAATAGTGTGACTGTCCTCATTCCATTTACCTTAAGGGACTTCTAGAACCTTTTGTGTTGACAGCAACCACTTAGTTGATGTGTTCAATAGCGTATTCCGTACTTGTAGAATTAATTCATATCTTTCCAAGAAATGGGCGTTACCTGTTCCTTTAAGATGAAGATGCAAGTGGTATCCCTACCCCTTTTGAGGAGGTGGGTGCTGGGTATCATCACGGAGGCCTATAGATAGGAAGTGAACACGTTACCATTGAACTCATTGCTAGTAGCTCTTTTTTCGGTTTGGGACTCTTGACATGAGCTATTGTTACTGGACTTGTGATGATGAATGTGGAGCTCCATATGCTCGCCCATTCACCACCAGGTCTGCAAGCCGAGCTGATGCTTGTGATGCTACTGATGCTCTAGAACTGTGAGCCTGGTAAACCTCTTTCTCCAAGAAAAAAGGTTACTCAGCCTTGTACTTCAAAGCTTCTGAAATCACAAAAGATGTGTGATTTTGTGTGTGTGTGTGTGTGTGTGTGTGTGTGTGCGCGCGCGCGCGTATGTGTTGTAAGTTCATTTGTTAGCAATATTATAGGACTGACAGGAGACTATTTGTACTTTCCACCATGATTGGCTTCTAACCTGTTCAGATATTAGTGTGGTATATAATTCATATGCCATAAAGCTGTTCTAAATTCCAAACTATAAGTTCTGGAATACATTGTCTCCATGGGTTTCAGATAATGGCTGTGGGCCAATACTACGGAGTCCAGAGAAGTGATAAATTCTCACCAGAGGTAGTATTTCCATGAAGGTGATTTTCCCCCTCTTGAGTAAGAAGATTCATTTGAGAAGTTCAGTTGCCATAAATATTTATTATAAATTACATTGAGAAGATGAGACAGTGCAGAATAGACTGAAAAGCGTAGACAACCTGCTAACATGACAAAAGTATCAGAGTTAGCATCTCTCTATATAAAAGGGGGGGCGGTATTCTTAATTAATTACCTTATAACATTTGTAAAGGTTAAATGAGATAATAAATCAAAAAATATCTATCATAGTTCTTGGACAGTGGTATTTAAGAAAAATACTATACTTTTTTCTACTTTAATTCTCTTTATGAAGTGACTTTTTCTAATGAATAATTACTTTTTAATAACAGATAAGTGTGATATGGATCAGACAAATGGATTCTGTAGCTATGTTATACTTTTTTCACTTATTGAGATTTGTAAGTACTGGGAAAACTTGAGAGAAATGTATGGGAATTCCTGAGTACTGGCCTGTACCGGTGTTAAGCCCACATGAAACTATAGTAAGTTACTAGTCAGGAAACTGGCCTTGATACAAACTCAGAGCTTGCCACTGTAAGCAGTTTGGCCTACTTGCTTTGTGCTTGAGTGCATAATTTCTTCAGAAGTGTGGCTCATCCAACTACCACTATATCAGATACAGAGCTGGGTCATTCATACAGAGCGGCCTCACAGTCTTTATTTTTATAGCCATACCCACTCTAAAATGGCTCACCGGTAAGGAAATCACACAGGAAAATAAACATTTTTCATCTGTTGGTTTTTAAAAGTAGTAAAATGGTATCATGATTTATTTATGTTCAAAGAACAAAATATTCAAGACTGTATAACTTATGAAAAAAAGAGATATTTTAATTCTAGCACTCAGGAGGCAGAGGCAGGCTGCCCCAGTTAGTTCAAGGCCAGCCTTGTCTATGTAGTAAATTCTAGGCCAGCATGGCTATACATAGTAGGCATCCTGCCAAGGGGCTTTGGGGAGGAAGAAAGAAAAGAATGCTTAGAGAGAGATTTAGTTTATGACTTTAGTTCAGGACTTTGTAGTCTTGGGGTTCACAATCATCCAGTTCCTTCGGACCTGTGTTGAGGACCTCCTGCTGGATGTTAGCATGGGTGGGGCACATATCAAAGACAAAGGGCATGCAGTGGGACAAGATGTCACAACAACTGGGAGTAAGATTTCATGGTCTATAATCGCGCACTCTCTTAGGAACTGACGTGCTGTCCTGTGAGAACTACCTCAGTCCTTCCAAAGGCAGCAGTTTTTTCTTAAACACATCAGAATTTTATTGCTTGAAAAATGCAGCATATGAAATCACAAGAACATCAAAATTAAAAGTCACTAGGCTTCAAACATATAATACATCATCAAATGCAGTAAAATATTAATTAACCAGAAGTCTGCATCAGAAAGGAAAAGGTATGGAAAATTACCTAAATTGTTTACTTGAGACACATATATTTAAAACAAAATAAAAGAATGTTACAGTACAAATTAGAAAAGCCAAAAGTGACTAACTTATTTCTGTAGACTAAACTACCTGCCTTTGGTACTTAACCTTTTTGAAAAAAACAATTCCTCCTATTTTTTTCTAACACGTCATGGGCATATCGTTGAAATCCATTGAAATAACTTCAACATAAGACATTTGCTTTCAGTGCATAGAGTGTGGTAGTGTCTGTGAGAGGGTCCAGTGTATGTGCTGTAATGGCCTGTTACTTACATTTTGGAAACAGAAAGATGCCACCTTAGATAATATAAGTCATTAAGTTCCTGTGTCAGTTGCCAAACCATTTAAATCTCTGTATTCACCAAGTCCCAGAAGAGATTCTAGCTCCTATGATTTCAATTTGAGAGCTAAGACATGTTTATAAGTATTAGATTTCCTAATATTCATATTTTCCAGTTATAGAAGGGAAATTTATGTACATATTGTTATGCATTTATCAGATATTCTCCCATATAACAAAAAGGATAGTAATTTTGCTGAACGTTTTATATTGAAGTTACTTAAAGGCAGCAGTTCTAATGGCCTAAATACTTCTATCTAAAGAAAAAAATGTTCTATATATGTATTCAAACCATAACAAAGTCATAACATGTGGAATTCAAATATATTAGTATTTCTACCTTTTTTCTAATTTATTTGAAAGGATTGTTACCTGAAAATCTTAGTGGATAAATAAAGATAATGTTTATAAAGACAAATCAAACTGGAGGCAGGTATGACATGCCTGGAGACCTAGCTACTTGGATAAGGACAACTAGGAGGATTTCCTCAGTCTAGAACTTAAGGGTCTGAACTGAGCTGAGGTAGATACTATAAAATTCTCATATATGTGTTCCTCCTACTGTATTTAGAGCTTTCCAGTGGCATGGGGTACTTGTTACAGCCAGCAAACCATTATGAGTAAATTGTTGTGACCAAAATGTTCACACACACACACACACACACACACACACACACACATATATCAAACTAATTTAATAATGAAGAGTGACAATGAGTTGTCACATATATAACCAGAAACTATAGAACAGTATCACTTTGAAAGCAGTATCAGATAGAAACACTGTACAGAAATGTACAATTTAATTAAATTTCATTTCTTGTGGCATACTAGTTATGTGGGTTCTGAGAAGTGCATATTGTCATTTCAATGCTGTACTAGAGTCTCTTGAATTGTAAGCAATTAGGAATAAAGATTCAATTCACATTTTGTTCAGGCTTTCAGTGTGGTCATAAGTTTTGAACTCGTTTGGGTTGAGACGAGATCAGTAGAATGTATGATGGTTTGATAGAAAGCAGCCCAGTCATTTTCTGTCTTAGCTCTGCTGTGCATTTCTACCAAGAAGGAATGACAATTGTTCTTCATTGGTACAAGCATTTCTGTTTAAGCAGTTACGTTTTCTAACCTTTTCACCTAAAGGCATTTTTATCTATACCTAAGTAATTTTATTTCTATAAAACCTTAGTATTTACCATGTTGGTCCATGCCTATAATCCCAAACGCTTGGTGGGATTGCAATTCCCAGATCTGCCTGGAGTAAAGACAAGCAAGTCAACATCAAAAACAAACACTGTGAGGGTTTGTGTATCCTCAGACCAGGGAGTGGCACCATTTGGAGGTGTGGCCTTGTTGGAATAGGTGTGACCTGGTTGGAGTAGGTGTGACACTGTGAGTGTGGGCATAAGATCCTCACCCTAGTTGTCTGGAAGTCAGTCTTCCACTAGCAGCCTTTGGATGAAGACGTAGAACTCTCAGCTCTGCCTGTGCCGTGCCTGCCTGGATACTGCCATGCTCCCACCTTGATGATAATGATCTGAACCTCTGAACCTGTAAGCCAGCCCCAATTAAATGTTGTTTTTATAAGACTTGCCTTGGTCATGGTGTCTGTTCACAGCAGTAAAACCCTAACTAAGATAAACACCAACTCTTAATATTCTGCTTTCTGATAGAACTTCATTATGATGTTGGCTGAACTTAAGGTCCTTCATTCTGCCAATATGTATGTATGTATGTATGTATGTATATGTATATGTATATGTATATGTATATGTATATGTATATGTATATGTATATGTATATGTATATGTATATGTATTTGGTTTTTCGAGATAGGGTTTCTCTGTATAGCCCTGGCTGCCCTGGAACTCACTCTGTGGACCAGGCTGGTCTCGAACTCAGAAATCCACCTGCCTCTGCTTCCCGAGTGCTGGGATTAAAGGTGTGCACCACCACGCCCAGCTTTATAATTATATTTAATGTATTATTTCTCATTTCTGGTCATTTACTCTGTGTGTTCTAAGTAATCTCCTTTATATGTGTTTTACTTTTTTATTTTCAGTGTTTTTAATTTTCTAGCCTTAATTGCCAAAAATAATCAGCAATATTGAATTGTATTACTGATTATGACCATCCTTACTTTGTTCATTAGTATTTTATTGAATACTTCTTAGCTAATATGAAAAATAATCTTGTTGCTTTTATCCTTTGCGCAGTGACCATGATATACTTCCTAACATAATTTGCTACTATTGAACTCACTTTGATTATGCATCATGATGGGCTGTGGTTTGGGGATAATGTTTTGTGTGGGTTGGAAAGCTCTTTTTTTTTTTTTTCTAATGAAATATAACAGTTTAAATAATGCAAGGGTAATCTATAAAGCTTAAAAATGACTTTTTCCAAACCCTGTCTACTCCTTGTGTTTGAGGAAAATATTTCTTTCATTGCCTTTCCATTTCAACTCTGATTGTTTATTTAAAATTTCAGTAATTTGTTTAATTCAGTCTGACTCTGATTCAATTCTATGTATTTCTGGTCTTACTCATATAATTTTGGTATTCTTTACAAACCTTGCTGTGGTTTTTCATACTTTCCTAATCATAAAGTCATTGGGTAGTATGTTTAAAATTCAGATTTCCAGACAGTTCCTTATTAATTTCTTCAAAACAACAACAACAGCAGCAACAAAACAAGACAACAGTGAGTCACTGCAGGCCTCTTACGTTCAGGTTGCTCATCAGTGCAGTAGCCTCAGCCTGCAGCCACTCCGCTTGTTCTCAGCCTCCCTGCTAGCCAGTGGAAGAGGGTGCCAGCTACAAAACCCAACTGAGCAGATATTCATAATAAAGACATTTGCTCCGTGCACTCCCCGGACTTGGGTGATGCTAGACCCTGCAGCATATTTGGGTTTCCAGGGCCGTTTGTGAGCCCACTTGGAGGCTATGGCAACCGTGTGGGGGTGGGGGAGTGTAGGTCTACACAGTATGCCGATGGTGATTGACAATCCTGTGAACCCCACTCATGCCCCAGCTCCCCTACATAAACGTGATGACTGCCCCTTCTTTCAAAGCTTGTCACCCAAGCCACCAGTCTCAGAGAAAGTAAGGTTTCCCTTGCCATGGTCAACCGGGCACATAGATGGAGTGCAAGGATTATTTCAGGGACACTGCATGGCTCTAGAACATCTTAAGGGAGCAGGACAGAGGTGCTTCTTCCACCGTCCTGGGAAGTGTAGAAACTCTTGTTTCCTGCAGTAGCAAGCTCACATACTATCTATCCTGTCAACATAAGCCTCCCTTCTGTAGCACCACAAACACATCGCAGATCTCACAACGGCGCCGAGGCTCAGGAAGTCTCTTACACACATGGAGAATGGAAGCTCAGTTTGCTTGTGTGCTTGCAATCCCAGCAACTCAGGTGGCAAGGCAAGAGGATGTCTAGTTTAAGAAAAAAAAGTTTAAAATAGACTGTTGGGTTTTTTATTTTTAGTACCCTATGGTACTATCATAAGAATTAATGCAATTATGCATGACTGGACAAAATAATGAAAGAGTTTTTAGTTTGTTTTGCTTTGAGTTAGCTACCACTTATATATAAGATAGATTTAAAAGTGATATTTGGAGGAAAAATTTTTTCCTAATGTTGGTGTCTCTTTGCTGGAGTTAATGTTATTACTATATATACTTAAATTTTTATCATTTACCAGCTAAGTTTAAAATTTCTAAAATTTTTATTATATTCTCACTTTATTCCTAAAAATTGATTCCAAAGATATCTCTTGTTATTTTATGTTCTTCAGTATCTGGTACGTTATTCAGTTTGAATAGGCATTGAAGAAGTCTAGTAAATTGATTAGGTAATTGAGTCACAGGTCATTTTGATATTTTTCCCTTGTAGTTAATGGAGAATCATCATCTGTCCTAGCTGATAATACTTCAACCATGGGTACTTTACTACCATCTGAAGATACCACCTCGACTTCCAATTGCACTAGCACCACCACCCAAGAGCCTCCTGTACAAGAACCCCCAGCATCCTCAGAACACAGTGAATGTATTCCCTCTGCCAGTGCGGAAGTGGGACCAGAAGCTCGGAGCCTCATAGACCCTGACTCTGATTCTAGAAATAATTCTGTGTTTGACAAAGTAAGGCAGCCAGAAGGGTGTGTAGAACCTCTGCGGCCACAGTCTGGAAACACCAACACAGAAGCTTTGCCATCAGGGTATGTCAAGAAAATATTTTTAATGTTTGACTTCCATTTAAGTAGAAATTTTCTGATGAAGTATGACTATTGGATATTTATATGCAATGTTTCTTTTTTAAAAAAAATTAAGTTAGGGACTGGAGAAGTGGTTCAACAGTTAAAAGTACAAGATCTTGCAGAGGGCTCAAATTTCATTCCTGCATGCATGACACAAGGTTGGAAATTCACCTCTAGGATACTATGCCTCTGACCTCTGTGGGCATCTGCACTCATGTGGATATATACACACTCATACACTAACACATACATACACCTAATTAAAAATAATAAAAAATCATAAAATTTAACTCTATGTGGTAACATTCATACAATTTATTTGCTCCAGTGAAACTACTTTTTTGAGTTAAGAACAGTCACTTATCCGGTCAAAATACGTGTTGTTTGAGATGAACAAACCAGATGTGAATCTGTAAGACCTTTTGATTTTGTTTTCATTTTCTAAAGTAGTGAACATTACTCGTCATAACTCCAGTTCTCTAGCTCTTTGTGTGATCTGCGTCCCTGATTATGGGGCAGTGGGCTACACACAGACAGCCTGGTCTCCAGTCAAGTATAGGTTTTTAACCCTAGGGGGACCTGGTGGGTGGTGACACCCGGTGGATGTTCGATTATTTCTCCTGGACCCCTGGCTCCTGTCTGCTCCAGTATCAATAAGGCATTTCGGCTGGGGTTGATATTAACTGGGAATGCCTGAGCAGTTTGGGTTTTTAGTTTTATATCGGACTCCTGAGTAGCATGGTAGGCGGGGTTAATTTTTGCAAAAGAGTCTCAAATATTACAGAGTTGCTGGGTGGTAGATGGTTGGGGGTAAGAGACCATTGTGTTAGGCAGGGCTTCATCTGTGAGTTTTGGAGGTGTTTTGCTGTTACGGCTTGGAGAAGTAGAGGAGAGGTACCTCTCTCTGGTTGGATGGGGGAGGTGAAGGTGGTAGCTCCTTTGTTTTTTTGTTTGTTTGCTTGCTTTCTTTTACTTTTTTTATTAGATATTTTCTTCATTTACATTTCAAACGCTATCCAGAAAGTCCCCTCTACCCTCCCCCGCCCTGCTCCCCAACCCACCCACTCCCTATGGAGCCTTGCCTTTGAGTGGGAGAAGAAGGGGCCAGAGGAGCAGATGGTTTATTTAGTGTTTCCTCACCTGGTAGTAGCTAGCCATCCATTCCAGTACCAGTGAAGCAAGCGACAGTCTCCAATGGACTCTATTAAAAGCCTGGATTTTTTTAATCTTAGTTTTTTCCTAATCTCCTTTAAGTTTCTTTATGAATATTTTAATTCCCAATGCTTTTCTTTAAAGAATGATTCTTCATCTTTATTCAAATGTTGCTTACTCCTTACATGCTTTTTGTTACTTATGATGTCTATATTAATTATCCATTCATTTTGTCTACCTTCGAGACACAAGCTTAGACTTGATACCATGTATGTACAATATAGTTTGAAAGTGCACTGACAAAAATATGACACTTGTCTTAGTGTTACTATTCTATTGTGAACAGTCACCATGACCAGTGCCACTTATAAAATAAAGCATTCAACTGGGGGCTTCTTTACAGTTTCAGGGGGTTGATCTGTGGCCACCATAGGTGGGAGCATGGTAGTAGGCAGCCATTGTCCTGGAGCAATGGCTGAGAGCTCACATCTGATTCACAAGCAGTGGGCAGAAAAGGAACCTGAGCCTGATGTGAGCTTTTCAGACCTCAAAGCCCACCACCATGACACACCTTCTCCAACAAGGCCACACCTCTTAGTCATCCCTAAACAGTTCATATGTGAGCTTATGGGGGCCATTTGCATTTGGATCACCACAGCCCTGTTCAGTACAGCCTGCAGGAATTAGAATGCGGGCTTGTAGCCCTTGCAATTACCCTAGAGGGCTCTGATTTATCGTACATGTTGGATTGCTCATCACAGTTGCGCTCTGACATTTCTTGCCTTTGAAGCTGTTTTTCTCTCAGTGCTTTTTACTGGCTCGTCTGGATTCACCGCTGTAATTGTGGTTTCAGACCGTGGCCTGTCTGCATGTGCTTCCCTAGTAGATCTTATCGTTTTAGTTATTGTACCTTTATGTGTAGGGAAGAACTTGCTCTGAAATTGGTTTGCTGCCTTCTGCACAGTCCTCTTGTATTCCGTGCAGACACTACTTTCTACCTCTCCTTCAGAAGGCTTCACCTTTTGTCTCTAATCTTTGGAAGTTTACTCATCATGTTGCCCAAGTTGACCACAAACACAAGCCCTCCTGCCTTAGCTTCCCAAGATGAGGATACAGTCTATTAGTAATGTGGCCTGTGCCTCTCAGTCTGGAGAAGGAGAGACAGCAGAGAGAGAGGCATTACTGTTTTAGGGAAGAGAGAAAGAACAGCCAGAAGGTCTGACATTAATCACTGTGTTCCTAATGTAGGTCATCTTTCTTAAGCTAAACTGTTGAGAACATACAGCAGGGAAGACTACGTTTGAATGCTTTCTTTACAATTTTCTACATCTATGTACTGCATCGGGGCAAACTAGAAAAGTGCTAAGTAGTAAATCATTTCATATTTCTGGGCCTGGAGGCAAAATTAAGAATATTATTTAGTTACTGACTTAAAAAAGATAAAATGCCTATCATGCCTCACCACTTCTGCCTGGGGTAGAACACTGCATACTATGGGTATGTTGGATATCAGTTGCCTTCTTTTCCCCTTCCAGATGGTTCTTAGGTCAGAGAGCTCTTTAGCTGTAGGGGAACCTGGCTGGCTTCACTAACTGTGCAGAGCATCCTAGGTCCTACTGTGCCCTTTTGTCCTCCTTCTCCTGCCAGCTACTCCAAGGAGAGGCAACATGCTGAGCTGTCATTTTTGGGGTAAGATATTACCAGTGGGGCCTGAGAGTTGCCCAAAGGGAACTGCAGCTATTGACCAAAGTGGGTGTTCAGTAATGGAAAAGAAGGTACTAGGGGTAGGGTAATGAAGGATGCCTTGGCTTTGTCTACATCACTCACATTGATAGTCTGCTATCATGCCCCCTATACCCGTGATGAAGGACTGGGAGAGAAAGATGGCATGGTGGGTAAATACACATACATGTCTGCATAAGCGCACATACAAATAAACAAATAAATGTTTTAAAAAATGTTTTCTTAGGGGCAAAGGGGTTGGAGAAAATGTTCTGTGGTTATCAGCACTCGTGTTCTTCCAGGGGACCAAGTTTAGTTTCTCTCACCCATACCAGGGATCTCCCAACCACACACACAGAGATAGAACAGTATGCATTTAAATAAATAATAATAAAATCTTAAGAAAAATTGATAGGGTGGGGTTGACCAGACTGTTACATCAGTAGCATATGCAGGTTTACAGAACTGGCTGAGGAGAAGCTCAATAGAACTATTTCATTTCCTGGAAGTTTCCTTTCTGTTCTACCCTGTTGCTATCATCATCATCATCATCATCATCATCATCATCATCAATTTCTTTCCCTCACGGTGCTTAAATATAGTAGTACTATTTGGGGGCAAGAAAAGATCCAGAACTTATTCTTAATCTTTCTGGAGAAGTAACACAAATATAAGCACACGTGCCAAATTTCCCAAACCTATGCACAGGTCAACTACTTACCTCTACCTAAAGTAATAAAAAGCTAAGGCAGTAGAGAGTAAAGCATAGCTTACAGAAGTGTTCTCAAAATTAGGTGGTTTAAAACTACACATGCTCTCGTCAGATGTCTGGTGATAAGAGATCAGGAAATGGCAGGGTACTTCACCTTAGTGTCCCCATGGACTGTCACTGAAGCTGTTAGTGGGGCTGACTCATAAACGTGCAGACTTCATACCCCAGCAGGACTAGATTCAGGGCTGTTGGTGAGAAAGCGCAACAGACAGTGTCACCATGACATGCGCTGAAGATGATAAATCACTTTAAAGCTGGGCTTGTGGCACAGGCTTACTAGCCCCATTCTACTTGGACGGCTAAGGCACAAGGATTGGATGTTGTGACCTGCCTGGCCAATTTATATTCTATCTCAGAACAAGAATTTTAGAGGGGGTGGGGATATACATAGTTCAATAGTAGTGCGCTTGTGCTGCAAGGCTCTAGGTTAGATTCCAGTACTGTAAAGGGAAAAGAAAAACGAAAGTTAAGAAGCAAATCTCTAGTCTTCCTCCCAGGAGCTAGATCTTATACTCTGTGCTGGGGCCTCTTTTCTGGCAATACCAGGTGTGTGGAATGTTTTATTTCATGTCATGATGGATGAGAACTTTATGAGGCTAATGAAGTAAAGTTTCAAACATGCCTCCTGTCTTCTTCAGAGAAGTCCTATTCTGAGAACTAGGACTTTTTTATCTTTCTACCCAGAATACTATGTTTCTTAACAAAGCTACAATACAGTTTATATCGATCTTCAATTAATGCTATAACCCATTAGCCGTGTTATAGACTCCTACTCATTAAATATCTGAGGGAAACCTTGTAATGTGAAGAGAGATAGAACACTCAGTATAGAAGATGCTACATGCGGACTTCAGAGGTAGCTGCTACCAAGCCTAACAGCCTGCCGTCTCTGGGACTCATGTGCTGCTGGAGAGAGCAAACTCCCGCAGATTCTGTTCTGACTTCCATATGTACGCAGTGGCTTTCACATGTATGTGTGTGTGTGTGTGTGTGTGCGTGTGTGTGTGACACACACACACGCACACACACACACACACGCACACACACATACATAGACCGTAATGATAATAACAATAATAAATTTTAAAAATCAAAAAAGAAAACTTTGCCTAAAGAAAAGAGACTATTTTAATTTGCTAGAGGGTAGGAGTAGGTGTCACATGCATAGCCAACTACTAAGCAAAGAAGTGCTCAATAAATTTAAGGCCTGGAAAAGTAGTTCAATGGAAGCTTCAATTGATAAAGGTAAAGAAATTTGCCAGTAAATAGAATAAAAAGATAAATGTGTAACGTACAAATCAAGTTGAAACATCAGTTAGAGTCTAATAAGCAAAGTAACAGAAAAAGAAGAGACCCGTAATAAGATTACAAGAAAACTCACAAATATGATAGAGGAAAGACTTACCAAAACTGAAAGAAAGTGGAGACACCTATTTTTAAATTATTCACTGGAAATGAATAATTGAGTTCATTGCGTGTCCTCCTGTCCTCACCAAAAAAAGAAATCTTAAGTTTTTTGGTTTTTCTTTTAAGATTTATTTTTGCTTTATGTGTATGACTGTTTTGCCTGCGTGTATATCTGTGTACCACATGCACAGAAGTAAGTATGTCATTGATGCTTCAGAGCTAGAATGTGGGTGCTGAAGTCACACCCAGGTCATTATTCACCAGTGGCTTTAACTGCTGAGACATATCTCCATCCTCTAGAGATTTTTGTAAAGGGCAAATCAAAGCACGTTTTATACTAATAATAATGACAATAGACTTGTCAGAATCAGTAGTAGAATCTGGAAGCCAATGTCTTTTAAGTGCTGAAGGGACTTACATATAATCCAGAGTTCAGAACAGCTGCCAGTTGAATTTACAACAGTCGGATGTTAGAGTGGTTGAGAAGAAAGAGACTATTACAAGGTTTTAGGTGTTCAGAAATGAGACCTGTGTCTTTACCTTACAGTCAAAGTCAATATAGTTTACTTGAACTTAAGTACTAGGAAGGTAAGCATGTTAATAAGAAAACAAAAAATACCAAAGCTGAACAAATGGTTTGACAGTGTTGCCATGGTGATGAGAATATGAACTGATGGGAGCAGCAGGTACTGTTTGAACTCTGTGACCTATCTGAGACTATTTAACTACTATACTTATAGTTTACTACTTAAAGATGTTATAAACTATTTGAAAATATGTATTACTCTGACAAAAAAAATCAAAGCTAGTTTTAAAAGAATGAAGAATATGTTTTGAAAGTTCATATCACTTTAGTGATATGCTCTGAGAGGAATGGGTTGTTTGTTTGTTTGTTTTTGAAGTACGGAATAGCATAAATGTTGGTATAATATTGTATGGCATAGGGAGGTCTAATTTCTATGATTTTGGTGTAAGTGTAAACTTGGGCTTTTTTTTTAATTGTACATGGGTATTAACTTGAGCATTCTATGACAAATAAGTTATTGAATGAATTTGTGTTTATGGTGTTTTTAAGTATGTGTATATGGATACAACCTAGCCTTAGAAGACAACTATTATGTGCAGACTCAGTATGTGAAGACAGTTGATAGTCACTAATGTTAGGTTTCTCTGAGAATCCGTTAAAGTAAACTGGATTCCTGTGACTCTCAGTTTGTTCCTCAACTGGGGGTGGGACCTTGGAAACGCCTTTGAATTCGGTGTTAAAGTCTTAAGTGGCTTGATGTTGTGCAGCGACGAAGCAGGTAGCTTTGCCACTTGAGTCTATGTGCGCAGCAGCCATGCCATGTCCTCCCCATCTCTGCAGCTACATTCTTTCCATGCCCTCTTCCATAACGTTCCCTGAGCCTCACCGTGTGTGTGTTTATGTTTATGTTTATGTTTATATTATGTATGTGTGGGCCTTGTGAAGTAAAGCCTGCTTGTAATGTTCCTGATTCTACAACATTTTCAGATTTCCTGGTCTTTTGTTTTTTATTTCTATGTTTGTACTTTCATTGCAGGTGGGAACAGAGAAAAGATCCTCATGGTAGAACCTATTATGTGGATCATAATACTCGAACTACTACATGGGAGAGACCACAGCCTTTGCCTCCAGGGTAATGCAGCATTCTTACGTGTTTTTAGTTATATTTTTATTGTGTGTAAGTTTTAAATTTATTTTATATACTATCATGAATAATAATTTTGAAATAATCTCTTTATAATTCTTGAATTGTGGTTTTAGTGAAATAAACTTTATATTACGGTTTTCAAACTGTGGATTAAATGCATGACTGTGACATAGTGAACCTGCTTATTTAAAATGAGCCTTAGGATGTGCTGTATTGAGACACCACATCTCTGTTTTCCCGTTAAAAGTTCTCAATACCATAGGAACAAATACTGAACTCTTTCTTAAATAATTTTCACAGTGATCTGAAGAGCCTGGCAGTCAAGTGTCAAAGGCTGAAGGAACTATATTCCAAACATAGAGAGAGTGTTTGAGTTGCATTCAATAGTATAATTTAACTAGCTCTCATTTCATTGTGTAAAAAATTATTTTACAAAGCAAAGGAATCAGTTTATCATTGACCCTGAGATTATGTAATAATTGGAGCTTTAGTATGTTTTTGTTTATTTTAAAAAAGTATTTGTACTTTTTGATATGCTGCAATATGAGCTTATATGTAACAAAGTTTGTAGATCTTAGTTTTGCACCAGTCTAGTACCTCTTATATACCTTAAATATCATGAAATATAATATTGTACATCATTATTTATGGAGAACCACACTTTTTTTGTTGAACCCCTTTATTTTTTAATAGTAAGTTTGGAAGATTTCCCAATTGGTTCCTGAAAAGATTCTTAGATAGCCATTGTATAAAGTTAGTGTCAAAAACTCGCTTAATAGATCCCAGGTGTTGCAAAGTTACAAGCAATGAACAGAATGTGGAGCCTGAGTAGAATTCTTGTTGATAAGAGATGCAGAACAGGGCATCTGCGCTTCTGAAGTTACAAGAATGGCTTGGCAGAATGACACACATGGTACACTTGCACTTGGGACCTGCCACTCAGTGGTTTGGCTCTCTCTGTAAGGCCTTTGAAGGTCTCTGAGAAATGAAACTGAAATGGTGGATGTTTCTTCTGTGGACATGTCTAAAAGCTGCTTTTCAAGAAGAAACAAGGTATAAGTCTGTCTGTGATAGAAAAGTAAGGTAGTTTGGGAAAGATAAATGCTTCAAGGATCCATATGCTGTGTTGAACAATAAAAAGTAGCCAGACTTGATGGCATATTCCTGTAATCCTAGCACTTGGGAGGGATAGGCAGGAGAATTGTGAGTTGGAAGCCATTTGGGCCCACGGAAAAGACAAGGCTATAGTGATCTGTATAGCTTCACCCTGTCTCAAAAGATCAAGACTTGGATATAGCTAAACAGGTAGAGAACTTGCTTAAGCAGCTCAATGGCCTGGTTTCCATCCCTAGTAATGCCAGTAGATAAATAAATAAACATATCTATGCTTTAGTTGTCAGGAGATTACTCATTACTTCGTTTTTATTGCTTATTTATCGTAGTTGGGAAAGAAGAGTTGATGATCGTGGAAGAGTTTATTATGTGGATCATAACACCAGAACAACAACCTGGCAGCGGCCTACTATGGAATCTGTTCGAAATTTTGAACAGTGGCAGTCTCAGCGGAATCAATTGCAGGGAGCTATGCAACAATTCAACCAACGATACCTCTATTCGGTAATTAGCAAATTACGAGGTGTTAATGTCATCTTTTTCTTCCTTCTTTCCTTCCTTCCTTCCTTCCTTCCTTCTTTCTTTCTTTCTTTCTTTCTTTCTTTCTTTCTTTCTTTCTTTGAAGGGTTTATTTGTTTGCTTCATTCTATTTTGGTTATCTTTAATATTATTTCTAGTATGTTTAAATATATAAGCATTCCTGAGATTTTGTGGCTTGAGTATTTTAGATTTTGGACTTGGAATCTCGTCCTGTATATAGTAAATAAGAAAGTTTGTACTATGAGATTTGTTTTCTTTCTGTGTAGGACTTTGTGTACATGAGAATTTGGAAACAAAAAAAAAATTAGGTATTGGGTATGTGTCAAAACACTTTCTGCTATCCTCTTAAATGGATGCAGTTTAGTTACCAATAGAATCCCAGGGCTGGGAGAAGAACTTAACATTCTCTGGTTTATGGTGCTATCAAGTAGCTGAGTTCTGTGTTTTAGGGCATCATCTTACCTGGATCTTACTTGCACCATCTCTTGTCAGGCACCTTACCTGCCCTGTCTATTGTCATGCATCTTGCCCCAGGTGTTTTGAATTTAAAGAGTTTCTGCCCTTGGTCTGATTTCCAGAGTCTGCTGTAAAAGAGAAGGGTAAACTGAAAGGGAAGAGCTTTCCTATAAAAGCCCTGTTCTTAGCAAGCTGCTGCCCATTTGCTTAGCAAAGGATACCCTCCTCTGTACCTTCTGCTTCTACCTCATTGGCCAGGATTGATCACCTTTTACTTTACTCATCCAGATTCTGTGCACTAATCCGCATAATCCACATGGGCACATTGGTACCCCAAACAAAACTAGTGGTTTCTATCAGGAGAAAAAGATAAAGATGGATAATAAGTACAGTTAGCACTGTCTGTGACAGTAATATCAAATATTCATCAAGATGTATATTTATTACCATTGAGTAATTATTTTACAGAATAGTTATGCTATAATAACTTTCTATTTTTGAAGAAATAATATTGTCTCATTTAAATGGCATAATTCTCTGTATACTCTTCACCTATCTCCTCATTCCTTAGAAGGATCAGGAAATTACATATTAATATTAGCACATTATTTCTAAATCATGTATCATAAATCATTAATAAGTATATTAGCTGATACCTGCTTTTACTTCATAATATTTTTGGAACTTTGTTTCTTGAAATTGCTGTATTAATATTTGTCATTTTTTAAAAAAAATTCTAAGATATAGATGTTAACTTGCTCGGTATATTAATATATTTCTGGATAAAATGTTATTTTATTTCTCTCCCCAACCTCTTTTCAACCAGGCTTCCATGTTAGCTGCAGAAAATGACCCCTATGGACCCTTACCACCGGGCTGGGGTAAGCCAATATGACATTGATAAAAATATGTATGAAATATATAACTGTCAAATTGTTATTAAATGTCATACTTTGTTTTAGAAAAAAGAGTGGATTCAACAGACAGAGTTTACTTTGTGAATCACAATACAAAAACAACCCAGTGGGAAGATCCAAGAACTCAAGGGTATGTGTAAACTACAGTCTTAAGTCATCATGCAGGATAGATGTGTGCATAGAGTCAGTGGGCTGTAAGCACCTAAAACACGCTCACCTGATGGCTGTGATTTTTATCTTTTAGCTTACCAAATGAAGAACCCCTGCCCGAAGGCTGGGAAATCAGGTATACTCGGGAAGGTGTTAGGTACTTTGTTGATCATAACACGAGAACAACAACATTCAAAGACCCTCGCAATGGGAAGTCATCAGTGTAAGTGGAAATCTCACCTCTTATTTAGTGAAGGCAGGTTTAGTCTTGAATGGAGCCCCAGATTTAAAAACAATTTATTTTTCATTCAAGAAAACACACACAGGTAATAGCCAACTATAACTTTTTGCTCTATGTTATTCCAGAATTAATTTGTAGTATGTCATTCCTTAATTTAAAAAATATATATATTTATACATAACTTTATATAATAACTACCATATATGTGTGTAATAGTTACTGCATGCCAAATATTGTTCTAAGCATTTAAAATATGTTAGCTCATTTTCTATCTTACAATAATTTTGAAAGAGATTTTTATTATTATTTTCTTGGTTTTTTTCTATTAACAAGGTTCTTTTTTTCTGTAAATATTGATAAGCCATTTATTCTCTTAAAATGAACAATATGTAGTTTGCTTGTTCATTGGTGCATATGTTACACAAAACTGTCACTTCTTCCATGTTATTAGTAAATAATGCTTTCATTGTCTGGAAAAACATCAGGTCCCTGTTACGCTTTGGTAAATGTTCTTGGATGAGTGAACTCCCCTGAATGTGACAACAGAGGGCAACATTTTTGTGTTCACTCTGGCATGAGAATGCTTTATTCCCATCTGTTAAGCCTCTTTCTAGGCAGGAGAAGCATTCTGAGCTGCATGTTGTATCTGCCTCTTATCTTGTTGTCCAGTTAAGTCACATGATGTGTATAGAACTCGCTCCAAGGATTTTAATTTTGACTTTCTTTGTCTTTGTACAGGTCAGGTTTAAGTCGAGGGACAGACCCCACCCCCACCCAAGCTTCCCTTATTGGAATCTCTGACTTACTGAGCTTTAAGTGCTATCAAAGGTTCTTTTAAGGAATCTATAGTAGAGCTCAGGACTTCAGTAAACTGGAGGCTTACTGATAAACCTACCCTAATTGTGGTCTCCCTCTGTACACGTGTCCTGCTGCAGTGGCAACCTTCATGACGCAGGCCACCACTGTCCTAGCAGATAGACCTGTACTTATTAACAGCAAATAACTTTCTTTAGTCATATAATGATCTAGTGTACTTTGATTCATACTGAATATTATAGTTGTATTTATTTTGTTTCTCTTTAGAACTAAAGGTGGTCCACAGATTGCTTATGAACGCAGCTTTAGGTGGAAGCTTGCTCACTTCCGTTACTTGTGCCAGGTACTACAGTGGTAAATAAATCTCATTTATAATCATTAGCCTGATCATTATGTAATACATATGCTGTGGCTTACATAATATCATGTTTTTGGTTTTAGTCTAATGCACTACCGAGTCATGTAAAGATCAATGTGTCCCGACAGACATTATTTGAAGATTCCTTCCAACAGGTAAGGAAGATATTATCAGAATGAAACAGTACTTTTTGTCTCATTTTATTCTGAATTTCTAAAGAGAGTTAAAAGTTTTTGATTCTTTAAGCATTTATAGTAACCCTCATTCCCTGAGTGACTATATTAATAATTATATGAAACTGTTATGTGGGCCGGAGGCATACACGGAGGCAAACCATTCATATACCTAAAATAAAAGGAAACTTCACAACGTATTAAGTCATAACTATTGACCAATTATTGACAATTTTTTGATGCTTTTCTTTCCTCATCACAGCATCTCTGTGGTGATGGTCATTTGGTGTTCAATAGCTAAGATGTCTAATATAATCTTAAGATATATCCTCGTGGAGTCCAGTCGTGACTGCTATATCTACAAAATTCTATACCCAAGACTCAGAGGACACTGCAAAACAGGGGCAGAGTTTCATTGCCTACCATTGTCTCCATTTTATAGACAAGGGTGCCACACTGAGAGACAGTCCTTCCACCAAAAATTTAGGTGTAGCTGGCTGTCATATCACATGCCTTTAATCAGCATTCTAGAGGCACAGACAGGTGAATTCTTAGCCACGTAAGGCTACATCGTGAAAGTCTATATTAAAAACTAAGAAGGAAAGAAAGAGGCAGGGGGAGGATGGGTAAAGAAAAGAAAGGAACAGGAAAGAGAAGAAATGAAAATTTTAGGTGTATTTAAAATAAAATTTAAACAGCATTTGGAACAAGTCTGTTTTGACACTTACTTTGTTAGGATTTTATTACTTCAAACAGTAAAGCTTGTGAAAGTCAAGTTTTAACAAATCAAATCAAATTGGTAGATTGTGTATCCATTGACTATTCCATCAGTAACTCTTATGCTCATCTGACATCTAGGCTTCACTGAGCCGTGATCAAGATGAGCATGTTGTCTACAATGACAGCCTGCCTTCCTCCCCGACATGGCTTCTTTCTAGCCATTCATGAGCCTTCATCAGTTTCATCACACCATTCCTCTCTGTCTCCTTTCCTGGAATGTGTGCTGCATGAGAGCATGGATTATTGGTTTACTTCACCTCTGTCCAGTACCTAGAAGAGTGCTTTTAGTATAACAGTTATTCAGGAAATACTTGAATATGTGACTGTAACATGTCTGCCTTTCTGGAGTCATTTGCAGAATATTTTTAAAAACAATAACATCATTTTTTTATGGTGAAATGGAGAATTTTTCGTGACCTTTCACTGTCTTCCAATGCAATGACTATAACTTTCTTAATACTTAAATATGTTTCATTAAATTGTAATTATTTTTTTATTCTTGAACTTAAAATAAAGTTCCATCATTTCCCCCTTACATTTCTTCCCCTCACACTCTTCCATATACCCCTCTGACTCCCTTTCAAATTTATGGCCTCTTTTTTTCACTAATTGGTGTTACATGTGTGTGTGTGTATAAATATTTATTTATGTCCCTAATACATAAACGCATAAGCATAATTTCTATTTCTGTATAATGTTACTAGAATTTATGTTTTTATGCCTTGCCATTTGGTGTTAGCCAGCTGGTGTGCTCTTCCTTAGGGAGGATTTCTTCTTCTGACCTCAGCATCCCTTAGTTGCCTTTAATTCTTTATATAGGGTTGAGGCCTTGGGAACCTTCTCCTGTCCATCTTAGCATGTCCCTTGGTATTCTCCTTGTTTTAACTCATGGTTAGGCAATCATGTTGGTGAGACTTTATGGAGTAGCTTCTATCATTCTTAGGAGTAACAATCTTATACCAAACTCCCTGATCCTCTGGCTCTTAAAATCTTTCAGCCACTTTTCTGCAGTGGTCTCTGAGTCTTAGCTATGGGAGATGTTTTGTAGATAGATCAGTTGGGACTGGATTCCACAATTATATTTTAAGATAAGACATATTGGCTATCTAAAACCAAATGTCCAGCCACAAAAACATATGCATAGTAGTAACATTATACAGACGAAACATACAGAATAACATGTAAAAGGAATACACACACACACACACACACACACACACACACACACACACAAGTAACAACAATTAATGAAAAAGAGGCCGTAAATTTGAAAAGAAGCCAGGTGGAGTATATGGGAGAGTGTGGAGGGAGGAAGTGTTCGATGAGGGATGAAAACTACACATCTGTGGGTATGAGGGCAAATGTTCAGAATGTAGTTGGAGATGATGCTGGTTTAGTAAAGTGGTGGTTATAAGCTCTCCTTCAAGCTCTCTGACTTTCTCAGCTCTGGGAAGTTGGCTAGGTTTCCAGTATCAGGCATGATGAACCTCTTGTTGAGGTGGACTTGGGTCTAATTACAGATTGTTACTTTAGAGTTGTTGTGCAATGCTGGTTGCTATTGTTCTTTTTGTTTGTCTGTCCTTTTTACAGGTTAAAATGGAATAGTAATACTGAAGGTCTAGAGACTTTTATAACATAGCCTCATTTTACTAGCTGTTAAACTTTACAAAAGATAGTCGATGCAGCTATTATCAAAACTGCTTGTGTATGACTAATTCTGAGCCAAATGATTGTTTCAAGTTTCCAAGTGTATTACACATGGCTTGTTCAGAGCTATATTTGAATTACTTTAGCAAGTGTGTATCTAAATTTATGTTAGTCGTTATTTTACTTTTTCTGTCTTAAGTCTGTTCAGATATGGGGCTGAGATAAGAGATTCAGATATAGATTGAGAGCATAATTGCCCTTTAGGGAAGCCTATTCATGAGCTGCCGTAGGACCCAGACCTGGCTTGGCTGTGGTTCTGAGGGATGATAGTAAATACGAATTTTTATCTAAGTGAAGCATGCTTATGACTAACTCTCATGAAAACTTACATATTATGAGAGTGTATTTGGGTCTTATTTTAAGACATGCTGTTGTATAAATGTACATCGTCGAGTAAGGATTGCAGGTGGATTTCTATCCTCCAGAGATAGGTGTGGTGGGACTCCAAAACTTACAGTATTGCTTCAGAGAAAAGGTTACCAGTCACTTGTTAAGAGACTATACTCTTCCTTGCTTATCACTAACACAAAGTACAACCACTGTTTAGCACTAGAACGGGGGAAAACATATGATAGCAAGTCAGAGAAAACTTGAGGGATTGTCCATCCATTTTTAGCTAGTTTATGGAACAAACCAGTTGAACTGCAGAATTAAATATGAGATAAGGAAATACATACTTTTGAAAATACAAATTGAATTATTTTGGAAGTATTTATATAGCATATAAGTGTCTAAATATCCATATTTTTGTCTTTAGATTATGGCATTAAAACCATATGACTTGAGGAGGCGATTATATGTAATATTTAGAGGAGAAGAAGGTCTTGATTATGGTGGCCTTGCAAGGTAAACTTAAAAATGTACTGCTTTGGAATAAATCTCTTTTGTCATCTGTAGTAGATTAATTCTTTAAAAAAAATATATGAATATATTAAATTATGCTTTTTAGTAGCAACCGGAGTTATTTTAGATAACCATTATTACAATTTTCTGTATATGTGTATGTGTATGGTATGTGTGTATGTCATCTTGCATGAGTGTGGCACACACACGTGTGTGTATGGGTATATGTGCACATGTGTGTGGAGGCCTGACGTCGACATCTGGTGTCTTCCTCTATACCTTTATATGTTTAGGCATTGTGTGAGTTGGTCTGACTAGCCAGCTTTTTCTGTTATTTCCTACCTTCACATCCCAGGTACTGGGATTACAGGTGGGTCATGACCACATAGCCCGAGCACATGGGGTCTGGTGAAGAGAGAACTTAGATTCCCCTGCCTACATGGCAAGTGCTTTCGGCACTGAGCCATCAGAGGCTCCAGCCATTAGGATTACTCTTCTGTACTTGCTAATGCTCTCATCAAATGGCTGCATAGTATTTCACATATGGTATGGCGTAATCGATGGGTTCACGGAAGGTTACTTGTTAACTTTGCTATTTCAGTGTTGCAAGTCACTTTTATTTGTGCTCTTGCTCTGATCTGAGTTTACTTAGAAAATGAAATTTTCTGCATTTACTGAATAGACTCTTAAGAGTGGATACCTGTGAAGTAGTTAGTGAATAGTCTTTGTTTTCCCCTTTGGTTGCTTAACACAAATCTATATTGGCATTTGTTTTGTTTTGTTTTGTTTTCAAGACAGTATTTCTCTGTGAAGCCTTGGCTGTCCTGAAACTTGCTCTGTAGATCAGTCGATCAGGCTGGCCTTGAACTCACAGAGATCTGCCTTCCTCTGACTCCTGAGTGCTGGGATTAAAGGCTTGAGCCACCACACCTGGCAGCGTTCCTTCATTTAACAGTTTCATTAAGACTGCCTAAGAATTCAGATTTTCATAGAATTTTAGAGAATTAGACAATCACACTTTTAATTCATCTGACAAATCGCAGGACCAAGTCATACCTGGTAGAAATAGATAATTGCTGTGAATTTGTTAGTGTTTATATTAGCATCATTCTCTATCCAAATCATTATTACCATTTTCAGCTACTATTCAAGAAATATTCATAGTGTATGTAGTTTGAGTTTTTCTCAGTTTCAGAAATGTCCAGACATCGAAATGAAAGGTACATTTTAGAAGTGAGACTTTTTTATTTTCCCTTCAATGTCTGTTTTGATAACATTCACATTCTTTTTTGAACTATTGTTTGTCTTAGTTATTTGGTTATAGTTTTATGTTTTAACAGTTTAGACAGTTAAACTGTTCTTCTGTATCCTTATTTTCTTTCTTTTAATTTTTTATTTCATTCACACATTATATATTTAGATTCTTCATTGAGGTGCTTATCCAAGAATTCATTGGGTCACTATGTTCCTCTAGTTGATACATGTTTGGAAATGTTTTCTTTGTTGGGTTTCTATATAAACAACAACCTTAGTGGACAGAAGTGTCTTGCATAGCACTGTCTGTCCAGTAGTCGTAGGTACTGCTTCACTGTTGTTTTAGCATTGAATGTGAGTACTATGAAATAGGCCAAACCTTGGGTCAGAAAACCTTCTCTGAGTGCAAACATTGTACCTTAAAGTTCACTAGTTTCATTGCAGATCGTTTGGTCTCTCTCTCTCTCTTTTTTTAAAGGAACATATTAAGAGCTTTAATTTCAGGGAAGTTTCCTTCTATTTTATCTTTGAATATGTTTTTCTGTTCTATTTGTTCTTTTCTTTCTTCAGGAACATCAGTCATGGGTATGTGGAATCTCCTTTGTCAGTCAACATGTCTGTCATCTTTTCTCTAATCATTCTGACCCCAGTGCTTTCCTGTTTGCTTCTCTGAAGCCGTCTCCATGTCACTGTTTGCAGGATTGCCCTATGTTGTGCTGCTTCTCATGGGATTTTTCTTCATTTGCTGTTTTATGTTCTCCTCATTTTCTTCCTTAGGTCCTGCTAGCTCCTATGTGTTGGTTCATGATTCTTTCAGCCTCATATGTGTAGTTTGAGAGTGTCGAGCTGAACTTGGGTTGAAAGTTGATTCTTCTGGCTCTTTCTAGTTAGGAACTTCTCTTTGTGTTGGTATTAGGGTAAAGGCTTTTGTCATCAGTAACCATTTTTTTTTGGGTCAGTGCCGTTTTCTCTATTTCGCTGCTTTCTAAAAGTGATCTGAAGCAATTGAAAATTTTATTGTGTGTGTGTGTTTGTGTGTGTGTGTGTGTGTGTGTGTGTGTGTGCGTGTGTGTACATGTAAACACATTCTTACTAGAATTTACTTATTTCTCTTTTCTGAGGAAAAAGTGTTAATTGAGCCCAACCACAAAGTGAAGTTACTATTTTGACCATGATATAGCTATATGAGTTATATTAATTCATAAGTGATTTTGTTTTGTAACTGTTGTCTGTATCCCTCAGGTAGTTTCAGGGAATATTTTTAAAATTCTTTTAATGATTTATAAACAAAATAGAAGACCATATGAATTGCCATAGAGGTGAACCCATGATGACTTAAAAATTTTCAAATTGCTTGACATTATTACTAATTGAAATGAAAAATTAAAATTGTGTCTTTTCTTGACCAGATACAGTGATAGCTTTAATGCCAGCATGCCAGAGGCAAAGGTAGACAGATTTCATTTTAAGCCAGCCCTGTCTTCTTAGCAAGTTCTAGGACAGTCAGAGCTACATAGTGTCTTAAAAAACAAACAAGCAAACAATGATAACAATGCGGGCTTTTCTTGAAGAACAGTATACCCAAGTTTCTGCTTTTACTGGTACCAACTGACTGAGTTTGTTAGGATAGCATGCACTCATCATGAGAGATAATTCCCACCACCGTATTTAAAAAAAAAAAAAAAAGATTACGTTAATGTACCTAGAAAATTTCTCTCCTTAAAGTCAATCATATTTATTAGCAAGTTCATAATGAGGAATGGCGATTTTGGCAACTCACTGATCACAGTAAATATTTGAGTTTGTACTCTCACTTTAGAACATTTTGTACATGTATATTTTGGGTTAAAAATTACTAAAGTGAAGCAAAATAAGAGGTTAAGAGTAAGTACTTAGCACAATTAAGATTTCACGTCTTTTTTAATTTTAGGATCATTTTGAATACATTTGCTATGCAATTTGAACTGTTCTATTAAAGCCAGATATGCCATCCCTTAGGAACCTGAGGCAGGATGGCTACTACAGACGTAAAGCCAGCTTGGGCTACATATAAAATTCTAGACTAGGCTGAGCTGTAGAGTAAGACTATCTCCGAAAACAAGACAAAACACCTTACTGTTTAATTGCAGCAGAGTTATGTGCTGTAATGTCACCATCAAATACTTAACGCAGTGCCTTTTCCATGGCATAGCATGAGCAAAACCCTGGATTCCATACCTAGAATCAACGACAACAAACCAAAAACAAAATAAAAAGCTTGTTAACTAGATATTACAGGATGCCTATAAGAGTTAAGAATACTGAAAATATATCGACATGGCTTTTACCTTTAAGTTTAATGTGCATAAAAATATTTTTTCAGATTGACATTCTACAATGAATGCAATGACATATACATACTGTCCTTTGACATTGCTTCAGCATTTGCTAAAATTGGACTGAAGTGTGAATTCATAAAAAGTATCATCTATGTAGGTAGAATTGAACGCCAAGAAACATACCCAAATAAAATTGTGATGTAGAAAAGCATATCCATGCGAAAAACAGGGAGCTTGCAATGTGACTGTGCAGAGTTAGCAGGACTGGGAGTGGAAAGCCAGATCATTAAATAGAAATTGAGGAGAGCTAAGAAATGAGTAGAGGTGTGTGTGTGTGCCTGCATGTATGTGTATGTGCATGCATTTATTTATTATGGATCTATTTAAGACCGTTTTAAAATCTACACACACATACATATATATATACACATATATATGTATATGAATGCTAAAAGTAATCTTGACTTATTTTCTTATAGAGAATGGTTTTTCTTGCTTTCCCATGAAGTTTTGAACCCAATGTATTGCTTATTTGAGTATGCAGGCAAGAATAACTATTGTTTACAGATAAATCCAGCATCAACTATAAATCCTGACCATCTTTCATACTTCTGTTTTATTGGTCGCTTTATTGCAATGGTGAGTTTCCAACTTTCGATTGTCTTACTTACATATTGCTTACTTCAAAAGTGTTTTAGGGGCTAGGGAGATGGTTCAGTAGGTACTTCTTGCCAAGTAGACTCTAAGACTGGAGTTCTGATTCCCGGTGGCCTGCATGTAATTCCGATACTTATAAGGCAATACTTGATCCTCAGAGCAAACTGGCTAGGTAAATTAGCTGAAACTACAACTTTCAGGTTTGGTTTGTTTGATTGAAGGACTCTGTCTCAATGTGGTGGTGAATAATTTAGGGAGACAATCAGTACCAGCCTTGGATCTGCATGGACATGTGCATACCACATACACAGACATATGCAAAAAAGTATATTTTATAAAAATCTTTTGAAAAAGACTATATCCTCCCTTAGTTACAAGCAATTTACAGTTTTTGGGGGACATGTCAGATTCCTCAGTGGTAGGCACTGCCAGGGATCTTCCCTGTTTTAATTAAACAGTATTTCACCCATGCTCATTCAAGCAACCCATATTGCAGACAATGGGTTGTATGTGCTAGCACATAACACACACATACACACACAGAGACATGAAGATAGGAGGGAAGAAAAGTTGGGAGTGGGAGGATAGTGTGATAATGGGCATATGATTAAAGAAGTACATTATTATGGATTAAATTTACAGAGAATAAATAAAATTAATAAAAAAATAAAAGGCTTAATTTGTTACCCACTTCTTGTGGAGAAAAAGGGGTGGTAATATTCAAGTCAAGGAAAATCTGAGTCTCTAAGTACACTAACTTAGTGTTTTCAGAATTTTCAGAGCTTTGCAGTTGGCTTTATTAATTACAGTCTTATGAGAGTTGTTTATAATTTTTACACTACATTAGTCATTAACTCACTTAGCAAGTATCCGTTGAAAGTCTACAATAATTCCATGCCCGTTTCTAGGCACTGGCTATTAAAAAATAACAACAACAAAATGGTACAGTTTCTATTCTTGGAATCTAAATTCTGTAATGCAGGGGGTGGGGTGGGCGATGGGCATTACTTCTTCATATAAGTGGTTAAAGCAGCCCTCTAAAATCTGAACATGAGTAGAAATATGAAGGCACGAGACAGGGTCACATGGATACCTTGGGGAAGAACACTTTGGGCTCATGGAACAGTAGCTCAGTGCTTACAGGGTTTAAAAATGACTCATATGGGAGAGAATATGGTGAGAAATGAGATTGAGAAATACCATGTAGGACGTTTTAGGGAATTCATGTAGGGTTTTGAGTAGGTCAGTTAAGTGTCATGAACTAAGTAACACCAACAAGAAGTCCTCTACTGTGGGCAGCGGGAAACAGGCAGAGACACAGACCATTTGTACAGGTCGTAGTGAGGCCTCAGAGATGTTGGATCTGTACTGTAGTAAGAGATGTGAGACATGGTTTGGATTCAGGTTATATTCTGAAGCTTGAAAGAGGTAGGTTTTCTGGTAGATTGGGGGAAGGCATAAGAATAAAAATGAGGCACCAAAATGCATGGCCTGTGTGTCTGTTTGAAATTACTGTTTCTAAGAGGGTGTTTTGGTGGCAAGAACAAATACTGGAGGTAATGAAAGTCAAGAATGCTGGATTTCTTCTGCACTCAGGAAGCCTATAAGCATCCAATGGAGGTGCACAAAAGATAGATACCCAAGTCTGGTGATGAGGAGATGTCCAGGTCAGAAAGAATCATTTGGGGATCCAAAATACATAGAGAATATCAAAAGCTCGTGGTTGTGTTAAGGAATAATGGGACAGAGGAATTAAGGGATATTTATAAACTTGAGGCGATGAAAAGGAGTCTAAAAAAACAACCTACCTGAGATTAGAAAAATCAAGTAAGTGATTCTCAGAAGAAAATGATAGAAGGAAGGGTATTTCAAAGTAGGCACCATAGTTAACCCTCTCATATGTACATATGGCAGGTCTTGCTAAATCAGCCATTCAGCAAGGTGAAAAACGTTTGAGTGCTGGCATGGGAAGATTGATGTATATTCAAACATAGGTATCTGCTTTAGAAAAATTCATACTGCAGTATCCTAGAGAATTTGGTAACAATTAATAGGATTCTGATATTGTAGCTTAGGTTGATAGCCTACCCCAACCTCCTGTGTGCTGGTTATAGCCACCAAGCCCAGATGAGGAAAAAGAACTGGATGAACCCCGTAATATAAGAAGTATTGGCAAATGACCTTGAATCAAAGGGAGAAGTTTGTATTGCTCACAAAAGTGGTAGAAAGTTTACTTGCAATAGGAGTATGAGAGTTGAGATGCTAGTGGTGAGCAGATGGGTAGACTACACAAATGTGCTCCCGGTTACCATTTCCTGTGTGCAGTAAGTTTAGTAAGTATTTGAGGACAAAGGAATAGCAGTTCGTAGTCATCTGAGACAGGGAAACTGAATGTCGTGAGTAAACATGCTTCTATGAGGTTGCTGGTCATAGCTAGCTAGCTTGCTATATGTACTTCTAGCATGTTCTACCACTATATAGGCAGTATAAATTCTTAATTGATTTTGTCTAGATTTGGGAGTTTGTTAGAAATACATTGGGGAGGGTTTGAAGCTATATAAGAAGATAATTTCATGATTTATTGATTTAATGTAAACAGATTAAGGGTCTGCAAATAGTTTTAGATATTATGGATTCAAAAATCATTGGTGTCTTCCTGTATTCATGCTGTATGTAGGCATGAAGACACAGGGGTCCTACAGATTAATAAAGGAATGGAACAAAGTACATGGGCTTTTTATTTCTGTGTTTAAGTTAATTACTAAAAATATTTAAAAGTGGCAGAATTTGGTAATAAAGTCTCATCATCTCTTTATAGTTTTTATGTACATTATGTTTGACCTATGAAATAAATGTTTTCATTGTAGTTTTCTATGCATTGCATAGTATGCTAATCTTCACATTTTATACCATTGAATAGTGCTTTTTAATATGTAAAGCTGCATGATTTCTATATTGTCACTATGCTATAAAGATTATTATTTTGTAAGTTTAAATAAAATGTTTTGTTTGTTTTTAACAGGCACTGTTCCATGGAAAGTTTATTGATACTGGTTTCTCTTTACCATTCTACAAGCGTATGCTAAGTAAAAAACTTACTATTAAGGATTTGGAATCTATTGATACTGAATTTTACAACTCTCTAATCTGGATAAGGTTTGAAGTTTTTTTTTGTAATAGAAGTAATTACTTGAAACCCATTCCTATACTGTGTTTATATGCACACTCACACTATTTTTTTTTTTTTTATCCAGAGATAACAATATTGAAGAATGTGGCTTAGAAATGTACTTTTCTGTAGACATGGAGATTCTGGGAAAAGTTACTTCACATGATTTAAAGTTGGGAGGTTCCAATATCCTGGTGACGGAAGAAAACAAAGATGAATATATTGGGTAGGTTGATAGAGCTGATTGAATTCATTCTGTAGAAGGTATGGGATATAATTAGAAATATCCTATATTTACACTCTTAACCTTAGTAGTTTTTATGAAACACATGGAAAACTCTCGTCAGGTTCTTTCTCCGCTGGCTCAGGTCCTTGTGCTCTGTGCTGATCCAGATCCTGCTCGAGTTTGCTCGAACAATGCATATCGTTAGTCACTTTCCCATGTGCATTCGCAATAGGCAGTCTCGCTTCTGACCAAGTCAGAAGCCATGACAACATGCTGCTGAAAGCGATTTCCAGTCTTCAAAATCTCAGAAAGAAAAGTTGTATGTTCTCCTAGCCTATTACACATATACATATACAATGCAATGTGTGTGTGTGTGTGTGTGTGTGTGTGTGTGTGTAAAAGTGCACTTCGGGATAGTATAACCTGAAGAAGAGAACAGGAAAGAGTAACTTATCAGAGATGATAGTGAAAGACTGAATGAATGTAGGTAACTGAAACTTGATTCATAAAAGAGGATATAAAGTATATTTTTTCTAGTTTTAAATCTGCCATTTTTTGGTGATGGATAAATGCATGCAAATATTCAATAGTGAAAATCCAGTGTGAAGCTTCACAGCTTCAGAATGTTTATAACGATCAATAGATGTGGGGTCTGGTTAATTTTGGTGTATGAATTTTTTATTTTTAAGTTCTTTATGATAAAAATTTAACGTAAAGTATTTTGCAAAGGCGATGTAGCCTCCTCGTTTACAGATGAAGGGACTGAAGCTATGCCAGGAATGGGCAGAATTGTGTCTGGGAACTCCCCTTTCACTGACATTTCATCCCACACTACTCTTGAAAAGTTTTAGTATTTATTTATTTTGGCTTTGCAAGAAAGGGTTCTCTATGTAGCTTTGGCTGTTGTGGTATTTGTTCTATAGACCAACCCAGACTCAAAATCAGAGACCCACCTACGTTTGCTGGGAATAAAGGTGTGTACCAACACACACAGCCCACAATCCCAATTTTTAGCTTGTACATAATAAATATTTTATTGGCATCTATTCAGTATGTATGCTGCTGGGTTGTACAAAGAAGTTTTAAGTAACCATGGGCTTTGAGTATGTTCAGTCTTGCATTTCCTCCCCCTAGCCTTACTGCCTTCAGCTACTCTTATCCTTTCCCAGTTCGTTTTCTATTTTCCTGTCACAGGACAGCTAGAAAATTGGCTCAGTAGTTAAGAGCATTTGCTGCTCCTGTGTACTAAACTCCAGTTTGGTTCCCAGAACCTACATGGTAGCGCGCAACCATTTGTAACTCTAGTTCCAGATCCGACTCTGTCCTCTGCAGGCACCAGGCATTCACATGGTACATATAACATATGTGCAGGCAAATATTCATCCACTTAAAATAAGAACACATCTTTGAAGAAAAAAGTAACGAATATATACCTTTCTGAAAAAAGGGAAGCATGAAACCTTTGCTTTTCTGTCTGGTTTATTTCACTAAACATAATCATTTCTAACTTTACGCATTTTCATCAAGTTGAGATTATAAATATAATTAGATTATTTCTCTCTTCTTATCCCTCCCTTCAAGCCCTCTCCCATGTACCTCTGCTCTCCTTCAAATTCATGGACCCATGCTTTCATTAACTGTTGTTACATGTTTATATGTATATGCGTATATATTCCTAAATATAACCTATTCAGTCTGTATGATGTTAATTGTATGCATATTTCCATGGCTGTATGGTATTTGGTAAGCAATTAGTCCTCTTTCCTGTTTTTGTCTTTTAGTAGTTACTATAGAAGCAAGCCAGATTACATGCTCAGCGGCAGTGTGTAAGGATGCTCTTTTCTCTGCTTCCTTGCTAGCATTTGTTGTTTTCTCTTTGTTAGCAACTCTGGGGTAAGATGGAATCTCTGTGTAGTGTTAATTTGCATTTCTGTGATGACTAGTGATGTTGAACATTGTTGTTTTTGTTTTTGTTTTTTTTTCCATTTGTTCCTCATCTTTCAAGAACTGCCCATTCATTAGACGAAAGTCAAGTGGCTTTTTAACTCTAGGGCCTGTATTTTATCAAATTGATTCATGTCTCTGTTTTTAGCCAGGCCATTTATTTTTCTGACTGTGTTTCTGTATAAATTGAAACCACCATGGTAATATACCTACAGCGTTGTTCTTTTTGATCTTGATTGCTAGGCATTCTGGGATATTTTGTTTTTTCCCTACAATTTTTAGGATCTTCTGTCTAATTGTTTTTTACAGAATGTCATTGGAATTTGACAAGGGTTCCATTGAGTCTGTATCTTTGCTTTTAATAGTGTAGCTATTTTCATGTTACTAATTCTGCTGCTACAAGAGCACAAGGGGCTTCCATCTTCTGTCTTCTTTAGATTCTTTCTGTAGTGTTTTTGTATTTTTACTTGTTTTACTTTCTTGATTGAATTTCGTCCAAAGCTTTATTTCCTGGCTATTAACAGTGTGATTGTTTTCCTATTTTCTTTTTCAGCAAGTTCATTACTGGTATATAGAAAAGCTATTAACTAATTTCTATAAAAATTATTAGTAGCTGATAAATATGTGTATGGATTGTGTCCTGTTACTTTGCTAAACATGTTTATTAGTTCCAAGAGGGTTTTGGTGTGTAGTCTTCAGCATTTGTCATATACAGAGTCACAGTTTCTGCTAATAGAAATTATATTGTAAAGTTAAATACTATTTATTGTACTGTTAAATAGTGACCCACAAGGCCTGATTGCCTCCAGAGACAAGAGAAACTGTAATGTGACCTTGCTTCTTAATTTAAAACTATTGGTTGTAGCTGGGCATGGTGGCGCGTGTGACTTTAATCCCAGCACTTGGGAGGCAGAGGCAGGCAGATTTCTCAGTTCGAGGACAGCCTGGTCTACAGAGTGAGTTCCAGGACAGCCAGGCATACACAGAGAAACCCTGTCTCGAAAAAAACAAAAAACAAAAAAAACAACAACAACAAAAAAAAACAAACCAAAACAAAACCCTATTGGTTGAATAAAGATGCCAACAGCCTATAGCTGGGCAGAAGAGAGGTAAGACTAGGTTAGACTTTCCAGGCTTGGGATCTGAGGGAGGACCACGAGGGGAAGAAAAAGAAAGCGGAGAGAGGAAAAGATACCTTGGGTAGGTGAATCATGAAAACATGGCCAATCGGAGGTAAGAGCAGCCCAGATCAAACCTTGGTAGTCATATCTTGGGCTTAATTGGTAAGGAAGTAGACATAGTAATATAGAGGGTGGATACCTGCCCAGCTCTAGGGCTTTAAAGGCTTATTGTAAATAGAAAGGTTGTGTGGCTTTTATCTGGGAACTGAATGATCATAGGTAGGCTAGAAACCCCCATGGAGAATTAGTAATTACTATAACAAGAATAATTATAGCCTTTGTTTCTTTCTTGCCTCAGTACTCTTATTACTTCAAGTCATATACTGTGTGTCGCCTTGTCTCAGCCCTGTGAGAAATGCCTTGACATTTTTCCCATTTCCTGCAAAGGCTGGAGATTACTCACATACAGCCTTCACTATGCTGTTATGTGATACTAGGCTCTTCAGTGCTTGTGTCTTGAAGGATTGTACTTTGTCAAAGGCTTTTTCTCCATCCACTGCGATCCCATGTGATTTCTCTTCTAGAGTCTCAGTCTGTCTCCCTCAGTCTGTCTTTTATATGTGTGTCTGTGTATCTGTCAGTCTGTCTATCCTTATAAGGTTTTGGTATCAGGTGATAACTGTCTTTATAAAATGAGTTTGATGGACTGTGTTCTAATTTTATGGACTACTTTGGGGAGCACTGATTAGTTCTCTGTGTGAGTCAAGGCCTGAGCCATGTTACTTAGGAAGATACTTTATTACTGTTTGGATCTCACTGCTTTTTATAGGTCCATTTTAAGTTGTTTATATTCTCGTCATGTAATTATCGTAGATCATATGTGCCAAAAATGTATTATTTCTTCTAGGTTTTCCTTTTATTGGAATATGGGAAGGGTATGTAGGTGGGTTTGGAGGGAGGAGAGTGAAGGGAGACAGGCTGAGGTGGGCATGGGTAGTTGGAGGAGCACTGTCTCAGAGGCAAACGGGAGGGCAGATGGGGGAGAACTATTGGAGGGGGGAGTAGAAAGGAGGAACACTATTTGGAATGTAAATAAGACTTTTTTTTTATAAAAAACAAAAAAATTATAATCTCAAAAATAAAAGTAACTAAAAGTGATAGCATGAATTTGTTAATGGAAAAATATTAACTCTAAAAATAACATATGTATACATACATGCTTGTTGTATGCACATATTGGGTAGTATATTTAGAAAAAGAAAAGAAATTTAAAGCTTTTTTGGTGTTTTTGTCCCTTAGCTTTGTATATACATAACCTCTTTTCAAATACTATCTTTATTTTCAGTTTAATGACAGAATGGCGTTTTTCTCGAGGAGTACAAGAACAGACCAAAGCTTTCCTTGATGGGTTTAATGAAGTTGTTCCCCTTCAGTGGCTACAGTACTTTGATGAAAAAGAATTGGAGGTTAGGCTCTTTTATTATATGATTGTAGGGAATGCTGTTGTTGGAGTGGGTGGCCTTTGTGTTTCCTCTCCCTTTCCAGTCTCATTTCATCTTTAGTCTCCAAATTCAGTGTTGTCTTTTCCTTTGTTCAGCCCAGACGGGCCTTGAAGTCATGATCCTTCTATTTCAGCCTCCCATGATGGTGCCAGCAGTCTCCACCATGTATATAGTTTGTTTTATTGTTTTATACAACAGTGTCCACACATTTTAGTACAATATTGATTTTTCTAATTTATCTAAAAGTATGTGGGTTTTATGTTTTGTGATATTTTAAGAACAATGGTATTGCAAGGACAATATTATCAATCATTGTCATCTATTAGGGTTCATAAACTATTCAACCACTATTAATAACTTGAGGAATTTTTAGAAATCTTAATTTAACAGTGACTTTCTTTTTTTAAAAAAAGATTTATTTATTTATTATATGTAAGTACACTGTAGCTGTCTTCAGACACACCAGAAGAGGGAGTTAGATCTCATTATGGATAGTTGTGAGCCACCACGTGGTTGCTGGGATTTGAACTCAGGACCTTCAGAAGAGCAGTCAGTGCTCTTAACCACTGAGCCATCTCTCCAACAGTGACTTTCTTGAAAGATGAGATTTTTAAATGAATTACTATTTAATTCTGACTGCATTTAAAGAAGGTTATTGGGTATTCATCAGAAGTGGGTGTATTTATATAAAATACATATAAAATTTAGCATTTTAATGATTTCTTTTAAGTGTGCAGTTCAGTAGTATTAAGTATGACAGCATTGTAATACATCAAATCTTGGTAATTCTTCCAACTTTTAAAACTGTAACTCATTAAACAGAAAGCCTGTATACATGGTGAGTTCCAGGCCTGCCAGGACTACATCATGAGAGCCTGCCTCAGGAAAGAGGTGAAGGAGCACCCCAACACACTGGCAGAAACCAGTGTGACACGAGTCTACTCAGAATGGATTGTTAGCAAGCCCTGAGAAACAACAAAACCCATAGTCTTTCTAATCTTTGCTGTGGCTGATGCTGTGTTCCTTCCCTTAGGTTATGCTGTGTGGCATGCAAGAGGTTGACTTGGCAGACTGGCAGAGAAATACTGTTTATCGACATTATACAAGAAACAGCAAGCAAATTATTTGGTTTTGGCAGGTACTTGCTTTATCTGTTTTGAAACAAATCATTTGAAGAATTTTCTGATAAGAAAAGTGGTTTTAAGTAGTTTGTTAATAATTTTTGAGGCTTTGGACCTGTATTTTAGCCTTCCAATACTTTCACTGTTTTCTAGATGGAGGTATGAATAGTTTGGTGGTATTACAGTACTCTATGAATTCTGCACACTTTGAGAAGTATGGGGTTTCTTTTGGCTGGTTGTAGATTTACTGGGGCTCTACACTGAGATGGGGACTGTGTGGACAGCCCAGGCTGGTCTTGGCTTTGCTTCATCTTGTATCAGTTTCTTCAGTGCTGGGATTAGAGGCATTCCCCAGTCACATGCAGCCAGGTGTATATTCTCAGTGACAAGGTCAGTGCTGGGTTTAATCTTCTGAAGGTGATAATATGCTAAAGAAGTGGAATAATTCAGACCGTGATGTGCAAGGATGACTACTGTGTTTTGGCTTAACCTGTGATCCGGTCTCAGAATATCCAATGTTCCTTACTAATATTTACATACATTTGAAGAGACATGTTGTTTTGCTTTATTTTATGTGTTAAAGATTTTTTTCCCTTTTTGTGTTAAAGATTTTTAAATCTCTAATCCTGGCATATTCTTTCTATAAGTATTTTACTAACTACAACTCATTTGAGCAACTTAATGGTTGGTTGGACTTATGGTAATTTTCACATTCATGTGAAAAGCTGGGGTTTATATTATCATGGGGAGATTTTCCAAAAGGTACATCTTTTCATAACAATGATTCCCATTAGTTTATTGCATAATATTTTCCCTTCTGGAAACCTGTCTTAAAATATTCATAACATATACAAAATGTGTCTACATAACCTAGGAACTTAAGAACCTAAGTGAGGTTTATGTCAGAGTTGATAATAAAATGTGTTTCCCATGTCATTTGGTGTTGTGATGTTCAGATCCATTCAGAGAAACCAGAGACTTAGACTCAATTCCAAGTTAGGTTAAGTGAATTTTTTCTTACTGCAGTAGGAGGGCAGCCTTAAGTCCCTTTCTGAGGTTTTAAGGCATATATTAGAAAGGCGTGTTTTATAACTATCAGTGTAATTCACAGCCGAGCAGGAGAATCATTTTATTTCCTTCGGTGGTTTCTTACTTTCCTACTATATAGTAATAAAAGGACCACTCTACGCCTTTCTCCCAGTGATCAGCATCCCTCTCCCTCAGAAGCAAAGGCAGCTGTGAATACCTCACAGCCCATTGCCCTATTCTTATCTTAACTTCAGGCCACTAGCATCTCCCAGACATTCCAGAGCAAAAGGTCCAAGGCCCTTAAGGAGTGCCTGGCTCCATAGTGAGTATCCTTAGTCCTCACAGGACCTGTGTGAATCAGGTTTGAGCTCTAATGACTGGGATAGAGCAGTTCATTTCTGGGTAGGCAAAAAGCCCAAGAGCATCAGGTTAGGGCTGTCTGTCTGTATACCTTAGCACAGTTTGTCCGAGGTTTCGGTCTCATTAGGAAAACATTTTGTCTTATGTTTAAGCCGTTGTGTTTACTGCTTACTCATTGCTATAACCAAATTCTTGACAAGAAACAAGGGAAGAAAACTTTATTTTGACTACAGTTTTAAGAGTACCAGCCATCATAACAGGAAAGCATGGTGTAAGAGCAGCTACAGTTTTGCCCTTGGGAGCATGCTCATAGCTATGCAGATCATGAAGCAGATACGGCCTACTCCAGGCTACTTTTATTGGTTCACAGTCCAAGTGGCATGGTAACTCCCAAGGTCAGGGGACTTCTTTCTTCAGTTAATCCTGTCTGGAAACATTTCCCAGGCACACCCACCACTTGCTCCTCACTAAGGCTTTTATTAATCCAGTCAAGTCCATAATGCCACCACATGTTCATTCCCTATTTGAAGAAGACTTTTCTCAAACTGCCGTCAAAAGTTAGCTGGCTTTCCTTTATATTCAAACCACCATATCCATTACCTTATTCATTCATTAACATTGCCCTTTCAGAAGAACTTGTCAGCAAACTTGTTAATTTTGGAGACATGTATAGTTTTTCAGTTACTAGTGAATGGCATAGAAAGTTTGAAAAATGTTTTATAGCAGAAAATACCACAGAGAAAAGCAATGGGGAAATATTCATTTGTTTTTGTAGTTTAAAAGGGGGTAGACACAGTCTAACAATGGTTGAGAACTCAGTGAGACTGGAGTTTAAATGTTCTACATTTTAGCAGTTTAAAAAGACAAATTATCTAAATTCTATAAGTCTTTCTTCTCTTTCATATGTGGTGAGATTACTAATGACTCATAGCTGCCTGGTAGACTGTTGTGAAGTCTAAGTGAGAAACACATGCCATAGTGTTCACCTGCAGCCCTCACTGACAGGTGTACCTCCTTGTGGGTTACTGCAGTCAAGCCCCTTAAGGTTTCTAAGCTGCTCATTGACCTGCCGTTTGTAGGACAGATCTAATAGTAGCTGGTTGTGGTATTATCGTGAGGGTTACTGAAGGGATATCTACAGTGTACCTATGTGGTACTACAAATACTTTTTACTGCACTACTATTGCTTGAACCAGTTTCAGTGGCGTGTTTGTTTGTTTTTAACATTTTTCATTTGTTTACTCTCATTGGTGGGATGTTGGCCATTATTTTATATTAAATTACATTTCATTTTGTCATACAGTTTGTGAAAGAGACTGATAATGAAGTACGAATGCGACTCTTGCAGTTTGTGACTGGAACCTGTCGCTTGCCTCTAGGAGGATTTGCTGAGCTCATGGGTAAATGAGGATTCACTGCAGTTTCTCTGAAGTTAATTTTGTGATAATAGTATGTGTTAGACATACAGTAGCATTAAATATAACGACTTATTTGTATGAAAATTATATGTAAAGTTTCTATGATAGAAAAGAAAGAGCCATTGATACTGAAAACAATTTTCTTGGTCAATGTTCTATTGCTGTGAAGATACACCATGACCACAGCAATCTTATGAAGGAAAGCATTTAATTGGGTCTTGCTTACAACTCCAGAGGTTATAGCAGAGAGCAAGGCCAGAATTCAGGGAGACATGGTGCTGGAGGAGTAGCTGAGAGTTACACACCTGGATCCACAGGCAACAGGAAGAGAATGACATTGAGCCTGGCAAGGGCTATTGAAACCTCAGAGCCTATCCCCAATAACACACTTCCTCCAGCAAGGCCACACCTCCTCATTCTTTCAAATAGTGCTACTCCCTGGTGACCAAGCATTCAACTGTATGAGCCTGTGGCAGCCATTCTCATTCCACCCACAAAGATATGTGAGATAAAATGAAAGTGTCTTCAAAGATGAGGTAGCTATTGCTTCACTCCATAGGATAATTGCTAGGGAACCAAGATTGTGTGAAAATAGTTACCTTTCTCTCCTTGGATGTAATTCTTACTTCAGTATCTCTGCACCACCAAATAGCTCCTCGGTGTAGATAGTATGAAACTTTCAGTTTCCTCTCTATCATTCATATAACAGTGTGACACGCTTCTGTTAGTTTTAAAGGACCAACCAAATAAGCATTATCTTATCTTATGTTCCCGATTTAGGAAGTAATGGGCCTCAAAAGTTCTGTATTGAAAAAGTTGGCAAAGACACCTGGTTACCAAGAAGCCATACATGGTAAGTTCAAGACTCTTAAACAGGAAGGTGAAGGCCACAGAGGTTTTAGCTGTTGTTTTATTTTGGTTTTGGTAGCAGGTAAGAGCCATTAGAGCTACCTATTCATTAGAATAAGTAGAATTTCAACTTGCTGAGGAGAATCATATGGTGTTCTGTAACTAAGAAATACTTGAGAATGTGTCTGTTGGCTCAGCGAGTATTTAGAGTACCCATTATATAGCAAGTAGGATGGAATTACTCATTGCATTTTTATGACATCTTTGTAGAGCAGAAAAGATGAACAAATAGCTGAAAGGAAAAGACTGGTATGATAATTGGAGTGAGTCTTCTATGGACTCAGATGATCAGACAGATCCCTGGAAAGGACAATGTTTAGCTTAAGTTTAATAAAGAGAATGCTGTGGGGAGAAGTAGAATATTCTTATAATAGATGCTGAAGAAAAACCCCTGAATTAAGAACTAGAACTTGACTCAAGTGACTGGAAGAGTGAGTCAGAAAATGTGAACATAATTGACTGATTTGATTGGAACTTACTGAGGCAGAAAAAGTGAGCATAATTGGGAAAACATGATTTAACAAAACATACTATTATTGTTAATTTGGACTTCCTTATAAGGAAACTTAGTTTATACAACTATAAATAACCAGTAATGGCATTTTAGAGAAACCATTTAGTAAGAGTGCAACAAGTGGACGAAGGAGATTGCAGAGAGATGTTAACATCCCTACCTGTTGATAGCTTAGAGATAAATGGTTCTTTCAGGAGTTCAAAGCTACTTTCATTCTAAGCCATGATTCTGTTTTTGTTGCCTTGGTATTTCTACATGTGCAGAAACAATAGTGGCTAGAACTTGGTAGGGTCTTAGGACAAATAAAAGCAGGAATGCCAAGTTGTTCCCTGATACTCTTCAACAACATGCACTTGCCAAACACAAATAAACTAGAGCCTGTGGTTTATGAAACACTAATTACTAAGTTTGTTAAAGCTTGCTGTTTGAATATATGTTTTTTTTTCTAACATTAATACTCAGGTTTATCGGCATCTGTTCCTTGTATACACTAATGGGTTTGGTACAAACATCTTCATGTAAATACATCACATCCTTTGACTAAGTTCAACTCTTTCCCTCTCTTGTTTCCCTCCCCCATTATTTGTTTTCATTCCTCCACAATCCTGCTTCTATTTTTATGTTCCATATACATGTATTATAATCTAGAACCCATAAATGGGGGAGAACTTGTGATGCTTGTCTAAGTCTTATTTGCTTAATATGACTATCTGAATATTTTCTTACAGATGATATAACTTCATTCTTGCTGACACAGTAAGACTGTTAGTGTATACATACACCTTATTTTCTTGTCCATTTATATGTTTCGAATTCTTATCAGCCCTAGGCTGATAGCATAGTTTCCTTTGTGAATACTGTTGAAACATAGACTGTAGGTATCACTGTGTTTTGATTTAGAGTTCTTTAAGTATATACCTAGGGATAGCCTAAGTATGTCATTATGTACATGTTGTATTTGTAATTTTTGAGAACTCTCCATAGTGATTTCCATAGTAGATGGACTACTTACATTTCCCGAGCAGTACATAAGGGCTGTCTTCCTCACATCCTCCCCAGTATGTGTTCTTTTCTTTATGATAGCCATTATCACTGGAATGATGTGGGATCTCAGTGTATTTTGATTTGTATTTCCCTGATAGCTAAGGACAGTGTACTTTGTTTTCTTCTTGGGGACTCTGTTTATTTCATTCATCCATTTCATTCAGTTGCTTGGCTTTTGGTATTTAGTTTTTTGTTCCTAATAAACATCCTCTTAGCCCTTGTCAAATGTATATCTGACAGATTCTTGCCCTAGTTACTCATTTGCTTTGCTGTGCCAAAGTTTTGTAATCTGTGCAAACCTATTTATCAATTCTTGGCTTCACTTCTTGAATTATAGGACTCCTTTTCAAAGAATCCTTTATATTGGAGTAATTTCAAGCATTACATTTGACAAACTTTAAATTGATAGTTGGTAAGAAATGAAAAATATTGATCTAGTTTTATTTTCTATACATGGACATCCATTTTCCAGCAGTATTAGTTGAAAGGATGCCTTCTTTTCTAGCATTTCTTTTTGGAATCTTTGTCAAAAGTCAAATACCTTTACTTGTATAGATTTATTTCCTGGTGTCTTTATTTCATTGTGATGATCTGTTCTGGTTCTTTGGGTTTCTAGTATAATTTGAAATTGGGTAAGGTGATATCTCCAGCATTGCTTTCTTTGCTCAGGATTCCTTGGCTATTTGGGATCTTTAAAAATCATAGACTATAAGAATCACTGTAGTATGTTATTTAAAGCCCTTTAGGTACACACCTAAGGGATTGTAGAACTAAGCTTTCATAAGAATTTTAAAACTGAGTTTTCTAATCCTGTGTAGAATGTCATTGGAATGCTAACGGGGATTGCATTAAATCTGTAAATTTCCTTCAGTAATATGGTCATTTTCATCATGTTAATTCCACTAATACGTGACTGTCACGCCTCATTTTATGTGTAAGAGTGCTTTCCCTGTGTACATGTCTGCACTCCATGTAGTCTTTTTCTCTTTTAGTATCTTCTTGAGTGTTTTTTAATAGTTTCAATATAGAAGTCTTTCACTTTTATGGATAGTGTTATTCATTGGTCGTTTTATGTTTCATTTTAAAATTATTGTGAATGGGCTGTTTGCTTAAGTTCCATCTTGGCAAGTTCATTATTAGCCTATAAGAAAGCTACAGATATGTTGATTTTGTGCCCTGCTAATTTCAAAGTGTTTATTAGTTCTAAAACATCTGGTGAAGTTTATGGTCTCTGACGTACAGAATCATACTCAGCAAATAAACCTACTTTGACTTCTTCCTTTCCTATTTTTTTATATCTGTTATTGCTCTAGTTAAGACTAAAAGAACTGTATGAAATAGTAGAGAAAGTAGATATTTATTTCTCTTTCTGGTTTAGTGGAAGTGCTGTTTTGTTTTTGTTTTTGTTTCCCACGCCCAGCAATGTTGATTATAGGTTTATCTTATATAGGTTTGCCCATTTACTATGTTGAGGTACATTGCTACAATTCTTAGGCTCTTCAGGCCTTTTATCTTGACGTCTTCTATCAAAGGTCTTTCTTTTTTTTTTTTTTTGTTTTTTTGTTTTTTGTTTTGTTTTTTGTTTTTTTTTTTTTGTTTTTTTTTTTTTGTTTTTTTAAATTTTTTTTTTAAAGATTTATTTATTTATTATATGTAAGGACACTGTAGCTGTCTTCAGACACTCCAGAAGAGGGAGTCAGATCTCATTACAGATGGTTGTGAGCCACCATGTGGTTGCTGGGATTTGAACTCCGGACCTTCGGAAGAGCAGTCAGGTGCTCTTACCCACTGAGCCATCTCACCAGCCCTCAAAGGTCTTTCTTATATTGACCTTTTCTTCATCTGTTGATATCATCAGGTGGTTTCTGATCGTGATATATTACTATGAATTACTAAATGATTTACATATTTTTTATTATTCTTGAATTCCTGAAATGAAACTCAATCATGAAGAATAAATGTCACGCCTCATTTTATATGTATGAGTGCTTTCCCTGTGTGCATGTCTGCACTCCATGTCTGTGTCATTTGAGGTCATCCAGAAGGCAATGGATCCCTAGGAACTGGAGTTACAAATAGTTGTGAGTCTTTATGATGGTGCTGAATCCTTTGGAAAACCAAATAGTGCTCTTTGCTGTTGAGCCATTTCTCCATCCTCATGAATGATCCTTTTGGTGTATTATTTGAATTTGATTCAGCAGTATTTTCTTGAAAACTTATATCAGTGTTCATGAGTAATAAAGGCCTATAATTTTCTCTTTTCTTTCTTTCTTTTTTGGCTTTATCCACTTTGGATACTAGGGTAATACTAGCCTCATAAGATGAATTTGTTAAATTTCTTCTATTTGGTGGAATATTTTGAGGAGTGACAGTGCTAGTTTTCCTTAAAAGGCTGGTGGCATTTATTAGTGAGTTCATTTAAACCTTCTTAAAAATTAGGCAATTTGGTTACTGTTTTAATCTACTTAAGTTGTTTATAGCCCCTCAGTGTCATTTTGGTATGGTGGTGAGAGTACTGGCTTAACAGGTTTGCATTTTCACTGAAATAAACTTGAAAAAAACTTGATCAGAAAACAATATTAAGTTAGAGTTTTTCATCGATGATGAAAATATTAAAGATATTCTGAGGCCAGTAACTGAAGAAAATAGAGCAACAAGTCACTCAAGAGTGATCAGGATCAAGGGCAAGGAAGTAGAAGGCCACAGCATTGTTCTTATCCATACTAATGCTATGAAGTAAGACCTCTACACCAAAGCCTTAAATAGATGATGCCCAGCCAAGAACATAGTTAAGGAATTCAGGAAGGTGTCATAGCTGAACCTTTCTGAGGGTGTGCCTCAGAAAGTGAATGCTTTTACTGACTGGCTTCAGTGAAAATGACGTGTGCCCACCTTGTTGGATGTCAGTTATGGTAAGAGATGAAGAGTGAAGAGTATGAGAGACTGAAAGCTATAAAATAGAAGCTCAGATCAGACCCAAAGAAGTTTGAAAAGGTGTTGGGATTTATTTCAAACAAGGGAAAATACAAGTCAATATTCTGATCTGGATCTGGATAAAAATAGGTGATCAGAAAGATTTTGGTTTGTAACAACAGTTTGTAATGACTAAGGTAAACAGTGCTCTATCCTCATCTGTGATGCAGTTAGCCTAATGATGGCTGGTAAGATGAAGCACGGGGTCCTACTACTGTCATCTTTATAGTGGTGTCACAGCTTTAAACTTCTCTAGATTAAGAATCAACATTTTTTTCAGATACATGGGCAAGTCTCAGCCTCTGTCCTTTATGAAACAGCACAGACACACTGGTCAGTTTCGTGAAATAGAGAGCTCTTTGGGCTATTTTCAAATAATCCTTTGTCTTCTGTTATTCAGCTTAACATTCACTAAATTAGGTACTTACTAATTCAGAGATGACTGCTTATTTCAATCTAGTGGGGGGGGGGTGGACAGTCAGTCATGATATAAATGCTGAAATAGAAACAAAGATGCTGTAGGCAAACTTCTTAGAAGCTCTAGGATTTAGGCTGATTGTTGGTAGGTGAATAGATGAGACTTTCGCTTGCAAGGGTATTCTAGGCCAAAGAGAGACAAAGGACATGATAGAGAAAAGTGTGTATTATGTTAAAAAGTATAAAATAAGTTGATACTAGGCTTCCATGTATCATCTTACACCGTCTGTGGCTTTAGCAACAAAGGGTTTCTAAGTGTGGTGTAAGCTAGGGAAAGTGCCTCAGGCAGTGATATAAAGTAACATAAGAGGTAAAGAAATTAAGTGGATTGGATGCAAGGTGATAAGGAAAAAATCAAAACAAAAACCCCGAATTCCCAAATCAGATGAGACAGAGCAGTATACACAAGAGTGTGATGACAACAGAAAATCAAAAATGGGATTAGCAGAATGACAAGATCTGGCCAAGGGTAAGACTGTTTTGGTATAAGATTATACTGGGGGGGAAAAAGAAGGGGGGGTATTGTTTTTTGTTTTCCTAATCTCAATTACCGTTAAGACACTTTCTTTCATAGAGTATAGTTTAAAATGAAAGGCAATCAATATATGATCTCAGTTGCTACCATCAATACCTTTAACTGTTTTAACATGAAGCAATTAGTACATTAATGGTGGTTTGCATAACTGTTGAAGTTGGCTACCTTCTCCTAGACCTAATTATGAGCTCTCCTAACTTACATGGGTGTGGGCAAGGACAGATGAGAAGGGTCTACAATAAGTAAATGATGTAAAGAAAGGTTTTTAAGTTTTAGTATTTTTCTTTTAATAATCCGGTCTCAGGAAAGAGTATGTGTTGGAAGAACTGGAAAATGGTCAGTCTGTAGATTAGAATCTAATTTGGTGAAATTATTTAAGGAGACAAAAGTATATATGTATTTACTGACTGAGTCTATCAGAACATAATTCTGTGAGCTAAGGGACTCAGGATTTTCATGAGTGTATTACCAGCTACTGGAACATCTTGCACACAAAACTCAGAAAATGAATGAATGAGTGGATGGATGTAATTAACTAACCTAAGAAAAATTATGGAACCTCATCACCCATGACAACAGAATAGCAAAAGGAAACCCATTTTAAATTCAGTCTTTATAATGTTGACATTATTTGTAATACCATTATTCTTTGGCAAATATATAGATGTTTTACGACTTAAATTTTATATAGATTCGTTTATTTAATTTAAATGTGTTAATATACTAGTTATTATATTAAATTGTTAGGATACCTTTGGCAAAGTTTTTATATACATAATCAGGTTTCAATGTACTGTTAAAGAATACTATATTGCAAATATCGTCAGTTTATTTCATTGAAAACATCTGATTTTGTTTTTGTTTTTGTTCAGTTTTAATCGCTTGGATCTACCACCATATAAGAGTTATGAACAACTAAAGGAAAAACTTCTTTTTGCAATAGAAGAGACAGAGGGATTTGGACAAGAATGACTGACTTGTCTTGGAGAAGCTCTTGCATTTAAATACCCAGCCAAGAAAAATTGCACAGATAGTGTGTATAAGCTGCTCATTCTGTACAGTGAATTTTCTGAACCTTTCAAAGTATAAATGTTTTCCGTTCTTCCACAGAAATATGCAAAACATTTCATCATTTTCTACTTTATTTATTGTTCCCTTTAAATGACTGACCAGGAAAAAAAAATCATCCTTAAATTTTGACGCAAGCAAGAGAATTTATTAAAAAGTATATATCTATATAACCATATATGACAGTGGCTCTAGTTTTATAGAGCGCCAGGTGTATTAAACATGACAGCCGTTCATTCACAAAACTCTGAATTTGCTTTGCCTTGTTTCTGTTTTCCAGGGGAAAAGTGCATATGTGCCATGTTCTTCTCCCTAGGTGACATTGGATTGTGTTAGCTGCATGGCTGTTCAGGAAGGAATTTAGGGCTTAAGCCAACTCTTACTTTAAGTGTATTTTTTTAAATTGCTGCTGGCTTTTCTGAAGACAAGTACTTCAACTCATTAAGTTGTACTAAATGAATAGGTTTTTTTTAATCACATCATTGTTATATCAGTAGACACAGAAGTCGTGTGATAGATCCAGTCGTGTCTAGGAGCAGCTGGGATTGACTTGCTGCAGAGCAGAGGTCTATTTACATCTTACTTTCGGATGTTGGGTATTTGTGGAAATTTAAAGAATCAGGCATCTCTATACTTACATTTTTAAACTTGTAATGTTCTTCAAATTCAATTGCTAATGATTTGATAGTTTAATGCTTAGGGATACATAAAAGGTACTGAACTTGGCTGCTTCTGTGCTCAAGGTTTACTTGTATGAAGTCAGAGATGTTCTAATGGATTGAAAAGCTGCAGAAGTATTTAAACGCTCACACTAAGTACTTTTTATTAGTGTTTGAATGTCCCCACCCCTTCCTTACAAAATCAGAATTGTTTCTAAATTCAGTAGGTATATTAAAAGAATTCTTTGTGCTCCCTATTTTATACAGAGCAAGTTTTCTCCAAATGACACTGATTTTTCTTTTCATTATAAGGGCATTCTTGGTGTATGAAAAAAATTAAAATCTAATGTGAATGATACTGCTACTTTTAGCAAACTGGGCTTCCTAATTAATATAAAACATTAATTTCCATTTTTATCCTTTCAATATGCACTGCGAAGTTCATTAACTTAAAATTTTGTAACTATGAAGTTCACTTAGAATTATAACTTCTATCCACTAGTTTAGTTTTGCTAAGATTTTATTTTTCTACTTTAGATTATGTTCTTCAGTTTTATTCAGAATTCACAAATAAAAGCAGTAGTCTACTTAGTTGAATAAACTATAGAAAATCTGGCTATTCTCAAGCTTAAAAGAATTTTTTTAATTCTAACATATGGCAAGTTATATAGTAAATGATGGCCAGTCTTCAAAAGTCCTGCATAAATTATTCTGTAAGATAATAAACTTGCTATGACAGAAAGTATCGGCTTTCATTCAGTGGAGGTATGTGACAGCATCCCTTTGCAGATATGGTTTACGGTTGCTTTCAGGTAGGATGTCAGGGAGCATCCCTTTTGTTAGGTTACCTCACGTGAGGAACAGAACCCACAAGATCAAGCCAGCCTTCTGGGGAAGACTAGTCTGCAGACCTCATCAGGTTCTTAACCTTTCATACCAGTTATAGACTTCAGGCCTATAGACTTGTTTATCTACTCAGTAGTCAAAGTCTTAAAGAGAGGTGAATCACCCCTGCTGTCTCCTTCCCATCCCTCTTCTGAACTGGACCCTCCACATCTGGCTCACTGAATCCAGTAAGACAAAGTTGGAGGTGAGGAGGACCGAGAGACAGGTTAATAATGATGCTTTATTATAGTGACAGTTCCCAACATCACCAGTAAATTGAGCTTAGGGAATGGATCATCGGCTTAAAACAGTTTTACCTGTCAGCTCAGTCACCTACCTGTCTTTGGGAAAGAAGCTACTATTTGTTTTAGAAAATGAAAATGTTATTACCCTTTTCTCCAGCTGACTTCAATTATCCTCCTAGGTCTAGGTGTTCTAAATTAGGTGTTTTATAACCACTCCATCAACAGACCACCTTTGTTGTGTTTGGGGCTCAAAAAGAACCCTAACTAGTAAGCTGCTTCTGAACTGAGAAAGCTCCTGACATATAGGAGGGAGCTGTAACTGCGTTTCCCAGAATCTGAACAGGCTTACTATTGCATGTCCTAAACTGTCACATTAGGAGACTACCGTTTTTGTAGAACCATGTGATGGCCCTGCTATATTACTACTACATGTTCATTTTCTCAAAGGAGGCCTAACATTGCACTGATGGCCATCATGGTTCCTGCACTAGAGTATTCAGAGTAAACTGATGCCAGACAAATGTAGTTTACTGCAGGCTTACTGGATCCTGACATTTAATTAAATATAACATAATCTAGTAAACACTGAAGTAACAAATCAGTTGTTGAAACATGAAATAAATGTTCTTCTGTAACATGTCCAACTTTTCTTAATGTGTTGAACAGAGAAATCAAGTCAACTGGGAATTTGACACCAATCTAAATGTGCTATTTCCTAAATGCTAAAAGTTCGACTCCAAAATTCAACAGAATGCAATTAAAATGGTGGTATTTCTTTTTATTACTAATTCTACATCTTTTTCATGAACACTTAATTCTGTTGGTCCTTGTGATTAACGTAGTATCTTGTTTTCATTATGTTTCTTAAGAAACAAGACAAGTCTTACCAATCCACTTTGTGTTGTAGCATCCATTGCCTGTTGGTAGGCCACACTGTCAAGAAGTGACAGAGAAGTTCAGTGGTGAACGTGAGGGGAAAGAGGGAAACCAAATAACCAAAAAGACCCCCAGCTTTCTCCTAGTGTGCTCAGAAACCTGGGCCCTTCATCCACTACACTACCAGTAAACAAACCCTAATTCAGGTTTCACACATCCTCAAAGACAGCAGACACACTTAAGGAAAGGAAATCACCCATTGCCTGTGTCTATAGTATGTTGGCCTCCTTTTTCCTCTCAAATAATCAGCCTTCTACTTTGATGTCTTTTTAAAAAAAATATGGACCCACATGCAGTATCCATCTGATCCTATAATGGCTTAACAAGATCATCTTCAATTCTATCCTTTGACTGCAAATGAGGTAATTTCACTTTTTATGACTGAATAAAACTGGTTTGTAAATATATACATTTTGTTTGTCCACTTGGTCGATGTCTATACTGATTCCATAGCTTGTTTGTAAACAATGCCACAATAAATATCAATGTAAATGCCTTTATTTTTAATAGCCACAAATTTAAAAATATTAAATACCTTCAACAGATGGATAAAGTGGTATATTCATGTAATAAAATATTAACACTAAAAGGAAAAAACTATTGCTTGAACTTAGTTATTAGAGGTCTGGCTAAGTGAAAAGGCACAATCTCAAAAGATCATATTCTATAAGATTACATTTGCCTAAAAGGCTTAAAATGGCAAATATATACTAGATTAGTTGTAGCGTGTGTCTGGAATTTGAGAGAACTGAAGGTGGCTAGATATGACTATAAAGAGCACTAGGTCTCTGAAACGAAACAAATTCCTATCTTGCCTGTGGTGGTAGTTATAAAAATCTATAAAATAATGCTATTAAGAGCTAGATATGAAGTGAGGACATCTAAAAGTCTATAGATCGTACCAGTGTGTTACTTAATTCGGTACTATACCTTAGTTTCATGCACCCAAGGGCAAAGAGAAAGATGGTTATTTAGAACCCACTTGTACTACATTATCTAATTTATTGTGTCTTAATTTTTTTAAAATAAAGTTCTATAAAGAATCAAAAGATAGATTCCCATCCATAAAAGTCTATATTACTGGAAAAATACCTCATTTCACAAAAATAACTTCAGAGAAATAACTTTTTTGTGAGTGCTAAGTAATTCCAGAACTTTGTGCTAGTAAAAAAAAATTGTACTAGAAAAGGCATTCTAACAAATAGATCCACAGGAGCAACTGGCATATTCATCTGGTAAATCCTTACTTAAGAAATGCAAGGACCTGTATCTTAATGCTAGCATAACAATACTAATATGAATTTAATGAACTGGATATGAAAAGTAGCTCAAGTTCATAACTGGACAATGAAGATATGAAGTGGCTGTTGACAATAGTCAGGAGGGGGAAATGAAGGAAAAACAAAACAAAATGAAGGCAGTTGTCACACTGTTAAGTAATCAACCCACCTAAAGCAAAACAAAGTGTATCAGATGGAAAGGAACTTAGCAAAGGATGCAGTAGTTAATTTCAAAGTCATGAATATAAAAGCCAAAGAAGACTGAATATAAGTAACTGGAGTCCCAGAAGAAAAGATGGAACATGATTCTCAGAGGTTGATCTGGACTGAAGGACAGTTGATAGTAACAATTGCATTGGCCTCTCAAAAGAGTCTTGTAAGAGTTGGGAGAGATTTTCTGTATTTAAACCAACTGTACTGCAAATCAAATTCTGATCTCCAAAAGCAGAACTTTAGGACAGTTAAGGATATCTGAGTATGTCTTGTTTGGAGGTGATGTAATAGGTGTGATAATATAATTGTATTTGCTTTGGAAGATGCACTTATTTTCAAAAGCAGCTGAGTTTCTTAAGGATATGATAAAACCTGCAGTTTCAGGGGTTTAAAGATACATTATATGTGAATAGATATACACATATAAAAATGGCATAACAAAATATTAATACCTTAAATCCAAGTATGGGACGTACTTCCATGTTTATGTGTTAAAGTTTACATGGTAAAACAGGAACAACACACACCTACACATTTTGCTGTAATTTATATAACATTACAATTCTCATGACTTTTGGGGGGGGAAATACCCATACACAGTCCCATATTCATTCAGCTCTAGTTGTTGTAAAAATTAAGTTTATAGTGGTGGCATATGAGACTCAAGGTTTAGTACTCTGCCTGGTAAATGTCTATTTCCTTTAACCCTGAAATGTGTCCCTCCACTCTAAATAGGATTACAATTTGTCAAGTAACAAATTCAACCCATCTATGGAGGTATACCACATTTTTAAAAGGGTGTTCACAGAATTTTTCCTTATTCAGGTTGCCTCTAAGACACATATCACTCCAGGTCTTTATGCAAGGAGCCCTCAGCATCATAAAGGCCTGGCTCCTCTCAGTCAGCAACTCCATCCGATGGCGGCGTGAGAAACGCTCCCCCGTGTGCCGCCTGCTCACAAAGCCTTTTGAAAACGGTTCATCCTGAAGTGATCAATACTTACATATCCCATACCATTTTTATCTCTTGGTGTTCCAAATGTCTGTCTGAACCAGGGGGATGTATTGCTGCCACTCTTAGGGTACACTGTGGCAGTTTCTTATTTACTTGTGAAGAAACCAGAATTTTTTACATTTATTTTTTAAAATGGTCACACATAAAAGAACTGAGAAAAAAAGCCATACAGTCGTGATGGTTAATGTATAATGTTTATAAATCAGTGAAAACAAAGTATTAGGTATGTTGTTGCCTTCTCCAAAATGTTCTCACTTCTTGTCACAAACCTGTAAGCAACTGAGCAGCTTCTGTCTGTATCTAAAGTGAAAAACACATGTTACATATACATGGTGCAGCCTAATTTATAAAGCTTAAGTTTATAGACTAGTTTCTGAGCGTTTCAGGATAACAAAGATAGGGCATGGTAAGAATAAGGTCTCCTGATAGCGATGACTAGATGAGCTTGATTCTAAGAGAACTCTAGTTCATTTCCTTAACCCTCCACACCCTGTCCCCAATCTTACTCCCCTGCAGTGTCAGAAATTGAACCAGGTCCTTGTGCATGTTCGTAAGCACCTATCACCAAGCTGCGTTTTATGTTTTAGAAACAACCTCTGATGAGATATACACTGTAAATGTACATCAGTTCTACACTGCAGCAAGCAGCTTCCAGCTGGCATTTGATGATAGTCACTAAGGAGCACTCATGGTAAAGTGTAAAGGTGAATATAGAAATGAGCACTTGGATGAGCTTTCCACAACACTATGCATTTAAACAGTTTCTCTTTTAAGGATGTTCTCAGTTCATTCATTTACTAATGCCTGAAAGAAAGCCTATCTGCCTTACTTTATTATAGATATTTTACCTGTTTATCTTCTTCTGTGTGTGCTGGATAACCCTTGGCTTTTACCAACCAGAACGCAGCAAGCTTTTTGTTGTTTAGCTTCAAGTATGTCTTTCCTAAAAGCAGCAAGTTTTTGCTGTAGAAGTTTGGATCCACTGTACATAAAAAGGGCAAACAAAATCAGCTCCAGAGAAATAAGTGTCTTTATTTTTATAGTTTTAATATTTTGGTCTGAATTCTAATAAAAATTGTGTGATTAAACATTGATTAGGCTAATATAGTTCTTTTTTTGTTCAAATGTTTTTATCTCAAAAAAATCCCTAAAGTAATTGTGATGTATTGAATGTACATATGGACTGTGCACATCATTATACCAAGATCTCACTTTAAAGTATCTTCATGCTGATAGAACATGGGCTATATAAGAACTATTTTCTTTTTAAACCACCCATCATTATTACATTCCAATTGCCTAGAACAGTGTAGGGAAAATAACATCTGTTCATTGAGTTAGTGCATGAATGAAATCATGGTTAACATGATTTATCTTCATTTGCTAAATGTCTCCTATACTTAGGCACAGAGGAAAACATGAACACAACTAAATGGTTTACCAAGTATAAACTTAACATTGCTATAAGAAGCCACATAAGAAAACAACGAAGTAAGAGTTACGAATCTTGGAGGATGAACGGGAGTTTGAACAGGAAAAGCTGAGAATATTCTTGGTTGAAAGAAAAGTGCAAACAAAGCCCAGGAAATTGAGAGTAGACAGTGTTATTAGAAGCTGGGAAGAGGAGGAAGAGACAAAGGCCGGATAAGGGAACCACAGAATCCAGCACAGTAGGGAACTAGGACAGCTTACTCAACACTTGTATGTAGACTTCAGCCTTTCCCAAGACAGAGATGAATGCCTGAGTCAGAGCTGACTGCTTCGATTTGGTTTACATCTTGTATGAATATACTGGAGTGCCAGTGCTCCAAAAATATGTACAATTATATGTTAAATAATTTGAAGAAACATGAATAAAGTTCAAAATAATCCTAATTTTTTCTTGAGACAGAATTCTGTAGTGTACTCCAAATGAGCCAGGAACTTACTAAACTCAATGGCATAGTGTCTCGGCCTCCTGAGTGCTGATAACCACAAACACACACCATCACACTCAGCTCTCATTCCCCTGACTCTTCACATAGTTTCCTCCTGGTAATCTTGGTCTTTCTGTATGCCAAGCATGCTTTCTGAGGCTAGGAATGGCACTTAGTAATAGAACACATGCCTGGCACATGAGTTTAAAAAAGAATAAAGCCTACTTTTTCCTGGATACAATTTTTGCTTAAAACTCAAAGTCCTTTAATTTCGTTAAGCATTTTATGGTTAAGTACACTGATTTAAGTATCCACTTCTTCATCTAGGAAGTCGTCCAAGTACTGTATGTAAGCAATACAAATATAATCACGAGCCAAAAGGGGGAAAACGTCCCACCTTATCCACATGTACAGGTTCACACACACACACACACACACACACACACACACGAGAATAAGGAGGCTGCTAGGGGAGGTGTGGATGACAGGCTATGGGAGGGGCTTTGGACTAGAACTAGGGCAATCTTTAACTTAGGAAAAGTGACTGCTCATAAATAAATCAGATGTGAGTGAACCACCAAGGACATGACTCTAGGAGCAAAGGAACAACCCCAGTGTTAGCAGCTTTACTCGGGACTGCCAACCCTTAAATGTCCTAAGGTCCAATTTTACTTCTGAATTACAGTTTTAAACCCCCTTGAGATGACTTCATATCATGATATATAAATTAGTTTGATCAGGGAAAATATCAATAAAAGGAAACAGTGAACAAAACTTTATGAGTTACATATTTAACATTAAACCATAGTTCTTTAAAGTTATCACTAAATTGTTTAAGTTTATGTATATAGGACCTCAGATTAATAAAGAATGTGTCTTAGATTTCTGTTATAAGAAATTGTGCATGTGTCACATGCCTATAATTCCAGTGTTTGGATGCTGAGGCAGGAGGATCAATACTTTGGGGCCAGCTTGAGCTATATATTGACAACTATTAAAAAAAGATTTTAAAAACTCAAAGGTATTTGGAGTGGCTTTTATGGTACAAGTAGTCAAAGACATGTCTCTTATTATGTTTCTTTCCTTGGGACTGACCTGAGGGCCTTGTGCATGTCACCAAAGCACTGTGCCATCAAGTTATAACCCCAGTGTCAGTATTTTTTTTATAAAGGTTCCAGAAATATGTAGGACAGGAAAGCAACAGTGTTATAGGAACAACCATTTTTATCACAATAAGAAAAACATTAAATTATTTTACAGTGGAATATAATATCCTGCAACATACCAAAAATTAGCATGGTTTTAAATAGTCTTCATTTAGGTACTTCTAATTAACTATAAAATACCAAGTTAAACAATTTGTCAGAGCTTCCTGATAAAGAATTATATTAAATGAAGAGAACACTGCAGAATTGAAACTCTGAATGTAAGTGCAATTCCTATTTGTTAAAAAGTTAAAATTTGGTGCTAGAGAGGGAGCTCATCCGGTTTTAAGTTACTGGACGCTCTCCCAGTAGCCCTGGGTGAATTCCCAGCACCAACATGGCAACTCACAACTGTCTGTTAACCCCAGTCCTGAGAGGATGCCTTCTTCTGGTCTCCAAGAGCACCAGTCATACACTGACATACATTCAGGAGGAATACCCAAATACATACTTTTTTTTTTCTTTTTAGTTTAAATTTGTTTTACATTATACAATGTGAAAGATACAGCAAATTCTTGATTTAAAATATTCTATGACATAGTAAACACTTAGACAATATTATATTAATAGCTGGAGTAAAAGTATTTTACCTTCTTCTGCTTTGTGAAAGTATCTTAAGGCCTGTTAAGAATACAAAGAATACAAATAAAATAGAACGAATTAGACTCAGGAATTTAGAAAACAGTTTTTGAAGGTTGATTCTTAGTATTAAAGGTTTCAGAGAGTAAATGATCATAAAACAAATGATAAGGTCAGCAGGGAGAGTATCATAGGCTGAATATAACTATTAAATAATCAAAGACTGGGATTTTATAGTGAGAATCACTTCTAATAATTTTCTGGTTGCTATGCAGAGGAAGTACCAAACTACCCTGGCACACAGTTAAGATCATGTGTGATCATGTGTGATTCAGCTATGACGTTTCTTACAAGTAAGAATGGTTGCTTTTTACACAAACTAAACATAATTAAATGATGAATTCATTCATAACACCCTCCGTATATTTTGAGGTAGGTAGGGTGTGTGTGTGTGTGTGTGTGTGTGTGTGTGTGTGTGTGTGTGTGTGTGTGTGTGTGTGTGTGTGTGTGTTGGTTTTGGCTGAGAATGGAGAGAAACCAGATCCTAGAACATCCACTGGTATACCATAGATCCATATACCATAGGGGCAAACAACAACAAATATTCATTAATATGAGAGGAAAAATACTAGGATAATTTCTCAGTTGTCAGTTTCTTTACATTTTGAAAATTAGGTGACTAAGTAAACTCAGGATTTTCACCCAGTAGGAATGCAAAGGAGTTCAAACCCCAGCACCCAAAGGGTGGGAGGGTGAACTTTAAAGTTTACCTACAAATTTATAAAATTTATTTTTATAAGAAAAGCAAACAACCTTTAAAATATGAAGAGCCTTTCACACAAGAATTTTTCCTTACTTGTTACATGTTCTTCATTTCTCTAAATGACTTTATATATATATAGTATCTCTAAAACTTACTGGGTAAAAATCACAGTACTCTTATTCTACTTTTTGGCTTCTACATGGTATAAATTACAATCAGAAAACTGAGGTCTGTTTCAGCCATTATCTACTTTAGCTGACAGTATACCAGAATTATCAGCCACTCACCTAAAGAACAAGAAAAAAAAGCACTCACCAGACCTGGACAGTAAGTATTAAGCCTTTGTGATACTGTTGAATTGGATCATTAGAAACTTGCTCAAGTCCCTCAGAGAATCAGATCTCCATATGTGTGGACTCTGTAGAATGGTACTGTAGTTAAGAAATCAGTACTAACTTAAGAAAGGACATCATACTACCTCCTCATAGGTGGAACTAGGAGGATTTGCAAACAGCACTTTAGCAATTCTTCTTTGATACCAAGGCATTTCAGCAAATGTATAGCACCTACAGGGGAAGAGATGGCATTATGCATTCAAATTGTACCTTTTTACTGAGAGAACCAAACATCTTAACGGACATTTTTTTTTTGGGGGGGGGTTTTGGTTTTTTTTTTTTTTTTTTTTTTTTCGAGACAGGGTTTCTCTGTGTAGCCTTGGCTGTCCTGGAACTCACTCTGTAGACCTGGCTGGCCTCGAACTCAGAAATCCACCTGCCTCTGCCTCCCAAGTGCTGGGATTGAAAAGGTCTCTTCAGTTATTCATAAATAATTTAACATTATATGATGAAGTTAATATTCATAGTGAATTATTTGGAGACTGACTTGAACAGGAGTTGGATCTACTTTGAGATTAACTATCAACAGTAGTGGTCACTTTGTTCCAGGTACAGGCCAATATTACTCTTTTTTTTTTTTAGATTTATTTATTTATTATTATATGTAAGTACACTGTAGCTGTCTTCAGACACACCAGAAGAGGGAGTCAGATCTCGTTATGGATGGTTGTGAGCCGCCATGTGGTTGCTGGGATTTGAACTCAGGACCTTCAGAAGAGCAGTCGGGTGCTCTTACCCACTGAGCCATCTCACCAGCCCCAATATTACTCTTTCTTATTTGTTCCTTAGAACAACTAAGTGATACAGGATTGCTATTACAATTTATGGTTTCTTTTGAGATTTAGTTATGTTAATATGTACCCCAAGCTAGCCATGAACTCCTAATCCTCCTGCCTCATCCTTGCTACTGAAGGGCTTATGCCTGAATTGCTACTACTAGTTTTGACATAAGGAAATTCAGAATTCTTTTAAATGATAAAACTAATGTACTCTGCATGAATAACAATAACAGCCAGTAATTTGTGCCCATTTTTAAAAGGGTGAAGTTGATGATTAATATCCAAAAGTACTTAGAACGTTCTGAAGCAGATAAAAACCTGTTTGGGATCTTTGACTAGGAACTTGAACTCCCCGAGGCACAGATTTCATCACATGCTTGCTTACTGATTAGGTAGCTGTTCTTTGATAATTATTCATCTACAGTGGGTATTTTAATCTGAAAAGTACTTGCTACTTTTGTAAAGGAGTTTGATGGACTTTTATAACAGCAAATATTTAAAACATTTGTATGCCCTCATACCAGTAAAGTAATTCCTCATATTGGAAAGAAGAGCTCATTGAAACCTGAAGAAAGATTACATAGTTTTCCCGATTAATCAAATCTCAATCTGCCATATTTTGAAAATACAAAAACTTCATGTAACAACCTGCTATACTTATACTACTGCAGTTTTCCTCAGCATGGGACATGAGGTCTTCTCCAAGAAAGGAAAGATAAAGGTCTACAAAAGAGTCCTAAAGTATTTTTAGTTTTCTTGGGGTTTTTCTTTTTCTGGTGGTAAGAAAGCAGGTTTTGAGACACAGTCTCAGGTGAACCATACTGCCTCCATCTCCCTATGTAGGTGACAGTGAACTTGAACTCCTGATCTTCCTGGCGTTATCTACTTGCTGGGATTGCAGGCATGCACCACCAAATACATACACAGGTGCTATTTCACGATTTAATACTTGACTCTGTAAATAGTATTTTTAAATAGTTTGTTTTTGCCTACATATAAATTTACAATAAGAGGCTTATACATACTATGAAATAAAATCACACTAAATAGGACAGAAACGTTACTGAGATTTTCTTACCAAATACCCATAAGGTGAATTGAAGTAGCATCTTTAGGGTTCAGCTCAATTGCTTTCTGTTAAGAAATAAGAAAACCTTTCTAAACACCAAAGAAGCAGTGAATTAAAAAAGAAAACTATAACCCTGAATTTTAAAGATGTACTTTTTAAAGTGTGTATGTGTCTGTGTGAATAAATGTCACATATGTGCAGGTACCCATGGAGGCTAGAAGAGGGTGTTGGGTCATTTGGAGCTGGGGCCACAGGCAGTTGCACCTAATTTGGGTGCTGGGAACTGAACATGGGTCTTTTGGGAAAGCAGTCTCAACCACTGAGCCATGTCTAGTCACAAACACGCGTTGTAATCAATTACAGCTTTCTTCCTCATGATCCATTTCCCCTCTCTTCACTGCTCTCGCCCGCTCCTGTGTGTTGACATGTGGTTAGGGGAGAGGTTAAAGCCAGATGTCTCCCTAATCATTTTCTACCTTGTTCTTAAACATGGGGTGCTGTAACCAAACCTGTGGCGTACAGGCTGGCCAGACCAGGTGACCAGCAAGTGCCCAGGTTCTTTCTGCCTTTGCTGCAGCCCACACTAGAATTATAAGTGCATGCCTCCACACCTAACATTTTATATGGATACTGGAAGCTAAGCTCAGGTCTTCATGCTTGCATGGCAAGTATTTTATAGACAGTCATCTCTGCTCCATATTCTTTTTGCAATGATTTTATTTTTACGTGTATTGGTGTTTTGCCTCCATGTATTTCCTTATGAGGTGTCGGATCGCCGAGAACCAGAATGACAGACAGTTATGAGCTGTCATGTGAGTGCTGGGAACTGATCCTGGGTCCCCCCTGAAGCCAGTGATCTTAACTGCAGAGCCACTTCTCCAGTCCCTTGCCTATATTCTTAATTGCTTAAATTTGTTTCAATACACAACTAAAGACTTAAAGATATATTTTACACGTTTCAGAAATTGATATAGGAGGTGAGAAAACAAAACAAAACAAAAAACCCACACAAATTAATCTAATTCTGGAAACAGTTTAATGAAGTACAGTTTTTAGGTTTCTTTAAGATGAAAAGAAAGGAGCCGGGTGTGGTGGCACACGCCTTTAATCCCAGCACTTAGGAGGCAGAGGCAGGCGGATTTCTGAGTTCGGGGCCAGCCTGGTCTACAGAGTGAGTTCCAGGACAGCCAGGGCTACACAGAGAAAACCTGTCTCAAAAAAAAAAAAAAAAAAAGATGAAAAGAAAGATAAATATGTCACTTTTGTCAAATTTTAAATGAATATTGAAGAAATTTCTTCCTAGTATTTCCCGCCTCCCAAAAACTCACCTGAAAATAGGTAATTTTCTTCATATAAAAATTTTGTTAAACTCTCCCATGTATATCCAAAATAAAAGTAAAAATGGTGCTATTTGTAGAACATACTATGTATAATGGCATCACGCTGATAAAAATCTCTGTATTTAGTATATCAATTATTATAAAGCACACACTGAAGAAAAACTTTAAGGAAGTTAATACTACTATCTGCTAGTTTATAGAAAGCCACTAAGGAACTCTCGCAGATTATTTATTCTGATTATTTTTATTAAAACTTCCTAATATAACCCTACATTTTCACTTATAGTTTGATCTATGAAGAACTATATTTCAAATATTTATATTGGTTAAGGTTATGATGCTGTAAACAGACTTCTGGGACTCAAATCAGAGCTCAATGACTTGATAACCTTAGCAAATTCTGTATTTTTGAGGCAGCTAAATTTTGGTTTTTATAAAGAAAATTGATTGGGAGTTCAGTGTATTGGTAAACCATTTACCTAGCATGTTACAGGCCTTGGGTTTGATCCCCATGAATAAAACAAAAGAGAAAATTGCCCTATAGTATAGTGGTGAGGATGGACTGCCACAAAGTGTGCTTAGCAGCAGCGCTGTCTAGTAGAATCATTGCTGTGTTCACTGTTCACAATATGGTAACAGATAGTAAAATTTGATGGCTGTGGTAGACACAATAACTAGAGTAAGGCTAGCCATGTGTCTTGGTAGAAACCCTTTGAGATCTCAGGCTTTCCCAGTTTTTTGCTGTGTTAGGAAGCAAAACCAGAGATCTAGATCTGCTAAGCGAGCACTCTACCAAGTGATCTACATACCTAACCTTCATATATTTACTTCAGGGCTGCTTTCAAATAAGGGCCTTTGCTGTCCTTTTTGTCATTAATTTGCCTTCCAAAACCAACTCAAAGATGTTAATAATGCAATAATGGAAATAAAAATATCTTTCAGTATGTAAATACTAAGTATAAATATTTAAACATATGCTTGAAAATATAACTTATATGAAGCATTACAGCACTGAGTCACAAACAGACACATCCTATTCTTTTGTGGTTAAAAACTGAAAAATAGTCAATAAAATGTTTTCTACAATTTTTCATTGCTCTCCTTGAAACTCATGTTATATGCTTAAAGGGGGAGTGGGCTATAAAGATTCATTAGAACAAACAGCTCCAGAACCCCCAGGGAATGGGAGGGGACTACAGAGGGAGAAGTCTCCTGTGTGACACACCTCTCTATTCTGAAAGACAAAGTAACAGTACTGTATTTTACTGAAGCTAAGGTACCAAAATGAGTGCATTGCCAGGTACGGTAATGTATGCCTAACGTCCCAGAATCTGTAAGGCTGATTTAGGCAGAGTATGAGTTTGAGGCCAGTCTGGATTACACAGCAATAACATGCCGAAAATAAGTAAGCAAACAAAAGCCCCAAACCAGTATGGCATATAGCCATTTTATATATTACTTTAAAAAGGATAAAAATATGGCTTCCAGGGCTGGAGTGATAGGTCAGCACGTAAGAGTTTTGCAGAGGATCTGGGTTTGGTTCCCAGTAAGTTCGTTGCAACCTGTTACTCCAGTTCCAGGAGTTCCAACACCCTGTCTAACCTCTGTAGGTACTGCATGCAGTGGTGCCCTTATGAACAGACAATCACTCATATTATCAAAGAAAAATAAAGTACAACTTCCAATTTATACTGTAAGGTTCACTAATTCTCTAATGCAGTCTTAATTCAGATATATTAAAATATGAAGCATGTAATTGCAAAATGCCATGTGCTTGTTTCAGAAGTTAGGTTTCCTAATTGCTAGTCCAATGTTATTTTTCTCTAGTAATTACATAAGCTTGAACCTGGGACTTCTATCTGCAAGCTCCTGCAGAGTTCCTAAGTAGCATACCTAGCCAATTCCTGTCTGTGCTGCTGGCTCATGTGTAGTCTGAATGAGCTACAATAAAAGATTTTTAAATGCTGAATATTTCTGTGGTTGTTTGTTCTCTGTCTGAGAATTATGAGATTGTGTGCACATAGAGTATGAAATCTATAGATTTCTATGTAATTTTCACCATTGAACAAAGGTTACTAAAAACAAGTAAATCAACCTTAGAATAGGAAAAAAAACATAAAATACATATTGCATGATCTTAAACACAATTATTACTACTAAGATGGCTGTTTCAGTTGTATTGGAAGGTTAGAGTTTAACCACCAGCATTCAAACCTTCTTTCACAGAAACTGGTTCAGCCATGGTTTTGGGGGTTTTTTGTTTGCTTGCTTGCTTTTGGTTGGTTGGTTGGTTTTGTTTTGTTTTGTTTTGTTTTGTTTTGTTTTGTTTTGTTTTGAGACAGGGTTTCTCTGTATAGGCCTGGCTATCCTGGAACTCACGCTGTAGACCAGGCTGTCCTTGAACTCACAGATATTTGCCCATCTTTGCTTCCAAGTACTAAGATTAAAGGCATGTGCCACTATATGTAGCATTTTTAAAATTCAATAGGATGTTATCAGTTGGTTTTACAAATGGTTTGAAAAGTTTGCACACTGGGACTTTTCTTTGGAAACATTCATTCTTGAAGGCGAATTCCTATATTGTAGAGAAGCTCTGGTTAGCCTAATAAACAATAACATAAGTCAAGTAGAGGGAAGAGATGAGAAGCCATCTTGAACTTCCCAGTCCTAGCTGAGAAAAGCATATAAGAAGCCTTAGCAGGGTCAAGGCAGAAGCATTAACACATTATATTGACCAAGAAAATTAGAAGAAATAATGAACTATTATTGCTCTATCCCACTGGACTTTGATTTGTGATTTTTTTGTTGTCGTTGTTGTTTTGTTTTTGTTTTTTTTTTTCGAGACAGGGTTTCTCTGTAGCCCTGGCTGTCCTGGAACTCACTCTGTAGACCATGCTGGCCTCGAACTCAGAAATCTGCCTGCCTCTGCCTCCTGAGTGCTGGGATTAAAGGCGTGCGCCACCACACCCAGCTTGTGATTTTTGTTTAATGTGATAGGCCTTGTTCTGTTCCCTCCAATGGGTCCCTAACTCCTAGGCTCAAACAATCTCATGCCTCTGCTTTCCAAGAAGTTGGCCTACAAACATGCAGTAATGTGTTCCATATATAATGATTGGTAAGTAAAACACACCAACTCAGAAAAATGCTGAATTTCTAAATTCATGAACTTAAATCAGTACCTCAAAATGCTCCTTGATAACATAGGCATTTGCAATCTTAACCTTGATGCCTTCATAATCTCCAACATCACTAATGCAGATTGCATACCACTAAAAGAAAGAAGAAAAAAGGGAATACTTTTAATATTTCATCTAATACAAAGAAAAATTATATATGTACTCTTCAATTGTTATTCTCATTTGGCAAAATGTTACTGAGCATAATGATGAATTAAGAACAAAAGATATAAGTAAAAGCAGACAGCCATTAGGAACAAGAGGGTGGAACACATTATAGTGACCTATATAATACAAGGTAGAAAGTAGTACCAACTAAGGCAATTCCCAATATAATTGAGAAATCACATCTGAGTATCAGTTTAGATAGGTTTGCGACTGAATGGCTCATTTACCTTTTCATATCCCTTTCAACATCTATATTGCTGTACTAGAAAGAGCCACTACTGTCAACTCTGGGATCACCTTCATAACCAGTTGGATAATAGGCCAAACTGAGACAATCTGAGTTTCTTTACCAAAAACTAAATGTAAAATATCTAAACTTCATTAAATCAGATGCTTTGGAGACCCACCAAATTTAGGGTACCATTGGGGAAAAAAATGTCTTCAGTAAAAAAAATATCTATGAAGCCTCAGAACAATTGGCTAGTTTTTCTTGAGTATCAGAAGGACCTGCCTTTGAATTCTGTACCTACAACAGTTTCTTATAATGAATATTTCTCCCTTCTCTGTGAGCTATTTGTTTAAGATACTAATACAATACACATACAATACTCATAATATACTCAATAAAAATATATACATTTACTTAAATCTACTTTCCACAAAAGCTTTTTGTGTTCTGTCATGTTTACTGAAAAAAAAAGGCACATTTTGAAATGTACACATATACACACTCCTCTATAAACTATTATTATTTAGTCTCCATTGTTATCCAGTTGTATAGATTCAGTCCATCAGAAGGGTTACACAGGATTTTAAAGGTCTTCTCCCATCTATCAGAGCTGTTGCATAAAATAACCTATAAATATATATATATATATATATATATTTCAGTGTGTTGGGCTATCATGTGCAATTCACTATACCAAAACCACAAAACTTCTTTTTTTAAAAGGGTATTTATTTCATGTGTATGGGTGTTTTGTTTACATGTATGTATGTGTACCATATATGTGTACCTGAGGGAAGAACAGGGCGTCAGATTCCCTGGAACTGGAATTAGAGGTGGCTGTTAGCTACCATGTGCTGGGAACAGAACTTGGGTCCTCTACAAGACTAACAAGTGCTCTTAACCTCTGCACCATCTTTCCAGCTTACAAAATTTCATTTATGTATTTATTACGAGATGGAGTAGTTACAATGATAAGAGACAAAATGAACTAATAGACCAAAAAAAAAAGTACAGATGAAAAATACAATCAAGTAGACGTAACAACTATAGAAAAAAATACACATAACAGAAGCCTAAAATATCCGAAACTAATAACAAGACAATGAAAGCAGAAAATGGACCATTCAGCTATGTCAATACCCCACTTTCAAAAAAGGATAAAAAGATTAAATAGAAACCAGCAGGAAAACAGATTTGAATACTAAAAACCAATTAGACTTACCACATAAAAAATACTCAATCCACCTGAATATATCTAATGATTTAAAAATATGATAACCCCCTTGTGAGTTTACTAATAGTTGACTCTAGATGCACAATGCCCTCCATACACCAGCCTCTCTGAAAACCTAGGGTAAATGTCATGGAAGGATTCTGAGCCTTGGCAATCATGACTTCTTTAAAGGCCATTACTTCAAATCTCAGTGTTCTGTAACATATATTGATTCATGTTCTAATGCACTCTACCAATTTCTACCTAATAATTGGAGGGGAACTTATTATTCTACTTTGCTGTTTTTTTAATGTTGTTTGTATTTTTATGTTTGTTTCATGTCACTTTGTTTCTGAGTTCTTCTTTTAATGTCCTTTTTTTAGTATTAGATTATATGTATGTGTTTAATTCCTTTATTATACTCACTATACACTCATTATGCAGTATCCTTCTACACAGTGGAAACCTGGTCTGAGCTATACTGGAAGTGAGACTCACTAGGTATCTGGAAGAAAAGACAAGCAGTGGTAAGTGCTTAAAGGTACAAGGAACTAAGGCATGCTATTGCAACATTTACTAACAGTATTGTCCAATATGTAGAGATTAAAACTCATCTCTAGCTATCTACCACTGCCTAATCACCAGACTTTACTTGCTAGTTGTGATGCATACAATACAAAGACCAATAGAGAAAGAGTATACTACAAAAGTTATGCTCCATCCCAAAAAGTCAGAGAAGAAAAAGCTAGACAGTATAGAAACAAGATCTGCTAAAGAACATACATGGGCTGGTCTGTGGCCCCCACTACATATGGAGCAGAGGACTGCTTTGTCTGGCCTCAGTGGGAAAGGATGCACTTAATCCTGTAGATCCTGTAGAAACTTGATACCCCTGGGAAGGGGGATGCTAGCTGGGTGAGGTGGGAATAGGTATGTGGGTGGGGGAGCACTTCTCAGTAGCAAAGGTGGGAGGATGGGGTGAAGAACTTGTGGAGGGGGGGACCAGGAAGAGGGGTAACATCTGGAATATAAATAAATAATTAATAAAAAATAAATAACTGAATTGATATGTAAATAAAAACTGGGCTTTGGGTCTGCAGGGATGAGCTAGCAGAACTTTAGAACTTTTCTCTAATATAAGCTGAGCTGTCTGGAGATCTCTGGTAGCAAACACACACAGCACAAGAATGTTCCCTAACAGGATCCAGTCAGAAATCCTAAGGGTTACTGAGAGAGCTGACTTTCTGGCTTTCTGATTTTTATTGGAAAAACCCAAAACTTACTTTTAGAATTTTTCTATCAGGCTTTCTGACTTGGTCAGAAGATCCAAGAGTTTTTAATAGCAGCTTTTCTGACTTTGGTCAGAAAACCCATGAGCTATCTAGATACTTTTTAGAATTTTTACTAGCAGAGAGACTTGTCTCAACCAGAGAGTTTTTAGACTAGCAAGAAAAAGCTGTCTAGAGCGGAGCAGAGCAGAGCAGGGGGGGGGGGGGGTGGGGCAGAGCAAGAGAGCAAGAAAGAGCAGTCTGGAAAGTCATCTCAGTAGAACCTACCCGCTAGCTTGTACCCACAAAAAAAATTTTTTTTAAAAATCTGCATCTATACTATGACAAATGATGGCAGCACTAAGACAATGTGCATGCATTCAGACAAGTAACTGCATAGCAGCAGTTCTCAACCTGTGGATCCGGACCCCTTTGAGGGTCTAGTATCAGACATTTACATTACATTATGAAGCAGCAATGGAACAACTTTATGTTGGGGCCACCACAACATGAGGAACTGTATTAAAGGGCCACAGCATTAGGAAGGTTGAGATTCACTGCCACAGAGGAAACTCCACCGGTGCATAAAGCAGACACTATACTAGACATCCTATATCTATGATAAAGCAGGTGACTGAAGAGCTATTGCACATGTGAATTACACACTACACAGAGACAGTATGTGCCTGTATAGTTAGTTACAAGAGACCAGAAACACTTTGTCCCTGAACACACACAAGAGACTACTCAGTCTGCAACTGTATTCATGAGAGTGACTATATAGACACAGATACTGTTTACTATCTCATTAGAAGATTTTAATTATTCTTCTCACTCTTCTCTTCTCCCTCTTACTCAGACTTTCCCAAAGGACCCAGGCTGTCCTGGAGTGGGAGATCTCCCTGCCTCACTCTGTTTGGCACAGGGACTGTTTTAAGTTGTACAGGAGCAAGTCTCTATCCATTCCACTATTCATGCTACTCTAAAGTGAGGACATGACTGCTCTAAGGTATGGATGAGCGAAAGGGTTTTTGTTTTGTTTTGTTTTGGTTTGGTTTGCTTTGGTTTATCATAGATATGAAGGGGAGTACAGCCAAAAGTTTCTAGAAAAGTCTAGATCTGGGATTGAAATGAGTACATTGAACGTGGCCAGAAGACTGAACTAGGTCATGAGAAGATGGGGTGGAGGCAGCAAGAGAGTTAGACAGGAAGATGGGGGCTGGAATAGGAGGGTTATATAGGAATGAAAAGCTCAGGGAGGGAAGCCCAGGAGCTGGAGTGGTTTAAGATGGAAGAACAGAGAGGAACCAGATGCCCCCCAGCCAGCATCCACTCTGTACCAGGTACTTTCAAGGCTGAGAGAGTCTGGAGGTCTCCAGCATGCTCTTTGGTATGCTAATAGGCACCACAGTCAACCATTTGTCCCAGGTTTCTTTGGAACCTGACACCACCTTATCTCTTTGTTGTCCTTGGGCCTCTTGTGGACAGATTTCCTCTTACACGGTTTCTCATTCTCTCTTCTACAGGTTACAAGGCTTACTCATTTTATTCTCCTCCCAGACAGACCCTGGCAATAAGCGCATCAATATACATGGTGATGTACTTGTTCTCTTAATATCCCAAAGCTGCTGGAGTTGAAGTGGAAGTTGGCTTAGATTTAGACTATTACTATATGGTTCTGACCGTCGTGGAATGATTCTGAGAGGTTTTGCCCAGGGCACTGAGCACATGAACTGAGGTTACATTATAGAACTATTGAGTATTTGAGGAGTAAAACCTTACTCCAACCTAGTCACACTGGAAAATCACAAACACTTTAACTGAAAGAATACAGTGGATAAAAATAAATACATTTTTAAGTCAGTAAGCTAATATCATGTGTCCATAAGAAACAAAAGAAATATGAAAAGCCAAGGCAACCTGACTCTTCCAAAAATTACCAATTCCAGTAATGGATCCCAGTGAAAATGAGTAAAATGTCAGGCCAGAGAATTCAAAAGGAAGACTATAAGAAAATCCAATGGTATCAATCAAGACAACAAAATATGAAAGGCTAAAGACAAGGTACCTGCATGCCTGCAGACAGACAGACAGACCTATATAGAAATTCATTCTCTCTCTCTCTCTCTCTCTCTCTCTCTCTCTCTCTCTCTCTCCCACAAACACACACACACACACAAATGAAAAAGCACTAATATATGACCCAGTTTTTAGGTACATAACCAAAGAAATTTTAGTGAGCCTGTCACAGAGATGTTTTCTGCAGCACTGGCCCACATCACCATGTTATAGAATTAACCTAGGTGTCTATCAACTGATGAGTAAACACTGAAAATATGGTCACAATGAAATGTATAACTTTGTATGCTAACATAAATAATGAGTTAGTTTCTGAAGAAAATGTGTCATATACACATAAAGGAGTTTTAAGAAGCTATAAAGAACTAGATTATGTCATTTGCTAGGAAATGGACATATCCTACTAAGCAAAATAAGCCAGAATCAGGAAAACACTTATGTGTTTCTATTTCTAAATAAAGCCTAGATTTTACACAGATACATAAAACCAAGTATATGACATGAACGCAGAGAAACTGGAGGAAGGAAAGTATCTAGCAAAAGGAAATGGGAGAGTAAATGGAGGAAGTGTATAAGAGATGAATATGGCCAAATTACATGATACGATGAAACTGTCTTTACATAATCCCCCAGGAGGAAGTAAAAGGGAGACAGAGATATGGGAAGAAATAAAATAGATGGCGATAAGAAAGGATAGTGAGTGTGATTTCATATGCACCTATGAAAATTTCAAAATGAACCCTGTTTTGTATGATTAACATATACCAATTTAATAGGATTCACTGATATATGCAACATTCTTGGAATAAAATGATTTAAATAAATCTCTCTCTCTCTTTTTTTTTTTTTTAATGCAGACTGGGATACAGAGAGGGCTCAGCAGTTGAGTACTTGATTCCCATACCCTAGCAATAAATAATCTCAAAAATATTTCAAGTAGACAATTAAAAGAACTAAAAATATTTGAGAATAAACTTAACCAAGTTAAGTTCACAAATATACTCTGAATATATAAAATACTGCTGAAAAACATTCAGGGTCTAAATAAATAGAAACTGAGCTAGAATACTTAATTTGCTCAAGATAGCCATACTCCTCAAATTGTTATACAATCAATGAAATATAATGCCAACAGGGAGTAGTTCAGACAGAGTCTCCATTCTGTCTTTAGTTCCCCAGGGCCAACATTACAGGCTTATACCAATATGCTCAGCACTTAATATACTATGTCAAATGCTTGGTGTACTACTACAAATAAACATTGGTAACTTCTACCACTTGTTTAAAACAGGCACTTATAAGCATTTACAAACATACTAAATGGTTTAGGCTATTTGATAAAACTCAAAATTGTAACCATTCTGACTCTCCTCCTTTACAATACAGGAATTTCTTCTCCTATAACCTGCTGGTAACAGGTAAGCTGGACAGGATCCTACTCTACAGAAATGATACTGCCAAATCCTTTGCCCCAAATACATTTGCCTTTATCAGATAAACACTGTTACTGACTGACTTACCTTATGAGCAGCAGAGCTTGACTCCTTTTTCTCTAGTGCTCTTTTTGCATAATCTAGAGCTTCATACACCAAAACTTTCTTTTCTTCTTCTGAAGTCTTACTAAGCTGTGCAATGTCACGGGATGCTCGTGCCAGCCGCCATAGTAGCTCTCCATCCTCACTAAGTTTAGACAAGATAGAAAACCATCTTACTGTACCCTGAAAAACTGTTGAAGGTCATACCACTAATGACAGTTCTTTCAGGCTAACTAGGCTATAGCAATCATATAAGAGACATTATCAATATTTTCTTTTATAAAAGCTCTTATTTGCTAAAAATCTGTTGAAATTTTCCAAATTATTTGCAAATATTAACTTATCAATATATAATATCTAAAACACCAGCTTCCTTAGAAAATATTTCTGTATTTCAATTCTCTAAACACTTGCTCTCAAGCTCAAAATGTAATATGAGACTTAATTTATTAATACTACTTCATACAATTTCTACCTGGTTCAGAGAGTACCATAAAAATCACTAGCTTTATGGACAGGATCCTACTCTATAGAAATGATACTGCCAAATCCTTTGCCCCAAATACATTTGCCAAACAACAGTGTGTGATAGTTACTTATCTATACATGGTTGAATGAGTGAAATAATGCAATCTGGAACTAATTCTGAGTTTCAGTGCCATGATGCTGTATGACATATATCAAGTAAGGACAGTAGACTCCTTGAAGAACTGTTATGCAAATGCAATCATATAAAACAAAAATGGCTAACAAATTAAAAATCACAGTTGATAAAAAGTTTTAACCCTGAATTGCTTTTTATTAAATGTCTGTATTTAAGCCTAATTTATACTTTGCTTTGTTAACAAAAAAATAGCATTCCCTTTACAATGTTGAAGCTGAAGGTATCAATACTATGTTTATTATTCAGTTACACAAAATAATTACACCTCACAGCTTACTTCTTAAAGAAGCAAGGTAAAATGCTGAAACAGCTGACTCCTGAAGACGGAAAGACGACTCTACAGATAGCTATCAACTAAAGTTGGTGAGAGTGGGGTTGGGAGAGCTTCTGAAACTATTAGCAAAAATAGATGAAAGCAACTCAATATTGCCAGATTAGGAGGATGAAGTAAATACCTGGAAATGTCCTTTTCCCTGCCTCTCCTTTAAAGAGTACACACTGGCATTCTATACACCATGTAGTCTAGAACTAAAAGCAGAAAACACAAGTATTTGTGTTTCTTTGAAAACTCTGTATAAACTCAGCTGCCATTCAGAACCATAGAACCAGCCTAAATTCCAGTAAATTCATTTAAATCTTATACCAATCAGGAATTACTGTTTTAAAAAACAAGAAATGTAAGTGATGAGAAAATGTATACATTTAGTAATACTTTTATGAACCAAAGCAAAATAGAAAAAAAAATTTCAACATTCCAATAAAGAGCAATCTTTTAAAATCAATGAGATTTAAATAGCACTTTTCAGTCATTTACTTTAAATGATGATTTACTATAAACTGAATTTTAGGATATACTACTTTGGCCGGGCATGGTGGCACACGCCTTTAATCCCAGTACTTGGGAGGCAGAGGCAGGCAGATTTCTGAGGCTAGCCTGGTCTACAGAGTAAGTTCCAGGACAGCCAGAGCTATACAGAGAAACCCTGTCTCAAAAAAAAACAAAAACAAACAACAACAACAACAACAACAAAAGATATACTACTTTGAAGAAGAACAAATGTTATGTAAAAGTTTTAATACCAATGAACCACTTTTTTTTTAACAAACTATTTTTGAAACCCAGGCCAATCGTACACTACTTACCTTTCCTTGTACTGTATAAGCAACTGATAAAGCTTTTCTGTTTCTCCACTTTCATAGAGGTAGTCTGCTTGCGCAAGTATTTCTTCAACTTCCAAAATCATGAAATGAAAAAAAGTATCACTATTATATATGTTTAAAAAACCAGACAGAGAAACTACCTTTAAATAAAAATTTCTGAACCATCTAGATAGAAGTACTACAGTGGTAAGCACGAAGTGATTATAGTAAGTGATCTACTGAATCCATAGGGGATACAACTCAGAGAACAGGACACTAAAAAATGAAAAGGGTGATGTCTTATGGGGTATTTGTAGCTCAGAAGCCTGTATGATCTCTTTGCTGCTGCTGCTGCTGCTGCTGCTGCTGCTGCTAATTTACTGAGTGCCATGCACTGTAGGAAATGATGATATAGACTGGAGAGATGGTTCTGTGGTTACGGCTAGAGTTGGTTCCCAGTGTATCTAGATGACGGCTCACAAACACCTACATCTCAGCTGTCGAGTGCCAGACACCCTATCCTATCCTGCTTGGGTAAATGTTCAGAAATACCACCACCACCACCACCACCACCAGTAGCAGCAGCAGCAGCAGCAGCACTATTTGACTCCAATTTCTTTATTATATATTGTAGTGTAATATATTATATTCCACAGTCTTTAAAATATGTGTAATCTCTTCTGATTCTAAAGAGGAATTCTGAAAAAGAAACTGTGTGATAAGTAAGAAAAATGTAGTTATAATACGACAGGCTCACATAGGTACTCTGGTAGGAGCATGCAGACCACTCCATGGAGTGGTCTGAAAATTGGTTGTTGTCTTATTTAACATTCTAAACTATCATGAAAATGTTTAAGAATAAGCTATGCTACCGACATAGAAATCACATTCTATAAAACAAACTAACCTTCTAGAGTAAATTACTTTTAACTTAAATTATGACAATATAGATATCCTGAGATGATTAAGAAACAAAACTATAAAATGAAATCTTAAATTTGACCTAAAATGAATACACACCAATTCAGGAGAGTTCTGCAAACATTTTCAAAGAAAGAAATGCCAATTATGTGAAAGCTGTCATGTACATGTACATGTATATACTAGGACCCTTTGGCTTTCTAGTTATTCTTGTGAAATGAACTGCAGTCACATCAGAGTCATCAGGACAAAATTAAAATATCCCTTACGTTTTTCTCAGGCAATCAAAATTTCCATTCTCCTGTGTTTTCTTTGTATAGCATTTAATACATAAAAAATATGTATACTGAGAGTCAAGGATCAGTGCAATATGATGATCCAGAGCCAAGGCAAATCTTTCACACCAGTAGTTATCTGTCTAAACTCTACCCCACAGTTACCTGGCAACAGCCAATATAAAAGAGGCTGCTTGCCCCCTCCTCCCTCTCTTGCTCTCTTGCTTCTCTCTTGCCCTCTTGGGCTTTTTCCTTCCCCCTCTCTCCACATGGTCATGGCCGGCCTCTACTTCTCTACTCTCTCCTTCTCTCTGCCTTTCTCTGCCTCTACTACCCTCTTAACTCCCCTCCCCATGCCCTGAATAAACTCCATTCTATACTATACCCTCATATGGCTGATTCTCTCAGGGGGAAGGGATGCCTCGGCATGGGCCCACTGAGACATCCTCTTCCCCCATACCTCACCACACCTATCTCTTTATCTTTTTATAAACACATCAACAGTACTTCTTTGTGTCTCAGTAGTACAGAAAATATTATTATTAAAAATAGTACTTAAGTGATATTGAACATCTGTAGACTTGTTCATTCTTGAAGAGGAATGTTTCAAAAGTAGAGAAAGAAGGGAAGTGATACATGAAGAATATTTGGGTTGCTCACTTGTGACTAATTCATCTTCTAAGTAGTTTATGAGTGAGCTTCCATCTGCAGGAGAGTACTGTGAATATATTAATCTATCCCACAGAGGTTAAACGTGTCCATTTTTTTAAAAACATAATGTTTTTGAGGCTCTAGTGTTTATTTGGTTCCTGCCACAGACTGGGTATTTGCTACCATCTTGTGGTAAGCTCAGAAATTACCACTTAAAAATTTAGTCTTAGGAATTTAGCACAGTGGTTGAGTGAGTGTACCTAGTATGCAAAAAAAAAAAAAAAAACAAAACAAAAACAAAAACAAAACAAAAAACAAAAACAAACAAACAAAAAAAAGCAAATACCTTGATGAGAAAGAAAAGAGAAATTTATATTACAAGGCCCAGAAAACCAGCCCTGGTAGTCATGAAATGACATACTAGTCCCACTTTTGCCAATATGCCACAGGACAGAAACACTCTGTGAAGGCCACACAGCTAGCTCATTATGGAAGAGCAACACACAAAAGCAGGCATCGGGGCAGTGGGCAGGGGTCTAAGGCAAGCCAGCTTGGGGACCAGAGTCACTGATTTTTTTTTTTTCTTCTTTCCTTTGTTATTTCCTGCCCAGTAGTGTGATGAATACATTTTAATTTTCTTTCCTCTCTACTGGCTTGGAATATATTCTAAATCTGTTCTTTCTTTAGTTATCTGTGGTGATCTGAATAAGAATGGTCCCCATATTTGAATGCTTAGACAACAGGGACTGGCACTGTTTAAAAGGATTAGGGAGTGTGGCCTTGGAGGAAATGTCACTGGCCCAGGGCTTTGAAGGTTCAAAAGCCCAAGGCAAGTCCCAGAGTCTCTCCCTTCTTGCTGCTTGTGGATCCATCTAGCTACGGTGCCTGCTTGTATGCTGCCATGCTTCCCACTATGATGAGAATGGGCTATATCCCCAAAACTGTAAGCCATCCCTAATTAATACTTTCCTTTACAGTTATATGGGGTCAGAGCCTCTTCACAGCAATAGAACACTGGCTAAAAGAATCATTCTTAATTTTCCACCTTTATAATGTATTTGGGTGGGCACACTGCCTTTAATCACAACTTAGGAGGTAGAGGCAATTGGAACTGCTCTACATAATAAATTCCAGCCCAGCCAGAACTACCTAGTAAAATTCCACCTCAAAATAAGAAAACAGAAACCATGTTGGAAGTTAATCACTGTCCCAAGGAATATACTGCTGAACTCTGGCCATAGTTTCTGGATGCTCATTTTCTTGTTTTCTTTTTTTTTGTCTTTCCTGTTTTTGTTTGTTCTGCAGCACTGGGATCAACCCAAGGCCTTGCAGGTACTAGGCAAGTGCAATGTCACTGTGCTACACACTCAGCTCTTTTATTTTGTCACAAAGTCTCTCTATGTAGACCAGGTCGGTCTCAAACAGAAGATTCTCCCACCCCAGTCTCTCAAGTGTAGGGATTACTGTTTTGTCTTTAAGTCAGCCATTAAGTATTTTTCTCTCACACAGTCTGAGCTTGCTTGTATTTCACATATAATAGCTTTTACTCATGACTCATCGCACTACCACTTCCATCGTACTACTCCTACCTGAGGAGTTTATCCCATGTTCACTACCTGAGTAGTCCATATTTTATGAAGTCTTTAAAAACAATCATCCTAATTTTCCAGACCATTAATTTCTGCTTCTTTTTATTATTTCCTTCCATTTACTTGAGGTTTCTGATAGTCTCTTATTATGTTGGATGTTTTATTCCTTCAGTGTTCCATGATAAGAAACACAGTTACCACTACAAATGTTCTAATTTCCATTTAGCTTGTTATGCCATGTTTTATCCTTCTTTGTGAATTATTTAGAAATGTTTTCAAACATACGGAATTTCCTTGGCCACCTTTTTATTGTTACATTAGTACTGGAAAATATGAATGAATGATAGTAATTTTATTAGTAGTAGTGGGGATTGAGCTCAGGGTCAAGACCAAATAACCTTTCTGTCATGGCCTTGTGTTGATAATTAGAAAAACAAATTGGTTTTCATTATTATCAAGTACACAGTACCTTTTTGTTCCTCTTGGGTTTATTTTTTAGGAGGCTCCTTAAGAAGCCCAAGTTGGTCTTGAACCAAAAAAGAAAAAAGAAATCAGTCCTCTGAGGTTCAGAATGTGATGTGATTACAAAGGTGCTGGGAGGACAGGCAGGTACCAACTCTATGCACAAGTATGCACTGTTTGTAACCAGGAGCTTGTAAACAATGTATTTTGTTAGTTCCTATTCATCATTAGGATAGGCTATGTACTATCATTGTTTTGCCCCAAATTTCTATGTTCTTGTATATGCCTTATTACTTAATCCATTTTTTAAAATTTTATAGTTTTGAGACAGGGTCTTAACTAGTGAATTGGCTAACCTGGAACTGAAAGAGATTTATCTGCCTCTACCTGTGTGCTGGGACTAGAAGGTGGGCACCATCATGCCCTAGTGATTTACTGTTGTTGGGTTTTTGGTTTTTTTTTTTTGTTTGTTTGGTTGGTTTTGTTTTTTTTAAGCTGAGTTAGCTTGGCATGGTCAGGCTCTTCTACATACAGGGTTCTAGGCCAGCCAGGACTAAACAGTGAGACCCTGTCTCAAAACAAACAAACAAAACAAACAAACAAACAAAAAAACAGAATCTCCAAAATATGGACAATGAAACAAAACCCAAAAAGCTGAAATAGCCTTTTACTACATATATAAAAATATATATGTATGTATGTATGTATGTATGTATGTGTATAATACATGCTACAAGGGTTGGGGGAAGAGAATGAATGAATGAATGAATGAATGAATGAATCATGCAGCAATCCTAAGAAGATATATGTAGGACTAACCACATCCTAGCTCCTGATTGCCCCTCAGAAGATAGTAATGGCATATTCTCCCATGTACCTTCACCACTACTACCATACATGCATAAAGCCTCAAGAAGATCTAGCTCCCGAAGGTATGCTTTTAATGTAACAAATATATACAGATATTTTTCACCCTAGACAGAATCTCACTATGTAATCATGGTACACAGTAGAATCAGTAGGTAGACCAGGTTGGCCTTTAAGTTACAAAGACCCATCTGTCTCCGTCTCCTGAGTACTAGGTTTAAAGGTGTGTGCAACACATCGGACTTAAATTATCCATTTTCTTAAAGACAAGATAGTCCCATATAGATGAAATAACTAGTTTTTTAAATTGTTTTTCAGTTTCTTTGATGTTGGATCTCACGATGTACCTCTGGCTGTCCTGGAATTTGCTATGTAGACCAGGCTGGCCTATTACTCACAGAGATCTAAATGTACTCTCATGCCTGGCCCTGCCAACTAATTAATAACAACCTCAGGTTCTTGTATCTGAACTCTAAAAGAACATCAGTTCAGTATTAAGTATTCTTCTTCCTCAATCATATTCTCTTTTAGGGTTATGAAAATATCGATACATAAATTGAAGTAGTACTTTTCTTATATACTAAAAGCATGCCACTTACTATAGCAAGTGAATTAAGGAGACATTTTTTGATGGGTAAGTCTTAAAGTGTTTAGTCTCTTTTGTATTAGAGAAGGAAGATAATGGCATTTCACCAATTTTCAATCACTTTTCTGATGATTGATATAAGCTGTATTCTATCTGTAAATAAAATGGTTCCTCTCCAAGTTCTCAACTAGAGGGTAGTTGCTTTATTATAACAGGAGTGTGTAACACCTTGGCACTAGTGAAGTAAAGGATCATTTTGTCATCTAAAGCAGAGTGTGACAAACTTCTGTCATCTTCACCTCTACTGTTTGTAGGCTATTCCCTGCCTTTTGCTATCTTGTTTCTTTCTACACATGCAAAGCACCTTCAAATTTTTCAAAATGAAACATAAAAATTCTTAGTTTAAGAGTCCTAAAATGAGGGCTGATGAGGTAAGTGGATAAAGGAACTCCCTGCCAAGACTGACAAGGTAAGTTCTATTCCATGGCTCCACACAGTAAAAGGAGAGAATTCCTGAAAGTTGTCCACTACCGTGTGTGTGTGTGTGTGTGTGTGTGTGTGTGTGTATTCTGACCGACAAAGAAGAACAGATAACATTAATTTCATTATGCATACAAATAAGCTAATGACAAAATATCACCACTAGGAGTAGGAGGCTGGTTCAGGAAGTAGAGAGCTTCCTGTATAAGCATGAGGACCTGAGTTTAGATCCCCAGCAGCCATATAAAAAGCTGATTGTGTAATTACAGATTACATCTCTAATCCTAGCACTGGAAAGCAGAGCTCCACGCTCAGTGACTTTATCTCAGAAAAGAAGCTGCAGGGGCTGGGGAGACGGCAGCAGTTAAATCTAACAGCCATATATATAAACTAACAACAACAACAACAACTCAGAGCCCGAGGGCCAAAGAAAAGGCCATGAAATTCATCTCTGGCCTCTGCATATGCCTACAGAGGTATACACTCACTCACCCACAAAATAAATCAAGATCTCTAGCTTATGCTTACCTTTGGCTGTGGCATGAACCACAGCAGCCTGAGAAATGATTTGATAGGTTTCAAAACCCAAATAAGACAAGGCTGAGAATAAAAAGCCTCTCTTGAAAGGTCTTGTATTTCCTATCACCTATAGAAAACAATATATTAAAATTAAGAAACTCAAGAAATTTCTACCCCATTCAAAACATATCCATTTTTTCTTACCTCCAAAGCAAGTTATTATTGAATGCTAGAAGCTAAAAGAAATAGTTTACCACTTCTCTACTAAAACTATTTCAAATCTTGCATTCCGTATATCTTAGTAATGGAAGTAGTACTTTGTCTAATGGTCAGTTGTAGACTAGAAATGTAACTCAGTGGTGGACATCATGCAAAAGAAACTTGGTTGAAGACTCGGAACCTCAAGAAGGATGAATGAATGAGTGAATAAATATAGCAAAAGTGACTTACGTTTTTATGAAAACCTTTTTACAGAGACATAGGTACTTTAAATTACGTGGGATAATATTATTAACAAATTATTCAATTAACTCGGTGATACTTTAAACCAACACTTAATGAATATTAATTATAGACAAGTTGAAAACTCCAATAATTACTACACATGAAAATAATATACAGCTCTCAGTGCCCCCACAGCTTTTAAATAGATAATGAATAACAATATTTGAGATGGGTGTGGTAGCACACGCCTATCACTCAGGAGGTAGAAGCAGGAGGACCAGGATGATAGTTAAGGTATAAACTGGGGGAAATCATTTCATCTCCACAATCAAGATTACAAGCATCCTCATCAACCCAGAACTGCCTTCTTTGTAGTGACTTCCCAGCACTGGGTTTTGTTATAGTTAAAACATTTCAGTTTGTTTTTTAAATATTCTCATGGTTTTCTTCCTGTCTCGTGATTGTGCCTTCTCTTCATTCATATCTAATATCTTCTTGCCTGTTTGTGGTTTGTGTCTAGAGCTTAATCCCAGACCTCTTGTGTTTGTGTGTGTGTGTGTGTGTGTGTGACCTTATTTCTTCTCACAGTCTTAGATGCCAGATTTGACTCTTTCTGTCTCTAGCCTGGATGTCTCTTCTAAACCTGAGAATCCCTCAACATCTGTCTCCACATGAAGTCTATTATGAATTTCATCTCTTCTCAGCTGTCCCTATGATGGTAAATGGGAGATGTCTTCTTCTAATTGTTCCCTTTTTTGTTTTGTTTTTGGTTTTTAGATTCATCTATTATATTTATGTTCATAAGCACTTTGCCTGAATGTCTGTATATGTACCATGTGAATGCCTGGTGCCTGCAGAGGATACAAGAGGGAGTCAGATCCCCTGGAACTGGAGTTACCAAAGGCTGTAAGCCACCATGTAGGTGCTGGAAATGGAAACTGGGTCCTCTAAAAGAGCACCAAGTGCTCTTAACAAGTGCTACGGAATATCTGTCCAGACTCTTTGTTCAGTTTTTTAAAAACAAGCAAAAAGCCACTGATGCATCTAGAATTTCTCTCAATCCGTATTTAATCCACATCTGAACTTCTGATATAGTCTTAGACCAGAAAATGGAAACTTCAACACATTCCAATTCGTTGAAAATTCTGGTAAAACCAAATATTCAAGACATTAGTACTAGTGAATTAAAAGCAAATCAACAGCAAAATAGCACTTTATTTTCTGAATGCATTCTTACTTTCTAAAAACAGGTTAGTGTTGTAGACAAGTTTAAAGAGTCTTGCCAAGCATGTAAGAAGCTCTGGGTTGGATCCCTAGCATCACATTAACTGGTTGTAATGGTGTTGCCTCTGTAATCACAGTACCAGCCAGGGAGGTAAGCATAAAAGAAGGAGTTTGAGGTCACCCTTGGCTACATATCTTGAACACAAAATCTTGTCAACAAAAAAAGGGGGGGGGAGAGAGAGAGAGTGAGAGAGAGAGGAGGGGAGGGAAAGGGGAGGGGGAGAGGGCAGGAAAAGGAAAAGAGAAAAAAGGAGGAGGAGGAGAAATGTTGGACTAGGGAGAAGGTATGGCAGGATCATAGGTATGATTTTGGTGCCTAGAAAAAAAAAAAAGAAGAAGGGAAAGATCAAGATGTTTAACATTAAGTCTTAGTAGCCTATTAATCAACAGTAAAAAGGACGTATATAGTACTGTAATTAGAGAAAATAGCACATTTAGAATGTCCAACTTTTTGTGGTTAAGTAACACACAGGTTTCTTAAATGGGGGATGCATAGCCATTGAATGATTATATTTCTCGTTGTAATGTCATAAGCTAACAGCTCATCTCCTGATTTCTTATCAGTTTGATTAATATGAAGCAACCTGTTATTCATCTCTGGGAAATTAGATGAAAATGATATTTCTATACTTAAAAATCAAAGACCCAGAACACCTTCAAAAATGCTATTAACTTTAAGAATGTATCCAACAGCTAGAAGATACCACTTCACCTTGTACCTCTACAGTAGAATGCAATGCTTTTTATAATGAGTTCTTTAAAACAGACAACCAAACCTCAAAGGGAGCATATGACTCAGTGGATACAAGGAAGCTGCCACCAAGGCCTTATAACCTGAGTTCAATCACTGGGAGCCGCATGATGAAAGGAGAAACAAGGTATTCTCTGACCTACCTCCACATGTGCACTCTAACACGCATCCAAACACACTCACAGACAGTGAAATATAGTAACAATTCCTACAAATATTTCCTATGTAAAAGAAGTATGTGCTCTGACATAATTTTCCTCAACATTAATTTTACCAATTTTAGATCCAGAAATTTAAAAAAAACTCATTAGATTGAAAGGAATATCACTATTCTTCCTCTTTTCTAATTTTTGCCGAAGTATCTTCCTTTTAAAGGTTAGAATTTGTCTGTGCTGGGTGCAAAGGCTCCTTCTTGGAGTAATATTAAAACTTTCAACATTCTACCACGGCTTTAAAATACAAATATGTACGAACCAGATGTGCTGCCATTTGTCTTTAATGTCAGCACTCAGGAGTCAGAGACAGGTGAATTTCTGTAAGTTCAAGGCTAGCCTAGTCTACATAGTGAGTTCCAAGCAAACCAGACCTACAAAGAGACCCTGTCTCAAAACCAAAACTAAACATTGTGCTAAAAGTTCCCAAATTCCTTTCTTTAGCCTGGATCTCAAAAGGTAACTGCACACCTCCTGAGCTACTTATCCAAATGTCAACTTGGCCCTCTGAATCCAGTCCAAAATAGAGCACATTTCTCCTTTTCCCCTTAAATTGCTCTAGGCTGCTCCAGCTAGGAACTTAAATCTTTCTACTTGAGCCTTCTTAACCTCTTCCATGAAGCTATAACTCTATATCCTTAAAGCTCTTGGAATTCTTCCACTTATCTACATTTTCACCAAAGTGCAAGCCATATTTCTCACCTAGCCTACACCAAGATCTCTTGCATATCCATTCTGACCATACACTGTTATTTTTTTTCAGTGAAAATCTGGTCAAATGACTTCCCTGTTTGAATGCCTTATTTGATTTCCTATAATCTTTACACTAAAATCAGAAACACAATACTTTATTCTGTACTTATGATTGTGTGATGTAAGTAGGTGAGATGTAAAGGTCAGAGAATGACATTGGGTGTCCCCTTCTCTCCTTCCCCTGGGCAGAGTATCAAGCAACTCGGGCTATAAACTTTTCTTAATCTGAGTGTCAGAAGGCAATTTATGCCCTGCGTGCTCCATTCCCTTACAAGTCCTGCGGATTTACTTCCTTTCCAAGATTAAGTGCTTAGAAGTCCACAAAGGTCACACTCTCTCGACTCTTCCTTTCCACCCCCTGCCCATTTTGAGAAAACTTAGCAACAGTAGCAATGTGGATAAACTACCTGCCTACTGCCACATGAGCGAGCGTGTGGAAGCAGAACTTCCTCCTTTTATCCTCAGAAACTGAACTTTCAAAACAAAAAACAAACAAACCAGAACCAAAACATACACAAAACTTGAAAAGCTGGAGGGGTGGCTCATTGCTTAAGAGCGCTAGCTCGTCTTCCAGAGGACCAGCACTGACATGGTAACTAGGTGCTAGGCATGCATTTGGTGCAATACATACATGCATCCAGGTGAAACACATAATACACAACGATTGAATTTTTAAAAGGGGAGAAAGGAAGTTAGGTTGTTGGTTTAATTTTCACACCTGGAGTACTAGGACTCAGAAGGCTTAAAGCAAGAAAACTACTTGGGGTGTATATTAAACTCAAGCCAAGCATAGCCACTTAGGGGAGTCCTGGCAACACAAGTAAACAAGCACGTCCACAAAACAAAACCCTAAGATATTAAAGGAGGCCTCAACAGTCAAAGCCTGACTAAACCTCAGGAGAGATCTTAAGTTAGACACCCAGGTAAGCCATATCTAGATTCCTGACCTACACACGCCATGGATAGTAACTGTTTCTTTATAACAGGCATTTATAGGCCGTACTTTAGGGTTTAAAATTAGCAAAATAGTTATGAGAAATATATCTTAGGGACCGATGTCATCCCTTTTCAAGAATACAGTCATAGCCTGTCTAATAAAAACAGCAGAACTGAGACAATTTTTAAAAATCTGAACAGCTTTGGCGTGCATAAAAAACAAGAAACTGAAGGATAATTACTGAAAAATAAATTTTCTCATTTATTGACAATTTCAAAGTTACATCACAAATATTTTTGCCCCCAGGTGCGAGGCAAAGGCTTATTAACACAGAACTTACTTTTTTCTTTCTTTCTTTCTTTCTTTCTTTCTTTCTTTCTTTCTTTTTTTTTTTTCCTTCTCCTGTTTATTTTGGGACAAGCGCTTACTAAATGGCCCAGACTAGCCCTGAACTGGCTCGACACATCCCAAGCCAACCTTGAATTTGCGATCCTCCTTCTCTGGACTCTCCAGTAGTTGGGACTACAGCATTGAGCCACCGGGCAGAGCTGCCCGAGGTAATAACCTGAGTCCAGAGACGGTCGACTTTCTCAAAACGGTCAAAGTTCTTTCACCTTCCCGTTCTATTTTGGGACTGGAAGGGCAGAGAGGACGCACCCCTCAGTCATGAGGCCAGCTGTCTCAGCGGAGGTTTGCAAAGCGGAAGCTCCACGACCCTCGGGCCGGGTGCCGCACCTCCAGACCTGGCGATGGGGGCGCCCCCGACGCCCTGCTTGATGGAGCGAGCAGGACCAGGACAGCGGGTTACCTCGCAAGCGCGGACTCCCCAGGCGCCACAGCGCCCACGGCTGCCCCAGGTCCTCGTCTGCTGACAGACGCGGAGTGGAGGGAGACGACGCCACAGTCGCGAGGACAGCGCCATGACTGACAGCTTCCCAGCGGGACTGACGACGCGCTGGAGGACCTGACAAAACGGGGCGGGGCGAAAGTCAGCTCCGGAACGGAGTTCCAGAGGTCGGCCAGCACCACCTCCTTCACGCCGGCCCGCAGCTTCCGGGCCTCGGTTTCCAGAGACCGGAAATAACTCCGGGTGGGAGAAATGGGTGGAGGGGAACCATCACGCATGCGCACAACAGGCTCAGGCGAGGGACGAGAGCCCTCCTCTGGCTGTCAGCGACTGTCCATTGTAGCTTTTGTGGTGGTTGTGGTTGTGGTTGTTGTTGTTTTGTTTTGTTTTGTTTTGTTTTGTAGTTTTTCTATAACGTCCTAAAGTCTTCAACAGTAAAGTGAATCCTGGCACTTATGGTACTTTTTGAAAATAAGTACTTGAATGAATTACATTATCTTACATAAGGAGGAGGGTGGAAAAACACATCCAGAGCCTGGAGGTGGTGGGAACTAAGAGAAAGAAACAAAGCCCCATGAGACTTAGTCAGGAAATACCAGAAAAAGAAGTCCTACCATAGCCAGAGCTCAGAGTGCTTCTCTAGCTTGCATGAAGTCCTGGACTCAGTTCTCAGCACTGCATTCGATTGGAGTGGTAGCCTATAATGAATGCCAGCGTTCGAGAGGTGGTCACATAAATCAGGAGTTCAAGGTCATCCTGAGCTATATAATGTGCTGAGTGCTAGCATGGAATCCCGGACACCCTGTCTCAAAAAAGAAAAAAAAAAAGTTGATTGTTTTAATCTCAGCGCTGTTGTATTGATTTAAAGATAGCCTGAACTACTCAGTGAATTCCAGTCTAGTCTGAACTACTGAGTGAGACTGTTAGACTCTGCATCTTAAGAATTCAGATAGATACCCCAGTTCTTTCCTGGGTAGGGACACATAAAAAATAAGACAGGTTATATCCGAGAGAGAGAGAGAGAAATCAGATTTTAATTTAACTTTTATTTGTTGTCTTAAATTACTTAAATACCCATTTACTAAAGGTGCTATGTGGTGCTGGGACCCTTCATGTCCTTTAACCGTTATGCTATTCATCGTTAGGTGTAGATAGGAACTGCAAGTTATAAATGAGGAAGATGTGCTTCAGTACGAGTTTGAATTCTCCAGAATCAAATCGCTCATGCCCGTGAGAAAAGGGATAGAACATGTGTTTGGAGCAAGCTTCCCAGGTGTAGAGACATGAGACATTGCTTTTGCTATTACATACATCATGTTCATTTCAGTGATGATGGAGAAATGTGCCTGTAAATATTTTTTTCAGGAAGTAACAGAATCTTGGGGTTCACAAACTTTGCACTAAACTTTGGCAAATCCAAAAGACACACTCTCTTTGCTTTGTTTTGAAGCAGGGCAGGAATTTCTGGAGTTGGTACTGGAGTGACAAGGGCACTTTCTTCACTCCCCCACCCCCCACATTCTAGTTCTTATTCAATACTTAGATCTATCTCAGTATCCTAAATTTGTCTGGCAATCTTACTTGGTTTTCAATAGTTAGGCATCATTACTTTAGAGACTGAATAAAGTTCTGTTGGTAGAGTGCTTGCCTTGTTTCAATGAGAAGATAAAACTGCCTTCTGTCCTTTTGTCTCTGTGCTGTTCTCTTAAGTAGCCTCTTTTCCCTTGCCCCCCTCTTTTGGTGAGAGTTGGGCAAATTCTATTCTGTCAAATCTTTCTCATTTTGTCTACCTCTCAATTAAACCTTACTTTCAAACATGGGTGCTTTCTTCTACAAACTAAATTTGCCTTCATTGTTTGGGATTAAAGGTATGTGTCACAGGTAGAGCCATACCACAACTAGAAACAGATTTTTTTTTTCAGGAAGTAACACAATCTTGGGGTTCACAATATGATCAAATATCTTACAACACCTTTGCACACTGAGGCTCTTGATATGATTTTATCTGATTATTGGCAAGATATGACGATTTTGTGTGCATGTTTTTGAACCCAGGACCTTGAAAGTATGAGCTATACTATCAAGCATGTAATGGGATCTGTTCAAGAAGAAGATTGAAAGAGCTGGTGATGTAGCATGTTGGGAGAGTGCTAGTATGTAAAAGGCCTTGGGTTTGATCCCTAACCCTGTTAGAAAAGTAAATAAAAGGAAGAGCCTGGCAAACAGACTATACTATCTGCTATCTTTCCCGAGTCTTGTGGTTCATTCCCTGACTCCTCTCCCCCTCCCCACATACCATATGTGTCTATCTCACTCAGGTCCACTGCCTTTTCTTACCCTACAATGGGCCAAAGGCTTCCTTACATGATATTTTCTCTGCCACTATTCCTTCATATTATACTATCAGATGCCATCTTCCTTTCCTCATATGAGTTCATATTTCTTACCTGGCTCATTTCAATTTATCTTTCCATTATCAGTGTGTCACTTCCTCAAAGAAACTTCTCCTTATTCCTCCTAAATATATTTCCATTTATTAATTCATAATTTGACTTTTGCAATGGTTTGGACTATATTTTGGAGGAACTAGTAACATATGCCTTCATTATGCTATAATCTCAATGACTGATTTTTTTCAATTATACTAGGGTTAAATTTTTTTATACTTTTTCCATTCATTCAATAAATGTGTATTGTGTATATGTAATGGTAGATCTCAAACCCTAGACAAATGGCTAACTGAGATGCCCATTTAACATATCAGAGCAGATGCTGGTAGCCAGGTTCTCAGCAACTACCTATTACAGGCCATCCTGGCTGGCATACCCTCCCCCCTACCCTACTATGCATCCTACTATGCTCTCCCTCATAGTTACAGTGGGCCTTCTCCACTCACACCTAGCAGCACCATGCCCCCTCCCTTTTTTAAATATAATATACCTTCTACCTTCTAGTAATCAGAAAAGTAGAAACACTTGTAAGATACTTAAGTATATGTACTGATAGATGGTGCAAAATGCCAGCTAGGAAGGTGAAGGAGAAAGGGCTACAGATGTATTTCTGTAAATGTTTGCAATTCTATTTTAATTTTCCCCCCTTTCAATGTCCAGTACTGAACACAGAGCCTTGTTTGTGCTAGGCATTTAGTACTTTATAACTGAACTATGACCTCAGCCAAACATTGCAATCCTAACCTGGATAATGGCCAGAGAAGGCTTCACTCAGAACTTTTGAGTTAATACCCAAAGAAGCGAGTCATGAGGGGTGTTAGGGACACAGCATTTTGTGTAGAGTAAAATAAACATGCAAATTTTTGCTCTGGAAAAGTAGATGGAAATCTATGACCATTAGGGAAGAGGAAGTAAAAGGTAAGGGACAATGATAAGTTAGGTGGCTAGCAGTGCAGTTTCTCTTCCCACTGTAAGGATTTTGAATGTTTGCTTTATATGACTAGGTCATATCTAATTTACATCTTATTTTGGATCCTTCTATGTCCAAAGTAGACTAAAGGTGAGCATGGTTGACCTACGAGAGGCAATCTCTTGAAGGAAACAAACTCACTTTCTCCCAGCAGTTTTCAGTTGCTACTACATTACTAATATACAGCTAAGAGTGAGACTTTATACCTATTGCCCCTCTCCATGCTGAGAATTTGTCCAACCTGAGCTTTTGCAGGTCATTCCAGGCTGTCAAAGTTGCAGTGAGCTCACATTTAAAACTGCCCAGAAGACTCTAGCTCTTACATTCTTTGCTTTCTGTCTTCTTTAATGATCACTGCTGGGTCTTGGAAGGAGGGGGCATGATGCAACTATCCCATTTAGGGGTATGCTTTCCTTAGTCTCACCCTCTGTGCCTTGGACATTTGCGGGACTCTGTTCACCACGGCTGCAAACAGAAGCTGCTCTGATGAGAGCGGAGAGGTGCATTAATCTATGAGTTTAACGAAAAGCCATTAGGAGCTGACTTGATACTCTGTCCATTGAGCAGAATATTTATAGTAGATTCTCCCCTGGGTCTGTGACCTGCCTAGCTGTTGTTTTTGCCTCGATAATAGTGCCAGGTATGGATTTCATTTTGTGGAGTGGAGTGGAACTTAAATCCAATCAGAAAGTGGTGAGTTATTTCCATGATATTCCTGCCACTATTGCACAAAGGGCATGTCTTTCCAGGCTGCTCATCACTGGCGCTCTAGGGTTCACTGCTGGGTAAGACTGAGATGACCTTTCTCCTCTGGAAGCTTACATATCACATTCCATTCTTTAGTCCTTTCTATTGAGTGTCCCCCCCCCCCCCCGCCTTTTTCCCCTCACCAATGTAAGTGAAGTAACTTTTGTAATACTGTTCGTTTGTCTTTGTTGATTTTTATCCCATTTTTTTCCAGCAGATATTTTAAATTTTCATTCAATAGAAGGATGTGACTTTGAGTACCCATCACCATAGGCATTTTGAGATTAGCATAATCTGATGACTTTAGGCAAATTGAACAACTGTTTACCTACCACATTTCACAGTATTTTCTTGCACCATTCTTATGAAAAGGCACGTGGCGCTAAACACATAACAAAGCTTTTGTGACGACCAAATAAAATAAATATATATTAAATAAAATAAGCATGTAAAATTACTCTGGGAAGGTGTACGCTCTACAGAAGGATGCTTAAGAGCTGGCATTTCACACTATTTCCTTGTCCAGATCTGTTTTCTTTCTTTATTTTTTTAAGGTTTATTTGTTTTGCTTTGCATGTATGAATGTTTTGCTTGCATGTTTGTACACACACACACACACACACACACACACACACACACACACATACACACACACCTGCCTGCTGCCTTGGGGAGATCAGAAGAGAATGCCAGATCCTCTGGAATGTGCTAGATGTTTGTGAGCTACAAACCGGGAACTCTGCAAGAGCAACAAGTGCTCTTCACTTCCGAGCCCCCCCCCCCTCCCCCCCAGACCAGATCAGATATTTTACTGCCTAAAGTCAATTACGGGTTTTGTAAGAATTCTTTAAAAGGTCAGCGGGTTGAGGCGCAGCAAAGAAAACTGGGAGTGAAAATGGGTTGAAATGGGTTGGGCAGCAAGCTCCCTATCAAAAGCAAAACTTCACCTTGGTCCCGCCCACAAGCTCCGCCCTCGCCCCTCCGCTCCGGGACTCCGCCCACGAGCCCCGCCCCTCCGCGGTCCAGCCCTCAGGTTCCAGTAAAGCCCCTGCGGTCCTGCCGCCTTGCGGTGCTCCTCGCTGGCTCTCCACCCTCACTCGACTTCTGCGGCGATATAGCACGTGAGTGCGTGACTTTTCCCAGCTCCGGAGCCGTGTGTCCCAGCCCAAGCCTGCAGCCTCCCGGGAAGCGGGCCGGTCCCGGGCGGGAAGACTTAGGGCCCTCAGGCTTCCATGGCCCGTCCCTCCGGGCCCCGGGCGCTGGAAGTGCTCCGTGGGTTTCCGGTGCCCACTCTGGGGACTCCCGAGTGTCGCGTGCTGGGTCCGCGGCCCGTGGAAGTCCGGGGCTGGGGGTCAGCCTGGGGGCCGCGAGCGCCTCCTGGGCCTGCGGCTCGCGCACCTGAAGAACCCTGCCGGGGATCCGCGGGCCTCGAGTGGAAGGGCAGGGTGGGGCGAAGGGTTACAGCCCCGAAATCTCGGTCCCGCTCAGCGGGGAAAGATTGGTGAACCAGACGAACCGGTCGTGTGGGGGAACGGTGGAGGAAAGGCTGCGTGCTGAGGGAAAAGGTGCTACTGAATTCGGTGCAAAGCTGGGCCTGGGTGAAGTCCTAGCAAGCTCCTGCACCTGTGTCCAGGGCTTTGGGCTCACTGCACACGCGACGCGAAGGAAGGGCAGTGCCACTTACTTGTTTTGCAGTCAGAAACTTGAGAGCATAGTGACCGTTAGTGTTGGCGCTAATGCACTTGACTGCGATCAGCTTTTGTTTCTTTCTGTTGTGTTTGTGGCCGCCAATAATCAGAGGGTGAAGTAGGATTAAAATAACCAGTGGTTTGCAGTGACCCACAACCTCTGTGTTAAGACCATTTTTATATATAGTTAGCTCACAACAAGCATAAATGCGACTATTATCTTTTTCACTCCTCAGGAAACTGGAATTAATTTATGAAACTTGGCACCTCTGAAAGTGGTAGCATTAGGTTTCGATTGTGGTCTGTACTTTTTTTTTAATACTTTACGATTTACAAAAGTAAGTGAATCTTATTTCACAAGAAAGGCAGTGACTATCTGTCTAGTTTCAAGTATGTTCTGAGGTTTTGTTATCTGTCTAACCTTTGGGTGGGATGCCCAACCCTTTATGGTGTGTTTCTACATTTGTAAAATGGATATAGCACTGATGTGTCAGAGTGGTGAGGGCTAAATAAAATGTTTGTAGATCACTCATCGAAGTGTCTGATACATAAATAACGATAAGATAAATGATGATGGTAGTTGTAGTGACAACAGTGGATTCTCAGAATCTATCTGCTTTTCAACACTCCCCCTCACCCTGCCCCCTCTGTTTTGAGAATATTTTTTAAAAGGCGGCCCCTTTTGGCTGATGAGTTGAAAAATGCACCCCACTCGAGCCTGAAAATCTAGTGCCTCATCTCCAAGATTGGACCATGCAGAAGCTCTCTTAATGAGACAAAACTGAATTTCTGGTTTTTAGATTAAAACACGCCTGGCACAGGAAGGGAAGGAAGTACTGTCTTTCAGAATCTCTTCTCTGATCTATCCCCTAAAGCTGACGTCTAGAATTGGGGGAGCAAAATTATTCATTGCCTCCAAAGGCATGTTGATAATTGGACATCTCTTTTAATTTTACTTGAACATTTATAAACAGTGATCTATAAAATAAAGCCTTAATTCCAGCACTCAGGAGGCAGGGTCAGGTAGGTCTCTAAGTTTGAGGCCAATCTGATATGTAGAGGGAATTCCAGGACAACTAGTGCTATATACAGAAACTCTGTTGGAAACCAAAAACAAACAAACAAACAAACAAAGGAAATTAAGATATTTTATGGGGCTGGTGACCGTGGTTGGTGTAAGGGAACTTGTCTATCAAGCTGATGACCTTGGGCTTAGTCCTGCAACACTGAAATAAACAAATAATTAATTAAAATATTTCTTAGCATTCTTTACAGTGACATTTCTTCTGCACCTGCATCTGCTCAAGCACTCAGCTCATATTGTCTCTGTGCTCTCTCATCTCTTCTTATGCCTTGGTTCGTGGGGTTTTCTTTCTTGCTGTCTTTTGGTGCTGTCCTCAGATTCCATTTATAGTTGTTAAACTACCTCTTTTCCAAAAATTTCTTTCACTAACGGTGAAAGATAAGTTAAGAAAGATAATGTTGGATGTGAAAAATGATTTCATGACATTTTGACCTTTAAATATTCAAAATGAGGCACAATTCTTTGTCAAAGTTTGATCTTGCTGGTGGATCTTTTAGAAAGAATCAATACCACTTCCATTAGTTCTCAGCCTCTTGAGGAATCCATTACACTGTTAGGTCCTTTCTGAGGCCTTTATGTTACAGTCTAACTTCCTTCTAAAGTGGTTTTGTTTTGTTTTAATGTTCTTGATTTGTTTTGTAGATACTGCTGCCTAGGTTAAAGTGTAAATGAACCAGGTAGAAGACCTCTAGAAGATTTGTTAAAAGAGTCGCCAAGAAAGAACTTAAATGACCACTTATCATAAACTTTTTAACATTAAGTTTCATACTGATAAAGAAGGGAACTTATATACACATTTTGATAACATTCTGATAACAAAATTTAAACCATAGCGTAGCTATGTTATACTACACTGGCTTAAATGTATTTGAAAAAGGCTGGGAATAGGGTACAGAGATTTTTTTTTGGAGAGGCTTTTCATTCTCATAAAGAGAATAAAATATAACAGCTCAGCTAAAAGGAATCATAACCCTTAAAAAGACATGAAAATTAACAGTACTACGATCATACCAATTTCTATTAGATAGAACATGAATACAATTTCTCTATGAGAAGGAAATATTACACAGTTTAGTAAAACCACTATCTTATGAAATGGATATATTATGTCTATTTCCTGTAAAAATTACCAAAGCAACAATGTGGATAGTGTGGTTTATAGTGTCATCATATTAACTTGTTTTCTGTTTTTTCTTTTATTTTTTTCTTACTTATTTGAGACAAGATTTTTCTGTGTAGCCCTAGCTATCCTCTGCCTCCCCTAAGTGTTGGAATTAAAGCTGTGTGCCTCCGCTGTCCAGCCTCCCCCTTCCTCTCTTTCACTTCTCTCCTCTCCCCTCTCCCCAGTTCCTCCCCCCCCCACCTTCCCCTCTCTTTCCTTTTTCATATAGACTCTTGTGTAGTCTGGGGGAAACATCCAGACTTGCTGTAAAGGCAAGGATTGCATTCACCTCCTCCCTCTGCCTCTCAAGTGCTGGCATTATCAGTATGTGTAACCACACCCAGGTACTTAAAGGGCTGAAGTTTTCCTTTTACAGTTCCTCTAAACATTGAGATGATATTACAGTAAAATTCCTATTTGCAAATGTGAGAAGGAGTGGCAATTTATTTCCATCTAGATAGGGATTTTTTTTTTTTTTCAAACAAGACTTTCTCTGTGTAGTCCCAGGAACTCTGTAGACCGGGCTGCCCTCAAACTCCTGTGAGGAGTCCTGAGAGATCGTCTTGCCTATGCCTCCTGAGTGCTGGGATTGAAGGCTTGTGCCACCACCACCTGGCTTGGGATCATATGTTTTAAAAAGAAGTGAAAATCTAAACAAATGTTTCCTGGTGGTATTGTTAAAAGAAATTGTTGCAATTCCTAAAAGTGCGGAACACCTACAGTGTTTCTCTTCTGCTCTGCTTGTCTCCTCAGCCTTGCTTATGATGGGAGGTGCTGTTAAGTCTACTCCGTTTGTTCACCTTTCTATCCTGTAGTCACATTCACGTGAGAGTTTCCTTATGTCAGTGTTGTTCCCCAGCAGCTCAGAAGAGTGCCTGACACAGGGCAGTTGATCCCAGTGTTTGATTGAACTGGTATTAAGTGAGTAATAGTGTTATTAAATATTAATGATTAGGAAATGTAAAAGAACTTGCCAGAAGGTTATAAACAGCTGTGATGTATATGGTAACCAATGCTGCAGTGAATATTCTAGAAATTGGACAATGTGTTAAACATTTCATAGTTTTTGTTCAGTATATAATCATATAATCATATAATGTTGGGAAGGCCAGCACATGTTCTCTTACCGAGTGACACTGTGAACACTAGAAACTTTCAAACTTAGAGATTGAAAGTAGTAGTTGTTTTACCTTTAAACAAAAGGAATATGTTTATTTTGGGGTAAGGTCCCAGGCTAGCCTTGAACTCACTTCCTCCTGCTTCAGCCCCCTGAGTGCTGGGATCCTGGCACATAAGACCATCATGCCAAAACTTTTTTTTTTTTTTTGCATTGTTCACTATGAACTAGAGAGGCACTATGTGACAAATGGAACACTGATCTGAGCCAGCTGAATGCTCTGCATACCCAGCTAGGAAGGGAAGACAGGGAGACATATTTAGTGGGCAGGCGGAAAGCTCTGATGGTTCCACGCACGGAAGAAACTTGAGGCAGAAAGGTGACAGAAAAGAGAGCTCTGGGCAAGGAGGACCTAAAGGACTTGACTTTCAGTAGATCCCAAGCCTGAGTACGTTATCCACGCTTCTGCTGCGCAGCTGCCCCACAGCTTTACAGCATCTCTACCTTACATGGTAACAGCTCATTACCCTGATTGGTATTGACATAAGGTGACTTGCGGTGTTGCCCCGTAGTTTATAGCCAAGCATTTAAGATGCTTATTTCCTAAAGTGAGATGATATTGAAGCCCTGGTATTGCTTTTTTAAACACCTGCATTAATTACTGTTCTCACTGCAGTGAAAAATTACTGCACAAAAGCAAATCAAGGAAGTGTGCAGTCCATGGCAGGCACGGGAGGTGGCTGGTCACGTTATACCTGGCCATATTCAGAGAGCAGTGGATACTGGCACTCCGCTTTCTTTCCTCCTTTTTATTCAGTCTGGGACCCCAGCCCATTGGGTGGTCTCATTCCCATTTAGCATGGATTCTAGAAACTCCTTCATAGCTACCCTAAGAAGCTTGTCTCTTACATCTTGTCAACATGACAGTCAGTACTAACATCAGACTCCTAAGATCATCAAACAAACATCTGATGATCTGCTCCTTCAGTGGACCTCGGTGTATAGTCAGTGGCATTTCTAGAATGTATGCACATTGACCAAGGGGTTAGAACAGTAGCAAAGTTTGGAATGTGTACTAAGTTAAAACCTTAATAAATAAGTTTCCTTCTTGCTCTGAATCAATCAGAGTAATATGTTTTCAGGATTTTTTTTTTAAGAGAATTTAAGGAAGGGCTTGAGTTGGTAGTTGACTTTGTGGTAATAAAAGCAAGGTAAAAATCATGTGTACTTCTTAAGCTAGTGACACATTGTTCACATTGTTTTTATTATTATTAATTGGCTTTCCTGAGTTCTTTGTGTCCAGATGCCATCAGTAAATCTAAACATCACTGTTTAGATTTTACATCAAAAATTTGAAAAACTTTTGGGGAAGTGGCTTTGAACATGCTAAGGCCATGTTCTATCTCGCAGAATAAAATATAGATTTATTTACATTGTGTGTGTGTGTGTATGTGTGTGTGTGTGTGTATGTGTATGTGTATGTGTATGTGTATGTGTATGTGTATGTGATAGATGTCCACAGAGACCTGAAAAGGGTATCAGATTCTTTGGAACTGGAGTTCTAGGTGGAGGTGAGCCTCCTGTTCCTTTTGTGCAGTGATGTGTCCTGAGAGTTTCAGACTGAGACACCATGGATGAAGTGAAACTCATTTCCTTATGCAGCATTAGCCCAGGAGGCAGGGCCTGTACTTGTTGGGGTGTACTGCATTTTCACAGTGTTTGTGAGCTTAGTCACTCTCAGACAATGCTCCCAGCCTGGTGAGAACGTATTCACGAGAACATTTTATAGCGTTTTAGATAGTGGCAGATGGAGGTTGAGCTTGAACAACCTTATTCTTTTTCATTCATTTCTCCATTTTGTTCTGTATTTCTGGGGTTTTCTGTTTTTCGTGAGCCGTTGAGTAGCAATTCTTATACAAGTTATATATTCACTGTAGTTACATTAAAGTAAATGAACACAAACTGGAAGGGACGTTGGCACTACCTGAAGACATTGAGTGAGTTAGCATTCACACTGGAAAAAGCAGGGCGGGGAGAAGTTAAGCCCTGTCCACGTGGCCACCATCACTTGCCTGATCCAGAACCAATGTCTGGTTTCCTTGTTGCTCCAGTGACCCTTCTTGCTTGCTTCACATTGAGGTGGAAACAGCATCCTCTTCTCTGTCTTGGGTGATTTTATATTTGATATTCCTCATTTTCATTTCTCATATCTTGTGGCAAGGATAGAAACTTCAACCAAACAGAAATAATATTTGGTGTCACTTTTTTTCAGGTATTTATTTATTTTTATTTATTTATTTATTTATTTATTTATTTATTATGTATTTTCCTCAATGACATTTCCAATGCTATCCCAAAAGTCCCCCATACCCTCCCCCCCCCCACTTCCCTACCCACCCATTCCCTTTTTTTTGTCCCTGGCGTTCCCCTGTACTGGGGCATATAAAGTTTGTGTGTCCGATGGGCCTCTCTTTCCAGTCACTTTCTTTTTATGAAATCAAACTTCTTTTCTTTTCATTTTTCATCTTCCTTTTTTTGTGTGTGTGTTTTTCTTCTCTCTCTCCCCTCCCTCCCTTTCTTTCTCCCTCCCCTCCCCACCCCCTATACAAGGCCTTATGTTTTCGTTTTCCAGGCTTGACTTAAACTTACTGCTTAGTAGAGGCTGGATTTGAACTCCTCATCCTTTCGCCACTACATCCCAAGAATAAAACAGGCTTGTGTCACCACACCTAGCTTTTTGTTCTTTTGATATAAGACTCTTAGTGTCAGAGTCTGGCTGCTTGCTTATTTATTTAGATTCTGGGATATACAAAAACTGCACTCTACCATTAAGCTACACTCATAGCCAGATCTGGCTTTTAAGTGCAGTGTGTGTTATGGGTTAGATCTTACATGTCCACCAGGATCTCATGGTAGAGGCTTCGTCCTCAGGGCAGCAGTGTTCAAAGGTGAGACTTTAGTAAGTAGTTGAATTATGGGTCTCTAAATGGGTTTATACATTTACTAACTTATTTATTTATCTATCTATCTACTTATTTATTTGTTTTTCAGACAGGGTCTCAACTATGCCCCTCTGGCTATTCTAGAACTCACTATATAGACCAACCTGGCCTCAAACTCACAGAGACTGCCTGCCTCTGCCTTTTGAGGGATTAATAACTCATAGCTTAATGGGGCTGTGTATATGTGTACATATGTGTGTTTGCATGTTTGTGTATGTGCAGGTACTCATGGTGTATATAGAAGCCAGAAGTCAATCAACTATAGGTGATTTTCCTCCAGTGCTATGTGCCTTGGTTTTATACAGGTTCTCACTGGCCTGGAGCTAGCTAACGAAACAGGCTGATCACGGAGGGCCAGGAGTCCACGTGTCTCTATGTCCCAGATTAGTGCCACTGCAGCTGGCTTTCTGGTGCTGGGACTGAGGTGCTCCTGTCTTTATGCTTTTGAGGCAAGCACCCTACTGGCTAATCTGTCTCTCCAGCCCACTTATAGGGGCTTAGCTGGAAAGGCAAGCCTTTTTTCTTTGTTGTATGGAAGCCATTTTATGAGCAATATTTTTCTGCTAGTTGTTTCTGCCTTTATGAAATGTCTCAATACATGCATGCATACCTTCGTGCATACATGTACCCCAATTAAACAAAAAACCCACAACAAGACTAACCAGCCATCGGCTATAACTTTTGAAACCACGAGCCATTGAGTTTTCCAAGTATTTTTGTCAGAAGGACAGAAAGCTGAGAATCGGTGTTGCTGCTTTAAGACTGTCCCGCTCTATGTGCGTGGTAGATATGTAAATGTGGACGTTCCCCAGGAAAGAGAAAAGGCTGGAGAGAAGGCACTGCACTCAAGAACCCTGGATGCCCTTGCAGAAGACCCAGATTTGGTTCCAGCACCACTTGAACAGCCACAACCTCTAATTGCAGTTCCAGTGGTCTGATGCCCTCTTCTGGCCTCCACAGGCAGTGCATGCACATAATCCACTTAACACATGTAGACAAAACACTCAAGTATCAATAAAAAATAAAAAAGAGAAAAGCCATTCTTAGCATCCAGCAGCTTACGGACTTGTATAAATATAAGCTGTCCTACTCTTGGACAGCCTGATGTTTTTCTGGTTACAATTAAGAAAAATATGAACAATTACAACCTAAATATTAATTTAGTTTATCTATTTAATAAATATTAGTTATAAGTTTAATTATTTATTAATTAATTATTTACTTTACATCCAGATTGCAGTTTCCCCTCCCCTCCTCCAAGTCCCTCCCTCTTACCTCACCTCCCTCTTCTTTCATCTCAGGGAAGGGGAGGCCTTCCATGAATATCAACCAGTCTTGGTAGATCAAGTTTCAGTAAGACTTGGTGTATTTCTGATATTGAGACTAGATACGGCAGCCCAGTTAGAATATTATAATTTTAAAGATCCATTTCATTACTCATTGTGTTATGATAAATATTTTATTTGATATGCTAACAATTACAGAATCAAATCATTATTACACTAAGCAAACATTATTTAGAGGCATTTTAATGCCCTGGGAGCATTTTGTAATAAGGAAATAAAACATCTGGGTTGTAACTTTGGTCTTTGTATTTATTTGGTTATTAACCATAGGGTAAGAGGTATTGTGTATGTGTGTTTATTATGTAGCCAAGACTGACCGCGAATTCACTCTATGACCAAGGACATCCTTGGATTTCTGATCCTCCTGCTCCTGCTTTCTTAAGTGTTAGATTACAGGTGAAGGTCAACATGCATAGTTTTATGTGGTGCTAGGAAGTAAACCCAGGGCTCCATGCACGGTAGACAAGTACAGTGCCAACTGTACTGTAGCCCTAGCCCTCATCTAAGTTTTTAAAGGAACTCTTTGTTTGTTTGTTTGTTTTGGTGGTTTGGTGGTTGGTTGGTTGGGGCTTTTAAGCCCAGGGTGCCTTCATGCTCTCAGCTGAGAATATACTGAGAATATCTAGGATATTAGTTGACACACTTCTGGGTGTGATTGAGGGCATTTCCAGTAAGGATTAACAAGGTGGGAAGATCCATCCTGAATGCAGATGGCAGTGCCCCAGGGACTTGGGGCCAGGTATAATGATGGAGCAAGGAGTAGAGTGCATGGGCATTATTCTCTCTGCTTCCTGTCTAACACAAGGTGTACAGCCCCTATGCCATGTATGCTGCCACTGTGGTGTGTCTCCATTTAAGACCAATGGAACAGGCCTGAGGGACCAGGAACTAAAACCATTATCTTTGTTTATTTTGGTCTAATAGCACACTTACTCCCTCCTATTCCTACCCACCCACCTCCTGGAAAATAACTCTGATTAGCAACCTCTCTTACCTACAAGTGCATTATGACTGATTGGCAAATGGAAAAAAATTCCATTATCAAAATAAATCTCTTCTCCTTTTAAATTATTTATTTCAAGACACGGATGAACAGGATTTCAGCAGGGCATGGGAGTAACCGCATACTTCAGATTTCATCTCCAGCTCCCCTTTGTGTCTTAATTTTCACTTGATTTGCATAGTCTGTGTTATGTTGGGCCAAAAGGTAGGCTTTGGGGAGAGTGGTTATGTTCAGTATGCTTACAGACTGTAGAGGCCAGACACCTCATGCTGAGTGCTTCCTTCGCTATTATCTCCATGGTCCTGGAGAAAACATGCAGAACCTTCTTTAGTTGCACACATATTCTTCTGATTGATCATTTACTGCAGAAAAATGACCTCTTTTCTGTCCTCAAAGGACACAGAACATTTTTTATGTTCTTGCATTATAGTGTGTTCATGAATTACACTGTTTTCTTCACATGACATGTATCATGTATGACATCACATGATAGTTACTGGAATGAAAGTATATGAATAAAGTTCTAGACGCAATTGTATATTTACTTGTTTGCATTGGCCATTGAGTATAATGACTTTCTGGAGGTCAGTAGTGTGGAGAGGCGGAGGTCTAACTCATTTTGGGGAACAGTCAGTGCTGCTTTAGAGGGAATTTGCTTCCTGGCCACAGTGCAATAATGTAATTGTCAGCATGTTATTAAATTATCTGCTATGTTGTTTGTGTAGCTTTGTTTGAGCATACCCAGGAGAGAAAAATAATGTTCTAATGAGCCTCTGTTGTGAGAATGACTTTGCATATAAATATTTGTATTCCTTGTATTCTTGGTTGCGTTCACCCCATCTTTAGAAACAAACTTTTTGGGTTGGTGCTATGCTTAGCACATGCTGATCCATAACAGTCATGCTCGTTCTATTTGTGAGCATATTACTTACAAGACTCTAAAACTACCTTATGTAAAAGAAAAAAGACAAGATAGAACTTTTTTTTTGGAATCAAACTTATTACTTCTTTGGTAAATGCAGAGGAATGGTTATACGTTTTGAAAATTAATGTATTTGCATTATATCCCAGTAGAAGCTTCTCCTCCGTCCTCTCCTCCCAGTCCTTCCCTCTCACCTCACTGATCTCCCTGACATTTTCCTCCTCCCCCCTTTCTTCTCAGAAAAGGCTCAGACAAAGGGAGGCTTCCCATGGATGGACACCCACCTTGGCCTATCATGTTGTAGTAGGACTAGGGGCATCTTCTCCTGTTGTGGCTAGGCAGGGTAGCCTAGTTGGGGAAAGGGATCCAAAGGCAGGCAGCAGATTCAGAGACAGTCCCTCCTCCTGCTGTTAGGAGTCTCACATGAAGACCTTGCTGCACAACTGTCACTTATTGCCGAGGGCCTAGGTCCATCCTGTCTATGCTGTCTACTTGGTGGTTCAGTCTCTTGTGACCACTGTGTGTCCCGGTTAGTTGATTCTGTATCTTTTCTTGTGGTGCCCTTGACATCTCTGGTTCCCTCTTCCTTTGTCTCCCTCTTCCATTGAATCCCCTAAGCTCCGACTAGTATTTGACTATGGGTCTCTGCATCTGTTTCCATCAGTTGCTGGGTAAAGCCTCTCAGATGACAGTTATACTAGATGCATTTCTGGAAATAGAGCAAAATATCATTAATAGTGTCAGTGAAGCATTCTCTCAGGGGATGGGTCTAAAGATGGGCCAGTTATTGGTTGGTTATTCTTTGAATATCTGCACATCTTGTTGGCAAGAAAAAAATGTGGGTCTAAGGTTTTGTGGTTGGGTTGGTGTCCCAATCCCTCCATTGAAGTCTTTTCTGGTTACAAGAGATGGCTTTTTGGGCTCTGTATACTTCATTGCTGTGGATCTTAGCTAGGGTCATCCTCATAGATTCCAGAGAGTTTACATTGTCATAGTCTATGGTCATGCCACCCATCTCTCGTAACCAATGTCTTCTGATAGAACTTTTTTCATAGATTCTGTCTGAGATGAAAGCAATGTGCTTGGCATTCCAGATTTTGTTTACTTCTGTGTGGAAATCTAGGCTTAGGAAGTAGAAGTGTGGTTTACATGTGGTTACACACCTGGATCTAGGTGCTAAGTGTAACACAAGTGTGCATTCTTTCATATTTGATTTGTTTTTAAACAAGCCTGGCCTTGTCCTTGTGATTTGCTTTTTTTTTTTTCATCTTGAATACTATGGATATAGATAGGTGTCAGACAACACACCCAACTTTCAAAATTTGATATTGTTTTTTAGTAGTGTACCAATCTTTTACTAAGAAAGCAGCAGGAATTTAGGGGAGGGGCAGTTTAATGTGTGTTGGCATAATCAGAAAAATCATTGAGAAATGTAATAACAAAATATAGGAAATGCAGGATTAAAAAGGATTACACAGCATGGAGGCAATGGTGCTGAAATAATAGTAAACACTTGTATACATTTTAAATATACTACCTCATCCAGTCCTAGGACAATTATTTACATTATTACATTATAGATGAGGGAACTGATAAGGATCTAGCCTTAGTGACATAGTAAGCATTAGACTGAGATTCCAAAGCATATGATGTACAGTCATGAACAAGGAGAATGCTACAGGGCTGAATGTAATAGAGAAACAGGAGGGAGAGGACGCTGCCTGTCAGAGCACAGGTGAGGGCTGTAGGTTTGCACAACGCTGCATACCAACTAGCTGTCTGAACTTGGAGACAATTAGAGCAGATATGTGTGAAAGCCTCAAGATAAACGCCCTTAGTCTATGCTTGGCTTCTCAGTGGGAGGAGGAAAAGATGTACTCGTTAATGGATTTAGGGCCAGGTCCCGTTGCCAACACACCAGACTTCTAGGATACAGACAGCCTCAAATTTACTGGGCTTGTGTTTTGCTGCTTCTTTTCTTTTCCTACCTTTATTTTTTTCTTTCCTCTTGTGTTTTATTTTCAAGCAACTCTGCCCCTTACCTAATTCACAAATTAAAGTAAAGGTGACAAGAAACCATGTTAACAAAATGACAGAAGTGTTCCCTAATTGTATGCAAACTTCTGATCCATCCATTTAGCACTGTGTTCTCCTGGACCCTCTGAACCTGTCCAGTCTCGTGTCAGGTTTGGTTTTCTCCAGTTAGCTCACCATTATATCACATACTGTGGCATCTTCTCTGTCTTCTTGTGTCCTACTTTTCCCCCGTTTATGTTGTCTGTCACTTTTTTTTAAGTTAGATCCTTCAAAGCCCAGGCAATGTAAGTGTGCTTCACACTGTCAGCTGCCCTTCATCAGCATCTCTCTGCCCTTTATATCCTTTCAGTACACTATTAATACTTGTATTTAACTATTCGACATATGTTAAAACAACAGAAACCCAAACAAAACACAGACCATCAAAGCTAAATGCAATTTAGTAAAGGATGTTGAAGTTTTAATTTTATTATAATAAAAGAGAAGATATTATGATTAAGAAGAGATAGGGAGCAAATTGGAGATTTGGGGGGACTGTCATTCCTTAAGAAGAAGTTCTCAGTGAAGGTGAGCTGCATGGCTTTCTTCTTAAAAATAATTTTTATCTATATTAAGGCCAACCTTATTATTCTCAGTGTGCAAAAAATTAGGAATCCTCCATTTTGCGATTGACTTAACAGGTATTGAGGCTTGTTGCTGTTTCTCGAAAGTAAGTAGTGGAGCTGGGAAGGTGGGTCTCAGTCTGAGCAATAACGTCCTCGCTTCTCACGCATGGGAACTGAAGTTTGTCTGGATCATCCAGCATTACCCATATAAAAGAGGAGCTATGACCCTAGCTATTGGCGAATGCCAAGAACTTTTTGGCTGGCCCGGCTAACCAAACTGATGAACTCAGCTAGGTTCAGTGTTTCAAAATGAGAATAAGTAGTTGAAGGAAACATTTGACATTGATTTCTGACCTCTAAATTCACTGACACACACACATCCACAGAGCCTCATGAACATTCATACACTAAGTAATAAGTTATTTTAAAATTGTCAAAGGCTCTTATCCCTTTTCTTTGTGCTTGAAGAAACATTTACACAGCACATAAAAGCTACTGCCATTTTAAATATTAAGCATGCTGCTGAGTGGACTTATCCCTATATGCTCAGAAGCTCAGCATCCCAATGTAGAGAAGACTGAGCCCTCCAGATAGAAAGGATGTTTGGGAGGAAGTGCTTTCCAGCCCAGAGCCTGTACTACCGCCACGAACTATTTATGCTAGACAGCTGCCTCTGTTGACATTTGGGGAGTATAGTACTCTGTTCTTCTTGGTGATACCATGGCACTTGCAGCTCCAAGGAGGAAAGCATCTCACTCTCAGGACTGAAGACTTTCCTACCCCTGTCCCTTTTTTTCTGGAAATTTTTTTCAAGACAGGGTTTCTCCATACATAGCCCTGCTCTGCTGGAACTCATCCTCTGCCTCACCCTCATTCCTCTTCGTGTATTATTTGATGATTAAAGAAGGGGAGGTCTGTAGAGTTAGGCTAATTGGTGTTTCTTGGCAAGCCATGGCAAATCAGCTACAATAAGTTGCTGAATGCTACTTGTGGAACATTCTCATTGGAATCATATAGATATGATACCCAAGTTGTACCTTAAACAACATAAATAGAAAAAAACAGATATATAGCAAAACATCATCAAACTGGACATTTGCAACATCTAGCGGGAATGAATAGGGAAGCCTTAAGAGCCGTCATACTGGAGTTTCCAGGAACTCCATGTATGACCATTTGGCTTCTCAGTCTCAAAGTAACTCTGTTGGTAAAGGTTTGCCTTTTAGCTGTTTGTAAGGATGGAATGCTTTTAATACCATTGGACATTTACTTTTCTATTTTTCCCTGTCACTGGGGTGAGGGATCAGCCTGTTCCAAGGGTACCTCAGGGGGCACTTGATAAGTATGCTTGAGTTTGGAGCTTGCTATCTGAGTCAGTTCTAAACAGAACATGACAATTTACCAATATATATATATATATATATATATATATATATATATATTGCTGAGTAAGCTTGATTCCACAGAAGAATAAAGTATTACTGGACTAAGCTGATGAAGACCTTTATTCCCAAGAGGCTCAAGTAGCAGTCCCATTCTAGCAGAGCTGTTCAGAAAGTCCCTGCTGACAGTTTGCCTTAGGAATATAGCTATCTCCTTCAAGAGTTTTAGAGTGTTTTCTTAACGATACTGTTTCTCATTGGTTCTTCCATAGCTCAAGACATGGCTGCCCAGTGTGTCACGAAGGTGGAACTAAATGTTTCCTGTAACAACCTTTTGGATGCAGATGTAACATCAAAGTCGGACCCTTTATGTGTGCTGTTTTTGAATACGAGTGGTCACCAGTGGTATGAGGTAATCCTTAATGATTTGGGTGAAAAGCGGTTCAATGTTAAGAGTTTACTTTAAAATGTTAAAAATAATACCAGCAGACTGAAGAGCTAGCTAAGAGTCCTGGCTGATTTTACAGACAACCATGGTGGATCAGCCACCTGAACTCCAGTCCCAGGGGATCCAGAGCTCCCTTCTGACTTGCAGGCACAGAGCCCTTGTAATAGCCAGATGTACGTGCAGGTACAGACACGTTAACAGCTGCGGCATGTACCATCTCATCGTTAGTGCCGTTTTTTTCTTTGCTTGTTTTTTAACAAATCTGTCTTTGTTAGCACAATTCCTCATGCATATAGAGAAATTTCCAAAAAATAAATGATAAATAAGTAGGCCAGTGAGATGGCTCAGTGGCTTGATGGCTAAACCGAGTAATCTAAGTTCAGTCTCCAGAACCCATGTAGAAGGAATAAACTGACTTTTCAGTTGTCCTCTGATCCCCACATCTGCCGCAGACCCTCTGGGCCCCTTTGTCTGTGTGGAACGGGTCTCTAGTGGCGGATGAGCAAAGCATCAGATGAATTTGATAGAGAGATGCACACAGGAGAGGTTGTGTTGGATCTGAATGTAATTTTTCAAATCGAACATCAGACTTTTTATGCAGAAGACAATAAGGAAGTTGGGTGACATACCCACAAGGTACAAATGAGGTAACTGGATGCTTAATGACTCTTACACAGAACAGAGGAAATGAAAACACAAAGGCTGGCAGGAACTGGGCAATAAAATAACTGAGACAGAGTCAGCCCTATCTAAGGTCAGCTATAGTCTTAGAAGCCAGGTGTGAGAACTTTTCACTCCTAGGGCAAGGGCTTTCACACCCAAGTCATGGTTCTAACTAGGGAGTTCCGTTCTAGCTAACCATCTCATGAATAATGCAATACTCTAAAACCACAGCCCGATCTACTTCCTAAACCATTGTAAATTCCTGTATATGGGAGCGACTTGGCTTTTATTCTAAGTGATAGTGTAATACCAGAGGCTATTCTGAATGTCACTGTCTAGCTCAAGGACGTTCTAGGACTGTTGGAACACTAGCTGAAGGCTTTAGCTATGTCAGAATTCAATCTTAAAAGGCACTTATAATAAAGAGAGCACGTGGATCCATCCACTAGACTAACTCGGGAATGGAAAATTTAGAGAGCACGCCAGACTCCAGGAGCGAGTTTCCGTGAAACTCTTGCCTCGAGAGTAGCTTTCAAGCCTCTCGGATTGTCAAGCTGACTTGACCAGAGCGCGTGGCACACATCCATGTCATTGTGCACCCCACATATACATACATTTTAAGATATTTAGTCTTCCTACTTATGTGTAATTATATTTACTACATAGAGATGTTAAAAGTCTAAGTACTTCTTGGATCTGAAAAAAATCTCTTTATTTTGTTTTTTTTGTTGTTGTTGTTTTTTTTTTTTTTTTGGATGAGTATAGGTTGAACGGACAGAAAGGATTAAGAATTCTTTGAATCCCAAATTTTCTAAGACATTTGTTATTGATTACTACTTTGAAGTGGTTCAGAAATTGAAGTTTGGAATCTATGACATTGACAACAAAACTATCGAGCTGAGTGATGATGACTTCTTGGGAGAATGTGAAGTCACTCTTGGACAAGTGAGTATTAAGTTCTGTTACCTTAATGTTTGTTTTGTTTTGTCTTTTTCTTTCTTTTTTTTTTTTTTTTTTTTTTTGGATATAGTATCTCACAACTTAGCAGTGATTGGCATCCTCAGTGCTGTGCAGCCCAGTTTGGCCTTAAACTTACAGTAACCCTTCAGCTGCTGCTTCCCGAGTGCTGTCATCTGGTAAATGCCACCACACCCAGCTATTTTGTATAGATTTTAAATCAAAGAGTTGGGTGGGTTTGATAAACATTGTGTCATAGAAAGTGCTATTGTTGTGAAGAGACATCTTGACCACAACAGCTCTTATAAAAGAAAGCATATAATTGGGGCTTGAGTTTAGAGTGTCAGTCCATTGTTTTCATGATGGTGTCATACAGGCAGAAACAGTAGCTGCGAGGTATACATCATGATCCACAGGCAGCAGGAAGAGAGAGACATTTGGCCTGGCTTGAGCATTTGAAACCTCAAAACCCATCTCCCCCAGTAACACTTCCTCTAACAAGGCCACACTTTGTAATCCTTGTCAAGTAGCACCACTCCCTAATGCCCAAGCGTTCAAATGTATGATCCTATGGGGATCATATATTTAATTTATTATTTAAATCTCTACATAACCACTAACATGAAATTTTCATTTTTCCTTGATGTAATTTTTTAAACAATTTTCCTTGTTGCCAGTTGTTCTTTCCTACTGTAAACCTGCCTGGTCTGAGCAGTGAGCAGTAACCATCCCGCATCTTGGGTGCTCTGTGCCCCTCTTAGTCACCATTGTGCTGTGTTAGCTAGTGTCTCAAGGCACTCATGAAATATCTGACAGAGGCCTTAAGGGAGAATGGGTTCATTTTCCTTTGGGCAGGGTTTAGTCTGCAGCTCCTGGTTGGAGACAGGGTGGATCATTCACCATTCACCATGTGGCTCCTTTTTGGAGTGGAGGTGACAAGATCTTTGAAGATCCTTCATGAAATAAATAGGTTTTTCTTGTGCTACTCACCTTTTCTCATTGCTGGGACTAAATGCCTAACAAAAGCAGCCTAGAGAAAGATTGATTGTGGCTCACAGTTTGAGGTTGCAGTCCATCATGGAGGCAAGGCATGGCAGGCAGGCTTCAGCTCAGCGTCTGTGTAAGAGATGAAATGCTGGACTTTTCCCAATTCTGAGGAAGGAGCTAATGTTTCAGGTAATGCAACGACAGATCATATCTGCCAGAGGGAAGGCCTGGGAAACCTCAAATGGGTTGTAACTGTGGAGATGCATTTTAAAAGTCTTTAAGGGATGCAGTTTTAATGCCTCTCTAATGACTTGAAGTGAACTTTATATTCAACTTCTTTATTTGTTTTTTAAGCATTCAGTTCAGCAAGTGATAAAGTTTTACTCTCCGCTTTTGACAGATTGTTTCCAGTAAGAAGCTAACTCGACCACTGGTGCTCAAAAATGGCAAACCTGCAGGGAAAGGGAGTATTACGGTAAAATTAACATCTTTTGCTTCAAGAAATAGTCTCTTAAGTCTAATAAGCAAATAATCTATAGCCTTTTCTGATCAGTTGATCTTGAACATTGCGTTCTATTCACTCTGGCATGTCATCACTAATGGAAACTGCCATGCTAACAAAAGCCAACAGTGAATTGTAGGAATTCCTTCCTTCAGTTGTTTTAGGTTGTCCATCAAGGTCAGCTGTACCTCTTCCATGAGTGTGTCAGTTCCTAAGTCTGAGAGGAAAGGTTTAGGACTGAATTAGTTTGGTTCTCTGTGTAGGATATGTGGTCCTCTTACCACAACAAAATCTTTCCATAGTGGAACTTTTTCTAAATGGATATTATAATAGGACCATTGAACCTGTAAACTCATAGCCTAGCACAGTAGTGCCTTTCTGTTATTCTGGCACACAGGACCCTCAGGCAAGAGAATCATCAAAAGTTCAAGGCCAGCCTGGTCTAATCAGTGAGTTCCTGATTAGCTAGACCTAAATAATGATGCTGTGTCCCAGAAGTAAAAGGGGGGAAAAAGCCGGTAACAAACAGAAGTCAGAGGAGCTCTTTATCCTGGCTTTCTGTCCCTGCATCTGTTGCGTATTATCACACAAAGGGTTTCTATTGGCTCATTACTTAGCTCTGGGCCAAAAATATACTTTACCATACTTACCATACTTTATACTTAGTATACTTTAAAGTATACTTACCGTACTTTAAATTTGCAGTTAATATGATAACAAGATTTTGGATACCTTTTTTGTAGTGTTTCCTTCATTAGTGATAGTATTCTACCTAGTTTTCTGTGATATGGAAGCCTAATTATAACAATTATCAAGTACATTTTTCTCAGCAGCTACTTGTCTGTATCTTAGATTTCCAGGAACACAAGAATATTTTACACTATAGATAACTTTATTAATAGTTAATATATTGTGGCTTCACTTCAGATCATATAATAAGTCTTTTGCCTTTTGCAATTCTGAGCCTTAACTCTCCTATCCCATACCACCCCATGTTTTTTAGATTTTGCTATAGTGTAGACTAAAATGCAAAGGGAGTTGAGATAGCTTGGGATTTGACTTAGGATAGAGTGGCTTTTGCAGTTAAACTGGGATGAAAAGTACTGGGCTCATGTTTTACTTTACAGGTCTATGGATAGGAATTGTTTCTTCTTCCTCCTCGATGTGTGCAGAATTTTAGTTGGTTTTGTATAAATGGTATCCTTCTGTCTTCTGGTACTTTGAATGTTCTATGGCTAGGAATATGTAATTTAGAGAACCAAATTTTTTCTGGCCATTACTTTTATCCTTGACCATTCTTGACCATATTCACAGTGGAAATATGTTTACAAACACATTGTGTAATAAGCACTGCATACCTCACCCTGCTATACACACACCTGAAACATGGCTTTCTAGGGAGCCACACTTAAAAACAGACTTTTGTCAATGGCATGGTACTTGCCTAACTTGTGCCACATCCTGGATTCAATCCCAAACTGCAATACAATACAAGTAAAAAGAAAGTGCTTCGTTCATATATACTCATTTTCTTCCACCTGCTTTATGTACTTGTAGATTTCAGCAGAAGAAATAAAGGATAACAGAGTGGTATTGTTTGAAATGGAAGCCAGAAAACTGGATAATAAGGTAAGTACATTTTGTGTATTGTGCAAGGAAAAGGATCACCTTACCCCAGCTCTGGTCCCTTTTTGAGCCATTAACAATGCAGTTAGCATGAGCAGTTCACCTGAGCAGAGCGCTCTTCCTCCCTTCCCTCCCATCCTTTATTTTATGCTCCTCCCTCCCTCCCTCCTCTGTGCTTAAACAGCGCCCATTTCCCTTCAGCTTTTGCATGAAGATGCAATTAAAGACTAAAAGAATACAAGCATTAACATTACAGTAAAATTTAAGATAGTATTTTAGTAACCCTTAGGGGGAAAGCAAAAAGCCTGTGGTTTATTAATTATAAGTCAGTTAATGCTTTTGCACTTCTGTACTTGAATACATAATCAGTATACAGTGTTCTTCACCATTTAGTTTTCTTTAAAACTTAACTCGAAAGTGTCTTAAGACTACTTTCCAGAGGCTTTAAAAATTAGCATACATACATTAATCCAATAGCATTTTTTTTAAATACTATATTGCCATGTGTTGTGATATACACCTTAAATCCAAGCATGGGGGAGAGAAAGACAAGAATATCTCTGAGTTCAGGCCAGCCAATAGTAATACATAGCAACAATTATATACCATCTCAAAAAAACTGAACAAAACAAAACAATAAACCCAACAAACACGAATCATCTGAGAAATATCATGTTCTGTTACGCATCTCTCACAGTTGTGATTCATGATGAATTTTGTTTCGCTGTATCTACTTTCCCTCTTCCCAGATACCATGTCATTTTGCATACAAATATTTTGGGATGTTTCTAAAAACCCTTTAAAGTATAATTATTTAAAATACCTCTTAAGATAATTTTTGATCTATAAATTCTTTTTTGTCATATCTTTCTTGCCATCTGTCCCTCGCTTCCTCCTTTCTTCCTTACCCACCCCACAACCATTCATTTGTCTTATCTGTACATTGAGGAAACAGATTCCTCTGTCTTGTAGACATTTGTACATTCAGCATGGAGCTAATAAACCCCTGTGGCATCATTTCTCTTGCTTTATTTTATGCTTCCTGACTTCAGTAAGCTAGTCTGATGGTATTCCAAAGTGTTGTCCAAACAGTTTTCATCAGTTGTGATGTGTAACTCCATCAGAGGCTGAATACTGTGTTACATGTTTTGGTAATTTTAATGACTGTTGATGATAGCTGTACTGGCTAGTTTTGTGTATCAACTTGACACAGGCTGAAGTTATCACAAAGAAAGGAGCTTCAGTTGGGGAAATGCCTCCATGAGATCTAGCTGTGGGGCATTTTCTCAATTAGTGAGCAAGGGGGAAAGGCCCCTTGTGGGTGGGACCATCCCTGGGACTGGTAGTCTTGGGTTCTATAAGAGAGCAGGCTGAGCAAGCCAGAAGAAGCAAGCCAGTAAAGAACATCTTTCCATGACTTCTGCATCAGCTCCTGCTTTCTGACCTGCTCGAGTTCCAGTCCTGACTTCCTTGGTGATGAACAGCAGTATGGAAATGTAAGCTGAATAAACCCTTTCCTCCCCAACTTGCTTCTTGGTCATGTGTTTGTGCAGGAATAGAAACCCTGACTAAGACAAATTGGTACCAGCATAGTGGGGTATTCCTGTGACAACCTGACCATGTTTTGGGGAGGACTGTGAAAGGACTTTGGAACTTTGGGCCAGAAGATCCATTTGGTGTTAGGAGCTCTGTCAGATGTTGTGTAGGAGCTTAGAAGATAATGTTGAGAACAATGCAGAAGATGGGATCCTGGCTTGTGAAATTTCAGAGGGAAAATTAAAGACTCTTTTCGGGGCTATTGCTATTTTGGAGTTTGATTATTCTCTGGTTCTGGGGCTGAAGAATCAGCTGTGGTTAACAAGATACCAGAAATACTAAAGCAAAAACTTTGCATTACTGGGACTATTGATGCTGGTTAGCTGGAGCTAAGAAGTTAGCAGTGATTAAGAAGAGACCAGCATCATTGAGGTGACATCTTCTGGGAAGTGTTTTCTGAAAGCACAGAGGCTGTGTTCCAGAGATAGCCAAGGTTGAACCTTGTGCTGTGGCTGGACTTGGTAATGTGTAAGAATTACCTAGGTGGTACTGGTTTTGAAGGCATGAAGGGGTCACGAAAAGCAGCTGAGGCTCAGCACTGTGAGAGGCCACGGAAGGCCATTGGTGAAGGTGTAGCCTCAGTTGCAATTGATGGCCCAGGACTGAAGGGGTTATGCAAAGGAGTTGAGGCTTGGCACCATGAAGAGAGCCTATGAGAGGCTGTTGGTGAGGCCTAGTTACAGGGGAAGACAGCAGTGTTTTGGAGATGACCGTACCATGAGATGACCACCAAGAACAGCAGCAGCAGTGGAGTACAGGCAGCTGGAGCCTAGAAGACAATGTGTGTGCTATAAAGGGCAAGGCTGGAGAAGTGACCCAAGCCCTTGGAGGAGCCCAAAAGATCTTGAGTTGGATCCCAGACATTGGACAGTTGGAGTTTGATTTTGCTTCTCATTGTGACTGTGCCCTGAAGCTTTTCCCTCTTGAAGGAAGTATTTTAGTGGAGCCCACAGTTAAGAGACTTTTAATTGTAAAGATTTTGGATTGTAAGAGAGATTGAAATTTTAAGAATTTGCAAAGACTGTGGGACTTTTAAAGTTGTTTAGATCTTGGGGATAAATAAGAAACTAAGGGTTGAGGCTTACTAGTGATGTGTTGGTGTGTCAAGTTGACAAGGGGTCAATTGTACTGGCTAGTTTTGTGTCAAATTGACACAGGCTGGAGTTATCACAGAAAGGGGCTTCAGTTGGGGAAATGCCTCCACAAGATCCAGCTGTAAGGCATTTTCGCAATTAGTGATCTAGGGGGGAGGTCCCCTTGTGGGTGGTGCCATCTCTGGGATGGTAGTCTTGGTTCTATAAGATAGCAAGCTGAGCAAGCCAGTGGAAGCAAGCCAGTAAAGAACATCCCTACATGGCTCTGAATCAGCTCTTGCTTCCTGACCTGCTTGAGTTCCAGTCCTGAATTCCTTTGGTGATGAACAGCAGTATGGAAGTGTAAGCTGAATAAACCCTTTCCTCCCCAACTTGCTTCTTGGTCATGATGTTTGTGCAGGAATAGAAACCCTGACTAACACAAATAATATCAAATACCTTAGTGTGACTCTAACTAAGGAAGTGAAAGATCTGTATGATAAGAACTTCAAGTCTCTGAAGAAAGAAATTGAAGAAGATATCAGAAGATGAAAAGATCTCCTTTGCTCATGGATTGGCAGGATTAATCTAGTAGAAATGGCTATCCTGCTGAAAGCAATCTACAGATTCAATGCAATCCCCATCAAAATCCCAACTCAATTCTTCATTGAGATAGAAAGGACAATTTGCAAATTCATCTGGAAAAATAAAAAACCTAGGATAGCAAAAACTATTCTCAACAATAAAAGAACCTCTGGTGGAATCACCATGCTTGACGTTAAGCTGTACTACAGAGCAATTGCTATAAAAACTGCATGGTACTGGTACAGTGACAGACAGGTAGATCAATGGAATAGAATTGAAGACCCAGAAATGAATCCACACACCTATGGTCACTTGATCTTTGACAAGGGAGCTAAAACTATCCAGTGGAAAAAGGACAGCATTTTCAACAAATGGTGCTGGTACAACTGGCAGTTATTATGTAGAAGAATGAGAATTGATCCATTCTTATCTCCTGGTATAAAGCTCAAGTCTAAGTGGATCAAAGACCTCGACATAAAACCAGAGATACTGAAATTAATAGCAGAGAAAGTGGGGGAAAGCCTGGAAGAGATGGGCACAGGGGAAAAAAATTCCTAAACAGAACGGCAATGGCTTGTGCTGTAAGATTAAGAATTGACAAATGGGACCTCATAAAATTGCAAAGCTTCTGTAAGGCAAAAAAACACTGTCAATAAGACAGAAAGGCCACCAAAAGATTGGGAAAGGATTTTTGCCAATCCTAAATCTGATACGGGATGAATATTCAATATATATACAAAGAGCTCAAGAAGGTGGACTCCAGAAATTCAAATAACCCCATTAAAATATGGGGTACAGAGCTAAACAAAGAATTCTCAACTGAGGAATACCGAAGGGTTGAGAAGCACCTGAAAAAATGTTCAACATCCTTAATCATCAGGGAAATGCAAATCAAAACAACCCTGAGATTCCACCTCACACCAGTCAGAATGGCTAAGATCAAAAATTCAGGTGACAGCAGATGCAGGTGAGGATGTGGAGAAAGAGGAACACTTCTCCACTGCTGGTGGGATTGCAAGCTTGTACAACCACTCTGGAAGTCAGTCTGGAGGTTCCTCAGAAAATTGGACATAATACTACTGGAAGATCCAGTAATACCTCTCCTGGGCATATACCCAGAAGAAGTTCCAACTGGTAATAAAAACATATGCTCCACTATGTTCATAGCAGCCTTATAATCACCAGGAGCTGGAAAGAACCCAGATGTCTCTCAGCATAGGAATGGATACAGAAAATGGTACATTTACACATTGGAGTACTACTCAGCTATTAAAAACAATAGATTTATGAAATTCCTAGGTAAATGGATGGACCTGGAGGGTATCATCCTGAGTAAGGTAACCCAATCACAAAAGAAGTCATTATATATGCACTCAATGATAAGTGGATATTAGCCCAGAAACATAGAACACCCAAGATACAATTTGCAAAACACAAGAAAATCAAGAACAGGGAAGACCAATGGGTGGATACTTCATTCCTTCTTAGAATAGGGAAGAAAATACCCATGAAAGGAGTTACAGAGATAAAGTTTGGAGCTAAGATGAAAGGATGGACTATCCAGAGACTGCCCCACCCGGGGATCCATCCCATAATCAGCCACCAAACCTAAAAACTATTGCATATGCCAGCAAGATTTTGCTGAAGGGACCCTGTTATAGCTGTCTCGTATGAGGCGAAGCCAGTGCTTGGCAAATACAGAAGTGGATGCTCACAGTCATCTATTGGATGGAACACAGGGCCCCCAATGGAGAAGCTAGAGAAAGCACCCCAAGGAGCTGAAGGGGTCTGCAACCCTATTGGTAGAACAACAATATGAACTAACCAGTACCCCCTGAGCTCATGTCTCTAGCTGCATAATGTAGCAGAAGATGGCCTAGTCAGCCATTACTGGGAAGAGAGGCCCCTTGGTATTGCAAACTTTATATGCCCCAGTACAGGGGAATGCCAGGGCCAAGAAGAGGGAGTGTGTGGGTAGGGGAGCAGGGTAGGGGGAGGGTATAGGGAACTTTTAGAATAGCATTTGAAATGTATATCAAGAAAATATCTAATAAAAAAAAGAAACCCTGACTAAGACAATAGCTATCTGCATATATTATATTCTTGCAGGTCTACAAAACAGTGATATTATATTCTTAGTAAGAAGTGCTTCTATAGAGAGGTGTTTCCCCAAAGTAAATCTCTCTTTTTCTTTCTCTTGTATGTATGTATCCATGTATGTATGTATGTATGTATGTATGATGGGGGTTTTTTGTTTTTATTTTTGTTTGTTTGTTTTTTTTGAGGCAGGGTTTCTCTATGTAACAGCCCTGACTATACTACAACTCACTGGCCTCCAACTTAAAGAGATCTGCCTATCTCTGCCTCCCAAGTGCTGGGATTAAAAGTGTTTGCGCCACCATGCCCGGCTGTATTTCTCCTTTTTTATTTGAGAGGTGTGTTGTTAGATCTTTTATTTTATTTTATGCATGTGAATGTTATGCACGTTAATGTTTTGTCTATGTGTGTGTAAGCGCAGGAAGCCATTGGAGGTGTTCAGATCTCTAGGTACTGGAGTGGTGGTTGGTTATGAGTCACTGTGTGGGACCTGCAAATTGAACTTGGGTCCTCTGAAAGAGCAACAAGTACTGAAACATCTGCCCAGCCCCAATATATATCTGTTTAGAAGTATCTTCTCTAAAGGAAGTATTAAGCATTTGATATTCTTTGTATACAGCTTTTTTTCCCTGAATAAGTTGGTTCCCTAGCATCTTCTAGATGTGACTACTAGGTAGTTTTGTTGCTTTACATTAGTCTTTAAATAGCTATCAACTTGTATGTTTAAACGTTAACAACTGCTAGCTGCAACGGATGAATTTTGGCTGATATTCAGATTATCCCAACCTCAGCCTCAGATTTGAAACCATTTGGCAGAACAAGTAACAAGTATCTGTGTATCTGTAGTTAGTCCCCTTGTTCTATATTTGTCACTTGACATGATGTTCCATCTTATTTTTTTCTAATTTCTATGCTAGACTGACACATTAGAAGGAGCCGGGTGTCACTTTCGTGGTTGTGTATTTGGGCTGCACTGGGGTAGAGGTGCTCACCCTTTGCTGTTACTCTTACTCAGGGTTTGCTTCTGGGCCTTTTTAGTATACAGACACAGAGAAAGCTATTCTTTTAAAGATTGTTTGTTTGTTTAGTGTGTGTGTGTGTGTGTGTGTGTGTTTATGTGCCTGTGCACTTGTGTGTGTGTGCATTTATGTGCCTGTGCACTTGTGGGTGTGTGCACAGAAGCAAGAGGGGGTCATTGGATCCCTGAGAGCTAGAGTTGCACATGTCTGTAAGATGCCTACCTTATGTGTGTGCTGGGATCTGAACTAGTCCATGACAAGCAGCAGGTGCCTGTAGCTGCTGAGTTACAGATGTCATCAGCTCTCCTGTTTCTTTTCAAAATAGTTTTCTTATGTTTTTAACCTCAAACTCATGACAGTCCTCCTGTCTCTGCCTCCCAAGTACTGAACCACCATGCCACATAGGAAAGGTTGTTTTGTTTTGTTTTTTTCTGAGATACAAGTTAAAGCCCAAATCTATCAATTATTATATGACTTTAGAAGTTATTAAAACCTTTAGTCTTTTTGCCCATGGCTAACTGTCCTGTCCTTCATAGAGTTGGTATGCCTAATGTTTGGGATATTATGTATGTACTTAATACTATGTGAATGGAAAGTTGAAATTCTGACATTGAGCTGAAACACATCTAATCAACATATTTTAAAGTACCATGGGTTTGAAACATAGGATTATGCATCACAATGCCTTTTAATAGTTCTCCCTAGTAGACTTTAACACATTGTTAAGTTAGTGATGGAGATAATGGGATTGATATTTGCAACCAGTGTATCATTACTATGGAGTTGGACCTATGTGGTTGTATAAAAATATATACATGTATAATATGTATAAGGTGTGTTCATACAGGGTTTAAGATAATGAAGGCTGTTTGTTTAAATGTAGGATCTGTTTGGGAAGTCAGATCCATACTTGGAGTTTCACAAGCAGACATCAGATGGCCACTGGCTGATGGTTCACCGAACAGAGGTAAGTTCTTGAATCTGAAAGTAGAACAGAAATTTTTTTGGCATTATTATAATAATTTAATATATGCATATATAATTTTTGAGACACAGTCTTTGTATAGAGCCCTAGCTGTCCTAGAGCTTAGTCTGTAAACCAGAAACATTCATTTTATTTATTTATTTAGATTTCTATGCAGTAAGTTAAAACAATGCTCATTCACTTCCTTTTCTCTTAAAAAAGAGACACTGCCATGCTTACTGAAATGTGTTCTTCCTCTGTCTGTCTGTCTGTCTGTCTGTCTCTCTCTCTCTCACGCGTACACACACACACACACATTAGTGAAGCCAATTTATTTTTCTTTTGGAAAACCATCCTAATGTAAACTACAATTCCCTTCAAATATTGCATCAGGCAGTTTTCAGGAGTAAAGGCAGCTAGGAATAGGAATACATACCTTTAATCTCAGCACTCTGTAGACAGACAGATCTCTGTGAGCCAGCATTGTCTATATAGTAAGCTCTAGGCCAACCAAACGTACACTGTAAGACCTGTCTCAGAGTAAGGACATGCTATATCACTGGGAAACTACCTAAGGAAATTACCTTTGATTTACTAATGCCCTTCTGTGTACCATTCATGCTCAGACTTCCTCAGTGTCGAATACATTTTATAGAGATTGTATTTTGTCTAGGTTTTTGTGAAGCCTAATGTTTTACTTTTTTCTGTTAGGCTCCCAGGTAGTTAAACACTTCTTTTTGCCTGCCTATGTTTTCATGCCGTGGAATGGCTCAAATTATTGAGACTAGAATGAATTCTTGTGTTTTCTCCACATAAACATGATGTCAAGAACACTCCATATGTTCTCTAATCATGGTTCTCGGACTACACAGTACTGATGATGTTAGGCAGTTTGTTTAAGCTGGAGACCGTAAGATGTGAGAATCATAAAGTCCTATGTTTTCTATTTGCAATTTATAAACTATTATGGGGTGGTACTCTGAGGCTGCATGAGTTACTTTTCTCTAGGGTTTGCCCTGTGATTTCAGCAACCATTGATGATACTTGAAATAGTGATTTTTGTTTTTCTCAAATCACCACTGGATTAATTACTTTTTTAGTTCTGTAATAAAACACTATGGTGAAGGCAACTTATTGAAAGAAGAGTTTATTTGGGTATACAGCTTCAGAGGGATAAGAGATCATTGTGGAAGATTGGAGGTGTGGCCACTGGAGCTGGAGGCAGAGAACTTAGGGTTGAACCTGAAGCAGGAAGTAGAGAGAGTGAACTAGCAATGCTGTGTGCCTTTGAAAGTTCAACGCCCACCCCCAGGGACATACTTTAGCATGCTGCACCGCCTAAACCTACCTAAACAGCACTACCAACAGGAAAATAAGTATTCAAATGCCTTGACTTTGGGAGACATCTTGTATAAACCACCACAATCCTCATGCCTACCTTAGTAAGCACTCTTAGTCTTTATAAACTCATAAATTGTCATGATACATTAATGTCATTTATACAGCTCAAGGCCAGATTTGATGAGGGAGTGATTCTTCAAATGGATCCTGTGGTTTTCAGTATTGATAGAATGAATATATATATGTGTATGTATACACACACACACACACACACACACGCACACGCACACGCATACATATACACATACATTCTTCTGTTTCAGAGTCAGAAGGAACCATTTTTCTGAAATGAGTTTTACCATACTAACTATCTAGACACCAAGATCTGAGTGCTAGATGTGTTAATCTATACCAGGATATTATACCTTTCAGTCATTTTCGGTGGTCATAGATGAAAAATATTTTTATATGTCTGTCTTTGTAATATTGAAACCTAAAAATTCAAAGTTAAATTATTTTTTCAATTCATGTTCAACAGAGCAAGAATCATCTCTTAAAATTTTAAAATTTATATGGGTGTTTTACTTACATGTATGCCTGGGCCTCATGTGTATGGAGTCCAGAAAGAGGGCATTGGATGCCCTGGAATAAGAGTTACAGACGGTGGTTGTCAGCCACCATGGGGGGTGCTAGGAATCAAATCTGGGTCCTCTGGAAGAATAGCCAGTGCTCTTAACTGCTGAGCTTTCCCCCCAGGATCCACAGTGTTCATTCTTATCCTGCTCTAGTCTTTAGTCCTTTGGGGCTACGATAAAGTGCCTAATGTCCAAGAATCCACAAGCTAACCATTTCTAAGTATATGCTATTATTTTATGAACAGCTTTTTTCTTTACTCAGAATGTACTACAGCTGGATGATTTATTATACTTTCCATATGATTGTAAACCAATATCCTACTAATTTTTCTTGGAAATAGTTGAGAGAGAGGTTGAGGGGTGAGTGGTGAAAATGTAGCAGGAACCTAGGAGAGGCAAGAGCAGGATTCTGAGAGCTGCATGGTCTGATAGATCCTTTGTTCTTTACAGGTTATAAAAAACAACCTGAATCCCATGTGGAAGCCTTTTAAGATCTCTCTTAACTCTCTGTGCTATGGAGATATGGACAAAACCATTAAGGTAATTGGAACTTACTGCACATGTACTCTGTAGTTCACTAAAGGATTATGCCCTGAGAAACCCATCATGCATAGAAATCCTCATAAGTGAGGCTAGCGGTGTAGCTTGGTTAGAGCATTGCTTAGTGGTCTGTGTTTATCTGGGGGAGAGACTCAGGAAGAAAGGAAAGAAGGGAGGGAAGGAAGGTTGCTAAAGTGCATTTAATATAGCTAGCTTCCCCAATTACAGCAACCTAGTAAACAATTAAGGGTTGGTGTTTACTTACCATGGTGGTCTTGTGGGTGGTTTGACTTGCTGCTACTGCACAGCATAAGAGGATTGTTGCATGTTGCTAACATAAGGTGAGATTAACACTTAAAACCCATGCAGTGTCTACTGAATGGTGTCACCTTTACAACAAAAACTCAAGTCACATTGTAATAACTTAGACACTGTGTAACTCTTACAGATTCATACATGTTTACCTGTCTTCTCAAGTTAGTATGTAACATAGCATTTTTTAAAGTAAATGACATTACAGGCATTCATATTTGACTATGCTGTCTAATATGTTGACTTAATGCTTAAGGGTACAGCATAATTTTCATTTTAGCCTGTTTTAAAAATAAAACATCCAATTTAAATATGTCTTCACTTTAATACAATCCCTCTGCTAGGCAAATACAGACATTGACGATGTTCTTTGCCTAGAGTGTATCCTTTGAAAAGCAGATGTCATTTATTCTGATATCTCAGAGTCTTCTGGGTTTTGTCGTGCAGAAGAACAGTGGAGGCATTGTAGGGACAAGGGAAAGTGGATGAGACTACAGTTATTTTAAATGTTTTTATTTGTAGGAATTTACCAAATAAAGCAAAACCCTAACCAGCCAGCCAGTGAACACACACAAACACATTCACCTTTTTATAGATGAGTTTTACCTGAGACCAAACTCAGGTCCTCCTGACTGAGTTGTCTCCTCAGCCCTAAAATATGTCTTAATTCAACTCCTTATAGAAGGCTTTCTTATGTTTGAAACTCAACAAATCAAGGGATTTTGTTAGTTGGTGTTTCTTGTTGTAATTAATAAAAACAGGAAAGATGATAGGAAACATACGGTTTAGAGTCAGACTATAGATTGCATTTTGATTAGCTCTTTAACCAGGTAAAGGATGTTGAGAAGGTCACCTAATCTCTTTGCTAATAATATAGATAGTAATTTCTTCTGTGCAAGAGGGTAAAACTAGAATATTAAAGATGAAAGCATTGTAAGCCCATGAAACAACAGCAGAGATGCGAGGCACTTAATTTCTGAGCTTTGGAAGAAGTTTTCACTAGTTTATAGAGAACATTAAAAATAAATATTAAGTGTGATTTATATGATATGTCAAAGAGCAGTGAAAATATAGGAATGGTATAAGTATATAAATATACTATGAGTTATATAAACATGTTATAGAAGTAGCTACAGATCCTCATTTTAAGACAAATCGAGAGTGGGCAGAAGTCTATGCCTTGACTGTTTGGTTGTTTTTGACAAATTAACAACAAACCCATGTTTCTAAAACATTTTTCACTCACAGTGGCATGCTTGCAGGGCCAGATTGTTCTAGTAAGTAAACTGATTTTCTGATGACTGTCTTCCATCATTAAATCTCTCAGTTTGTTTTTGTTATCCACACTTGGTTTTCCACACCATCGCTCACTTTAGTTCTCTAGTTCTGTACTTCTTTGCAATGTCAGTCACACATCTGCAGTTCACGTCAGATGTTGAAATTGCATAAAGGCATGGTAAAGAAGGACAGGGCAGGGAATAAAGTCAGAGTCTTCTGCGGCTCTGTCCCTGTGTTGTCACTCTAGCATGTGCCATTTTTAAAAGATGAAGAGAAGAGAAATATCATGCATGCTGCCACCTTGCCTAAAGTGGAAATGCATCGTGTGGTGTGTGCCATCCTTTACATGTGTACGTGTGCTCTTATGTATATATGCATACACTTAAATCTCACAAGTTCTTCAGATACTCTTGCATAAATAGTGAATAGTTCTGGAGTTTAAATTCTTGAAAAGAAAGAAAAATGGTATGAATCCTCCTACCTCAGCTTTGGTCCGAATATATTCTGGACTGCAAAGATGTATTTTCTATTTATTAACCCTTTAATTGATGACAAAAATATTTATAAGGCCCTTCTTTAAAGAATGCACATTGCTGTTTTTAAATGTTCCTGTTTTGATTGATTGATTGACTGGTTGGTTGGTTGATTTTAAGTGTTCCTGAAGGATAAGGAAAATACAAGTAATGGATGAAAGACTTCCCATCAACTTGACACAAACTAGAGTCACTTTGGAAGAGGAAATCTCACTTGAGGAAATGCCCTCTTTAGATTAGCCTTTGGCCATATTTTCTTGATTGATGAATGATGTGTGTGGTAGGGCTCAGCTCCTTATGGAGGGTGCTACCCCTGAGCAGGTGGTCCTGGATTCTATAAGAAAGCAAGCCAGGAGGAGCAAGCTGATAAGGAGCACTCCTCCATGGCTTCTGCCTCAGCTTCTGCCTTCAAGTTCCTGCCTTTTTCCATTAGCCTCCTGCCTGCCTTTGATTATGAACAACGATGTGGAGGTAGAAGTGAGATAAACCTTTTCCTTCCCACATTGATTCTTTTGGCCCTTGTGTTTAATAGCAGCAATAGAAATCCTAACTAAGACGTCCGTCCAGTTAGGAAAAGCAATCAGTGTTAAGAACTGAAAAGAAAATAAGACGTCCTGCCAAATGAATGTGTTGTTCCTGAGTGTTGTACCTTGGTGGTCACTCCATCTTTTTGAGGGCTGGGAGCCTGGTGGAGCTTGCACAGAGGCAAGTGCAAATTGCTTCTTGTTAGAATTAGAAGCCTCGGCTTTGTCCAGTACTTGAGAGTCAGAGACAGTAAGATCTCGGAGTTTGAGACCGTGCATGCAGTACAGAGTAAGTTCCAGGAAAGCCATGGCTATACACAGAAACCTTATCTCAAAAATTAACAAACAAACCAAAAGAAAAAACTCCCAACAAAACAACAACCCCCCCACCACTGCTACCACCAAAAGAAAAAAACAAAACAAAACAAAACAAAACAAAAAAAAAACGAAGAACACACTAAAAAGAAACTTCTGGCTTGAAGCAGGCTCCGGAAGCGCCTTTGGGATTTCATTGTCCCTGTTGCTCATCACATGACATGCAGCGTCTGTTGGCCTTGTTCCTACTTCCCTTAAGTTTCATTTCTGCAAAACGGGAATAATAGTATTTCTTTTCCATTCTGTGTGCCTCTTGGGTCTATTTAAAGAATGTATATGAACTATGTACATGTAAAATATCCATGTAAATGAAATGATGTGTTGAAATTATGTAGGATGATGAAAACCTTGTCTTCAAAGTTCACATTCCCTGTCATTGATTTTTCAGCTTTGCCTTGAAAAATATTATCAGATTAATAATAGTTCACAGCACCCTATTTTTCCATTAGAACAAGCATTCTGGTAAATATTTACTTTTTCTTTGATCTAACACATATACAAAACAAAAACAAACAAAACCCAGAACACCCTACTAAGAGTAGCAACCTAGCATGGAAACTGGATTTGCTCTATAGAGTTTTCCTCCATGTTGTAAGATTCCCAATCTTTATAGCAGCTCTGACTGTCATGTCTAACTCATAATTACAAGCCCAGCCTTTCGGGTTGCATCTGATGAGACATGTTTCCGGTAACTCTAAATTATCTAAGGCTTAGTTATATCATTATCAGCTGCTAGGGTACTGGCTTCTAGCTCTTATACAATGATAATTAAGTAAAGCACATGAAAGACTAGAAATAACTGCCTGTAGCCTTCTCTCAGCATCTACAGAGAGCACAGTAGAGGAGCTGTGAACTGCTTCCTGTGTGAAGTAGAGTCCATATTTGTGGTTTTCATCTTCCATGATGTAGAGCCTATTCTCAGGATAGCTCTGATTTGAGTATGCTTCCATATCACTTCTCTAGTTAGTTAGCTCGTCTTCTTCTAGTTAGATATTGATATTAAAATTTTTCTTATTTCAATTAAAAAGGCATGTTTATTGAAGCCCATACTGTTTAATAAAACAATATTGGTTTTCCATATATTTAATTCCAGGTAGAGTGTTATGATTATGACAATGATGGATCGCATGATCTCATTGGAACATTTCAAACCACCATGACAAAACTCAAAGAAGCCTCCAGAAGCTCACCTGTAAGTTATATCTTTGCAGCTATAAAATATATCCAATATGATTATTTATGTCTTTCTTTGGCAAAGCAATTAGTTTATCATGTTTTTATTGTTTATTGCTTCAAGTCTTATAAAGTGTAAATTTTGTGTGACATTTCATGCCTGGGATATGTGTGTTACTGAGTGGATACCATGTAGTAACCAGCACCAGGTGAGGATTTCAAACTGCAGGGAAGAAAGCAAAGACCATCTCTAGGAGTAGAAGTAGCTTTTCCTCTCCTATCTTGGAAGAGAAAACATGCTAGTCCAATACTGGATGGAGCAGTGCTTTGCCCACATAGGAAAAGCAGAGTATGATCAGCTTCAGTTGTAATTGCGAGTCCTCAGGACTGGCTAAGCAGAGCAGATGTCCTGTGATCTACATGTGTACCCTTCTTGTGTTTCCGTAGAAGGGCTTTACACTTCCCTGCAAGTCTAAAATGCTGAAATTTAGGGGTAAGCCCAAGAGTCCTTGATGTAGTTTAAGTAGGACCATGGAATCTTCTGGAACCCGGGAAGGCTTTCTTTCTGTTGTGGGTATCCATCAAAGAAGGCTGATTACGCCTGGGTTTGAGCCAATAGAAAGTCTTCATTAGGTAGCTGGAGCTACACTGGGTGTTCAAGACCCCAGTGTAGTTCTGAACATTTCTCAGGGTGAACTTTTAAACCCCCAAATACATGCCCTGGGTTGACATACTTCAGTTAACTAGAAATGTTAGCCACAAATGAAACTACAGAAGCCAAAAAGCAAGGTTAGTATGTTTAGAGACTTTCTCAGAACTATGAACTTTGATGGATTAGGTCTTTGTTTTCATTTTGATCGATGGTGCTGTCTGCCCGATGAGTTTTATGACATAAATGGTACTTCCATCATGGACTCAGTTGTCATAAGGTCTCGGGCCTACTACATTTCCACATAAACAACAAAAGCCAATGTGCTGTGTGGAGTGTATTTTTTTGGTAAATATTTTAGGGTCAAAATTCATGTACGTGAAACTGCCATTTTTGTCAAGTTTATATTTATATTAGAAGTTTAACTTTTTATGGCCCTAGGATTGGACTTCATGTATTTCTGTTTTATTCTGTTCATTTTTTTGTAACATTTTTTTATGTTGCTAACAAGATTATTATTTAGTTCTTTTCCTTTTTCTTTTAAAATTTGACTTTAAAGGAAAAGGTTGTTCATTTAAATCATCTTCTCCTCCAACAGGTTGAATATGAATGCATAAATGAAAAAAAGAGACAGAAGAAAAAAAGCTACAAGAACTCAGGTGTTATCAGTGTGAAGCACTGTGAGGTCAGTTGGCCTTAGCCACCTGTAATGAGTTCACTTTGTGAGTTTTTATATCAAATAAGCACTTTCTCTAAGCAGCTGGAAATGACATGAGAATCTATCTTGGGAGGAAGAGTAGGATGTGAAATAGTAAATAAATCTTTCAAATAACTCTGCTTCAAAGGTTTGACAACTTTTTAAAAATACTTTTAAATTTATGAATGAATGTTTTGCCTGTGTAGGTATGGGTAGTGTGAGGTACATGCACGTGTCTGCAGTGTCTGTGGCAGCCAGAAGAGGGTGTTAGGTGTCCTGGATCTGAAATTACAGATGGGTGTGAGCATCCATGTGGGTGCCAGGAGCCAACCCACATCCTCTGCAAGAGGAGCACGTGCCCACTGACAACTTTCTAGCAAAGAACAAAGACTAATAAAGTTTTCTGTTGTCTTAGGAAATGGAGATTGTAAATGATCTGACTAAGTACATCAATTCTGGCTATAATTTCTTCATGAGCTGTTATAAATGGTTGGGAAAAGCCAGGTTTCTCCCACTGAAAACATGTTTTAGTTTTGTTTTTAATTATTTCATTTATTTATATTCCAAATGTTGCCCCCCTTCCTGGTACCCCCTACACTAATTCTTAACCCCCTCTTTGCTTCTGAGAGGGTGATTCCCCCACCCACCCACCCGTTCCCACCTCACCTCACCAGCATCCCCCTTCCCTGGGGCATTAAGTTTCTATAGGATTAAGCACTTCCTTTCCCACTGAGGCCAGACAAGGCAGTCCTCTGCTACATATGTAGCAGGAGCCAGGGACCAGCCCGTGTATGCTCTGGGATGGGCTTAGTTGATGGCTTAGTCTCTGGGAGCTCCCAGGGGTCCAGGTTAGTTGATACTGCTGTCCTTTTTATGGGGTTGCCATTCCCTTCAGCTCCTTCAATCTTTCCCATAACTCTTCCATAGTGGTCCCCAACCTCAGTCTAATGGTTGGCTTTAAGTATCTGCATCTGTGTCAGTCAGCTGCTGGTAGAGCCTCTAAGAGGGCAGCCATGCTAGACTCCTGTATGGCAGGAAAACATGGTATCACTAATAGCGTTGGGGTTTGGTACCTATGCATGGGCTGGATCCCAAGTTGGGCTGGTCTCTGAATGACCTTTCCTTCAGTCTCTGCTTCACCATGGATGTGAGAGACTCTCAGGACCCAGTAGGGATGGCCTTAGGAAATTAGACATTTCAGTGCCTAACAGTGAGTGGGGAGATGTAACCTAAGAGACCACATCCAGTAGATAGACATGGTTCCCATGTGAAGCATGGGGCCTCCCACCTATCTACAAAATTTTTGACCAAGAATTGTTCCTGTCTAAAGGAAATGCAGGGACTAAAATGGAGCAGAGACTGGAGGAAAGTCCATTTGAGAGACTGACCCAATTTTTAATTCTTTTAAATCTTGATTGCTAAATGCTTGTCAAAGCTGCCAGTATATTACACATATTATATAAAATCTACAGTGACTACATATTCTCTTTTGCCATTGATATTCTAATCCTTTTGTTTTTAGTCATCTGAATTTTTTGATGTTTTTATTTGCATATATTGTTTTACTAAGTGAGTTTTATTATGACATTCACATAATGTATATAATGCATCTTGCCCACGATCACCTTCCCCTATTACCCTTTCTTGTCTTCCCACTCTTGCTGGTCCTTCCTCTTTCAGTCTAGTCTCCTTTTATGCCCCTCCCCTGGTGTGTGTTTGTGTGTGTGTGTCTTAGTGAGTTTGATTAGTTATGAACAGGAACACAGGCAGCATACTGGTGGTGACACCTGAAGAAAATGTCTCTCATTTCCTCAGCCATCATTAACCCTGGGTTGGGGGAGCTCACATTATGAGCCCTTATCCTGATATGCTAACCTTAATACTGCTGTACTTAAGCTGTAGTAAATCTGTATGAGTCCTGACACTTAGGGAGGAGTTGTGTATGCTTAAATGTGAGGTTGATTTCCACATATTTATGTCGTGTACTAGTCAGCTTACAAACTCTGAAGTGCATGTGCCAAGAAGCCTTTTATTTCTCTTGTATAGTTGGAGAGTTTGTTTTTAACAGTGTATTTCTGTTTTTAGATTACTGTAGAATGCACATTTCTTGACTACATCATGGGAGGGTGCCAGCTCAATTTTACTGTAAGTAACACTAAGTTTTCTAACATAGGCTGTTAGATGGTGCCTCCCCCACTCTGTTTTGCTGCACTCCTTTAATGCCAGGTTGACTCTGTAATGAAATTTACCCAATCTGTTTCCTATGACTTCCTCATGGACCATTTAGGTTCATCATGGAAGTTTGACTTAGTTAGTGAGTTGATGAGTGCTCTCCTCTTTAGAGAAAATAGATATGTATAAGCTAGTGGTTATCCTACAGTAATTTAAGAAATAGAAACATGCATATAAGAACAGCCCCTAATATGGGCCATTCATAGGATGAATGATTCATGATTCTTCAGTCTGGAAAGAGAAGAACAGGTTGTTTTCATGATGAATTCAGTTCAATTGTTTGTAGAAATGCTGTGGTCATTTGTTAGGAGATGGCAGTAATAGGTTCTGGGATGATTTGGGGTCTTGTACCTGGAAACTTTCTTGGACCTCAAGCTCAGATAGGTAGCCCTTTTCTCTCTTTGGTAAGAACTCCTGTCTGTCGTTTCTTGGTAGGTGGGAGTGGACTTCACCGGCTCCAATGGTGACCCCAGTTCTCCAGACTCCCTGCATTACATCAGCCCGAATGGTGTTAATGAGTATCTGACTGCCATCTGGTCTGTAGGATTGGTAATTCAAGATTATGATGCGTGAGTATGACTTTGAGAATCCTGAAGTGCACATTTCATAATTCCTTCCAAAGGGCACTTTCTGTTTTGTCAGCTAGTGTTCTAATAGAGGTGCAAGGATGGGAAGGATGGAACAGCGTTTTCTCAGATTTCCTTCTCTGTTTATTTATCTCTGTGTTTCCCTTCCATCTCATCGATCTTGCTGTAACTAGTTAAAATGTGCTGTGTATAGCTTCTTCATTTATGGTTGAGAGAATTCAGCAAGAATCATGTTTGATCTGCTTTCCTTAGAGTTTTGATCACTAGGGTAAGTTATACATGTAACTGAAATCTAGATGGCATAATATTGTAAACAGTCATAATTGTTTCCTAGCATACGTACATGTCTTTTTTGGTAATGAAATGTTATTTATGCATTATGAGAAATGGTCTTACGGTATCCCTCCCTGGCTTGGAACTTAGTATATACACCAACCTGGCCTTGAAATCCCAGAGGTCTGTCTACTTTCCCCTCTCAAATGCTAGGATTAAGGAAGTGCATCACCACACTCTGCGGAAAGTAATTTTTTAATTGGACCTTTTGACAAGGCCAAGGGACATCTTAACCTAATTACTGCAAAGTATTTTGAATGAATTTTCAATAGTTAGATTTTGAATAGCTTTGTGGTCCTGGTATATTTTCAGTCATAGCAAATCCTGTGCAAAATCCTGGGCCCAATCTCCATTCCACTAAAAATATAATTATAATAATAATAATAATAATAATAATAATATCATCTTCTTGGTCTAGAGAGAGGATGAGTGATACATGGCAATCAGCAGGTCATGAGAGAGCCACCCCTGAAAGTGGTACCAGACCAGGGCAGTTTCACATGAATTTTTAAAAACATGTAATGGACACTAAATGAATTAACTTTTTAAAAGTTGGAAAGTATCCAGAGTTCAGAAAAACAGGCAAATACAGAATAAAGAAAAAATCAGCTTCTCACTCACCGGCAACAATAATACTATATTGGCAGATTAAGCTAATTAAGGAAATTATATGCATGAACAATTACAGTGAATAAAGGTCACAGTACATGTCATAATAAGTAGATACAAATTTTATAAGACATCTCAGACTTTTAATAAGGTAAACTAAAAATTTGTGCTGAAGAACTAAGAAGAAACTATTTTTAAGTGGAAAGATCTTTTGGTGATGATGTAAAATGAAATTCGTTTCATAATTAGCTACTTTGAGTCAGAATTGCTATAGAATTTAGACTAAAATAAAAGAAGTCTTAAAATTCTCAGGATAGAAGGAGCCAGAACCGTCCAGACATTTCTCTAAAGGAAAGATAAAAGGGAGGAGAAAGCAAGCGGGAATCTACTCTAGCCATTTTATTTGTCTCATTTTTGTTTTTAATTTTCTTTATGTGAGTGAGTGTTTTGCCTGTGTGTGAACCATGTGTGTGCTTAGTGCCTGTGAAGGTCAGAAGAGGGTGGGGAATCTCCTGGAACTGGCCTTAGGAGGACTGTAGGTACTGGGAACCAAACCTGGGCTCTCTGCAAGAGCAGTAAGTGCTCTTAACCTCTAAGCCATCTCTCAACCTTGCCTTAGCAGTTCTTAAAATTTATTGCAAAGCTCGATTATAGAACTATACTTGACCATTTGAATCAAGCATTCTAGGGAAGAAATAGAACCACATGTTACACATATACAAATTTAGTGAGGATAGCATCTAAAGGAAAAGGATTATAACAGCAACATATTGCATAATAATAAAGGAATTTGAAGCTGGATATAGTGGTGCACACTTGACCAATCTCATCTACTTAGTGAGTTCCAGATTAGCCAGTGCAACATAATGAGCACGTGTCTAAAGACAAAAACAAAGAATTGAGTTTGAGTCTTTGATTCATTTCTGTAAAGTGAGATAAGCCACACATACTGTAAACTGATAGTATCTCTTATCTTTAAGCAGTATCGCAAAATTGCAGTAGGTTTAGGGCTGTTCCAGTGTTTCTGCCATTCTCAGTTGATACATTCTATTCCTGGTGGCAAGATATCTGCTGCTCTGTGAACAGCTGGAGGAAGAGAAGGAGCCCAGGAGTGCGTCAGTGTTTCGCTTCAGTGCTGTCAGGTGTTGCTGGGAAAAAATATATCCTTCTATTCACATCTCCTTGGGTTAGAACCTAGCCACCTGAACTTAGCTGGCTCCTAGAACAGGAGGTGAGGCCATGTCAGGAGTCAGGTAGCAAAGGAGCCGGCCGCTGTGGGGAGGCAGCCACTTCTGCTTTATCCACAGCGCTTTTCAGCAGAATGACACTAAACTTGAACATTTTTAGGAGGAAAGAAATGTGATTGGCTAATAATTTACAGTGTGCATAACTAACTGGTAAGATAACAAAGAAAAAAATCTTAGAAGAGTTTATATGTGTTCATATTCCTTATTAAAAGCCGTGAAGGAGGAGTATGGAGATTGTTCAGCAGGTGAGAGTGCTTTCTGTGAAAGCACAAGAACCTGAATTCAGATCTCCAACACCCATATAAAAACAGCATCTTGTGGCCCTGAGTGTCTATGATCAGTGTTTAGAGGAAACTGCTGTCCCCTTTGGGTGTTCATACACACATTAATAAAGGAATTAAAAAAAAATCTACATGGGCTCTATCTTTAATGGAAAATAAACCCCAAATATTAAGAACTAATATTAAGAACTAATACAGGATGGGTGCAGTGGACACAGATGAAGGTGTCTGCTGCCAAGCCTGACAACTTGAGCTTCCCTCTGTTTTCCACATACATTTGAAGAAGATTTAACCACTATTTAAGTATTTAACCACTATACGTGCATGTATGAATGCATGAATGAATGAATGAAATCAGTAAGAGTGAGCATACAAAGACTATTCCAGTATAAAACAGTGCTTTCCGTGGCGTTTATACTGGCCGTGCATCTGTGTGCCCGTGGAGAACACCGAGCACTGAACTACTCAGTTCCATCTCACGTTTCTACATTCAGGTTCATACTCTGTTCAAAAACCACAGACCCAGATGGACATATGTTTTCCTGCAGAAACTTTAAAGTGACATAAGTAAATGCTATAAATAATCTTATTATTTGAGGCCAGCTTTAAGCAACTAGTATTGCTTAAAGAAAAGAAAATGTGTGACTGGAGAAATGACTCAGCAGATAAGAGCACGGACTGCTCTTCCAGAGGTCCTGAGTTCAATTCCCAGCAACCACCTGGTGACTCACAAACATCTGTAATGGGATCCGATGCCATCTTTGGGCTACAGTGTACTCATATAAAGAAAAAAATAAATCTTTTTTCAAAAAAACTTAATTTATTTTACAGTCCATTCGTTACCCCCTCCTGGTCCCCTTCCCACAGTTTCTCATCTCATTCCTTCTCCCTGCTGTCTCCAAGAGGATGTCCTCCTTCCCCCACACCAGACCACCCCACTCCCTGGGGCCTCAAGTCTCTTCTCCCACTGAGGCCAGACTAGGCAGTTCTCTGCTGTAAATGTGTCGTGGGCCTTAAAGCAGCTTGTATATGCTGCCTGGTCCATAGCTCAGTGTCTGAGCGATCTCAGGGGTCTAGGTTAATTGAGGCTGCTGGCCTTCCTATGGAGCCGCCCTTCTCCTCAGCTTCCCACAGGGGTCCCTGACTTTAGTCCATTGGTTGGGTGTGAGTGTCTGCATCAGTTTCAGTCAGCTGCTTGTTGGGCCTCTCAGAGGGTGGCCATGGTAGGCCCCTGTCTGTAAACACACCATAGCATCAGTAATAGTGTCAGACCTTGGAGCCTCCCCTTAAGATAGATCCCAATTTGGGCCTGTCACTGGCATTAAGGTGGAGCATGATAGGGGAAGGCACTGTATATCTTCCTCTGGTTCTCATAGGCTTTTGTACAGGGGCACACACTCAGGTGAATATCATACTTGTATACCACTTATACACTTATACCCCCCCCAAAAAATCTGTGTAGATATTTCCTCTTTTAATGTACAGAAAAACATTTAAAGTGAGTTTTCCAGTGTTAGCATCGACATTTAGTATAGATAGTGCTAGGCAATTTTTTTCTATGACTTTGAATTCTTTTAAATATAAGCTCATACGACTTTTATTGTGAATAAATATAAAGTGCTTTCTTGAGCAAACATTGGTTGACATGCTTTCTTTTTCCTTTTTTAGTGATAAAATGTTTCCAGCTTTTGGCTTTGGAGCTCAGGTGCCCCCTCAGTGGCAGGTAAGAGGAAAGCTCCATTGAAAGCTTTATTCTGGACTAGCAAACAGGCCTCATTAACCCTGTCTCCTTTTGACAGGTATCTCATGAATTTCCGATGAACTTTAACCCATCGAACCCCTATTGCAATGGTAAGTAAAGCCAAGCCTGAGGCAAGCCTCATTTGGGTCTTTTTCTTGCAGGTTAGAACTGCAGTTCATTTCTAAATAACAGTTTGTGCCAAGTTAAACTTCTGTTGTAAGCAGTGCAGAAGTCACCCCAGGTTGTTAACTGCAGTGGTGAAGAGAATTACAGGGCAATCAGCATGAGGATGAAAAGTAAACTTCTACCTTAGGAATCTTAGTGAAACCAAACCATTCACCATCCTAGGAATGGGTCACTAAAGATCAGCATAAAAATAAAGGCAATTTCACATGTAAATTGACTATAAGTAAACGCTCCATAAAATGAGTAGTTCTGCATTAAAGCCTTTGGAGAGAGCTTTCAGAGAAGCAGTGACTCCTCTCAGATGCATTGTGTCAGCCTTCCCAGTCTTGCTGCAGTGACTCCTCTCAAATGAAACATGCCAGCCTTCCCAGTCTTGCTGCTTGCACAGTATTCCCTCACACTCACTTGCATGTACCACACGTGTATACCACACAAACATAAGTAAATAGAAATTTAAAATAGGCTAAAGGAAGAAAATAAACTTTTTAAAAGGTACTATAGAAAAGTTTCTGTTTGCCTGCATCCTGAGCTGTAACTGAGTACCTAGGATACTTGGTTGTAGAGAGTGCTGTCACCAGGGTGCTGTCACTGAGTACATAGGATACTTGGTTGTAGAGAGTGCTATCACCAGGGTGCTGCTAGTCAGCTCACCAAGCCATGCTGTTTTCACAGAAATGTCTTTCACCTCGGTGCCTAAGAGTGGCATGTTTGCTTCTGGCTCATTTGACTTGTAGTTAGATCACAACTCTTTTCCATATTTCTCTCTCTCTCTCTTTCTCTTTATATTAAATAGGCTGTTGCCATAAACCCCGGGCTATAACCTTGTCATCTTCCTTCTTCAGTCTCCTAAGTGCTGAGACTATACATCTAACACCTCACCCAGCTGTCCAAGTTTCTTAGCCCGTTCAACTTGCTATTAATAAGACTGGCAGGCCCAAGGCCAGTACCTCATAAACTGTTTACAGTTCTATGGCAAAATTCAGGAAACTATCTATGTGTGAATATTTAAAATTAATGCTGCCAACTATACTGTGCCTGACCTAATTAATAGGTAATTTATATCATCTAATTAATTAGAATTAATCAGCCTTATAAGCATATATTTTTATAGAACTTTGACCACATGTGCAGATGAGTGTTCCTCTCAGCTTATCCGTTGTAAGCTGCTGCCCCTGTTCCCATCAAAAATACATCAAAATTAAGCGTAAATATAGGAGTCCTATCTGAGAAGAGAATGAATGCTTTCTGCTTGGAGAAGCTGTGTTTTTAGCTCTTCATAATGAAGCATAGCCATGAAGAACTCTTGAGTATTGAACTTTTCCCTAGTCAATGTGTTGTGTTGTTTTGTTTGGGTTTTGACTATATTGTTGTTATTTCTTGGTTTTCTTTTGTGTTTGTAATATGGACTCACTATAGTCAAGGTATCTCAGTACTTCCAACTCAGTCTCCCTAGAGCTGGGATAATAGGCATTATTCACCCGACCTGTCATGTATATAACTGTTTCCCAGTACTGTGGGCTAACCAATTTTATTTGAGGATTTTTAATACTGTTTTCTTTGATGTAGGAATCCAAGGCATTGTAGAGGCTTATCGGACCTGTCTTCCCCAGATAAGACTCTATGGACCAACTAATTTTTCTCCAATTATAAATCACGTGGCCAGGTTTGCAGCTGCAGCCACACAACAGCAGACAGCTTCTGTAAGTGCTCTAGGCTTGGGACAGGAAGGACATGGGTGGCGTTTCTTTCTGGTTGCCATACTGTTGTCTATTGAGTTTATCAAGAGTAAAAAATTATGGTATATTCAGCATTGGTTTGGGAGCAGTATCTATTGCTATTAATGATCACTAAAGCAAAATAATGCTTGCTTTTACTAATCATTTCTCTGACTTGGAAGTAATTTTCTTAGATTCTACCAAAAAAATCTTTTTAAAAAGTCTATATTTACTTTTTTTGTAAAAAGATATTTTAAAACTTTTAGAAACACTCTTCACATGAAGGGCTTTGAACACTTTTACCAGTTGCTGGTGTTGTAGCACTTAGGATGCTACAGAGGTTTGAATTAGCTGACCATTACTAGTCAGATGTTGGGTATCAAGGTTCGCAATACATTCTGAAGTAGGGATAGGCATTGTGGGGAGCGCCCTGTGCAGGTGCTGAAAACGTTAAAGAAGATAATTCATGTAAAGTTCACAGTGCCCAGGTCAGAGAAAATACTCTCATACCTGTAAGTTCCTGTCAAGAGGCATACTCCTGTCCTGGATTTAACTGGCCCCCAGAGAACAAAACCACAATTTTATGTGACATTTTACTACTCTGAAAAGTTTCATCAAAGAAGACAATATTATAAAGCATGTGTTTTAGCTGGACAGATAATCCTTCTGCAGAAGTTTTGGGTCTGTTGAGACCTGAGTAGCTGTTTGCTTCCTTGCTACCAGCTTTGACATGTTTAGTGGTTCCAGTTAATGAATGTTTCTTCCCCTGCTTTCTGGAAAGGTTTGTCTTTAATAGTTAGATGTCTCCTGTGTCTTTTTTCAGTGTATTCTGTGGCGTGCTACACTTCTAATGAATCTTCAGTTTTTAAGAGTTGATCCTTGTCATCAGAGAATTAGAGAATATTTTATGCAGATGAAATCCTAGCAGGCTTTTAAGGAAATGAGTGAGACAGATGACTCATTAACCCAGATCATTCCTCTTGCTGTCTGACCTTGACCGCTCAGCAGATGTGTTTTCTTTTTTCATAGCAATACTTTGTGCTCTTAATCATCACTGATGGCGTGATCACAGACCTTGATGAAACCAGACAGGCAATCGTCAATGCAGCCAAGCTGCCCATGTCTATCATCATTGTGGGAGTTGGGGGAGCTGACTTCAGTGCCATGGAGTTTCTAGATGGCGATGGTGGAAGTCTCCGTGCCCCTTCAGGAGAGGTGGCCATAAGAGATATTGTTCAGTTTGTGCCTTTCAGACAGTTCCAGAATGTGAGTACCATTTTTTTTTCTTAATATAGATACTATCTTAGGAATTTTGGGGTTTTCTTTTGTTTTATTTATTTATTTATTTATTTATCATTAGATATTTTCTTTATTTACATTTCAAATGTTATCCCCTTTCCTAGTTTCCCCTCCGAATATCCCCTATCCCCTCCCCCTTCCCCCTGTTTCCCAACCCACCCACTCCCATTCCAGGTCTTGGCATTCCCCTATACTGGGTCATATAGCCTTCACAGGACCAAGGGCCTCTCCTCCCATTGATGACTGACTAGGCCACCCTCTACTACAAATATAGCTAGAGCCACAAGTTCCACCATGTGTTTTCTTTGATTGGTGGTATATTCCATGGAGCTCTGAGGGTACTGGTTAGTTCATATTAATGTTCCTTCTATGGGACTTCAGTCCCCTTCAGCTCCTTGGTTATTTCTCTGGCTCCTTCATTGGGGACCTTGTGCTCCGTCCAACGGATGACTGTGAGCATTCACTTCTGTATCTGCCAGGCACTGGCAGAGCCTCGCAGGAGACAGCTATATCAGGCTCCTGTCAGTAGGCTCTTGTTGGCATGTGCCTAGTGTCTGGGTTTGGTAGTTGTTTATGGGGTTCTTCTGATTCTTCTGAGTCACTCAGCTTCTTGCCTGTATTCTTCTGTAATTTTATTTGATTTTTGAATGCTTGACAAAGTCTCCATGCTGCCTAGGAATTCCTAGTGTAGATAGACCAGAATGACTAATTTGAGAGGAACACAGAAGAATTTAATGTATAATGATATATGAAACACAGTCTTATATCCAAATGCAGAAAACAAAAAATAAAAACCTATATGTAAATGTTTTAGCTCTATGTATAGTAGATAAGAGCTAGAGATTACCCAAATGACCTTCAACAGGGAAATGACTAAGAAAACTATGGTGTATCCTTATGATGAGATACTTAGGAACAGGCTTTAAAAGCAGCTTCTGGTGCTTCTACAAAGGCTGATAGTCTTACGTGAGCCCTGCTTGGGAAAAGAAGCATTCAGAATCAATTCTGTTTAAACCTATGCCACTGTTGTAATCTCATACTGTGTTCCATACAGATTTTTGCATGCCACTTTCAGAATAGTGACTGATAACCAGAAGTTCTTCTAAAACTATCCTATATTACTAGAGCTTATAGGTCATTAAAATGAGGGTTGAGTTTAGTAGTCATGAGAATAACTAATAAACTTTTTGTATGTCTAATATAAAGTCATTAAGCACAAATAGAATAATCTTTTAGTACATTGATATTCAGAAAATGGAAAAGATGAAGATGCATTAAAAAATAGGCTTTGCATGTTAGCACATACCTAACATGCTGTCATGAGAATCTCAGCTATCAGCAAACAGAGGCAAGAAAGAGATCCAGGACTTGGGAGACAGAGGCAGGCAGATCTCTGTAAGTTCAAAGGTACAAGCCTTGAGATCAGGAATTGCTGCAATCTCATGACTGCTGAGTTATTTCTAGTCTTTTATCAAACAGCCAGTAGTCAGTCAAATGTGGTTGTATTTGTCTGCAGTCCTAGCACTTCGTAGGTAGAGGGAGGAGGATTGATAGTTCAGCCTCATACTTGGCTGCATAGTGAGTTCAAGGTCAGCTTGAGCAAACAACACAAACAACAAACAAGCCAGCAGACGTCCTGTTTGTAATAATAACTATGATTTTGTTTTTCTTCAAGGCTCCAAAAGAAGCGCTTGCTCAGTGTGTCTTGGCAGAGATTCCCCAGCAGGTGGTGGGCTACTTCAACACATACAAACTCCTTCCTCCCAAAAACCCAGCTGTGAAGTAGAGGAGCCAGGACAGCTGCAGGATTTCAAAAGCTGTGTGGAGCAACGCCATCTCTCACACAGAATGATGTATCTGCCCTCTGCGCTTCTTACCCCAGGCTATATGATGTAAACCTAGCTTTTTGTATATATCCTATCTGTTTAAAGCATCCATTTTATACTTTTTGAAGAGGACAGTAGCAAGTCCATTTCTGCTCAGTGTATTCAGTGATTGTTAGTGATTTATAGAAATTACAAGAGTGCTGTTTGGAATTGAACTTAATGTGGGGAAAGTGATGTATGTTTGTTTATTGTCTACTTTCTATAATGAAATGCCATTTTTAAGTGTTGCCCGTGGAGTGAATGGGGATTTACAGGATGAAGTGGTATACAGGTTGCTATACTGTTTATAGTAAATATTTTGCAAGTCAATCAAAGTGAGGTACTGAGTTTGTACCTGTGACTCTCTATTCTGTCTCTTTTATGCTGCAGTGCTACAGTGTACTAGCTGTGTTTTCATATGGTTGCTTATGAAAACCAATGGGCTTACTCCGTTTTGAAAATGTCCACTCAACCAGTGGACAGCTCCTTGTAGACAAGACATTTTTATTGCCTTTTGAAATGTTTTCACTGTGAAGTCTTGTACATATATGGCCTTTGCTTTACTGAGTAAACAAGACACTCAAACTTCTGTGGGCATCAAATGATAGGTCATCCCAGAGGCCACATGATTAGACCAGTGTAGGTTGACTAAGTGAGTAGGATTGCTTCGTTCACTAAAGCTTTGAGGACCAAACATTTAAGGTGAAAATTCAAACAGAGTTGCAGGCCAGACATGGTGGCACATCATCTGAGCATTTGGGAGGCAGAGACATTAGGGCCAGCACAAGCCAACCCACTTACATAGTTAATTCCAGGCCAGCCAGCTACCCAATGAGAATGTGTTTCAGAATAACAAAGAAAAATAAGTAATTGAGAAATACATTTTTTCTAAGTAATGGTATAATTGCAAAAGTTCATTTGTAATTTTTTTCTTGTCCTGTGTATTGATTTATATGAATTTATTTAGATATTTTTGCCATTTAAAAATAGTATTATTGTTTTCTTTAAGCTTATAATTCTAGTTATTTATTAACCAAAATTCCATTTTTCATTTCAATAATATACTATTTCCTACATCCAGAATTCTGTTAGGCATAAAGCCTGATATAAGATTTTAAAAAAAGAAAAGAAAAAACCGCATATACAAACTCTCTTCTAGCTGCTACATTTACATAGAGTGAACTTAGTATTCTTGTTTTGAAGAATTGAATTATTTTAACTTTACTCTGTAGAACATACTGTCTAGTGAGCACACATTTATGGAATAGATTTGTATAATATTTGCCTAAGGGTCTGGATGTCAAATACTTTGCCTATCTGTGCAGTGGCCAGTTATCGCCAATGTAACAGAATTGTGTATTCATCACATATCCCTAAGTGGTTGTCCACAGTACCAGCCAGCATTCCTGTCCGTGTTACTGAGTCCTGCCACCACTGCCTGAGTCTTTGTTTTCTGCAGGCTTCTCAGAAACAGCTTCCTGCTGAGGTTAGGCTCAGAGAAGATCCACCTGTCTTGTTTGCCTCGCCCCGTGAGCCGTTGCCTCCTTCCCACATGGGTAATTTGCCTCTGGATATTGCTGTTAATCTGAAGCAATGCACCTCTATAAGGCAGGGTTTCTTAAAATTTATTTTCATTTATCCAAGAAATTTTTATGTAACCCACTGTAACCCCAGCTTAAATACAAACTAATATTTATGATAGGTATACAAATCAATCATTGCAAGTAAATTAAAAGAAATTTATTTTAGACACCTGGAGAGATGGCTCCAAGTTAACAGTTCTCTTGCAGAGAACCTATTGATTTCCAGCACATACATCAGGCAGCTCTACTTGGCTGTAACTCCAGCTTCAGGGGATCTGATAGTCTCCTTCCTCTGCCCTCCGTGAGGACCTGCTTGTGTGTGTGTGTGTGTGTGTGTGTGTGTGTGTGTGTGTGTGTGTGTGTGAGAGAGAGAGAGAGAGAGAGAGAGAGAGAGAGTGCACATACACACACACACAAAACAAAGTGAACAATTTTTGTTAGACTTACAGTTTTACCATTTATTAAAGGTGAAAGCATATTTGCCTACTGCTGAGGTGAATATGCTTGCTTGGTTTTATATAAGATCTAGATCGCAACTGACTATTTGATATTGAAGTACACAGAACATCTTTAATGTACTTCAGAGTTGGTTGATATCTTGATTTTTGATTGCCAATACTTAGAACCTTTTTTCACATAAACACATAGTACAAAATGCCATCAGTGTTTAGAGGTGTTTCCGAAGTTGGAAATGCTATCGTCATCCTAAGCCAAAACACATTTAAAGTTTGTTTTTTTTTTTTTATGAAGCAAATGTTGACAATTTTTGAAATCAAACTTTCTAGCATAATACAATCTAGAAATCTATTGATTGGATATTGACTTGATTTAGAATGACAGGAAAATAGAAGTCTTTCTCTTCTGTAACCTAGTGTTTATGCTAAAGCTGAGTATGCACAGTAAAATCACATTAAATCACAATGCATAAAGTAACACTGCTGAGTCAGGCAGTGTTTATTGTTGTTGTGTGACATGGCAGCAGTGTAGTGCAAAATGCGCCTGCTGTCTATGACAACCAAGGCTGCAGTGAAGTTGAGTGATACAACATGGCAAGCCCTGCCAGAAACACCTCAGATTCATTACACATTTGGTTTTGACTTAATTTTTGACCATTGTTCATTAGAAAGCTGTACTGTTGTTGATTTTTTTCCAGTCAGTTACATGGCTGCCTATGGGACCATGGCCCACAGTTTAAGAACATGGGCATGACTCAGTAGTAACAATTCAGTTATCAGTAAAGTAATGAAATCTGATTTTTTTTTCTTTTTTTTTTCTCATTTGAAACCATTATTAGTCCACAGTCTCAGTTTCAGTTCTCTGTGCTTGGGAAGATGTCACAGTGGCTTTTAGGACTTTCTTTTGCATACAGAGGGAGCCAGCCCAGAAATGCATTAGATTCTCTGTATGTTAATGGTAGGAGAGGGGCTTTTTGGCTCTGCAGCAAGGCTCAGTAGGCTTGCTCAGAACTGCAGGCCCATCTCCATCTCCATGTGGTAGCTGTCTTATTTCTGCCGTTTGGTCTTCCATGGTTTCTTTCATATTGTGGTTTACCTGCATTTTTTCTTTTTAAAACAGTTTTTCTTTAAATGACTCGTCTTGATCAAGTTTTATAAATGCCATTCATAGGAGCTGTGATTCTGGCAAATTAAAGTAATTCATAGTTTTCTGCAATTTGAAATAAAAGCATTTCCAACTTCTAGATTATCATTTTATAAATTCTTTGTTTCAGCACTCAACCTTCATTCCATACTATTTTATAGTGTGTTGTACTCAAATACTTATTTTTCCTTTTGTGCCACTATTTGAACAAATGCCATTCATTCTTAAAGAACATTGACATATGTATGTGGCCATCCTGTGCATAGACATACAATTTCTCACATACAGATATTCAGAAATAGTATTTGTACTAGTCTAGTCACCTTATTTTCTGTTTAAGATTGGTTTGTTTAAGACCATTAACATTTTAAATCTTCTGATGAATTTACAAGTATTCACTTTAGACAGGGCTCTGTCAGCTTTCCCAGAGTAGACCCAGGGCCTCACTGATCTTCTGCTGCTGTGTTTTATGTGTCTGGCCTTGCCTTTTCATTTCATACTAGAAAGCCATCTTCCAGAATGCTCTCTAGGCTATTTTTTCATGAAGGTGATGTAAGATAACAGCTGGGTAGAATTGTGAGCAGTATGTGCATAACTTACTAAATATGTAAATTTATATTAAATACATTTTCCATGTGAGTTCCCTTTAAATAAAGTTACTCTTGATGTAACATAGCTGTGTTTGGTTTTCATTTTTGTGTCTCTACATATTACCAAAACAGTAGAAAATGGAGCTGGGGAAGTGGCTCAGTGGGTAAGACCACTTGGTATACAAGCTTGAATACCTGAGCTCAGACCCCTGTACCCAAGTAAAAAGCCAGGTGTGGCCATGCAGGCTTAACCTCAGCACTGGAGGGAAGAGATGTGGGCTTGCTGGGGCTTGCGGTCAACAGCTGAAGGACATATGGTCTCTGCTCTATGTGTCATGCACACACTTGTTCAAAAACTCATACTACCATACACACAAAAGAAAAAGTTAGAGATAAACAGAAAATTAGTCTTATTTGGGGTGACATTAAAAACCACCCCAGTAGAATAATTTATGAATAACCTGGGCTGGCAAGCTCAAGAGCCTGATGCAGGCTTCTAGAGAGGCCTTTGCTATTTCACAACATGGTGGAAGGACAGACACACACAATAGACAAAACTTGGCTGAAATCATCCTTTGCATCAGGAGCCCACTTACACAGCAGCTGACTTACACCTGTGATAGAAACATTTCCCATTCAAGAGTACTAAGAACTGAATGGTAGCTGATAAAAGTTAAGCAGTAAGTACGAATATTTTAAATGTGGGGGAAAAATCATATGTTGAATGTAAGTTATGAGAAAAGGCAATCAAGGAGTGGAGAAAGGGGAGTGATTGGTGGGGTTTCATGCTAAGGGCACCCTGAACAACAGAGGGTTCAGTCTTTGGAAAAGGGTAACAGGATAATAATGTTGAATCGGCTTCAGAGTGGCATATTTGTAATTTTGAAAGACTTAGAGGACCCTACATTTTAGTCATTGACGCAGGTCCAAGGCTCAAAGGCTTTAGAGAACCCTATTGCTGAGCTCAGTCGGCCATGGTGACACACAAGCCAGGGGTTTAGCAGCATTGCCTCCGGGTGTGACTCTGCTGTTAGATCACATGAATGGTTCTGGGTTTGTTCTCAGATTCTTTGTCTTGCTGTAAGCCTTCTGTATCAGATCATCAGCTGGACCCATCTCCTCAGTTCCTTCATGGCTCAGAGGCTGGCACATGTCTGGTAATTATACCATCTCTATTTAGAATATCAATTTTGCTATGACAAGATCTTTGCCCTTGCCACTTGTCACTAATCATCACCGTTGCCAAATTCCACAGGGGAAAAAAAAAATCACAGCAGTTTGCAAATTACCTTGGTGACTGACTTAGCTATTTTCCCCTTCAAAGAAATGATAGGTGAGGCATTTCAAGCAGTCTTGACTTTGTACTGCTTGGGCTAGGAGAGTGGGATCTTTGATTCCTTAGCAGACTCGCTCGGCAAGTATCGAAAGCATCTGGTCTTTAGAGACAGACTCAGAATTCTAGGAGCTGGGGAGCTCTTGGACTCTCCAAAGGATGAATGGGTAGGGAATAATCTCTTTTCTTCAACCATCACCCCTGATCTAGTTTCTTTTCTACTGCTGTGTATAGACACCATGACAAAAGCACTGTATAAAAGAAAATGTTTCTTAAGGCTCAGGGTTCCATGGGTTGAGTCCATTAGAGCAGCCTGAAGTCAGGCAGGCATGGCACTGGAGCAGTAGCTTCGAGATTATATCCTGATCCACAGGCATAATAGCAAAATGCCATGAGCTTTTGAAGCCTCAAAGCCCAGCCCCCATGACACAGCAGCAAGGCCATACCTCCTAATTATTTCCAAACATTTCCACAAACTAAAGACTGATCATACATGCATAAACACACACACACTTTTCATTCAAACCACCATCCTGTAAAAAGTTCTTCATGCATAGATAGCTCACTACTGGCAATCAACAAAAGAATTTTTTAAAGTAAGAAATTCTCATTATCCACAAACTTCTGATCTAATAAGAAAATGGAGGCATGTGAAAACAAAGCAGGACTAAGTGAGGTCCTCTGGGCAAGGGAAGGCTGTTTGTTCACACCTTCAGCCATTTATGGGGACCCACAAATGGCCTCTGAAAGATAGTTCACATCCTTTGTGCCATCCAGACTGTTGACACACTCTGTCACACAGATCTCAGATCATTAACGCCTTCATTCCGTGCATTCCCACATGTCCTCTTTACACTTCATATTCTGACACTAATATCCCACTTCTCTGCAGTGCCCCAAACCCCTGTTCTGTCAAGAACCAGGTCTTTTGTTAGTACAATCCGTATATTTATGTTTTTCTGAACTCCCCATTTTTAGTCCTAACTAAAACCTGTCTTTCATAAAGAACATGTGTTACACCTTCTGCAGTCCTGTCAAGTATGGGTTTATCTCCTCTTCCTGAGTTTCTGCCAGTGGTGGTGTGACCTCTAGCTGTCCCTTCTGCTCTGAGATGGTTTACCCTCCTCTTATATCCAACTTTGAATGTCAATCACGTTACAGTATATCTCTTTTAGTATATTCTTACCCTATAGTTAAGCCTAAAATATTTAGTAGCCCCTCCCTATATTTTACTTTTTATTTTATTTTAAAATTATGTGTGCATATATATGTCTGTTTGTGGGCATGTTTATGTGAATGAAGATGCCTGTGGAGGTGATAAGAGGATGTCAGGACTCTCGAGTTCGAGTTGCACTCTTATGAGCAGGATATGGGTGCTGGAACTAAATTCAGGTCTCCTGCAAGAGCTATACAGACCCTTAACCATGGAGCTCTCTCTCCAGCCCCCATTCCCAAACACCCACATCAAGGAAAAACGATCTTATTTTTAGGTTAAGTATTCCAATTTCCAACACCAAACTACTTTTCTCTCGCATTCATTTTGATGCCACAACTCTTACGAATCTTCCTTCATAGGAGCCCTCAGTATACTAAGGGCTTCACAGTTTTCATTCTCATCATTTCTCTCTGTATCACCCTTCCTGCTCCTTACTTTTCTCAATTCATGTACAGATAGTCATTTCCTTAGCACTTCTGTTCCAACCATATCAACTTCCTTCCTCCTATTCGACTGTTCCCAGCTTGCTGTTGCCTTTGCTCAAAACTTGTATAGTCATTTGCCTTGCTCTCATCCCTTTCTGAAAGTCTTTGTTCAGCATCACCAACTGAGACTGCTGATTACCTTGCTGAAATTACAGTCTTCCAGTTCTTTTTCCTCCTCTACCCTCCACCACCATCCCTCTTTTGTTTAGATTGCTCTTATTTAATCCTAGCACTCTGGATGCTGAGGCAGGTGGATCCTGAGATCATCTTCTTATCCTAACAATGCCCAATCTATTTGCCCATGGAGAGCATGAAGTTCTTGTGCTCACAGATAAGTGCTAGGGAAACCAGGAATGTTAAACACACCAGCTCGTCTCCTCAAAGGAAGAGATGTATAACCTGTGTTCCACACAGAAGGCTGAGAATGGATGTAGTTAATAACGTGGTGACTGGTGCTATCTGTAGGAGCCAGTGCCATACCTGATGCCCCCACATTTTAATATTTACCTTAGAGTCTTCCTCCCTAGACCTTTATTTTGAGCATTGTTTCTCAGTCAATAGAACCCATCTTTATGGGAAGTGTCATATGTACGTTACATATGGAGCAAAGATAGTAGACTAGATGACTTCTGTGCTATGAGACCAGTCCATATGTGACTCCCTAAGGCTTCTAGGTTTATCTCAATCATTCTCCCTATAGTTTATCTAAGTGTTGTTTCTCAGTCATTTGAGCCCATCCTTATGGAAGAGGTCATGTGTACTTTGCAAGAGTTTCAGTGCACTAATGCCATAAGCATGTTGTACACACAGGACTGAATTAATTATTATAAGAAAAATTTTCTCAAAATTATGCTGTGCTTAAATATGCCTAAAATAAACTGCCCAGTTGACACTAGCAGCCTCTAGAAGTTTGAAGCACAACCAACTACTGAGTAATGTTGAACCAGATTTCTTTCTTGCCTCATATGGATTGTTACTCTGCCAGTCCTGGTGTTTGCAAACGCCCACGTTTGACTATTGTGCCTTTGCAACAGACAATTCTCTAAAAGCCTATCTTGATTTTTCTACATTACTCCATACAACCTTCCACCGGAAGAGGAAATGCCAAAGCACCTATACAGTTCCCCATACTTTCCTATTGCTTCCAGTGTTCGTGCACTGAGACCTTGTTTTCACAAATTAAGGTAAAGTCGAAAAGGAACTGTTACTCTGTTAACAAATTGAAAGAAATCTTCCCTAACATTGTATGGAAAACCTTTTGGCCATCCACCTAGTGCTCTGGGTTGTCTACACCCTCTAAACTGGTTCAGTCTCTGGTCAGGAGAGCATAGATTACATAGCAAGAGCCTGTCTCAAGAAAGACAGAGAGGGGGTGGGGGAAGACAGACAAAGAAAGAAAATAAGTAAAGAAAGAAAAGAATAAGAATGTGGGCTTGCTCATAAACAAGTATCAGAGTTAATTGTCAGGAAACCCAAAAACTTAAAATATGAACATCTTTTTCATTCAGTACAAGGAACCTGATGTGAAGGTTGTCTGACTAAGACACCTGTCAGCCCGCTGATCACTAGATAGGTGACTTTCTCCATCATCCCTCATCATTCTGTGTCCCTTCTGAAGCTGTGCCCTTGGTAGAAGAGGAAAACTTCCCCGACACACAAGGATTCTTCCTTTGCGTGGGGTATGTGATCATAATTCCTTCGTTCTAGAATCTCCAAACAAGCTCTCGTGCAGGAACGCTGAAGACAGTGGGAAGGTGTGATAGAGCTACATAGGTGTTTGGCATTTCATCTGGAGATGGGAAATTGTATAAGGTTTTATAGTGTAGAAAAAACAAGAGAGGCATTCAGGGAGTTATCAGCGCCAAAGGATAGTAGGTGAATAGATTGGGCATTATCGGGATGACAAGATGAGTGTGTTCTGTAATAGTCACTGTGTAAAACTAAATCTCTACTCACTCTTACAAATATGACATTTAAAAAGTATATTAAGTCTTTCATATAGTCCAGTATTTTGGACTTTTTCTATATGTATATGTATGTATATGTATATGTGTGTGTGTATATATATATATACACACACATATATATATATATATACACATATACACACACACACATAAAACTAGAAAAATTCTTTTACAATGAGCCACTTTTACCAGTCCCTTGTTTTTCTGTTTGAAAACAAGTGGGTACCCTTGTCCTTGGAGTCTTCAAATACTTTTACAACCTAGAATGCAGGCTTAGAGGATCTCATTCCATATTTTGTTAAATGAGACTATGAGTAGAAATCTGAATTTCTTTTCAAGTCTCTGATTCTAGAAGAAGCTACAAGGTGAGTGTATTTAAGGCTGGATGTGAGAAAGCGCATCACCAGTCTGGTTAAAAGCCCATAGGGGACACCATGTGCTTAGTTCTGCATTCCTACAATTTCCAACAAGAAGACTTCTCACACATTTGCAGTAGTCATGTAAAATGAGCAGAGATGACTGATGGTGGAAAGGGACAGAGGGGGGCTGTGACCTTTCAGGCATTTCCCCCCTTATTCATCTCAGGGAGTTTTTGTCTAGAAATTCCAGGTTGTATTGCTTAATGATGCTCATTTATTTGACCTTTGTATCATCTGTTCTAGCCACAAAAGTTATAGTATGAAAAATATTGCCAGTCATAAAACTTCACAGGGGAAAACATCAAATTTTACTACAGTGTTATAGATAGTGTGCTTAAAACATGAATCTCAAGTGTCTGTGGATTGATTAGGTATAATAAATTACAGAGTGGAGTAGTGATTAATAGCTGCTAAAGATTTACAAAGGATTCTCCTAGGAATACAAGAGAATTATTACAGATATAGAACAGGTTTAAGTTATAGAAAGTGAAAAGTTCTGTGTATCAATTTTCTAATCTAACATATAACCAAGTTGAGTCAGTCTGTTACATATTATTTTAGGATTATTTAATGTATGTATTAAGTAGAAGTGGTCTCTAGACTACAGAGTAGAGGTCATGTTAGTCCTTCCTTTAGAGTTCAGAGCTTTGGGCCCCTTTAACCTAACTTAGGTGAAGTATGCTAGAAAGTAATTTCTAGGACAAAGTTCCGTTGCTCTTAGGTGCAGGAAGCATTTCTTTTTTTCCAACATAGTCTGTGTATATATAAGGTTGCAAGATTTAGCAAACAAAAGTACAAGACATAAATTAAATTCGAATCTCTTAAATAAGACTATAAATGTAGGCATGTCTTTAATGTGACATAGGCATGTCTGCACCCCAAACTGTTCAGCAAGTAGGGAAGTAGGGATTCTATATTTTATGATAACTGTGCCAGAGGGGCAAACGTGCTCATTGTCCTCTCAGGCCCTCTAGATCTAGTTGTTTTGCAATGGGGTTCTTCAGTCCTCTTACTAGGAAGTCATTACTATTTTTTAACTTCGTGAATCTGGGCTCATTTTTTGATCTACACTGATGACTTACCACCCTAAAATGTGGTAGAGGGATTATTGATGTACCAACTTTGAGTGTAGGCTTTAGGCTGTCCTCATTTCTGCTTTTTTTTGTGTTTTTGGTGCCCCGTACACCTGCCAACCCAAGGCCAACCTTTTGGAGAATAAATGAGAAACTGCTTATATTAGAAAAAGAAGCCCTCTCATCTGAAATGGTCCTAGTTCAACCCACCCCAGCCAATTTCCTTAAGCCTAAGATGGGATGGATGAATCATCTGAAGTAAGTAAAGACATAACAACATACGGTTGAATGAGGATTCTTATGATGTTCTGGGGATTGAACCCAGGGCCTTACTCAGGCTAGGCAACTAACACACAACTACTGAGTTACATCCCTAGCTTTGAGCTGGGTATTGCCAAAGGCTACAGGACAGTTTATAGGGTACGATAGGTTGTTAACAGGTGCAGATGAACGTAATTTAGGAAATAACTGTTTATTGTAAGTTTAAGCTAAGAACATGGAAATAACCTTTTGTGAATCAAGGAAAATTACTTGTTGAAAGAGACGTTTGTATCCAAAGTAAATGAGAAAAAAAAAAGTATAGGGGCTGGAGATATGGCTCAGCAACTAAAAACACTTGCTGTTCTTTCAGAGGTTCTAGCACTATCTCCCACATCATTACTGCCTGCTACACCAGTTCCAGGGCATTTGACACTCTCTTCTGGCCTCCGTGGGCATCTACATGCACATAGTATACATAATACACTCAGAAACATATACATACATATAAAATAAGTCTAGCACTTGAAAAAATAATGAAAAGCATTATTTTGCTTTTGTAATCTTTTCATGTTTAAAATCTGCTAAGGCATCATCGCTTTCTTTTTTTTCTCTGAAAATCCTTTTTGTAAGTTTCAGTTAACTAGCTTGTTCTGCATTATACTGAGGTCAGGTCTGAGTACAGATGGGGAAGCCCTGTCACATATCTATATGTTCATATATCTTCAGTTATTCAGTGAGTCAGCAAACTAGTTGTTAATTGGACAAGTGATTAATGAACACAGACTATAGGTGTTCAGAAAATACAGGCATGTGGGTTGGTGGTAAAGGAAGAAAGAAAGAAAAATCTTTGGGGAATTGGGATGTCTGGATTTTGACTCTTGGCCAAGTTAAGGGTGGGATTTATGGTGTGGTCTTCAAGGTGCTGAATAAGGTGGCTCCAGAGTCAGTTTTATAACTGAAGTTATTTTTAGTTGAACTATGGTTGAACTAGATGGTTTGTCAGTCCATCTCATTATTTAGCTGAGGTCCATGGATTCTTAAAGTCTAAATTCCTTGCACAGAGTTTAGTAGCTGAATTCCAAGGCAGAGTGTTCGATCCTTGTGTGAGCTGGAGCTTTGAGTAGCTCAAGGGTAGGAATTGGACCTGTGGTGCCATCCAGAATTCTTCCTCTTGATACACTTTTTTAATGGCCTTAAGAGATGAAAGTCTCAGTGTCAGCATGGGCTACTTCCTATGAGTTTTGATCAGGTAGCCCTTGAGGCTCCCAAAACTATCCAGGTAATTGCCACTGTTTACCCAACAGAACACTTTATGCTCTGATCTTATGGCCTAGAGAAATCAGGTTGGAACTCAAAGAGAAGCTTTTTCCCTGACAGCTAACTCTCAGTGTCTGGAATTGCTAAGCAGGCTATTGGATTAGAATCCCCATCACCAGGGTTACTCACTGTGAATTATGCATACTATACTAACAACTGGCCAGGAAACATGTGCGCATGAGTGCAACTGTGGCAACCCTGTTATGGGGGTAACCAACCACTCCCTGATTAGTATGTTCAGCTTTGATTAAAACTCTGAGAATCAACAACTGTTGAATGCTTATCTCTAAATAGGACATCTGTAACATCCCTTCCAAGGCTTAGAGAATCTCACAGAAGACACGGTTTCTCTGTGTAACAGTCCTGACTGTCCTGGAACTTGCTTTGTATACCAGGCTGGCCTCAAACTCAAAGAGGTCTGCCAGCCTCTGCCTCCTGAGTTTTGGGATTAAAGGTGTGCACAAATTAAGAGCATAAGTTGCAATGGGGTATATAAATTTTCATTTGAAAATGTCAGAACTGAAATGTATGTAAGTTCACCATTTTTTCCTTTTCTTGTTATCAGATTTTCTTTCTGATATCACTTTTACACACCCTAACTCCTACATATTGTCAACACAAAAACCACAAGTCTTGTGTTAAAAGTGTAAGAGATGGATTTATTCTGGGGAGAAATATGAGGTCCCATGATATGGGTCACCTCAAATTCTATTTTCCAAGGTGGCTGAAGTTTATGAAGTTTTTATAGTGACAGAAAAAAGAAAGTTGTAAATCAACATGCTTTTCACATATATTACTGAACACGTAACATACATTGATTATAACAGAAGTGGAAAAATCTCTGTTGAAGTTCCTACCAAATGACATTCTTGGCTGTGGGGCTTGTGGAAGCAAATGAACCTTTTCATACATCCCAAAGGAATTTAACCTACTACTCACAAGGATATTAGGTCAGACACAGAGGTGGGTAATGAATGAGTACCAAGGAGGGTAAGCTAGAAAGTTTGTAATTGCGATCTGGATGTGCAGAGCCAACCACTTCACAATTATTGGATTGCTAACCAGTCATTTAGCTTTTATAGGCACAGCTTCTTTCCAGGACCTTTTGTTCATGATAGTAACTGCTATTTAAATTTTGTTCATATTCCTTCCAATTCTGAAAACTATCAACCAGCCTTTGTAAAAACTTAAAGGACAACTCTATCAGACACTACCCTTTAAAAATCAATTTCTGATTTCCACAAAGCATGACAGATGCATCCATGTTGTACAGTTTTGAGTAAATGTAATTGGTTAAAATCCTCCTCACAATGTGCTATTATGATAGCCTTCTTCTGGGACTTGGAAACAGCCATCTTACATGGAATTCAACATTCCATCCTAATGGCATTCATTAGAAGGAGATTTAGTGTATATGATCACTTTCAATACCAGTCTAGCAGTTTTGGCCTCTTCCCAGCATGTAACTTTGGTAATTGTCTCCGTGCTAAGTGAAGTCTCAGGAGAGCTTCCTCAAGTGGACTTAACTAACTTGAAGGTTTTATAAACTGCTGTACATGTAGTCCCAATAACTGTGAGGATCTGTCAAACTGATGTATATAATATGCATTCCTAATCTTATCACTTTATCCTAAGGCTTTAAGCAACACTAGAATTCCTATCTGGCACCTTTTGAAGGAAGCTAATGTTTAAGGAAGGTTCTGGAAAATGTCACGTTAGCCTGTATTAAAATGGAGACAGTCTGACTCTACTCTGCATCTGTTGGGCCAGCAGAGCTAGTCTGATGTCCTTTAAGTTGGTATAAGGAAAAACAGTAAATTTTATTTGGAAAATGATCCACTTCCTCCAGCATGTTGCTGCAATCTGATTTTGCCATAGTGGGATGCTGCCAACTGGTTTTGCCATGTGAAGTAGCATCTGCAAGGCTAGGGACATAGGCAAATACAAATAATCTGGGAACATAACATCCACGTGACAGTTTCTTACAATGCAAAGGGACTGTGACTCTATGAGGGAGGGAGACTTTTTATAATAATTAAAGGGGACTTATATCTTACCTCGTGTGCTATCTTATTATTCTGGATAAAAAGGTGAAAGCCCCACTATTTTGTTAAATTGCAATGTGTTTTGAATCAAGTTTTTTTTTTCTTTTTTCTTGCAATGGTCTGGTTGAAAAGGATATCATCCGTCAGCAGAGTGAAGCTTCAAATATTCCTGTGAGATGTTGCACGTCACAGGGGTGAGGCTCTAAGAGGCCGGGGTACAGTTGTTAGTGAGGGAACTTTGCTTTTGATTTGGTCTTTTGTCTATAAGCTTGCTATTTTTGCTAACTGACATTGACTTCGAGTGAAAATCAGAGTTCTCATTCAGAAGGTTCCATGACGTCAGCCTGTGTCAACGTCAGGTGCTAGATTTAGTGACTCAACACCCTTATTTAAATAGAAACCACTTGATTTATGACCTATTTTATTAAAAATTTCACACCCTTTCACTATTCATAAGAAGTAAGATGAGTCTACCTTGGACAGAAGAGTCTACTTTGGACATTTGAACAAAGTGCTTTGCCAGAAATTATATACCACAAAAATGTAAGCAGGAAGGACAGTAAATCACAGTAGCATAAAAATCAAGTCTACCAAAGTGGAACAAGGATATTTCATCAAGAAAGAAGATAAATTATCTACTGCAGACATTTAAAAGAAATATCAATTGCTCAAATCTACTGACAGTGGATAAGAGGATTGTTTTTAATAGTCTTATTGATGAATCCAACTCCTGGAAATGAAGCTAAGGATTTGCCTGCAGTTTCCCAGGGTCCCAGTGAGGTTAGTTTCCCTCATTAATTTAAGCTACAATTTCCAGGAATCTCTTTGGGAATTAGCTAGATTACATTTAAAGATAATCAAGCACTTATTGCTTAGCCCTTTTCTTGACTTTGATAGTCAGAATCTCTTCTCCAGTCTCAGTAGCAGGACCATGTTGCTGATGATCAATTGATAGGCATGTCCTTTGGGGAAAACTGCCTATTTAATTGATTGGGACATTTCCTCCACTGTAATAGAACTTAGTGTGCCTTTGAACCTATCCAGTGGGTTTTTTTTCTTCTTTTTCTGCTAGCTCTGTTCCTTTGTCTTCATATTCTTTTCCTCTTCTTCTTCTTCCTTTGGAACTTTCACCTTTATTTCTAAAAGAAGACATGATAAAGAATCAGTGTTGAAATTATAATTGAGATACTGGGGCCATCACCAAACAGACACCATCTGAATGAATGAATGAATGAATGAATGAATGAATAAATACAGGAATTGTGTCTTCCTTGCTGCTCACTGCCATTCTTTACCAAGTTTCCTGTGCTTAAATGTTTGTGTTTTATGCTCATTTTATGGAGTTAATATTTTAAATGTTTAATTTTAATAATAATATATATGACATGCACTAGAAAGTCTGGTATTCTTCGTAGTCATGGAAGAACCTCAGGAAGAAACTCGCATTTCTTTTCTTGCTTAATCTTAGTGTCATAAGTACTTGAGCTATTGTTCCTTATTTATGTTGTGTGTGTGTGTTTGTATGTGTGTGTGTTTTTATGTGTGTGTTTGTGTGTGTGTGTGTGTGTGTTTTGTGTGTGCTCTGTGTGTTTGTGTGTGCTTGTGCATGTGTAGGTTCATATGACACAGCATCCCTGTGGAAGGTGGAGGAGAATCCGAAGGTATGGATTCATTCTTTCACCATGTGGGTACAAGAGTGAACTCGGGTTGGCAAGCTGGGCGGTAGGTGCATTTACCATTGAGCCATCTCTCCAGCTATTGATTTTAAACTAGTTCTGTTTATTAGTGTTATCTGTAGAAATATTACATATTTAGTACATGTGCTCCTTGGACAAATAGTTATTTTTAGGTTGCTTTAAATGAGGCACTTGGTTTGCATTGTACCCTTAATACTCACCATGGTGTTCGGTGTAGGTGTTTCTGAGAAATTCATGGGAACCCATTTCGAACAGTGTTGGAGACAGTATGACAATTAACTTCAAGAGCCTGAATACCTGTTCTGTTTCTCAATTCGTGCCCACACAAATTTACTATGATCATCAAAGAAAAGCAGAAACAACAGAAGGAGGAAAAGCAGTATGCTTTCACTGTCTTTACACTCCTACGCATGACCAGGTGACTAGGTGTAATTCTGAATGTTGATTAGAGCTTGCACCATAGTTCACGGGCATCTAATCCAAATTCATTGACTGGGTCTATTTATGTCACGGATGCCTGGATGAAATCTGTAGGGCTAATTTTGTTTATAAATGTCTTGTAAATTTTGAAAGTGTTGTTTCCTGGCGTGTTGATGACATGCTTTATATTTTACCTTTCTATGTGTATGTATTTCTTACTTGTATTGTGAAAAGTCCCTTATAGGTTCATATATGTTTAAACCACTTGGTCCTCAAATGGTGACAACAGTTTGGATTGTTGTAGAAAGTTTTAAGAAATAGAGTTGGACCTTGCTTGGAGAAAAAAAGAATATAAAGAGTCTCTAGATGTGGGCCTTGAGGCTTTATAGCTTGGCCCTCCTCTTGTGTGCTCTGCTTCCTGATTGTGGATATGCTGTGACTATCTGGTCTCCTGCTCTTGCCACTATGACTTTCCCACTGTTCAGGACTATAACCCCTTCACCTGTAAGCCAGTACTACCTCTTCCTGCTTGAAGTTGCTTCTTGTTACATATTTTGTGATTCTTGTTAATTCTTGTGACCACACCTTTACTATGGGTGTTTGTTATAAGTTACACTGAACTGGCAAATACAACCACTGCTTCTAGGGGAAATACCAGGCCAACTTCTTATGAGTCTTAGACCAGAAATTTTTTGTTTTTATCAGCTGATCAATATATAAATTTATCAATTGTATGTTTTTCTTTAGAAATACATTATTTAATGTGGCAAATTATCCCAATGAATTATGCATTCCCCCTGAGCTCATACATAATTTGACTATAACTAGTAACCTGTGCGAATACTATGTAATACCACACTTCCTGTCTCAGTGATAGTGTAAAATTTGGTACTTAGGAAGAATGGACAGTACTACAGTACTAGACTTAGTACAATGAATTCAGGAAAAATATGTTCACAGTCATCTATTGGATGGAACACAGGGCTACCAATGGAGAAGTTAGAGAAAGTACCCAAGGAGCTGAAGGGGTCTGCAACCTTATAGGAGGAACAGCAATATGTACTAACCAGTACCCCCAGAGCTCGTGTCTCTAGCTGCATATGTAGCAGAAGATGGCCTAGTCGGCCATCAGTGGAAAGAGAGGCCCATTGGTATTGCAAACTTTATATGCCCCAGTCCAGGGGAACGCCAGGGCCAAGAAGTGGGAGTGGGTGGGTTGGGGAGCAGGGCCGGGGGAGGGTATAGGGGACTTTCAGGATAGCATTTGAAATGTAAATGAAGAAAATATCTAATAAAAATAGCTTACAAAATCAGAACTACAAGCTAAAACAAACAAAGCCATGGTAACAAAGAGATGGCACTGGGTGAACTTAGCAGAAATACACCTACCAGATTTCCTCCTTTTATTCTTCCTTTCATATTTGCATGGCATGACTGACACAAAAATAAATGTGCTGATTCGGGAGCGGTACCAATAAATTATAGTAGGTAAGGCTCTTCACACATATAGAGCTTGTGAACAAGTGAGTTTGAGTGTATTTATGAATACATACATTAATTTAAATTGAACCACGGGTGATTTGATGTAATGAAAGAAAGCAGAGAAGGTTTAAATAATAAGTGCCAACCCAAAGCTCCATTGTTAGTGTCAGATTCATCCAAATTCCCTCCATGTCTGACCTAGAGCTGGCCTGGATGTATGCCATGTGACACTCCCCACTCCTGCTGCTAGCCTCAGGTCAGCCTTGTTACCTGAGTGGTTGTTTTTCTCTTTCCTTTAAGGAGTCTTCCAAGGTCCACCTTTCCTGTGTTTCCTAGGAGAACTTTAAGCATTCGGGGTGTCTCTTCTTTTGGTGGGAAAAGAAAGGCAGGTCCTGGTCTTGCAGGGATTGCCTGAGTGGTCTTTCCCTTCTGGCTTAAAAGAATTCTGGTGACAGGAGAATAACATTGTTTTGGGTAGTTCTGTGACAGCTCCCAGAGCCTCCCTGAAAAGTAATAAATTCTTCTGCCCCTGAATTTTCAGTGGATATTCCCTTTCAGTTTGGGGTGTATCTTTTTTTTTTTAAATTAAATTAAATTAAATTAAATTAAATTAAATTTGTTTTTACTTATTCATTTTACATCCTGCTCATTGTCCCCCTGCAGGTCACTCACTCCCAGAATTCTTCCCTCTTCTCCCCTCCCCTTCTCCTCTGAGCTGATGTGGGCCTCCCTGGGTATCTCACCCCCCCCCCCCCCACTTCCATCACACCTTGGCACTTCAAGTCTAGGCATTGATGTGTATATTATGGAAAAAAGCTATAATTTACTTCATATAACACAATAATCCGCATCTTAGATTTTATAGAGCAAACCCAACTTTCTCCACCTTAATTTCTCCATATAGTATTGCACTCTGTAGTTCCATTTGGCCTGGGACTTAGTCCATTCCTCCTGCCTTAGCCTTCTAAGTGCAGGGACACTAAGTGTGCACCATTACTCCTGCTTCTATCAGGGCTTTAAAGGTCATACTTGGCTTTCTTCATGAGGAGCTTTTTAGAAGTTGGATAATGCAGCAGAATTTCTTGGAGAGTCTTTTTGTCCAGAGTTAAAAGATTGGCAAATCCGTGGGCCACAACATCAGCTGTCCGGCGATTTCCTCCTCCTTTTGCCAGAAGGCTGTGAGAAAAGCAGGTCTTCAGTTACCAGTTTCACTCATCCTTTTGTATCTCAAACAAAACTGCAAATTTAATTACTCAGCTATACATTGGTAGACTTGGTATCACAAAGGAAGTTTGTAAGATGTTGACTAACTGTCAATGTAGTAAGTCATTCCAAATGGGAAATACAAAATCTTTAGCAAATTGTGTGTGTCATTATGACAGAATCTAGAATCCCTTGGAAGGGGGAGTCTTTTTTTTTAATTAGATATTTTCTTTATTTACATTTCAAATGTTATCCCCTTTCCTAGTTTCCCCTCTGAAAATCCCCCATTCCCTCCCCCTCCCCCTGCTCCACAACCCACCCACTCCCACTTCCTGGCCCTCGAATTACCCTATACTGGGGCATAGAACCTTCACAGGACCAAGGGACTCTCCTCCTATTGATGACTGACTAGGGCATCTTCTGCTACATATGCAGCTAGAGCCATGAGTCCCACCATGTGATTTCTTTGACTTGTGGTTTAGTCCCAGGGAGCTCTGGGGGTACTGGTTAGTTCATATTGTTGTTCCTCCTATGGGGTTGCAAACTCCTTCAGCTCCTTGGGTACTTTCTTTAGCTCCTTCATTGGGGACCCTGTGCTCTGTTCAATGGATGACTGTGAGCATCCACTTCTGTATTTGCCAGGCACTGGCAGAGCCTCTCAGGAGACAGCTATTATCAGGTTCCTGTCAGCAAAATCTATTTTTTTTTAATTTTTTTTATGGCTGTTTGAATTTTCTTTTTATTTTTATTCCTCCCGTTTTGCTCTGATGAAAACGTACATTCTTTTTGAATCATAATGGTGAAAGCAAACAAGATATCTTGCGCATGGGTAAGACAAAACCTACATTACACTTTAATAAACAAAAGTTTGAAATTCTCACGTATTCTTAGCTAGAGCTACTAATCATCTTTATTTTGGTTAGGATTGTTTACAATCTGAAGTTAGAAATAGTTTGCATTTACAAAATTGTTTGCAATTTTTTTTTTGAGTTTTCTTTTTAAAAATTTTTTCCCACATTTTTTATTAGATATTTTCTTCATTTATATTTCAAATGCTATCCCAAAAGTCCCCTATACCCTCCCCCCCCCCCGCCCTGCTCCCCTACCCACTCACTCCCACTTCTTGGCCCTGGCTGTCCCCTGTACTGGGGCATATAAAGTTTGCAAGACCAAGGGGCCTCTCTTCCCAATGATGGCTGACTAGGCCATCTTCTGCTAGATATGCAGCTAGAGACACGAGCTCTGGGGAGTACTGATTAGTTTATTTGTTGTTGGCATCTGCAATAGTGTCTGAGTTTGGTGGTTGTTTATGGGATGGATCCTCAGGTAGGACAGTCTCTGGATGGTCATTCCTTCAGTCTCTGCTCTGAACTTTGTCTCTGTAACTCCTTCCATGGGTATTCTTGTTCCGCCTTCTAAGAAAGTATGAAGTATCCACACTTTGGTCTTCCTTCTTCTGAGTTTCATGTGTTTTGCAAATTGTATCTTGGGTATTCTGAGTTTCTGGGCTGATATCCACTTATCAGTGAGTGCATATCATGTGTGTTCTTTTGTGATTGGGTTACCTCACTCAGGGTGATATCCTTCAGATCTATCCATTTGTCTAAGAATTTCATAAATGTATTGTTTTTAATAGCTATGTAGTACTCCATTGTGTAAATGTACCACATTTTCTGTATCCATTCCTCTGTTGAGGCACATCTGGGTTCTTTACAGCTTCTGGCTATTATAAATAAGGCTGCTATGAACATAGTGGAGCATGTGTTCCTATTACAAGTTGGATCATCTTCTGGGTATATGCCCAAGGATCACTATCCCTGACCTCGACCTGTACTACAGAGCAATTGTGATAAAAACTGCATGGAGCTGGTATATCGACAGACAGGTAGATCAATGGAATAGAATTGAAGACCCAGAAATGAACCCACACACTTATGGTCGCTTCATCTTTGACAAAGGAGCTAAAATCATCCAGTGGAAAAAAGACAGCATTTTCAACAAATGGTACTGGCTCAACTAGTAGTTAGCATGTAGAAGAATGTGAATTGATCCATACTTATCTCCTTGTACAAAGCTCAAGTCTAAGTGGATCAAAAAACTCCACATAAAATCAGAGACACTGAAACTCATAGAGGAGAAAGTGGGGAAGAGCCTCGAAGACATGAGCACAGGGGAAAAATTCCTAAACAGAACAGCAATGGTTTGTGCGGTAAGATCTAGAATCGACAAATGGGCCCTTATAAAATTGCAAAGCTTCTGTAAGGCAAAGGACACTGTCAATAAGACAAAAAGTCCACCAACAGATTTGGAAAAGATCTTTATCAATTTGAAATCCAATAGAGGGTTAATATCCAATATATACAAAGAACTAGAGAAGTTAGACTCCTGAGAACTAAATAACCTTATTTACAAATGGGGTACAGAGCAAAACAAAGAATTCACAACTTAGGAATACTAAATGGCTGAGACGCACTTAAAAAAAATGTTCAACATCCTTAATCATCAGGGAAATTCAAATCCAAACAACCCTGAGATTTCACCTCACACCAATCAGAATGACTAGTATCAAAAACTCAGGTGATAGCAGATGCTGGCGAGGATGTGGAGAAAGAGGAAGGAGTCTTAATGAGACGTTTTATAGTGATGAATTATCTTGACTATGTCAATAGAGATCAGAAGACTTGCCCATTGTTGGTGGCATTATTCTCTGAGCACTGGATCCTACATTTTCTTAAGAGTGGAGAAGAGAGCTGAACAGTAGCATGCGCACATTTATTGCTCTCTGGTCTTGACCTCAGATTTGATATAACTAATTGCTTTAAATTTCTATTGCCTTGACTTCCCTGCAATGATAGATTGTTGTGTGGAATTGTGAACCCAAAATACCCTTTCTTCCTTAAGTGCTATTAACAAGATCTATATCACATCAGGAGGCAAAACTGAGAAACCATTTCATTTTAAGCTCTCTGCACCCTGAAGACACCACTCACCTTAAAGATAGAATCATCGTTTAAGTGCTCTTTTTTTCTTTTTCCAATTTTTTATTAGGTATTTTCTTCATTTACATTTCAAATGCTATCCCGAAAGTCCCCTATACCCTCCCTTCCACCCCCTGCTTCCATATGCACCCACTCCCTCTTCTTGGCCCTGGTGTTCCCCTGTACTGGGGCATACAAAGTTTGCAAGACCAAGGGACCTCTCTTCCCAATGATGTCTGACTAGGCCTTCAATGCTCTTTTTAAAAATATATTTTTTAAATATTTAAAAACTCTCTTCCCAAGGGAATTTTGGAAGGTATCTATATTGCATACTTTGTCTAATGAGAACTATACTTTAAACATATTTTAAAATAGGTAACAGTGATTACAACTACTCATGTCTAGTGTTCTTTTGATCTCCTATTTAGGGAAAAACACTTTGCTAGAACCTTACTCCTGCTGAGGAAAGAGGTTTTCCCTGGTGCAGTCCTTCCAGCTTGGAAAGCAAAACAAGTCCTATAAGGCTATAGCTCACCCACACCTCAAAAGGTGGAGACTCCATCCTATGACTTTCCATGATTTCCTCTCCTCCGTTCTTTATCCCCATAAGACTCCTATAGAATAGTGTGAGTTGCAATGGAAACAGATAACTTCTCTGAGGAAGGATGCTTAAGTAAGTGTGGTCATTAAGAGAGAAGGAGAGAGTGCAAGAGGAGTGTGAAGCCTTTGTCATCTGTAGCTCTGACAAACATACATACCACAGACCCCTGTCAGAGCAGCGTGAAACCCAATGCTAAGTGTTCGTCCACCTCGCTTCTCATTTCTAGCTTCCAGCAGTTACAAATTACATACATAGCATATTCGAGAAACAGATGAGATGTCGATGATGCAGGTGTTAGAATTCACAGACAGGAAAATTTAGAAACTGTGATTGATACAGTAAGGAGTATAATGAAAAGGGGAATCATGCAAGAACAAGTATATAATATAAACATGAAAATTTGAAGAATCTAAAAAAAAATGCAAGAAATCAAAAGTGCTGTAACAGAGAGGAATAATGCTTCTGATGGACCCAGCACCATGTTGGCCTGGAAAAGAATCCGTGAAGTCGAATAAAAGTTAACAGAAGCTTTCTAGACTAACATGCAAAAGGAACGAGCAGAACTGAACTAGGTTCACAGAGATCACTTTGAAATATGAGACATAGACCTAACTGGAAAACCAGAAGGAGACAAGGGGGGGGGGTGTTTCTAGCAGAACATTTAAGAGCTTTCCAAAACTAATGCCAAACACTCAAACCACAGAAACTGAGAGACTGAATAACATCCAAAGGGATAAATAATTAGTGTATCTCTCAGTCCTCACCAGAGGTGCTCTCTTCTGCAGGGGATGGCTAGTGATACAGAGATTCAAAACTGGTCAATGTGCAGGGACTAAGAGACTAAGGAGAACACAGATGTAAACATATAGACCTACTCCCTAAATTTAACGAATAAGATGGGACAAATGTCTCAAACAGTAAAACAGTGTTTGGAGGATATGCCAGGACCATGAACACATGAACTCAGTGGCTATGACTGAATGCATAAGCCAGCAAAAATCCCAGCTTGGATGAGGAGGAGCTCATGAGCTCCCACTCCTAGAAGAGGACCTATAGGCAACTGATGTGAAGGGAGAGTCAGGTTGTTTTAGGTATGTGATGCCTGAGAGGTTACTCAGTCTCCAGTAGATGGCCCCATACTCATGCACATGCAGGCAGCAGTAAGTGGACTCAGCAGGTTTAAAACAGATCACATAAAGTAAGGAGTGGAAAATGGTGAGGGCTATAGGGGAGAGACCTGGATGGGGGTTAATTTGGTCAAAGCAAGTTATGTGCATGCGTGAAAATTTAAACAATAAAAAGGGGAAAATAAAGGACTACAAAGGAATTAACAAATACCCCTCAACTACTCATAGCATATTCAAACTATATTCAAACTATAGGAAACCAAAGACAAAAACAAAGTCTTGAAAGAATATAAAACGGGAAATACTTGAGCTAAACATAGACCAGGACCACAGCAGTTTTCTTACCCAAAAGCAATCTCATCTCTAGGCAGTGGAGTGAAACATTCAATGTTAAAAGAAATGTCTATGACCTGCAATTCTATATTTAGTGAAAATATTCTTCAGAAGTAAAGGAGAAACAAAGATTTCTTCAAATGAACAAACACCAAGGTGATCTATTCCTAAGAGACCTGTCCTGCAGAAAGTGTTCAAAGAATTCCCAAGGAGAAAAAAATATCAAAACCAAAAACAAAGCATAGATCATAAACTCAGGTCTCCATAGGAAAGGGAGCAAATGAAGGGAAAGAAAACATGAATCTCTGTTGATCTAGGAGATGATTATTTCAGTGACAAAGTAAGTGGCTCTGTGTGTGTGTGTGTGTGTGTGTGTGTGTGTGTGTGTGTGTGTGTGTGTGTGTTTAATAACAGAATATGGGCAAGTGATTGGTAGTGTCACAGGGTGGGTAGGGAGGAACTGTGCTAAGGGACGCTCTACATGTGAAGTATTAACTGAAGGCAGGCTTAGACCTAACTTACACATGAACACTTTAGGGAAAAAATTACTGTTTTGTTTGTTTGTTTGTTTGTGCTTTCATTTTTAAGGTTGGGCATCTCTGGGTACCTGCAGCTGGCTTTGAATCTATGATCTTCCTGCACCATGAATGGGTAGCTAGGGTTAGAGACATGCGCCATTGAACCAGGCTAAGAATAGTTATTATGCTAAGAAAGGAGAGAAAAATGAATCATGCAAAGTGCTCAGCTGAAGCTGAGCTCGATCCGGTACTGTGGCACCATTTATAATCTAAGCATTTGGGAGGCTTAGGCAGGACCATGAGCTGCAGGTCAGCCTGGACCACATAACAGTACCTTGTCTTGAACAGACAGACAGACAGACAGACAGACAGACAGACAGACAAGCAACCCCAAAAGTAAAGCAAGAAACAAACACCAGAGCAAAAGAAAAAGGTGGGGAAGAGGACCTAATGATAAGGTGGGCACTCACCTCCACCTAACAGTGAAGATGGGGGCAGGAAAAAGAAGGCCAGGGCTCTCCAAACCACAGAAGAATTAAACTACTCCTTCAGGACAAAATATGTGTATTTAGAATCCTTCAGTGTGACTGTGTTAAGGCATGGTTGCTTTAATCAGTGACTGCTTTTGCCAGAGAAGACAAAAGAAACACATTTCATTCCATCTCTCTACATATCTACGCAGCATTCCATGCATACATGTGTGTATGTATGATCTATCTACCTAGCTAGCTAGTTATCTATCACAATTACTATTATTATTTTTACTAATTCATACATGTGTGTCTATATGATCTATCTCCCTAGCTAGCTAGTTATCATCTATCACAATTATTATTATTATTTATTTTACTAATTTATACATGTGTGTCTATATGATCTACCTAGCTAGTTATCATCTATCACAATTATTATTATTGTTATTGTTATTTTATTTTTTTTTACTAATTCACCTACCCAAGTTTCTATCTGTCTTCCTGCTTGTCTATTAAATGGAAATACATGGGTTCGATAAAGTAGTTTTCATTCACACTCCTGTGGTTTTTTTAATACAGAGTAATCAAGTAGTTAGGCAGGGCAGGATGTCACTGGGGAGCTTAATCTACACCCAGAGAACCTCTGTGAGCGTGCCAAACTATGCAAGAGCGGAAATAACATATTTAAATGTCAGGCTATTTTGAGATTTCTCAAGCTTTAATTAAACTTGCCTACAGGTTGCACGTTTGGAGTGCTTGATGAGTTTCTGAACGGAAGAAATAGTCTGTCTGCCAGATGGATTTTGCCCAAACTCTCTCAGCAATGTTTTAAATAGCATCTTTTTTTTTCTCTCTTCTTATCCATAAAATGCTTCTCCAGCGTTCCACGAGTGGAAAGTTTTACTCATTAAATTGCTTAGTAAGAAGGTCCCTCCATTAATATCCACAGTTTCATGTAGAGTTTCCCAAAGACTCCATGCCAAAGGACAAATAGCTGATAGTACAGTTAAATGTCTCCAGGTTAAAAAGAAGCTTGTGTTGAGTAATAGTCCAGGAAATAAAGGAATTTATTCTAATCGTGGACCAGTTCATTGTTCTTACCTTATATAGCTCAAGGATTTTTTTTTTTTTGATATTCTGTTCATCCAGGAAAGTATTAAGCTCCACAATGTATTCAAACAATGAGAGGGAATTGAAGAGACACACCATCAAAACATAGTATCATTATGTGAGAAGGCTGCAGGATTAGGAACTAAATCACCATTTCATATACCCGTTTATGAAATATTTCTAATCACTTTTCCTGAAAACAGAAAACTTTTTTTAATCATCTGCTGCAGGAATCTGACTATCCTTAACGGACTGGCTTTGTGTGGTTTTGTGACGACGTTCAGTTATGAAGAAAGTTCAACTAGGAAGATTCCTACGTACTTATTTTTTAAAATGAATTAACGTATTCACTTTACATCCTGATTGCAGCCTTCCCCTCCCTCCTGTCCTCCCAGTCCCTCCGTCTCACCTCTTTAGTGAATTCTTTTTTCTCTTGTTCTTATTTATTTATTTATTTATTTATTTAATATATGTGAGTATACTGTTGTTCTCTTCAGACACACCAGAAGAGGGCATCGGATCCCATACAGATGCCTATGAAGCACCACGTGGTTGCTGGCAATTGAACTCAGAACCTTTGGAAGAGCAATCAGTGCTCTTAACCACTGAGCCATCACTCCAGCCCCCTTAATGAATTCTTAACCCTCATTTGTTATATGGGATTACACACTCAGAGCTGAGTGCAGGAACTGAAGTACTTCTGTGAGCATATCAGAGACACGATGTATTCAGAAAAAAGTCAGCTACCAATATGGATACACACACACACACACACACACTCACACTCACACTCACACACATACACAGACCTGTTGCCCATTTCCTAACATTCATGTATTAGAAAACCATTCCTAAATTGAAACATTATTAGTATTTGGAAGTGGAGCCTTGGGGAGCTAATGAGGTCATGAGGGCATTAAAATAAGGAGCTTCCAGTAGGGTGTGGTGCTTAAATAGGACTAGGGAGATAGAGCATTGTGAGTTTCAAAGTAGCCTGCTCTACACAGCAAGTTCCAGGTTAGCCATTGCTACATAGTGAGAGCTTGTCTCAAAAAAGGGAAAAAGGGAAAAATAAAAGAGTTGCTTTCTAAGAAGCATCAACATGCTTGCTCTCTCGTCATGTGACATCTTGGCCATCTTATGATTCAAGGTTTCAACAGATTTAGACTTCACTGTTTGGGAAGAACTTTAGAGACTTGAAAGGCAAAATGAATTTCTTACAAGTTGTCCAGGTCTGGGTATTTTGTTACAATAAAATAATAGACTAAGATAGGCTGCTATAAACATAGTGGAGCATGTGTCCTTATTACCAGTTGGAACATCTTCTGGGTATATGCCCAGGAGAGGTATTGCTGGATCTTCCAGTAGAACAGTGTCCAGTTTTCTGAGGGACTGCCAGACTGACTTCCAGAGTAGTTGTACAAGCTTGCAATCCTACCAGCAGTGGAGCAGTGTTCCTCTTTCTCCACATCCTTGCCAGCATCTGCTGTTACCTGAATTTTTGATCTTAGCCATTCTGACTGGTGTGAGGTGGAATCGCAAGGTTGTTTTGATTTGCATTTCCCTGATGATTAAGGATGTTGAACATTTTCTCAGGTGCTTCTCAGCCCTTTGGTACTCCTCAGTTGAGAATACTTTGTTTAGCTCGGTACCCCATTTTTAATGGGGTTACTTGAATTTCTGGAGTCTGGTTTCTTGAGCTCTTTGTATATAATAGCCAGAAGCTGGAAAGAACCCAGATGTCCCTCAACAGAGGAATGGATACAGAAAATGTGGTACATTTACACAATGGAGTACTACTCTGCTATTAAAAATAATCAATTTATGAAATTCTTGGGCAAATGAATGTATCTGGAGGATATTATCCTTAGTGAGGTAACCCAATCACAAAAGAAGTCACTTGATATGCACTCACTGATAAGTGTATATTAGCCCAGAAACTTAGAATACCCAAGATGCAATTTGCAAAACACAAGAAAATCAAAAAGAAGGAAGACCAACGTGTGATTACTTCATTCCTCCTTAGAATAGGGAACAAAATACCCATGGAAGGAGTTACAGAGCCAAAGTTTGGAGCTAAGTTGAAAGAATGGAGCATCCAGAGACTACCCCACCCAGGGATCCATCCCATAATCAGCCACCAAACGCAGACACTATTTCATATGCCAGCAATATTTTGCTGAAAGGACCCTAATATAGCTGTCTCTTGTGAGGCTATGGCAGTGCCTGGCAAATACAGAAGTGGATGCTCACAGTCATCTATTAGATGGAACACAGGGCTCCCAATGGAGGAGCTAGAAAAAGTACCCAAGGAGCTGAAGGGGTCTGCAACCCTATAGGTGGAACAACAATATGAACTAACCAGTACCCCAGAGCTCGTGTCTCTAGCTGCATATGTAGCAGAAGATGGCCTAGTCAGCCATCATTGGGTAGAGAGGCTCCTAGGTCTTGCAAACTTTATATGTCCCAGTCCAGGGGAATGCCAGGGCCAAGAAGTGGGAGTGGGTGGGTAGGGGAGCAGAGTATGGGGAGAGTATAGGGAACTTTCAGGATAACATTTGCAATGTAAATAAAGAAAATATCTAATAAAAAAGTAAAAATAATAAAAAAGATTCATCATTATATCATATGTAAATATGTCCATTTTTATATATACACTTGATATATATCCTAGTATCTTATACTGTGGCCTATGACCATATATTTGGTCGTATGACTGAATTGGGTGGCTGTGAAATTTTGGCAACAGGAAAAGTTGTCGTACTACACAACATCAATTAATTGAAAATCAGACACAAAATGTATCAATCACATGATTTTTTTTGGTCAGGCCATGCAGCACTGATAAGTACTTGCCAAAAACATCTCTGTCAGATTCAAATCAAAATTGTATGCTGTAAGTCAGCATTTTTAACTGTTCGACCAAAGTTTTATAAACCTATCAAAACATAAGGATTTTAAACCAGAAAACAAAGACCTAACCATCATTACTACCATTGTTTCTCAGTACCTAAGAATCACATATTGAATTTTTGAATTACATTGGAATTACATTGGAATGTTTGATTACAAAATTGATGTTTGAGTTGTATAAAATTTTTTCAATGAATTTTAGGATGGGATTAGACAGAATTTTCAAGAATTCTTAGAATATTCATAAACACAATGTTGTCATTTTGTGTTATGTATTACTGCAAATTTGTACTCTCAAGCACTGAAGAATATATAATTACAATATTCACCAACTCTAAAAACAGTATAGATGCTCTCTGTGTTATGGTATCAAATATTAAGCCAGGATTTAATGTTATATAGGAATAAACAAGAACATTTACCTCACAGCTATGAAGTATGCCTCTACCTTCATAAATGGTAAACATTATATATATAAAACAAAGAATTGTTTGTTTTAGCACAGGTGATATTTTACCATATTTAAACAGTAGGTAACCAAGTTTCCTGAAGACTCAATACACAGACCAAAGTTATATCCATACAAATAGGTCACATTATTTGAATGTAGTTTACCTTATTTTGGCTTTCTCAAGGCATTCTTACATAAAGGTAAATTGCAGATAATCAAAAGGATGATGGACTAATATACTAATTATAAAGACATTCAGTTGCATCCAAACAATGTTTTTGTTTGTTTGTTTGTTTTTTAATTCATGGCAGTGAACAATTGTACATGCCTCTAATCTTAGCACTTAGAAGGCAGAGGAAAGTGGATCTCTAAGTGTTTGAGGCCAACTTGGTCAACAAAAAGAATTCATTGCTAGCCAGGAATGCAAAGTGAGACCTGTCTCAATAAATAACTACATACATACAAACATATTTTATGATTACCAGTAAATATTTTATTTTTATACTTATTTTGTATACCTACAGATATTTGGTGATGAAAAAATGTCACAGGCTAAAGGGTAAAATAAAGTGTAAGAAGTCTTGGCATATATGTTGTTCATATGTATGTGTGTACAAGTATTTTTTTCAGTAAGTGCTATAATATGCAAATAGTCTCTAGTTACTTATTTCAAGCTTTGCATCAGGGCTGCTATACATGAAATTACAAATTGAGTGCTAAACAAAGTACAGTGTAGTTGGAGACCCCAGAATTTGTACAGTGTACAGCCTACTCAGCTCTCTCTAGCAGAATCTCTATATTTAGGAGCACTCAAAGGGGACAATAGACTACAGAAGAGCAGACACTAAATGTAGAAACATAAGGAAAGCACTCGGAACATAAGCGAAATTTATTGAAAATTTAAACTTTGGTACAGTTTTTTAAAAAAATTCACATTAAATCATTTATACTATAATAATATTTTTTGAAGATAGGCAGAGCTATCTCCTAAAGGAATTAATAAAAAGGCTACCCTGTGAAATGATGAAAGAAAGAAACCATATTCTCTGAGTTGGTAGAAGGACAAGTGTAGAATAGAATATCAGTGATCAGTGATATATATATATAGTTTCCTTTCTTTTTTTAAAAATTTTTGTTTTGTTTTGCTTTGTTTTTTCGAGACAGGGTTTATAGCCCTGGCTGTCCTGAAACTCACTCTGTAGACCCAGCTGGCCTCGAACTCAGAAATCTGCCTGCCTTTGCGTCTGAGTGCTGGGATTAAAGGAGTGCGCCACCACGCCCGGCACATATATATAGTTTTCAAACATGATTCAGTAAGAGTACCATGCTAGGCACAGCCACTCAGTACAGTGCATTCTAAAAACCCATCTCCTTTCATGTTGCTCTGCAATTATCCGTGAGACCACTTACAGTATTTGGGGACCTAGTCATTGCCAAGCATGGCCTCCTTTGATGGGATTATCTTTTTATTTGTGCGATTCTGGAGACTGAAGCCACGACCTTGAACCTGCTAGGTAAGAAATCCACCTCTGAACTACAGATCCAACTCACTATCAAGCTTTGATAAGTAAGTTGTGGTATGAGATCATACATAAATAATTATTCTATTGCATGTAATCCTTTAGGAAAGGATACAGAACACGCTATAAAATTGGAAGGGGAAAAAACAGATATTAATGAAGAATGTGTAAAAAAACCAAGCAAACAAAAAGAATATGTAGACATGACATACAACATAATGAGCTGATTGCAAAGGTACAAAGACGATTAACAGCAGCATCAAGCTATTTGTAGCTAGGAGAAGAGCAAGTATGTATGAAGACAGTTGGACTAGCAAATATTAATACTATTGATAACAGTACCACCCTTAGTTAACAGTATCCAGTGCTTACTGTGAGCCAGAGAGTGTTGTGAGTTGTTTTTGTGAGTTAATCCAATCAATGCTGTAGAGTTCTGCACAGTAATTATGCATCACTGGCCACATTTGATGGGGAGGGGGGAGGGAGCAGTTTCAGACAAGTACTTTCAGACAAGACTTACCCACAAGTCTTGGCATGAGGTATAAATTTAGTCTGCTCTCTTACACAACTCAGAACTATTAATGCTTTGATAACTACAGGAAATAGAAATGTTTCCAGAATAAAGACTTTTCTAGTCTTAAATCTACTTTCTTGTGGGTTTCCTACAATAGAAATAAAACTAATTCTAAATGTCATCTGTGAGAAATCATCATCTCTATTGTTGAGAGACTAAAACTTTTAAATATTTGTTCTCATTAAGCAAATTTCCAGCTGGGTTATATTTGGGGACAGGAGCTCAGATGACCTTTGGACTTTCCCGGGACTTTGTTAATCTTATCAGGAAACACTTTGTTCCCTGACAACTTTCCAACTTGACTAAGAATACATTCTCACCAAACTTTTGCTGGAGAGCAAACATCAGAGGATGCTCTGGGGTCACCTCTGCCTGGGTGTTGTGCTCTTTGCAGGTGCTTTGATAGATATCAAGTACATGCTAAATGGCAAGCACAGAGTAGCCTAGATTTTTTTAAAAAAAATATTTGAAGAACTTCTGTGCACTTGAATTTTTAACAAAGTCAGAGTTTAGATTTCACAGCTGTCAAATATCTGGTTCTATTTTTTTCTGTCAGGTCTTGGTTTCAGCGTGGAACTGGCCATAAGCAAGTGGATGAACAATGAAGCATCTGGGTGAAAGTTTAGGAGGAGCAGAGAGAAACAGAGAAAGATGCATGCATCACTTTATGATTTGATTAACCATCTCCTTTCCAGTGTCAAAGAAATACTTTACAAGCCTGCTTTGTTTAAGAAAATACTTATCAAATGAGAGTACATTAGTCTGTTTCTTTGGAATCATGGTGATTAACAATTTCATTTATTCATATAAAGCTTTTCATTTCAAAAGTGCTTTTCTTTTCAAAACTAAGCTACTATGTTTTCTTGCTTAATGATATCATTAATATGGCTCAGTAATTTCTTGCCATGGTTAGGGTTTGTAAATGAATTAGGTTAAGAAGGTGGCTTGTTCTGAAAACATAAGGACTTTAGTTCAAATCCCCAGCCTCCATGTTAAAAAACAAACCCCCAAGGTATGAACAGGTAAGGCTGGGGGTGTCTGTAACCCTGGCTCTGAGGTACAGAGATAGGCAGATCCCAAAAGCTCACTGGCCAACTAACCTAGATGAAAATGTTTAGTGAAAGACTGTCTCAAGGCAGTCAGGGGGAAAGTGACCAAGGATGATACTTAATGTCCTGTTCTGGGGTCTGTTCGACAACACCTAGATGCATTTACAAACTTATGTGTCTGTATCATCACATCAACACACACGCACACGCACATGCACGCACATGCACGCACACGCATGTGCACGCACACACACACACACACACACGCGTGCACACGCGCGCACACACACACACACACACACACACACACACGCACACACGCACACACACACACACACACACGCACATGCACGCACACGCATGTGCACGCACACACACACACACACACACGCGTGCACACGCGCGCACACACACACACACACACACACACACACACACACACACACGCACATGCACGCACACACGCACACACACACACACACACGCACACACGCACACACGCACACACGCACATGCACACACGCACACACGCACATGCACACACGCACACACGCACACACACACACACAAATGTTCCCTGAATGTTATTTCAAATGGCAGTAAAGAACCTACTTTAGCCTTGCATTGAGTTATTTCTCAAGAGATCCTGAACACATGTGTAGAAATAATATTGATTGTACAATTGTTCATAGACATATTCTATGTGTAAAAAGGTAAAAAGGGTTCCATTCAGACAGAGACCACATGACAGAGGTCATGGTGAAAGTAGTAAGTCGATTTTTAAATTCAGGGTTTTTTCCTATTTGAGATATGGAAATGTAGGGATTTATTACCTAGTGTCAGGTATTCTTATTCTTGCTAATTCACATACCCACTATTTCTACTTTTCATAAAAGGAAGACAAAATTACAAAAAAAAAAAAAAAAAGAGTAACACATATTCTCACTAAGCCTAGGAATACAAAAGAGAATTTTCTGAAGAACTAGCTGTTTCTCTGGTATGCCTCTTTAAACACTGTTCTGGAAAAATAAAAACAGAGTGAAGAGAAAAATTCAAAATTAGCTTTTGAAATGTTTGACCTTTTCACAATGATATGAAGTTAACATAAATAAAAAGAATTCATCAGAATATACAGTTCAGTCAGAAAAGTCAGTGCTTAAAGATTTTGACTGGAAACCAAGTGATCTAGACCAGGCAGCTCTACGGAAAGCTCCTACTGTGTGCTGTCAAGAGGAGTGGGAGAGTGAGCAGACTATGGACGGTAAATGATCACATTTATGGACAGAAATTGGCTCCCGGGAAAGGAACTCACATAGCAAATATTTATTGACTACCTGTTCTACTCCCCACACTATTTAGAGGAATGCAAATTGGAACAATCTATATTAAAATGCAAAACAATTTGGAAAAAATTAAGCAAGGTCAGCAATGCTGAGGGAAAGAGCTATACATCGTTAATTGGATTGTACATGTGCTCATTGTTTTTCAAAATTATCTGCTCATATACTTGAGGAATTACAGAACTGCTTCTACTTTTTGACCTACTTTATTTCGCTTTGGGGAATGAACCTGAAAGAAATGAGTTCGAAGAACAATGAAGTAATTTTACAAAGATACCTCCAACAGTACTATTTTTAGTAATAACAGAGGCCACAAGGCTGCCTATGAATAGTCACGACCAAAATGAATGGGTATTTGTACTATCAAAGATTATGCTCTTGGGCTGGAGAGATGGCTCAGTGGTTAAGAGCACCGCCTGCTTTTTCGAAGGTCCTGAGTTCAAATCCCAGCAACCACATGGTGGCTCACAACCATCCCTAACGAGATCAGACTCCCTCTTCTGGAGTGTCTGAAGACAGCTACAGTGTACTTACATATAATAATAAATAAATTAAAAAAAGATTATGCTCTTATTTATTTACTTATTTATTCAACAACTATCAATTTTTTTCCTGTTTACTTATTTATCCAAACACTGTTCTCCCTCCTGGTTCCTCCCCTCTCCGAGTTACTTCCCCATTGCCCATTCCCTTCTCCTCTGAAAGGTGGACACCTTTGGTCCTGCCAGATTAGTGGCATCCTCTCCCACTGAGGTCAGACAGGACAATGATGAAGACTGAGCTGCCTGTCTGCTACAAAGGTGACACCGGGCCTTGTTCCAGCCAGTGTATGTTCTTTGGTTGGTGGCTCGGGTTTTGAGAGCTCCCACGGGTCAAGGTTTGTTGACTCTAATAACTATTTGATACACTTATAGGCCAAACATTGTCTTAAAGGCTGAGGAAGAAATGTAAGCCAAACTACATGTGGTGTCTAATAAGACCTTGGGAGCCTGTTCAGTGTCTGCATGAACTAGAGTGTGAGAAGTGGGTGTGGCCACGGCCCCAAGATGGCACCCAGGACTGCTGCCAAGTCTTATGACTGGCACCTGACTTCCTCATAATCCTCAAGATAGCCACGTACCTTGAGCTGCATTGTGCAGATGCACCACGACGTAAGATCGGATGATGTGACAAAAGTAGTCCTGAGCCAATGAACTGTGCCTACGTAGACTGGGGGAGTGGACTGGAGGGGATGAAGGGGGATGGCAGAGAAAGGTCGGGACATTTTTTTCCTGCACATTGTCAAGTTCCTGAATAAACTGCCTTGAGAAGGCTTCTTTTCTGCTGGTCGGAGGTGGTAGCGACACTAGAGAAATGCAGTGTTTCTGGGAAAGGCAGAGTACCATAGGTAGAAATCTTAGGCAGGAGTGCCCTTTTTGCATGGACATGACTGATCATGGAAGCCAGGACTTATGGCCAAGGGGGATCTAGGAGTGTGTGCTGGATTCTAGCTCTCCTAGCTCCTTTAGGACTTCTGAAGCAGGGGACACATTGGAATCAGTTGTAGGTGGTTGTCCTGGTACTTCCGATTGGAGGGGGTGATGAAGAAATAAATATACCAGTGAACATCCAGCTACAAAGATAAGTGGTCCAAAATTGTGAATGTAGTTTGACAAGAAGTAAAGCAAGAAAACTTGGGAGGTTCAGGAAGACTCCAAACACGGAGATGGGTAGAGAAGGAGGGTGGTGGTGAAGGTGGGCAGGAAGAATATGCAGACAGAAGTAACAACAGGTGCAAAAAATTCCCTTTAAGTAGACAGTGTGGCACAGTCATGGAACTGGAAAAGATTAGCAGGACATATGGGATAAACATGAAACCTGAAGGAGACAGGTAGCCAGGTCAGATGCTGCAGGATTTTTTTTTATAAGACCTCTGCACTTATTCTTAAGAATAGCAGGTATACATTTGGGCAGAAAGACACAGATCTGATCAGATCGATGCTTTCCATAATCACTCAACTGCAGATTAGAGGCAGGGTTGTGGAGAATGTGGTCAGAGTTCTAGTTAGATGTGGAGGTGGTTTGGACTACCCAAAATGGCAGCTGTACTGAAGGTCAGATATCAGTGATTTAAGGCACACTTAGGAGGAAAGATGTATAGGTCTTAGGTGTAGAATAGTCATGGCAGGTGAAGCACAGGGTATTTCAGGTACACCTTTTTTTTTGTACTAACCCTTCAAATATTAAGTTATAAAGGTTTGGGTATTACGTTGAATTCCTGTAGCTTCTTTAATAAATTACCAGCAAACAGCACCCTACATCCACAAAAATTTACTTTACAAAGTAAGGTCAAACTTATAATCAATCAAAATTATGCCAGCTAGGCTGTGCTCTTTTTATTGGCTCTACTGGAATAATATTTCTTGTATATGCAATGCATGTGCATTTCTTGCCTGTGACTGGATGGCTGCAGTTCTTGCCAGTCTTAAGACTGTCACTCTTCCTATCTTACATAAAAACATTTGTTACTAGATTGGAGACTATCTTAGATACAATTTCTAACAATATGATGAAAAACCATGACCAAAGCAACTTGAGGAGGGAAGGGTTTATTTGGCTTATACTTCCATATCATAGTCAATTACAGAAGGAAGTCAGGACAGGAACTCAAGCAGGGGAAGCATGGAGGCAGGAGCTGATGCAGAGGCCATAGAGGAGTCTTACTGTTTACTGGCTTGCTCAGCCTGCTTTCTTATAGAACCAAGGGATGACACCACTCCTAATGGTACAGGCCCTCCCACATCAACTACTAATTAAGAAAATTTCATATAGGCTGGCCTATAGCGTGATTTTATTGAGGCATTTACTCAACTGCAGCTCCTTTCTCTCCAGTGATGATAGCTTCTGTCAAGTTGACATAAAACTAGTCAGGGCAGAGACCCTTTCAGTTAAAAGATAATCACTTCTCTCTCTGTCTCTGTCTGTCTGTCTCTCTGTCTCTGTCTCTGTCTCTGTCTCTCTGTCTCTCTGTCTCTGTCTGTCTGTCTTTCTTCACAATGTAAATAATGTTGCTTTGTCACATGATCCTGATATGCTGTGCTGTCTCAACATGGGCCAATAGCAGCAGGGCTAATTGATCATCTAGCAGAACTCCCAAACCATGAGCCTAAGCAAACCTTTTCTTGTTATAAGTTAATTACCTCTGTCATTGTGAAAGTGAAGTATTAGTTAACACAAAGTTTAGCCTCAAATACTTGCCAGATTTTAAAGACATACTGGCCCTGTGTTGTACTTGTATTCCATGCCCTCCTGTGAATAATCTTATAGTTGAACTTGAACATTTAATCACTTGGTTGGAGCTGTCATTATTTTTAACACAGGCAGGATATAAATAAAAACTATTATAATGTACAATTTAACCATAGTTGTTAGTGATGTAAATATGAATAACTTTTAATATTTACATGTTATAATCACTTGGTTGGAACTGTCATTATTTTTAATACAGGCAGGATATAAATAAAACTATTATAATGTATACTTATATAATGTATAATAACCATAGTTGTTAGTGATGTAGATATGAATAACTGCTAATATTTACATGTTAATGATATACAGTCTCTTGAAAAATCTGTATAAACAAATTAACTATACGTTAGCAGTAATTGTTGTAATATAATGCATGAAATACCATGGAAGCAAAGAACAAGGAGCTACTATCTGTTTTGGGTTTATGTAAAGATGGCTTTAAATAGATAGCATTTGAATCAGTTCTTGAAGTATGAGTGGTATAAAGTATGAGTTTTTGCACTAATGAGAAGAAGAATACAATCAGAACAGTCCTTGGTCTTTTCCTTCACCCATCCCCCTCCTCCTTGTCCTCTTTCTCCTTTTCCTCCTTTTGCTCCTCCTCCTCCTCTTCCTCCCTTTTCTCCTCCTCCTCATCCTTTTTCTCCTCCTTCTTTCCCTCCTTCTCCTTCTTTTTCTCCTCCTCCCTTTTCTTCTCTCCTCCTTTTCTTCCTCCTCCTCCTTTTCTCCTCCTCCTCCTCCTTGTCCTCTTTCTCCTTCTTTTCCTCCTTTTGCTCCTTCTCCTCCTTCTCCTCCACCTGCTCCTTCTCTTCCTCCTGCTTCTCCTCCTTCTGTTTCTTCTCCTCTCTTCCTCTTCTTTATAATAAGGTGTTAGTACTTTCTGGATGTTAACTGGGAATGTGGTCTGGTTGTATCTATGACAGGATGTGTGTCTATATTTTATCTGTGCATGTTTGCATTAATATATAATGCCCTTGAAATCTTTTCATCATTTTCTTTCTTATGTTTTCTTCTAAGAAAAAAGAAGTCTATAAAAAGCTACGTGACAGTGCTAGATTTAGCTCATTTAAACAAAGGTCACAGCATTTCTGAGTAGTAAACACTATTACAAGATCTTTCCAGTGTCTGGATGTTTGGCAGACATGCCTCCATTTGGAAGAAATGACTGGAGCCTAGGGCTGGGAGACAGATGTGCTGTGAAGTCCATGAGCATCTGGGAACAGCAAACATATCCTTTTTTTTTTTTTTTTCGTTTTCTTTTCCCAGCGACAGCCAAGAAGTGAATTAAGGCAAAGACCTCTTCTTTGCTTGAGTTAGGGAGACTGTTGCAGGCTTAGAGAACGGGGCCTTACTGTTTGAAACCAAATGGGAAAGAGGGGATTTACTTAAGGTACTGAAGTCAGGGGTGCAGGGTTCCTTTTACTGCTAACTCAGCAACACCTGCATTCTATTCTTAGACTGTTTCCTCCTGTGATGATAATATCAGCAATTAATGTACTTATATTTATAGGCTTTACTTTTCAGGGAATAAAGCCCTTGGGAAGGTCAGCTAATTAATTTCTGTAATGTTTCAGATTAGATTTGTTGTATATTTTATAACCTTGATAATAATAGAGATGATTAAATCACAGAAATATTAAATTACTTTAGAAAGCACTTCCCATAAGGAGATAACAGGAAACAGACTAATAATACAGGTCTTGTTCATTATAAGAAATTTTTTCTACCACTACTTCAGTGTAGGTCAATAGTTGTTAAGAAGGAGGAAGACATTTAAAAACAGAGCAGTTGTACCAACAGAAAACTAATATGCTTAAACATTCTTAGGAAACTCTTATATTAATATGAAGTCAGTTTGTATCTCTGAAGCTCAAGTGACTTCTAAATTGCTGTGAAGTCAGATTAGTCAAATGCCTTCTATAGTCTGTTGAGATCTCTGAACACTTAACCACAGGACTTGGGTTGGAAGGTTTCTTGACGTTAATAGCTGTTCTTATTCTGGTCAAGATACTTGGTATTTGGGGCTGGAGAGATTGCTCAGTGGTTAGGAACACTGGTTGTTCTTCCAGAGGACCTGGGTTCACTTCCCAACATCCACATGGCAGCTCATAACTATCTATCTGTAACTCCAGTTCCAGGAGATCCAACACAATCACAGAAATACATGCAGGTAAAACAATTCCCATAAAATTAAAAAAAGAAACTTAAAGAAAGTAAAAAAGAAAGACCCTGGTAAGTTGAAATAACAATTTTATCAATGCAAATAATAATAATGATAATGATAATAATAATAATAATAATAATAATAATAATAATAATAAAATAGCTCTTGTCAGTGTGTTATTCTCTGCCTGTAAGCATTAGCTTTGTAGTTCAAGACACTGTCATCTTCTACTGGATCACTGCAGCTTATGTGCATGTGGTTTTCTCTGTTGCATCCTCACCTCCTCTTGTCTCCGTTGGAGTTGTCTTTTTTTGTTTGTTTGTTTTTGTTTTGTTTTATTTTGTTTTGTTTTTTTGAGACAGGGTTTCTCTGTATAGCACTGGCTGTCCTGGAACTCACTTAGTAGACCAGGCTGGTCTTGAACTCAGAAATCCACCTGCCTCTGCATCCCAAGTGCTGGGATTAAAGACGTGTGCCACCACACTCGGCTGGAGTTGTCCTTTAAATCATACAAATTGGACAGTTCTTTTCCATAAACCCTTCACTCATATCCATTCATATTGAGACCAACACACTTATATCTATACTGCTCTGAATCTGTGTGATCTTCTTTAATAGTGGAAACTAAGCATGGTCAGGTTAGTACTCAGGGGAATAAAATATACACTTCTCTTTTTTCTAAATTTTTATTTATTAATCATTCCATTTGTTTGCATCTCAAATGATATCCCACTTCTCAGTTACTCCTCTTTCTTATGATGGTCTAAAAGCCTTAACTAAACTGGCCCTTGATAAGTCTTTGGCAAATTGAAACACAATATGCACTAACACTTCCATGCATTATTGCATCTAATCATCCTGCAACATGTCCTTCTGTGTCCAGTGTTTACCAGCTGTGGTGACTTACCTCTCCCTAGATCAGATGCATTTGTCCTATATTTAGACTTTTGCCTATTTCTAAATAGCTCCCTACTTATTTACTGCCTTAAAGCTCAATGCAGATATTTTATAATGGGTGCTCATACTTAACTACTGGAAGTTTAGTAGCATCTCCTATCAGTTTCTTACAGTCTTGTGCATTCATAAGATATCACGGTGTGAATTTACCTTGTAAATTAACTGTGCAACTATTCTGTTTCTTCCTACTTGACCATAAGCTTAATGAAGCTCAACAATTAAGGAGTGCATTCCCAGAGTTTTTAGGGATACTTCACGATCTGACATGTGCTAGGCACTTAGTAAACACTTTTGGATGAATAAATTTAAATGCAATAATTCATGGAAGTGTTAGTACATATCATTTTTAAATTTGCTATTTATATTCTTGCTCTTGGGGACTACTCTATTATATTCATTCCATTCTGTTCTGTTTTTATATTCTCCTGACCAGTAGGAAATAAAGATAACAATAGTTGATACTTCTTGAGTAAAAATTATATGAGAGGCACAAAATATTTTAAAGAAATTAAGCTAATTTACCAACCTTTTTGACACACACTATTGTAACTCTAATTATTAAGATGTTGAAACTGAAGAAGAGTAGGGTCAAGTAAAGAGCAAAGACAAAAAAGTAGAGAAACTGGGATTTAGACTGAGGCAGATTGGTTCCCATTCATGATCACATTACTAACCTATTCAAACCACTTTGTTAGCCTAACAGAAGTTTTCTAACAATTAGATAACACTACTACTCTCTCTTCTTTCTATTCATTTAGGAATGTGCATATTAACTCACCATATGTTGAGTATCAGTTACAAGTTAGGTACTGACCTAGGTTCCAGTACTAAAGAGCATAACAACTTGCTCTTCTTTCTGTTTTTTTTTGGGGGGGGGGAGCAGGGGGTGGTGGAGCGAAAGGATAAAAGCAGTGAAAGAAATGTGACCAACCTTAATTTCCAATGCTGTCAGCAAAATATCAGGCATTTGATAAGCTCGAGTAGAAATTTATATATTTTATAACCTACAGTTCTTGTTTTATGACAAATAATGGGCTTAGACATTTACAAGACGTCTTTAAGATACCTTATTTCTCCAAACACTGACCCAGCTTTCAGAGTAACCAGAACTTGAGCACCATCAGGGCCTCCAAGGACTTGGACTTCTCCGTGTTTGATGATGTACATTTCTTTTCCAATTTCTCCCTAAATGCCATACAGAAGATAGAGTACCATAGTCATTTTCAAAAATGATTATAGCCCACATGAAGAAATCTAACGTCTTCTAGAGGAGCAAATACAAATAAAGAAAGCAGGGAATATCCTTGTAAAAGTAATTATTTTAAGACCTGAGGTAGTTTTGAACGTTGACTAGACAATCACATAAAGCCAAATGACTGAGGAGACAGTGCTTTTCACCACACGACCCCTGTAAACCATCATAAAGCATGAGAAGATACACAGGTCAGTGTATTATTTCAGGAGTGGCTATGGCAGAGAAAGCAATTGCTCACATGGGTGGCTTAGTTTTCTGACTCTGGTTTCTACTGCTCTGGTCTAAAGAAGCTGCTTTGTGTAGCAAGAGAGCTGGAGTATCAGCCGTTAAAGTCAAACCTGTCTTATGCCCCTGTTGCTGAGGTATGATCCAGGAAATGGGAGACTTTGAAGTACTTATACTATATTGTAACACCATGCTAGTGTAGTTATTCTCATTAAATTCCTGTCTGTATTTGATGAGTCTCATGGTCAGAGTAACAGCTAACAATTTACCTCTTGGAAAGTTCACATAGCTACCAATCAATGATGCTAATTGTACACCTTAGGCAGTGTGGACACCCAAATGTGAATAGAATAAAGTGGGGCAGTTCACAAGAACATAGATAGCTAATTTAAATATATAATGTAAATACATTGATTTTTTTATATGTACTTACTGCTTACATTAGCATTTGGGCTACAACTGATCATGTAGTTATATGCCTTATCCTATTTAAGAATTCTACAGAATTCTACAGTCTGCGAAGCTGACTCAAGTGAATAAAGTGCTCTTTGTAAAGCATAAAGACTGAAGTTCAGATCTCTAACATTCACATACAAGCCAGACAAGCACGAAGGCTTGGTTATAATCAGTCCATTCGGCGACTAGAGATAGGACGTTCCCTGGGCAACCGGCTAACTAGGGAAGCTGAGTTCTTAGTTCCAAGTTCACCAAGAGATTTTGTTTCAGTAAATGAATGGAGAATAGTGTAAGAAAAGCCTTGATGTCAACCTTTGGTGTCCACACATGTATACATACATGCAGGCTCACCAGCAAACATAAACCACATCCAGCATCATGCATACACACATAAATGTATGCCACACATATATGTCTCTTTTTCTACTCTCCCAGCTCCCTCTCCCCAACCAAACCAACCTGAAACCCATACTGGACTGAAGTTACAGATGAACTTGTAGAGATATTTTGTTCTTATCTTTGTGGTTAACTAAAATGTATCCATATAATCCTTAAGATGTAGGACTGTACCTGATTTCTTTAGTCTTTAATGTGTATATTTTTGACAAGATCCCTATTTGTATTCTTTGCTATATAATAAATACTAAGTTATAAATATAGTGTTATATTAAATAATGTTAAATAATTCCAATCTCTACCCACTAAAAACATGTCATACAAGAATGTCACTGATATTTTAAGACAAGGTAGGTTGTTAAATCCTACAATTTATTTATTTGTTTGCTTGCTTGCCTGTTCACTTATTTATTTATTTAAGTGTGTATGTGTGTGTGTGTAGGCTAGAAAAGGGTTTGAGTATCTTAGCCCTCCATGTATTCCTTTGAAGCAAGATCTCTTCCTGAACCTGGTGCTTAGACTTTTCTCTGTTCTTCTGGAAGTCAGTAAGCCCAAGAAGTCTACTTGTATTCACCTCCACTTAGGGCTGGAGATAATGACATGGATGCTGAAATCTGAACTCCAGTCCTCATGATTACACAACAAACATTCTTAACTACTAAGCCACTTCTTCAGAACAGGATGTTAAATTCTAAATAGGCAAGTTTGCATAACACTGGGCATTATTTGGGTAACAGTCAAAATAAATAGGGTTTTAATAATTTTCTGAGCTATTGGTGTGGTTTAAATATCTACCCCAAATTTCAATTGTTAAGAATTTAATCTTCCCTCCACTATCCTGCCACATTTCTACTCACCTTCATCAGACCTGCTAGTCTAAAAGCAAATAGGTTAGGTTTCCTTCCCATAACCATTGTCCCTACCCACTGAGTCCTCTGGGGCACACCTAGCAGCCCTGAGCCACCTGCTCTCTCCCCTGGACCCCAATTCTCCCATTACCTTTCAGGCTACCATCATCAGACCTGAACCATACAGCCCAAGGATACCCATCAGAGGCCTGCCACATCAGGATCATTGAGGTTAGACCCCGTTTCAATATCTACTACAAGAGAAACATCCAGGGACTAAAGCTATCCAGATGGCTAAGGCCCTCTAAAGGAGGCAATCAATAAAAACCAGAGGAATATGACAAATTCAAATTTAAACAATATCTATCCAGCCCTGCAGAAAATACAAGAAGGAAAACTGCAAACAAGAAAGCACAGGAGACCTTGGAGAGCCATCTTGGGTCCTGGATCCCTCAGAGACTAGTCTGCACAGGTGAGAGTGCAGACTAAAGAAGCAATACAGCTTCTGGGACAGACCCCCTTTCCAGCTCCAGACATGCCAGAGCAACTGGGGGAGTCATCTTGGGTCCCGGATCCCTCAGAGTCTAGTCTGCACAGGTGAGAGTGCGGACTACAGAAACTACACAGCTTCTGGGACAGGCAGAGTGACACAGCTTCTGCGACAGACACCATTTTGGCTCCAAACACCCAGGCACCTTCTCTGTAAGAGGAAAAGTATCTGCCCTGGAGGGCTTTGCCAGAGCATCTTGTTTCCCGGATCCCTCAGAGACTAATCTGTCAGGTGAGAGTGAGGACTACAGAAGCTAAACAGCTTCTGGGACAGGCCCTGTTTCGGGCCTTCATCTTCAGCCAGGAGGCAGGTCTGAATGTCAGATATCTGTGCACCTTCCCTGCAAGAGGAGAGCTTGCCTGCAGAGAGTACTCTGACCACTGAGACTCAGGAGAGAGCTAGACTCCCAAGTCTGCCGACAGAGACTAACAGAATCACAAGAGGAACAAGCTCCATCTAGAGACAACTATAACAACTATAGACATTACCAGATGGCAAAAGGCAAATGTAAGAATCTTACTAACAGAAACCAAGACCACTCACCATCATCAGAACTCAGCACTCCCACCTCAGCCAGTCCTGGATACTCCAACACACCCAAAAAGCAAGACTTGGATTTAAAATCATATCTCATGATGCTGGAAGAGGACATCAAGAAGGATTTTAATAACTCACTTAAAGAAATACAGGAGAACACTGCTAAAGAGTTAGAAGTCCTGAAAGAAAAACAGGAAAACACATCCAAACAGGTGATGGAAATGAACAAAACCATACTAGACCTAAAAAGGGAAGTAAACACAATAAAGAAAACCCAAAGTGAGGCAACGCTGGAGATAGAAACCCTAGGAAAGAAATCTGGAACCGTAGATGCGAGCATCAGCAACAGAATACAAGAGATGAAAGAGAGAATATCAGGTGCAGAAGATTCCATAGAGAACATCAGTACAACAATTAAAGAAAATACAAAATGCAAAAAGATCCTAACTCAAAACATCCAGGAAATCCAGGACACAATGAGAAGACCAAACCTCGGGTAATAGGAGTAGATGAGAATGAAGATTTTCAACTTAAAGGGCCAGCAAATATCTTCAAAATATATATATATAAGAAAACTCCCCAAACCTATAGAAAGAGATGCCCATGAACATACAAGAAGCCTACAGAACTCCAAATAGACTGGAACAGAAAAAAATTCCTCCAGACACATAATTATCAGAACAACAAATGCACTAAATAAAGATAGAATATTAAAAGCAGTAAGGGAAAAAGGTCAAGTAACATATAAAGGTAGGCCTATCAGAATTACACCAGACTTCTCACCAGAGACTATGAAAGCCAGAAGATCCTGGACAGATGTTATACAGACACTAAGAGAACACAAATGCCAGACCAGGCTACTATACCCAGCAAAACTCTCAACTACCATAAATGGAGAAATCAAAGTATTCCATGATAAAACCAAATTCACACAATATCTTTCCACGAATCCAGCCCTTCAAAGGATAATAAAGGGAAAACACCAACTCAAGGACGGAAACTACACCCTAAAAAAAGCAAGAAAGTAATCCTTCAACAAACCTAAAAGAAAACAGCTGCAAGGACAGAATCCCAACTTTAACAACAAAAATAACAGGAAGCAACAGTTACTTTTCTTTAATTTCTCTTAACATCAATGGACTCAATTCCCCAATAAAAAGACAAAGACTAATAGACGGGATACACAAACAGGACCCAATATTTTGTTGCTTACAGGAAACCCACCTCAGGGAAAAGGACAGACACTACCTCAGAGTAAATGGCTGGAAAACAATTTTCCAAGCAAATGGTCTGAAGAAACAAGTTGGAGTAGCCATTCTAATATCGAATAAAATTGACTTCCAACCCAAAGTTATCAAAAAGACAAGGAGGGGCACTTCATACTCATCAAAGTTAAAATCAACTAAGATGAACTCTCAATTCTGAATATTTATGCTCCAAATACAAGGGCAGCCACATTCATTAAAGAAACTTTAGTAAAGCTCAAAGCACACATTGCAGCTCACACAATAATAGTGGGAGACTTCAACACCCCACTCTCACCAATGGACAGATCCTGGAAACAGAACCTAAACAGAGACACATGGACACTAACAGAAGTTATGAAACAAATGGATTTAATAGATATCTACAGAACATTTTATCCTAAAACAAAAGGATATACCTTCTTCTCAGCACCACATGGTACCTCCTCCAAAACTGACCATACAATGGGTCACAAAACAGGCCTCAACAGATACAAAAATATTTAAATTATCCTATGTATCTTATCTGATCACCACAGACTAAAGATGATCTTCAATAACAACATAACTAATAGAAAGCCAACATTCATGTGGAAACTGAACAACACTCTACTCAATGATTCCTTGGTGAAGGATGAACTAAAGACAGAAATTAAAGACTTTTTAGAGTTTAATGAAAATGAAGTCACAACATACACAAACTTATGGGACACAATGAAGACAGTCTTAAAAGGAAAACTCAGAGCCCTGAGTGCCTCCAGAAAGAAACTAGAGAGAGCATACACTAGCAGTCTGACAGCACACCTAGAAGCTCTAGAACTAAAGGAAGCAAATTCACCCAAGAGGAGTACACAGTAGGAAATAATTAAACTCAGGGCTGAAATAAACCAAGTGGAAACAAAATGAACCGTTCAAAGTATGAACCAAATCAGGAGCTGGTTCTCTGAGAAAATCAACAAGATAGATAAACCCTTAGCCAGACTAACTAGAAGGCACAGGGACAGAATCTAACTAACAAAATCAGAAATGAAAAAGGAGACACAACAACAGAACCTGAAGAAGTCCAAAACATCATCAGATCCTACCGCAAAAGGCTATACTCAACAAAACTAGAAAACCTGGATGAAATGGACAACTTCCTAGACAGATAACAGGTACCAAAGTTAAATCAGGATCAGATTATCAATCTTAACAGTCCCATCTCCCCTAAAGAAATAGAAGCTCTCATTAATAGTCTCCCAACCAAAAAAAAAAAAGAAAAGAAAAAAAAACAAACCCCAGGACCAGATAGGTTTAGTGCATAGTTCTATCTGATCTTCAAAGAAGACCTAATTCTAACTTTCCTCCAATGATCGTACAAAATAGAAACAGAAGGTACTCTACCCAATTTATTCTATGAAGCCAAAATTACTCTGATACCAAAGCCACAAAAAGATCCAATAAAGAAAGAGAACTTCAGACCACTTTCCCTTATGAATATCGACGCAAAAATAATAAAATCATCACAACCAAATCCAAGAACACATCAAAAGGATCATCCATCATGAACAAGTAGGCTTCATCCTAGGGATGCAGGGATGGTTTAATATATGGAAATCCATCAATGTAATCCACTATATAAACAAACTCAAAGACAAAAACCACATGATCATCTTGTTAGAAGCTGAGAAAGCATTTGACAAAATTCAACACCCCTTCATGATAAAAGTTTTGGAAAGATCAGGAATTCAAGGCTCATACCTAAACATAATAAAAGCCATCTACAGCAAACCAGTAGCCAACATTAAACTAAATGGAGAGAATCGCACTAAAATCAGGTACTAGACAAAGCTGCCCACTTTCTCCCTACCTATTCAATATAGTACTTGAAGTTCTAGCTAGAGCAAATTCCACCAGAGAACTCCTAAACTTGATAAACAGCTTAAGTGCAGTAGCTAGATATAAAATTATCTCAAATAAATCAATGGCCTTTCTCTACCCAAATAATAAACGGACTGAGAAAGAAATTAGGGAAACAACACCATTCACAATAGTCACAAATAATATAAAATACCTTGGTGTGACTCTAACTAAGGAAGTAAAAGATCTGTATGATAAGAACTTCAAGTCTCTGAAGAAAGAAATTAAAGAAGATCTCACAGGATGGAAAGATCTCCCATGCTCATGGATTGGCAGGCTTAATATAGTAAAAATGGCTATCCTGCTGAAAGCAATCTACAGATTCAATGCAATCCCCATCAAAATCCCAACTCAATTCTTCATTGAGATAGGAAGGACAATTTGAAAATTCACCTGTAAAAATAAAAAACCTAGGATAGGAAAAACTATTCTCAACTATAAAATAACCTCTGGTGGAATCACCATGCCTGACATTAAGCTGTACTACATAGCAATTGTGATTAAAAAAAAGCTGCATGATACTGGTACAGTGACAGCCAAGTAGACCAATTGAATAGAATTAAAGACCCAGAAATGAACCCACACACCTATGGTCACTTGATCTTTGACAAGGGAGCTAAAACCATCCAGTGGAAAAAAGACAGCATTTTCAAAAAATGGTACTGGCACAACTGGTGGTTATCATGTAGAAGAATGCAAATTGATCAATTCTTATCTCCTTGTACAAAGCTCAAGTCTAAGTGGATCAAAGACCTCCACATAAGATCAAAGACACTGAAATTAATAGACGAGAAAGTGGGTAAAAGCCTCAAAGATATGGGCACAGGGGAAAAATTGCTAAACAGAATAGCAATGACATGTGCTGTAAGATCAAGAATTGACAAATGGGATCTCATAAAATTGCAAAGCTTTTGTAAGGCAAAAGACACTGTCAATAAGACAAAAAGGTCACCAACAGAGTGGGAAAGAATTTTTACCAATCCTAAATCTGATAGGAGACTAATATCCAATATATACAAAGAGCTCAAGAAACTGGACTACAGAAATTCAAATAACCCCATTAAAAATGGGGTTCAGAGCTAAACAAAGAATTCTTAAATGAGGAATATGGAATGGCTGAGAAGCACCTGAAAAAATGTTCAACATCCTTAATCATCAGGGAAATGCAAATCAAAACAACCTTGAGATTCCACCTCACACCAGTCAGAATGGCTAAGATCAAAAATTCAGGTGACAGCAGATGCTGGCAAGGATGTGGAGAAAGAGGAATACTTCTCCACTGCTGGTGGGATTGCAAGCTTGTACAACTACTCTGGAAGTCAGTCTGGAGGTTCCTCAGAAAATTGGACATAATACTACCGGAAGATCCAGCAATACCTCTCCTGGGCATATCCCCAGAAGAAGTTCTAACTGGTAATAAGAACACAGGCTCCACTATGTTCATAGCAGTCTTATTTATAATAGCCAGAAGCTGGAAAGAACCCAGATGTCCCTCAACAGAAAAATGGATACAGAAAATGTGGTACATTTACATAATGGAGCACTACTCGGCTATTAAAAACAATGAATTTATGAAATTCTTGGACAAATGGATGTATCTGGAGGATATCATCCTTATTGAGGTAACCCAATCACAAAATAAGTCAGTAAATAGGCACTAACTGATAAGTGGATATTAGCCCAGAAACATAGAACACCCAAGATACAATTTGCAAACCACAAGAAAATCAAGAAGAGGGAAGACCAATGGGTAAATACTTCATTCCTCCTTAGAATAGGGAACAAAATACCCATGAAAGGAGTTACAGAGACAAAGTCTGGAGCTAACACGAAAGGATGGACTATCCAGAGAATACGCCACCCACAGATCCATCCCATAATCAGCCACCAAACCCAGACACTATTGCATATGCCAGAAAGATTTTGCTGAAGGGACCCTGTTATAGCTGTCTCATATGAGGCTGTGCCAGTGTCTGGCAAATACAGAAGTAGATGCTCACAGTCATCTATAAGATGGAACACAGGGCCCCCAATGGAGAAGCTAGAGAAAGCACCCAAGGAGCTGAAGGGATCTGCAACCCTATAGGTGGAACAACAATATGAACTAACCAGTACCCCGGAGCTCGTGTCTCTAGCTGCATATGTAGCAGAAGATGGCCTAGTTGGCCATCACTGGGAAGACTTGGTATTGCATCACTTGGTATTGCAAACTTTATATGCCCCATTACAAGGGAATGCCAGAGTCAAGAAGCAGGAGTGGGTGGGTAGGGGAGCAGGGCGGAGGGAGGGTATAGGGAACTTTCAGGATAGCATTTGAAATGTATATAAAGAAAATATCTAATAAAAAAATAGAAAAAAAGAAAATGCTAATTTCAAGCACAGTGAGACAAATTATCAATAATAATAAAAAAATACTATTTGAAATCTGATAAAAGAAAAAAAAAGGAAAAGGAAAGAACAGGAAACAAGTAATACCAGCAAAAACAAGGGAAGCACACACTAACACCACCAACATAAAAATAACAGGAAGTAAATGTGCCACATTTTCTGTATCCATTCCTCTATTAAAGGACATCTGGGTTCTTTCCAGCATCTGGCTATTATAAATAAGGCTGCTATTAAAATAGTAGAGCATGTGTCCAGTTGTCTCCTGAGAGGCTCTGCTAGAGCCTGATAAATACAGAGGCAAATGCTTGCAGCCAACCATTGGGCTGAGCACAGGGTCCCCAATGGAGGAGTTAGAGAAAGAACTGAAAAAGCTGAAGGAGTTTGCAACCCTATAGGAAGAACAACAATATTTATCAACCAGACGCACCCCCCCACCCCAGCTCCCAGGGACTATATCCCCAGCCAAAGAGTACACATAGAGGGAATCATGGCTTCAGGTGCATATGTAGGCATCAATGGGAGGAGAGGTCCTTGGTTTTGTGAAGGCTTGATGCCCCAGTGTAGGGTATGCCAGGGCAGGGAGGTAGGAGTTTGTGGGTGGGGAACCACCTTCGTAGAAGCAAGGGGAAGGGGTATAGGATAGGAGGATTCAGGGGGGGAAACTAGGAAAGGGAATAAAAAAACCAAAACCAAAAAATAACAGGAAGTAACAATCACTGATCATTAGTATCTCTCAACACCAATGGAATAAATTTCCCAATAAAAAGACATAGGATGCAAAAACAAGATTCATCATTCTGCTGCACACAAGAAACACACTTCAGAAATAAAGATAGACATTATCTCAGAGTAAAGGGCTGGAAAAGAGTTCTGCAAACAAATGGACCTAAGAAGAAAGCTGGAATAGTCATTCTAATATCTAATAAAATTAACTTTTGACTAAAATTAATCAAAAGAGATAGGGAAGGACACTTCATACTCATCAGAGGAAAACATCTACCAAGATGATATCTCAATTCTGAACATCTATGACCGAAACACAATGGCACCCATACTTGTGTAAGAAACATTACTAAAGCTTGAATCACACACCAAACCTCACACATTAATAGTGGGAGACTTTAACAACTCACTCTCATCAATTGACAGGTCATGCAGACAAACACTAAAGAAAGAAATAATGAAACTAACAGACATTTTGAATGAAATTTACCTAACAGGCATCTATAGAATATTTCACCCAAACATAAAAGTATATACCTTTTTCTGAGCATCTCATGAATCCTTCTCCAAAATTGACCATATAGTTGGTCACAAACAAATCTCAATAGATACAAGAAAATTGAAATAATGCCTTATATCTTATCAGACCACCGTGAATTAAAGCTGGACTGCAACAAGAGAAATACCAGAAGGCTACACTCTCATAGAAACTGAACAACTTTCGACTCAATTATCTCTGCGTCAGGGAAAAAAAAAGTAAAGACTTTCTAGAATTTAATGAAAATGAAGGCACAACATACCTATTTTTCTTTTAATTTTATTTTTTGACTTATTCACTTTGCATCCAGCTCACTGTACCCCTTGCAGTCACAATCTGCCACAATCCTTCCCACATCTCCCCTCCTCTCCTCCTCTGAGCAGGAGCCCCTTGGATATCCCCCCTCCACCTTAGGTACTTCTTCTCCAACTGATGCTAGACAAGGCAGCCCAGTTAGAAGAACATATCACATGTAGATACAGGAGCTCACTCAGACAGAAACAGAAACCCATAGGCAAAAAATGGATGGAGCTTGGGGACTTTCATAGAAAATTAGAAGGAAAGATTTCAGGCCCCAGGGAGGATAGGAACTCTGCAGGAAGACCAACAAAGTCAACTAACCTGGACTCTTGGGGCTCTGAGAGTCTGAACCACCAACCAAAGAACATAAACGGGCAGGACCTGGGTCTTTCTGTACATATATAGCAGATGTGCAGCATGGTCTTCATGTCAGTTCTGAGCAACAGGAGTGGGGGCTATCCAAAAAACATATTTAAATTTAAAGAACATAATGAAAGCAGTGCTAAGAGGACTCATAGCACTAAGTGCCTCCATAAAGAAATTAGAAATTTCTCATATAAGCAATTTAAAAGTACACCCAAAAGCCATAGAGAGAAAAAAAGGAAGCAAACACACAGAAGAGTAATATAAGGCAGGAAATAATCAAAGTTAGGGCTGAAATCAATCAGTTAGGAACAAAGAAAACAATACAAAGAATTAAAGAAATCAAGAGCTAGTTTGACAAAATCAACATGACAGGCAAACCCCTAGTCAAACTAACTAAGAGACAGAGAGATAGTATCCAAATAAGCAAAATTAGAAATGAAAAGGAAGACATCACAACAGACCTTGGTGAAATTCAAAGAATCACTAGGTCAAAAGCCTGTATTCTACAAAATTGGAATATCTAAATGAAATGAATGGTTTTCTAGGCAGAAACCACTTACCATAGTTAAATCAAGATCAGGTAAACTATTTAACCATCAGTACAACCCCCAAGGAAATAGAAACATTCATTAATAGTCAAAAAAATAAAATAAAATAAAAAGCCTGGGGTCAGATGCTTTTAATGCAGAATTCTACCAGACCATCACAGAAGAGCTAATACTAATATGCTTCAAACTATTACACAAAATAGAAATAGAAAGAACACTGCCAAAGGCATTCTATGAAGCCATAGTCATGCTGATATCTAAATCACACAAATACTAAACAAAGAAAGAATTTCAGACCAAGTTCTCTTATGAGCATTGATGCAAAAATACTCAATAAAATACTCCCAAACTGAATCCAAAAATAACATCAAACACATCATTCACCATGAACAAGTAGGTTTCATTCCAGAGATGTAGGGATGGTTCAATATATAAAAATACATCAATGTCATCCACCATATAAACAAACTGAAAGGAAAAAAATCACATGATTGCCTCATTAGATGTTGAAAAAGCCTTTGACAAAATCCAACAACTCTTCATGTTAAAAGTCGTAGAGAGATCAGGGTACAAGATGTATACCTAAGCAAAATAAAAGCAATATATAGCAAGCCAATAGCCAACATCAAATTAAATTGAGAGAAACTTAAAACAATTCCATGAAAATCAGGGACAAGACAAGGCTGCCCACTCTGATCTATTCAATATAGTACTTGAAGTTCCAGCTGGAGTAATAAGACAACAAAAGGAAACGAAGGGAATACAAATCGGAAAGAAGTGAAAGCACCATGACTTGTGAATGACATGATAGTATTATAAGCTACCCCAAAATTCATACCAGAGAACTCCTACAGCTGATAAACACTTTTAGCAAAGTGGCTAAATAGAAAATTAACTCAGAAAAATCAGTATAAAAATCCTTTATACAAATGAAAAATGGGCAGAGAAAAAAATTAGGGAAACAACACCCTTTTCTGTAGCCACAAATAATATAAAATATCTTAGTGTATCTCTACCAGAACAAGTGAAAGACCTATATGACAAGAACTTTAAGTCTCTACAGAAGGAAACTGAGGAAGAAATCAAAAGATGGAAAGATCTCCCATGCTCATGCATAGGTAGAATTAACATAGTGAAAATGGCCATCTTACCAAAAGCATCAAAATTCCAACACAATTTTTTATAGACCTCGAAAGAGAAATTCTCAATCTCATATGGAAAAAAACCCTAAAAGATCCAGGATAGTGAAAACAATTCTCAACAATAAAAGAACTTCTGGAGGAATCACCATCCCTGACCACGACCTGTACTACAGAGCAATAGTGATATTGGTACAGAGACAGACAAGTCAAACAATAGAATAGAATCAAAGAACCAGAAATAAACCTACACACCTATTAACAGTTTATCTTTAACAAAGAAGCCAAAACTATACAGTGAAAAAAGAAAGCATCTTCAATAAATGGTGCTAGTCTAACTGGTAGTCTGCATGTAGAAGATTGCAAATTGATCCATACTTATCACTTTGCACAAAACTCAAGTCTAAGTGGATCAAGGACCTCAACGTAAAACCAGATATACTGAATCTAATAGAAGAGAAAGTGGGAAATAGCCTTGAACATATTGGCAGAAGGGAAATTTTTCTGAACAGAACACTTATGGCTCAGGCACTAAGATCAATTGATTAATTGCACATCATGAAACTGTAAAGCTTCTAAGGCAAAGAACCTTGTCTATAGGACAGAACGGCAACCTATAGATTGGGAAAAAATATTCATTAACCCTACATCAAATAGAGGGCTAATATCCAAAGTATATAAAGAACTCAAAAAATGAGACTCCAAACGACCAAATAACACAAAAGTGGGGTACCAGGTAAACAGAGAACTGTCAACAGAGGAATCTCAAGTGTTCAAGAAACAATAAAAGAAATGTTCATGGGCACCAGGAATGAAGAGTGCTTTATTCTAGAACTAAAGTTACAGATGACTGTGAATCATGGGTGCTGGGAACTGAACCCAAGTCCTGTGTTAGAGCAACAGGTCCTCTTAACCACTTAGCCATCTCTCTAACACTCTTTAACTAGAATGATCATATTCTATTGTGGTTCCTGTATAATGTTTTGTGTAATGTAGGGACATTCTGTAACCAACCTTTTGTGGAAAATGTGACATATTCTAATTTGACATGAATACAGATAACATTTAGTTTCAGATTGAGTATCTTATGACCAGAAATCATCTTGATATTGGCACCTGAAACAAAAACTTTAAAGTATTTAATTGGGCTTAAATATTCCATATAATAAAATGTTTATAGTACTAGAAAAAAGGAGAAATATTCAATAACCTTAGTCATCAAGGAAATTCACATCAAAACCACTGTGAGATTTCATCTTACACCCATCAGAATGGTTAAGAAAAAAATAAACCTCAAAAGACAGCATATTTTGGTGAGGATGTGGAGCAAGGGGAACACTCCTCCATTCCTGGTGGGAGTGCCAACTTGTACAACCACTTTGGAAATCAATTTAGCATTTTCTCATAAAACTGGGAATAATTCCACCTCAAGATCCATCTATACCATTCCTGGGCATATACCCAAAAGATGCCCCACTATACCACAGAGACACTTGCTCAACTATATTCAAAACTGGAAACCACCTAGATGCCCCTCAGTTGAAGAACAGATAAGAAAGAAAATATGGTATATCTATCCAGTCGAGTATTATTCAGCCAATAAAAACAAAGACGTTATGAATTTTGCACGCACATGGATGGAACTTTAGGATATCATCCTGAGTGAGGTAACCTAAACTCCTAAAAAAATGCATGGTATGTACTCATATGTAGATATTAGCTATAAAATACATGATATCTACACTCCACTCCACAGACCCAAAGAGGCTAAACAAGAAGGTCCAAGTGAGGATGCTTGAATCTCACTTAGAATGGGGAGTAAAATAGAGGTAGGATGCAGATGGAGAAAGAACTGGATGGGAGAGGGGAAAGGGAATGGAATAGGCATTGGTTCAGGATCAGAAGTGTGGAGAGACAGGGGAAATGGCCATATGGCTATGAGAATGAATGGAAATCCGCAGCTGGCAGGGATAGAAGGAGTAGGGGTCATGTTAACATCATGGTGGAGATCGAGGGTAGGGGAGGTTTCCAAGAATCAATCAGAGAGGCCTTAGCTGAGACTCACTGCAACGGGGATATGGAACTTGAAGAGTTTAGCCACCTCCTGTAGCTAGGCAGTCACCCCAGTAGGAGATAGGGAAACAAACCCACCCACAAAACTCTTCACCCAAAATTTATCCTGCCTACAAGAAACGCAGGGATGGTGATAGAACTGAGACTGAGTAAATGGCCAACTAATAACTGGCTCAATGAGAGACCCATCCTATGGACCAATCTCTGACACTAGTAATGATACTCTGATATGCATGGCCGTCCTCTGATAGGCTCCCGCTCAGCTAGGTTCCCCCCAGCAGCTGAGTCATACATTTGCAGAGATCCACATCCCAACATTGGATTGGACTCTCATGGAAGATTAGGGGAAGGATTGTAGGCCCTGAAGAAGATAGGAACTCCATAGGAAAACCAACGGAGTCACCTAACCTGGACCCTTGGGTTCTTGAACCACCAACGAAGAGCATATGCAGTTTGGTTCTAACCCCACTCCCACCCCCGCACATATGTAGCAGATTTGCAGCTTGATCTTTATGTGGATCCGGAACAACTGGAGTAGGGGCTATACCTAAAGCTGTTGCCTGTCTGCGGAATCTGCTCACCTAATGCAGCTGTTTTGTCTGGCTCAGTGGAGCAGGGCCTAACCCTGCAGATACTTGATGTGCCAGGGTGATGGGATACTCAGGGGAGGCCTCCACTATCTCAGAGGAGAAGGGGAGAGGGCCTGGAGGGAGGAACTTTAAGAGGGGGGACTTGGGGGGGCAGCAATTGGGATATAAATTGAATAAAAAAGAAAACATGTTCACAGGTTTGTGGTTTTTGTAGCTGGAACCTATAGAAGATCCTAGGGTCTCTGCCTTCATGAATGGGATGGTTTAACACCAAAGAGGTTATTTCATAAAAATCAAATATAAAGTAAATAAACCTTTATCTTTCATAAATTACATAGTCTGGGTCGGGCAGTGGTGGCGCACGCCTTTAATCCCAGCACTTGGGAGGCAGAGGCAGGTGGATTTCTGAGTTCGAGGCCAGCCTGGTCTACAAAGTGAGTTCCAGGACAGCCAGGGCTACACAGAGAAACCCTGTCTCGAAAAACCAAAAAAAACAAAAAACAAAAAAACATAGTCTGTTGATATACTCATATACATAACAACAAAATGAGCTAACCTGTGAAAATATAACAACACAGAAAATAAAATCTTGCTTTATGAGTGGACAAATATCAAATATTCCCATTTCTTTTACTTTCAATGGGTTAGAATACACTAAAGTCAATTCAAAATTCAAATGCATTGATTATCATTTATGTTCTCTCATGATTGAGACAATGTCTACTTTATTTCAGTGTGGAGTACAAAGTATGATGTATAAAAGGCATTCATTTATGAATATTGGAAATATAATTTAACTGTCTCAGGGATGTTCTAAAGTCCTTTGATACCTAGGGTTATTTTCCTGAACTTCAAATGCTTTACAATTATCTAGCAGGTTGGAGTATACAATTATAAACTTTTACCTCCTAATTCATACCTGAAAACACACACACACACACACACGTGTGTACTGAACTGAACATTTATATGAAATGTAGGTTGAAGCAGAAATTGTAATATATATGGATTTTTATTATAGCCACTTATATAACATCAATGCCGATGATATTTTGCCTTTGTACTTTGAAAATTCAACAAAATAGGGAGTTGGAGAGATGGATCAGCAGTTTATTCTTAGCTCCCACACTAGGTAGCTCACAACTGTAACTCTAGTTTTAGGGGATCTAATGCTCTCTTTTGGTCTCTTGGGGCAGCTGCATGCATATAGCACATATTCACACAGAAACACACACATATACACAAAAATAGATCTTAAAAAAATCTTCAAGGCAGTGGATATTTGCATAGCTCCTTGTTTTAAATCACATAGTCTTTCATCAGAGCATACTACATTTTATCTGGAAAGTATTTTGTACACAATACTTCATTTATTTCTTGCAAATATACCAGCGAGAGTGTCTTTTTTTTATTTCCCCCTTTAAGAAAATTGCAAATAAAGGCTAAGCAAGCTAAGTGTCTCAAGCAAAAATACAAGGCTGCCAAGTGACAGCATTAAAATCCTAGCACCTATGTTACCTGACATACATACAGATACTCTAAATCTAACAATATCACCTGAAGTCCATACAGATACAGTACATGTAACAAAAAATGCTATCAAGACTGATATCTTCATAATGAATGAGATACTATGAACAATTCAAAAATAATGTAAGTCATTTGAGAATTAGTGTTTTTTTTTTTTTTAATTCTAGGGAGTGATCATCGGGTTAGGGTCATATTCCTATTATTATTACTTTTTAAAGCATGAACTAATTTCAAGGAACTGGAATTTCAAAGGTAGTTATTACAACTGACTGGAAGTAGCAATGCATGATGGGTACTAATTATTTCTTAATGATCATTTTGATAATTTCCCAAGGAGATCAGGCATAATCAACAAACCCAAACTGGCACTATGTCTTGCATATTTCTGGGTTAATTTAAGCCTTTTCTGCAAGCTTAATTAGCTCTCAGATGAAGTAGACATCACTCTAAGAGAATAGTGGCTGACAGCATGTGCAAAACAAGACTGAACCTAACTTAGGACTGTTCCATATGCTAATTTGGAGAATGTGTTGAAAGGCAAGCACTTCAGGTAGAACAAGGGAACTCTGAGTGAGTATATATGTCAGAAGTATTCGGATTCTTGTGCTAGTTATTCCCAAGGCTAGGGAGGGGCACCACAGCACTCAGGGTACCTCATCAGAGAAGAGAGATGATACAGTGTGGCTCCTGGACCATTAACATCATGAAGAGCTCCTTAGTAGGCAAAACTCCAAAACTTTACTGCAGAAACATTGCAGGAAAATCTTTGGAAATTAAGCCCCCCCCAAATTTAAGCCTTGAAAGGCCCTGTGGCTACTTTCTGTACAGCGACACAGCATCACAAGATAACTCTCAAGCAGTCTGGAAGCCTCACAAACTTTCTGCAAGCTGTTTAGAATATCAGATCTCTGTGCTGCTTCAGTTATTTTGGTAATGTCTAATTGAAGGTGCCATGTTTTTCTTCCCCCTTCTCCACACATCTTTGTGGAAATAGTAAATGCATATCAAATTGAATTCAGCTACCTAAAGTTTGGTCAGCCAACAGCTTTTCTTTTCTGTCAATATCTGGCATCACAAAATTCTTCACTTAGAAATAAAAACAAACTTAAAAGCCAAAGCAGATCCAAACACCAGTGACTTGCATTGTTCTGCCTATTCTATCATCTAACTATGTCTTTCCTTTCCTCATTTTTATTATTTATTATTGGAGTGATTTGATATGATGATAAAGTCAGAGTTATCTCAATAACCAACCCCCTCAGCATCTGGAACAACTTGAGTCTATCTTAGTGCATTAAGCCTATGACATCCCAGGACATCACTGCCCCAAAGGAACTCTTGAATTGCATTGGTTATTTCTTTTGTCCCAGTTTAATGAACATGGTGTGCTTTCACTTATCAACAGACTATATTTTGCCAGGGTGAGTTTATGTGGAATGTGTATGCTTCGTTTCCAGAATGCCAGAATCCTCTTTTATCTTTTACGGCTCCTTCTCAGTTGTCTCTTTTCATAACAACCTTCATTGATCTCCTCCACACCATTAGTGTCTTCAGAGTTACAGCCTCAGCCTTCCTTCTTATATACCATGACTTGAACTCTTAAAGCCAGCTTTCATTCTATTCCAGTTACAAGCCCTTCACTTTTCCTTTCCCCTTCTTTCATCTGATTGGTTCCACCTATAAGCCATTGGTCTCCATCTGATGTATCTGGTATGTCTCACACCTCATGTGATTTTCTTTTTCCACTTTTTTGCTCACTCCTTTGCATCATTATGATAAGCTCTCTCTTGCCTCTCAGATCACAGCTGCAACTTCTCATAAAAAAGTATTAGCCTATTGATTTTCCTTTTTTTTTCTTTACTCAACAAAATTTATATTTACTAAAATTTATATTTAAATTTTACAAAGTCATACCTGACAAACTGACAACTTCTCTCTCCCAACTTCCAATATGAATAAGTGCCTTACTCTAACAACTTCTGCCTCTACTTATATTACTGTACATTTACAGTTACATATTTGTTTAAATTTTGTCTCCTTTCTCTTCCATCAGGTCTACCCTTCTCATGGCTGAATTTTAGAATCAGATGGGTTGTCTTTAAATGCTAATATGTGGGCTTTATCAGGACTAGGTGTGGAGCCCAGATGCCTGTGTTCATATGATGCTGACATAGTGTGAGCTGTCACATTAGCACTAGACTATAAAACCCCATAAGAAGGACAGGACACTTGTCTTGGCCTAGTACCTGTCCTAGATTATTCAAAACTACATTTTGCTTATGAAATAAGTACCACTGTTTTAACATGTCTTATTGTAGTTCTCTATATTCTTGCTCAAGTCACGATTCCTTCCTCTCTGGCTTGGCTTAAGCTAGTTCTTTTCCATACTCAGGCAACACAAAGTTCACTTCAGTATATTTCCCAAGACTTACTACAGCCTTCCTTCCTCAGGAAGTCTCCCTTGCTTTATGTCCTATAGCATGGTGTTTATTCACACTGTTTTGGGATGAAGCATGTATTTCTCATCCACAATCATTTGTGAATTACTCAAGAACTCAAGTCTTCTCCACTTCTTAGTATTGTACATTTTCCTTTATTTTAAAAATTTATTTGTTTTTTAGTAATCCATACAAATATATATTGGGTGTTGAACATATCCCATCACACCCTTCTACCTTTCCTTCATTAACCTCATTTGTTAGTCTCCTTTGTTCTCCTAGACATTTTTACTTATACTTTAATATCACATAAACACATAACTTTATGTTCTATATTTTAAATTTTGATTATTAGCTTTAGCATTAAGTTAGTTTTTTTCTAGATATAAGACTTAGGACCTCATTCTCTCCTTTTTTGGACAAGAACTTGATATGTAAATTAGGAGGCCTAGAACTCCCTATCTAGTTCCTGTTGACCTTGACCTTGTGACCCTGCTGAGAGCTGTGATTATAGACATATTCTTAATTATGTTTAAGATAATGATAAGAGCTGGGTGTGGTGACAAACACCTCTAATCCCAACACTTGAGAGGCACAGATAGGCAGATCTCTATGAGCTGCAGGGCAATCTGGTCTATATAGTAGCTTCCAGGGCAGTCAGGACTACATAATGAGACCCATTAATCTGTATAAAAAGACAAGCACAATATTTGGAAATAGTTACTATTTTTTTCATGGTGAATTTCATGACTGTCATTTATATGTTTCTATTTTAAGAAATAATGAACATTTAATACTTTTGTAGTCATCAAATTCACAATAAATATTTAAAAATTATCAATGATTATTTACTGGGAGCAAAATAGCTTGCTGATGGCAGAGACAAGGCAAAAGCATATGTCACATCTACATTTTATTCTTCATTTAAAATATTTAAATTTGATGGTGTATTGTAATTGGTAATTTAAATTTATACAAACAGGTTTTGAACTATCTACATACCTATTCTATGATCTATGCAATTGAACCTATATTATCTTGTTCCATTTGAATTCCAAGCATTCGTGTTTGTTTTGTAGAATTAAGTATATGTCATAGTGCTTTATAATATAGAAGTCACTCTAGACAGATTTTATTTAAAATACATTATTGACCTATGTCCAAATTCTTCCAATGCATTATTAACTATGCACTTGAAAATAGTATGCACTTACCTTTTTGCAGACAAAGTCACCAGGTAAATAAATAGTGGATTTCAATCTTAGCAGCAGGTCATAAATCATCTGTGTGTCACAGCCCTTAATAAGGAGAACAATAATTTTAGACACAGCCAAGCAATAAAGATAGCTAATAGACACCTGTCTTCATCTCCAATTGCTAAGTTACAGCAGTGTGGACTTGCCTTGACTTATACTGTATAGAAAAATGATAGCAATATTAAGATCTCAGAACTCCATAACGAAATATGTGTGGAGTGAGTTCTGTCTCTACTACCTATTATTATTCAATTGTGCTCTTATTCTTCTAAACTATATAATTATTATGAAGAAGTACTCATAAAGGAAACTTTACATGGTGCTTAATGACAGCTATTAGTGATTATGTTTAGGCATGCTTGGATTAACATAATTTAGATTATTTGATAAGCAGCTTTCTTTTGTAAAACATCACGAATAAAAAGTTTGATATTTCTTAACTCCTTAAACTTATGTGTGTTGTTCTTCTCCAACGTAATTGTTTTCTTCATAAAGGTAGGAAAATACACATAAAAGCAGTATCTTCAGTATTTAAAGCATTGGGTGGGAGAGTCTCCTTCAAAAAGTCATCTTTCAGTGACCACTTGTGTATTGGGTGACTATAAATACAACCTATTTGTCTCCCCCAAGCTTATACCCTCTATGATCTGTGACCTTTTTTACTTTCATTGAAGATAGATTCTAAGATCTTTTTCTCACACAATATATCCTGATCATACTTTCCCCTCTGTCCATTTCTCTCACTTCTTCCCTACCTCCCCTCCACTTTGGAACCATTCCCTTTCTGTCTCTCATTAGAAAGTAACAGATTTCTAAGAGATAACAACCAAACATGACAAAATAAAATACAATATGACAAAGGAAAGACTATCATATTGAGGTTAAACAAAACAACTCAACAAGGGAAGAGTCCTAAGAGCAGCCACAAGAGTCAGAGACCCAGTTGTTCTCAAAGTTGGGAATCTAATAAAAATACTCAGTTAATATCTATCTATCTATCTATCTATCTATCTATCTATCTATCTATCTATCTATCTGCAGAGTATCTGTTGCAGACTCCTGTAGATCCTATGCTTGCTGCTTCAGTCTTTCTGAGCTCACATGTGCCTTGCTTAGTTGATTCAGAGGGTCCTGTTCTCCTAGTGTCCTCTATATTTCCTAGCTCTTACATATTTTCTACCAATTTCACAGGATTCACTGAGCTCAGAGGGGAGAAATTTGATCCAAATCTCCCCCTTATACTCTGTATACATTCTGGCTATGGCTCTCTGCATCTGATCCCCTTTGCTGCTGAAGGAAGTTCTTTGATGATGACTGGATAAGGCAGTGATCTATGAGAATACCAGAATATCATTAGGAGTCATTTTATTGATTTTATTTTTCTTTACCTGACCAGTACTGTTTGGTTTTACCATAAGTCTCTGGAGTATTTAGTCTTTGGTTCTTGGTTACCCAAGCAGTGCTGGATATGGGTTCCTTCTTGCAGAATGGGACTTAAATCAAATCAAACATTGGTTGGCTATTCCCAAAAGTTCCAAGCATCGTTTCCCTAGCATACTTTGCAAACAGGAAAAATTGTAGGTCAAAGTTTTTGTGTCTGTGTTTGTGTAGGTTTCTCTTTAAGTAGCCTTCACAGTATCCTCCTGCACCAAAGAGACTAGAACCTAGGAGTGAAGCATCCATGAAGGTACCAGTTTGACGTCTCCATGTTCAGTGAGTTGTGTGGAGGTTGCCCTTGTTAATGGAGGTCTCACTGTCAGTTTCCTGAGAGAAACCCTTTGTTTTAACATCATCCTGGGTTGTTTGGGGTTTGCCATGGTACCCTCTTGGACCATAACTCAATTGAATGCAACCCAATACCTCCACTGGAAGCTTTGCTTTATTACAAGTGATGGCCAGTTGGGATACTGTATTCTCTATTACTAGGAGTCTTCATCAGGGTCACCTTCACAGATTCCAGGAAGTTTCCAGAGCACTAGGTTTTCACCCCCCCCCCATGCTTCCCAATTGCAGTCACATCTCCCTGTACTCTATCCTTCCATCCAATCCCCTCCTTCTCACACTGATCTCTCCCAATCCCATCCACAGTCATCCCCAGAACACCTCTAAGATCTCTTCAATTTCCTCTTCCCAGGGATAGTCATAAGACCCCCCCCCCATCTTGACCTAACCTCTCTGTATTTACAAATTGTAGTTCGATTATTACGTAATTAGTGGCTAATATCCACTTATGAGTGAACATATACGATATTTGTCCTTTGGTGTCTGGGTTAACTCACTCAGAATGATTTCTCTTTTTTTTTTTTTTTTTTTTGTAGCTCTACCCATTTGCTTGCAGATTTCATACAGTTATTTTTGTAAACATCTGAATAATACTACATTGTGTAAATGTACATTTTCTTTATCATTAATCTGTTGATGGACATCTAGGTCATTTCTAGTTTCTGGTTATTATAAATAAACCCACAGTTAACATGCAAGCAAGTATCTTTGTGGTAGGATGGAGCTTTGGGTATATGTTCAAGAGTGCTAAACTGGGTCTTGAGGGAAATCAATTCCCAATGTTCAGAGGGAATTCTATGTTGATTCCCATGGTATCTGTGTAAGTTTGCACTCCCAGCAGCAATGAAGGAGTGTTCCCCTTGCTCCACATCCTCATCAGCATGAACTGTCAATAGTGTTATTGATCTTTACCATTCTGACAACTGTAAATTAGAATTTCAAAGTAGTTTTGATTTGCTTTTCCCTGATGGATTTTGAGCATTAAAAAGATGTTTATAAGCTATTTGAGATTTCTGTGTTTCTAAACCTCATTTTAAATTCAATTATTGGGGGGGGTGTTGATATCTAATTTCTTGAGTTCTTTATATATTTTGGATATGAGCCCTCTGTTATATGAGGATTTGGTGAAAATATTTTCCCATTTTGTAGGCTACCACTTTTTCTGATTGATGGTATTCTTTGCCTTACAGAAGATTTTCAGTTTCATGAGGCCTATTGTTGCTCTTTGTGCCTTGAGCTACCAGTTTCCTGCTAAAAAAGTCATCTCCTATGCTATGTGTCTTCCTCACCTTCTCTTCTGTCAGGTTCAGTGACTGGTTTTATTTTGAGGTCTTTGATCCATCTGGACTTAAGTTTTGTGCAGGGTAAAAGATGTGGTTTTGTTTGTATTCTTCTACATGCTCATCATTCATTAGAGGAAAACCATTTGTTGAAGATGCTGTCTTCTAGCTTCTGCATAAAAAAAAAAATCAGGTGTTCATGTGGGTGTAGATTATGTCAGGGAACTTTATCTTATTCCATTAATCACCTCTCTGTTTTTATGCCAGTACATGTGGTTTTCATTACTATAGCTCTGTAGTACAACTTAAAATAAAGGATGTTGATACTTCCAGAAGGTTTTTTTAAAACTAACGTTCAGAATTGTTTCAGCTACTATTTTTTTTCCATGTGAAATTGAGAATTGTTCTTTAAATGTCTGTAAAGAACTGTGCTGTGGTTTTAATGGGGTTTTCACGGAATCTGTATTGCTTTTGATAGGATGGCCATTTTTACAATGTTAGTCCTACTGAGCCAAGAGCATGGGAGATCTCTCCATCTTCTGGTATCTTTTTCAGTTGTTTTCTTCAGTATTTGGGGATGTTGTCATATAGATCTTTCACTTTCCTGATTAGTTTTATCTCAAGATATTTTATATTTTATATTATTTGAAGCTATTGTTGTGAAAGGTGAGTATTATTTCCCTGATTTCTTTCTCAGTCTGTCTTTTGTACATAGATGAGCTACTGATGATTTTTATTTTTATTTTTATTTTTATTTATTTTTGTTAATCATGTATCCAGTCATTTTGCTAAAAGTGTTTATCAGCTGTAAGAATTCCTTGGTGGATTTTTGGGGAGTGGGAGTCACTTATGTACACTATCATGGCATCTGAAAATAATGACACTCTGACTTCTTCCTTTCTAATTTGTATCTCCTTGGTTTCTTCAGTTGATTTATTGCTCATGCTATATTTTCAAGTAATATATTGTTCTTGATTATTACTTTGATTTTTTTCTCTATTTAATTTGATGTTGACAATAGACTGGCGATAATTTTCCCTTATTATGCTTAGGTATGTCTCTTGTATCCCTAATCTCTCCAGGACTTTTTTCATGAAGGGGGTTGAATTTTGTCAAGGCCTTGACCATGTGATTTTTTTTCTTTCAGTTTGTTGACATGGTAGATTATACTTACTAATTTTTTTTTAATTGAACCATTTTTGCATCTCTGAGATGAAGCCTACTTGATTATGATGATGTTCTTTTAGATGTGTTCTTGGATTTTGTTTGGAAGGATTTTATTGAGTATTTTGTGTCTATGTTCACAAGGGAAATTTGGGAATGTTCCTTCTGTTTCTATTTTTTGTGGAATAGTTTGAGGAGTACTGCCATTAGTTCCTCTTCAAAATATGATGTAAATCTGCACTAAAACCATCTGGCCCTGGTTTTTTGTTTGTTTGTTTGATTGATTGATTGATTTTTTTTTTTTGATTGGGAGACTTTTTATGAAAGCTTTTAGTTCACTGGGGGTCATAAGTCTATTTAAATTGTTTGTGTAGTCTTTATTTAAGTTCAGTAAGTGGTCCTATCAAGAAAGTTATGTATATCTTTTTAGCCTTTTCAAGCATAACAAGCTTTAAAAATATGTCTTTGTGATTTTCTGTATTTTCTCAGTGACTTGCTATGTCTCCCTTTTTACTTCTGCTTTTGTTAATTTGGATATTCTCTCTCTACCTTTTAGTTAGTTTGGATAAGGGTTGGTTTATTTTGTTGATTTTTCTCATCAAAGAAGTAAAGAATTAATTCTTTGTTTCATTGATTCTTTGTATTGTTCTCTTTGTTTTTATTTCATTGATTTCAGCCCTCAGTTTGATTATTTCATGCTGACTACTCCTCTTGGGTATTTTTATTTCCTTTTGTTCTAGAGCTTTCAAGGTGTGCTATTTAACTGTTAGTATGAAATTCTTCCCTTACTTTTTCTATTCTTTTCTTTTTTAGGGGGTAGGCACATATTACTCTCCTCTTAGCACCACATTCTTTGTTTTTTACAAGTTTGGGAATGCTGTGTATTTATTTTCATTCAATTCTAGAAAGACTTTTTTCTTTATTTCTGTCTTGACCCAGTTTTTATTCAGTAGAGAGATGTTCAGTTTCCATGAGTTTGTAAACTTTTTGTTGTTTCTGATGCTGGTAAACCGATTTCCTCTGTGACAGTGATAGGATGCAGAAAGTTATTTCAATTTTCTTGTATCTGCGGAGACGTGATTTATATCTGTGTATGTGGTCAACTTTGGAAAAAGTTCTATGAGATTCTTGGAAGAAGGTATATTCTTTTGTGTCTGGAAGAAATGTTCTGTAAATATTTGTCTCATTCATTTGGCTTATAACATCTGTAGGTCCAATATTTCTGTTTAGATTTTTTTTTTGTCTAGATGACCGGTTCATTGGTGACACTGGGATATTGAAGTCTCATACTATCAGTGTGTGAGGATTAATAATTGGTTTAAACAATAGTAGTGTTCCTCTTGTAAAAGGACTTGGTTGCACTTATGTTTGGGGCATTGATGTTAAGAATCAATATGTTGTGGTTTCCATCTGAGCCAGGAGCTGATCCTGTGCTACAGTGCTTGGAACAGATCCTGTGCCACAGCTCTCCATACTCAAATACTGACCAGGAGGAAGCTGGTCTCCCAGGAGTACTGACATATATGTGAGCACAGGTAAGACCATCACTTCTGCTCAAATTCCTGGCCCAAGAGGGACCCACCGAGAGCCATCAAGACACAGGAACCAAGGAACAGCTAGGAATAGGATACTTCCAGTTTCTGTCTGTACCCCAGAACTGAGCCTGTGCCATAGCTCTCTATACCCAAATTCATATTGGAGAGAACTGGTCTCCCAGGAGTACTGACACACAGGCTTGCAGGAGGGACAAGCCAAAGTCAGAGACAGCAACACCAGTTAACACCAGAGATATCCAGATGGTGAGAGGCAAGGGCAAGAAAATAAGCAACAGAAACCAAGGCTACTAGGCATCATCAGAACACAAAACTCATGCCACAATGAGCCCTGGATATCCCAACACACCAGAAAAGCAAAATTCTGATTTAAAATCACATCTCATGATGAGGCTAGAGAACTTTAAGAAGGAAATAAATAACTCAGCTAAAGAAATACAGGAGAACACAAGTAAATAGGTAGAAGCCCTTAAAGAGGAAAGTAAAAAATCCCTTAAAGAATTACAGGAAAACACAACCAAACAGGTAAAAGAATTGAACAAACTATCTAAGATCTAAAAATGGAAATAGAAACAATAAAGAAATCACAAAGAACAACCCTGGAGATAGAAAACCTAGGAAAGAGATCAGGAGCTATAGACACAAGCATCACCAACAGAATACAAGAGATAGAAGAGAGAATCTCAGGTGCAGAAGATACCATAGAAAACATTGACACAACAGTCAAAGAAAATGCACAAAGTCCCTAGCCCAAAAAATCCAGAAAATCCAGGACACAATGAGAAGACCAAATAGTTCTGGAAGAGAGTGAAGATTCCCAACTTAAAGGGCCAGTAAATATCTTCAACAAAATTATAGAAAAAAACTACCCTAACCTAAAGAAAGAAATGACCATGAAATAACAAGAAGCCTACAGAACTCCAAATAGACTGGACCAGAAAAGAAATTCTTCCTCTCACATAATAATCAAAACACCAAATGCACAAAACAAATAAAGAATATTAAAAGCAGTAAGGGAAACAGGTCATGTAACATATAAAGGCAGACCTATCAGAATTATGCCGACTCCTCACCAGAGACTAAAGAAGCCCGAAGATCCTGGGCAGATGTCATACAGACCCTAAGAGAACACAAATACAAGCCCAGGCTACTATACCCAGCCAATCTCTCAATTAACATAGATGGATAGACCAAGATATTCCACAACAAAAACAAATTCACACAATATCTTCCTACAAATCCAGCCCTACAAAGGATAATAGATGGATAGCTCCAACACAAGGAGGGAAACTACACCCTAGAAAAAGCAAGAAAGTAATCTTCTTTCAACAAATGCAAAAGAAGATAGCCACACAAACATAATTCCACTTCTAAAAACAAAAATAACAGGAAGCAATAATCCCCTTTTATTCAATATCTCTTAACATCAATGGACTCAATTCCCCAATAAAAAGACTTAGTCTAACAGACTGTTTCCATAAACAGGACCCAACATTTTGCTGCTTACAGGAAACCCACCTTAGTGTCAAAGACAGACACTACCTCAGATTGAAAGGCTGGAAAACAATTTTACAAGAAAATGGTGCCAAGAAACAAGCAGGGGTAGCTATTCTTGTTTGTTTGTTTGTTTGGTTGGTTTTCTTGTTTGTTTGGGGTTTTTTTGTTTTTTGTTTTTGTTTTTTTTTGTTTTTTTTTGTTTTTTCGAGGCAGGGTTTCTCTGTATAGCTTTGACAGTCCTGGAACTTGCTCTGTAGACCAGGCTGGTCTTGAACTCAGAAATCCAACTGCCTCTGCCTCCCAAGTGCTGGGATTAAAGGCGTGCACCACCAGTGCCCGACCTGGAGTAGCTATTCTAATATTGAGTAAAATCGACTGTCAACCAAAAAAAAGTTATAAGAAAAGATAAGGAAGGACACTTCATACTCATCAAAGGAAAAATGTACCAAGAAGAACTTTCAATTCTGAAGATCTATGCTCCAAATGCAGGGGCAGCCACGTTCATAAAAGAAACTATACTAAAGCTCAAAGCACACATTGCACCTCACACAATAATAGTGGTAGACCTCAACACTCCACTCTCAGCAATGGACAGATCATAAAAGCAGAAACTAAACAGAGACACAGTGAAATCAATAGAAGTTATGGAACAAATGGACTTAACAGATAACTGTACAACATTTCAACCTAAAACAAAAGAATAGATCTTCTCAGCACTTCATGGAACCTTCTCCAAAATTGATCATATAATTGGTCATAAGCAGGCATTAACAAATACAAAAAGATTGAAACAATCCTATGCATTCTGTCAGATCAGCATGGACTAAGGCTGGCCTTCAATAACAACAAAAAACAGAAAGCTCACATACACATGGAAGCTGAACAACACTCTACTCAATGATAACTTGGTCAAGGAAGAAGTAAAGAAAAAATTAAAGAATTTTAAGAGTTTAATGAAAATGAAGACACAACATACCCAAACTTATGGGACACAATGAAAGCAGTGCTAAGAGGAAAATTCATGGCTCTGAGTGCCTCCAAAAAGAAACTGGAGAGAGCATACACTAGCAGCTTAACAGTATACCTGAAAGCTCTTGAACAAAAAGAAGCAAATAGACCCAAGAGGAGTAGATTACAAGAAATAATCAAAATCAGGGCTGAAATCAACTAAGTAAAAACAAAAAGAACTATACACAGAATCAACCAAACCAGTGGCTGATTCTTTGAGAAAATCAACAAAGTAGATAAACCTTTAGCCAGACTAACCAAAAGGCACAGAGACAATATTCAAATTAACAAAGATCAGAACTAAAAAGGGAGATATAACAACAGAAAGTTAGGAAATTAAAAAATCCTCAGATCCTACTACAAAAACCTATACTGAACAAAACTGGAAACTCTGGATGAAATGGGTAATTTTCTAGACAGAAACCAGGTGCCAAAGTTAAATCAGGATCAGATAAACTGTCTAAACAGTCCCATATCCCCTAAAGAAATAGAAGCAGTCATTAATAGTCTCCCAACCAAAAAGGCCCAGGACCATATGGGTTTAGTGCAAAATTTTATCAGATCTTCAAAGAAGACCTAATAGCAATACTCTTCCAACTATTCCACAAAGTAGAAACAGAAAGAACACTAACCAATTCGTTCTATGAAGCCACAATTACACTGATACTGAAACCACATGAAGACCCAACAAAGAAAGAGAACTTCAGACTAACTACCTTTATGAATATTGATGCAAAAATACTCACTAAATTCTCACAAACTGAATCCAAGTACACATCATAATGTTTATTCACCATGATCAAGTAGACTTCATCCCAGGGATGCAGGGATTGTCAGTATATGAAAAATACATCAACAAAATCTACTACATAAACAAACTCAAATTCAAAGAACACACCATCATTTCACTAGATGCTAAAAAAGCATTTAACATCCCTTCATGTTAAAAGTCTTGATCAGGAATTCAAGGCCCATACCTAAACATAGTAAAAGTAATATACAGCAAATCAGCAGCCAACATCAAACTAAATGTAGAAAAACTTGAAGTAATCCCACTAATATCAGGGACTACACAAAGCTGCCCACTCTCTCTGTATCTATTCAGTATAGTACTTTAAGTCCTAGGTAGAGCAATTAGACAACAAAAGGAGGTCAAATGGATACAAATTGAAATCAAGAAGTCAAAGTATCACTATTGCAGATGATATGATGGTATACATAAGTGACCCCTAAAATTCTACCAGAGAACTCCTAAACCTGATAAACAACTTCAGCAAAATGGCTGGATATAATGTTAACTCAAACAAATCAGTAGCTTTCCTACTCAAAGGATAAACGAGTTGAGAAAGAAATTACGGAAATGATATCCTTCACAATAGTTACAGATTGTATAAAATACCTTGGTGTGACTCTAACCAAACAAGTGAAAGATCTGTTATGACAAGAACTTCAAGTCTCTGAAGAAAGGAATTGAAGATCTCAGAAGATGGAAGTTTGTACATTGGCAGGATTAATATAATTAAAAATGGCCATCTTGCAAGCAATCTATGATTCAATGCAATCCTCACTAAAATTACAACTCAATTCTTCATAGAATTACAAAGAGAAATTCTCAAATTCATTTGGAATAAAAAAAACGAGGATAGAGAAAACTAATCTCAACAATAAAAGAACTTCTGGGGGTATCACCATCCCTGACCGCAAGTTGTACTACAGAGCAATAGTGATAAAAAATGCATGATATTGGTACACTGACAGGTAAGTAGATCCATGTTATAGAATTAAAGACCCAGAAATGAACAAATGAACACACACCTATGGTCACTTGATTTTTGACAAAGGAGCTAAAACCAACCAGTGGAAAACAGAGCATTTTCAACAAATGGTGCTAGTTCAACTGCCAGTCAGCTTGTAGAAGAATGCGAGTTGATCCATTCTTATCTCCCTGTACAAAGCTCAAGTCCAGGTATAGCAAGGGCCTCCACTAAAAACCAGATACACTGAATCTAATAGAAGAGAAAGTGGGGAAAAGTCTTGAACACATGGGCACAGGGGAAAATTTCCTGAACAGAACACCTATGGCTTATGCGCTACGATCAAGCATGGGACCTCAAAATTGCAAAGCTTTTGTAAGGCAAAGGACACTGTCAGTAGGATAAAATAGCACCCAACAGATTTGGAAAAGATCTTTTCCAATCCTATATCAAATAGAGGACTAATATCCAATATATACAAAGAATTCAAGAAGTTAGACTCCAGAGACCCAAATAACCCTATAGAGCTAAACAGAGAACTTTCAACAGAGGACACTTGAAGGGCTGAGAAGCACCTAAAAAAATATTCAGCATCCTTAGTCATCAGGGAAATGCAAATAAAAATGACCCTGAGATTCTACCTCACACCAGTCAGAGTGGCCAAGGTCAAAAACTCAGGTGGCAGCAGATGCTGGCAGGGATGTGGAGAAAGAGCACTCCTTCATTGTTGATGGGATTGCAAGCTGTCAAAACCACTCTGGAAATCATGTTGGCGGTTCCTCAGAAATTTGGACATTGTACTACCTGAGGCTCCAGCAATACCACTCCTGGGCATATACCCAAAAGGTGCTCCAACATGTTCATAGTAGCCATATTTATAACAGCCAGAAGCTAGAAACAACCCAGATGTCTCTCAACAGAGGAATGGATACAGAAAATGTGGCACGTTTACACAATGGAATACTACTCAGCTAGTAAAAACAATGACTTCATGAAATTCGCAGGCAAATGGAATTGAAAATATAATCCTGAGTGAGGTAATCCTGCCGGGCAGTGGTGGCGCATGCCCTTAAAACCAGCACTTGGGAGGCAGAGGCAGGTGGATTTCTGAGTTCGAGGCCATCCTGGTCTATAGAGTGAGTTCCAGGCCAGCGATGGCTACACATAGAAACCCTGCCTCGAAAAACCAAAAACCAACCAACCAACAACAACAAAACAACAACAACAAAAACCCCAACCGAACAAACAAACAACTGAGTGAGATAAACCAATCACAAAGAACACACGGTATGTACTCACTGATCAGTGGATATTATCCCAAAAGCTTGGGAATAACCAAGATACAATTCACAGACTACATGAAGCTTCAAGAAGGAAGACAAAGTCCACGGGAGCAAATACAGAGACAAAGCGTGGAGCAGAGACTGAAGGAAAGGCCATCCAGAGACTGCCCCACCTGGGGATCCATCTCATCTACAGTGGCCAAACCCAGGTGCTATTGCAGGTGCCAGGAAGTGCTTGCTAATGCGAGCCTGGTATGGCTGTCTCCTGAGATGCCAGAGCCTGAAAAATACAGAGATGGATGCTCACAGCCAACCATTTATCTAGCTTGCGGTCCCCGGTGGAGTCGTTGGAGAAGGGACTGAAGGAGCTGAGAGAGTTTGCAGCCCCATGTGGGGAGCAACAGTGTCAACTAGCCAGATCACTCAGAGGGATGTGGTGGCAGTCGTGTTGTTGTTGATGGTATTGGGGTGTGTGTGTGTGTGTGTGTGTGTGTGTGTGTGTGTGTGTGTGTGTTTCCCTTCTTTTGGTTTTGCTTGTGTGAGATTATTTATTTCCTGTGTTTTTATGGGTGTAATAAACCTCCTGAGGTTTGAGTTTTCCTTTTAGTATCTTCTCTTGGGCTGCATTTGTAGACATACTGTTTATAGTTGTCTTTATCATGGAATATCTTATTTTCTCCACCTATGATGTTTGAAAGTTTTCTTGGTATATCAGTCTTTGCTAGGTTCAGCAGTCTTTTATTGTCTACAGCACATCTGTCCAAGCCCTTCTGGTTTATAGAGTCTTTATTGACCACTCTGGCATAATTCTAACAGGTCTGCCTTTGTGTACATTTAAACTTGGTTATTTTCTTTTTGAAGTTTTTAATATTCTTTATTTCTTCTGTATGTTTTGTGTTTTCACTATTATATGGTGTCAGGGCTTTCTTTCTGGTCCAATCTATTTGGTGTTCTCTGTACTTCTTTTACTTTTATAGGAATCTCTTTCTTTAGGATAGAAAATTTTTCTTCTATGATTTCATTGAAAACATTTTCTGGTTCTTTGATCTGAAATTCTTCTCCTTCCTCTATACCTATTATTCTTTGGTTTGATTTTTTTCCCATGTGTCCCAGATTTCCTGACTTATTTGTGTCAGGAGTTTTTTGGGTTTATAATTTTCTTTGAGTGATATGCCCATTTATTCTATTAAATCTTCATTGCCTGAAATTCTCTCTTCCATGCCATATATTCTATTGGTGAAATTTGCCTTTGTAATTCATGTTGGAGTTCCTCATTTTTTTCCAGAATTTTTTCATTGCTTCTATTTCCAATTTTAATTATTGAATGGCTTTATTTCCTTACACTGTTTCTTTCTGTTTTTCTTTATTTCATCAAAGGATGTATTAATTTCCCCTTTAAGGACCTCTATTGTACTCATATAGGCTATAGGCTTTAGTATGTTTATTTTAATGCTTTAGCTATGTTGGACTATTAAGGGCCTGCTGTGGTAGTATAACTGGGCTCTAGTGGAGACAAATTGCTGTGGCTGTTGCCACTTGCTTGGCAGTGGCATCTGGGTTTGAGATGATGATAGGTCTAGGTGTTGATTTCTGGGTTTGACTTTGATAGGGTGGGTGTTTTTTTTCCTTGGTTTCTGTTTCCTCAGTTTCTAGATTTTTAGAGACTGTGATGTTTGTATGTTACCTGTTTTCCTGGCGGATCCAACTTGTGTGTTCACAGAAAATGGCTGTGCTGTTGAAGAATGGATAATTGGGATAAGTTGGGAGAAGGAAGTTTGGAGGAGATTTTTGTGATCTATTGAGAACAAGGTCTGAGAGCATAAGGGGACCACAGCAGATCTAGAGATGATCTCTTGGGATTCAAAGGATATGTGGTCGGGGTGCAGGGGACAGAGGGGAGGCTGAAGCTGACATTCTCTTGTAGGACTAGAGATGGGACTCAGTGATTGGGTTTGGCATTACAGGGAGACCAGAGAAGCTCTTGGATTATGACTTTCATTTAAAATGTGACTGCAAGGAACTCATAGGTGCTTGCCACAAAACAAACAGAACTTCTTGTGATAAACCTTTCTGGAACATTCTGGATTGCAGTATACCCAATTTGGCTTATGGGCCTTCCTCCTCCATGATTTTTTTATGCACTAACTGATCAGAGCTGAAGGACAGGGCAGCTCCCATTGTTCCTGTAAGCTGTTCTTTTGCTTTGGGATGTGTAAGTAATGCAGCTGTCTCCATTGTTTTAAGTTCTTTTTGTGCAGTCTTCTCTATGTCTCATAAGATGAATAGACCTGAAGCTAACTTCTTTCCAGGTATGTTGTATTCTCTCTCTCTCTCTCTCTCTCTCTCTCTCTCTCTCTCTCTCTCTCTCTCTCTCTGTGAGTACACAGTTGTGGCTTTTTTGTAGACATAAAATAAGCACAGTAAAGATGGAGCTGCAAAGGTATCTGTATAGAATAATTCCCCATGAGAAGGGAATCTAGTTTCATTTCAGGTATAATTGGGTTCTAGGCATTAGGCTTTCCTTCAGAATAAAGGCATAGCCTATGAAATATGCACGGTGAACATCCACATTACTTCCCTGGTATCCAATCAGAGTTTGTACTTGCTCATTAGGAACACATACTACAACATTAGACATGAGGAAACCACACCAACGTGGCACTACAGTAGCTTAGCCTTACATACAAGTTTTCTACTGTGGTAGTTGGTTGTGATCTATCATGATGCATTGTGAAAACACTAAATGTAGAAACGAAAATTGGTTTTAAGCTGCACATCACTCTGAGTAGTGAGAGGAAATCTTGAGCTAGCAATATTTTGTTCAGAACACAAATCATTCTTTTCCCCAGCTATATGCTTCCTTCCCATTAGTCACTGAGTAACCATCTCAGCTATCTGACAGTGATGACCTGCAGTGCTTATGCTCAATTGGTTTTTATTTTATTTAATGGTGGGTCTAAAATGTAAGATTTAGTGGCAGTAGAAACTTAGATTTGCAAGCCAGAAGCCATGGGATGCTCCCTTTAAATAAGAGGGAAAGTTCTTCACTCAAGAAAAGAAATAAAACAAAACAAAACAAGACTCTGAGTTTTCTAAAAGCTATAATAAGAATATATATTTTTTTAATTTACAAAACTGTGAAAGGGCGAAAACAAACTCGTGGTAATTCTTTTGCTGTATCACAAAGTGTGAAACTTATAGTACTTATACAACACAGAAAAGGCATTGGTTATAGAATTTTAAGCATCTGCCTAAGGTCACGGCCTATTTCCCCTGTTGAAAAATGGGGACTATTGTTTTCATTATTGAATAGAAAGGCAACACTATAATATGGATAAAGTAATGCAAATAAAATATCATTTGTTTTTAGGCTTCAATATAAAAAAGGGTTGAAATAAACTACATATATGTTTATATATAATTATTTAAATTATGAGATTCTCACAAAAGCATGATGGAAATATACTAAGTATACTATTAGATTATGAAAAATAAACATATAAAATAATATCTCTTATGATTCATGTGTAACAAATAAAATTATTAGAAAATGATCTCTGGAAATATATCTTAAAAATATTTATTTTAGTGGTACTGTCTGGGGAAGGAGGAAGGAGCCCAGCTGTGAGAACACATGGGACTTCAATAATTATTCTTATTTAAAATGTTGCTAAACGTGAGAATTTCTCTTTCTGTGGAGACACGCACTTCACTATTTCTCTTCTAGCCATCAGGTGAGCTCACTGGCAGAAAGCCCTAATAAAGAAGAACAAATCGATGGGAGCTGTTAGACCAACCTAGGAGATAAACCCTAAAAGAGATAAGCAGACAATGAGCACTCTCCTCAGTGGGAAGGCACTCAGCACTCATAGCAATAGTTTACAAGGGCTTGCTTACATTTTCCCAGAGAGGAACAGTTGGACTATTTGAAATATGGCTTTCCATTAACACATTTGAATGCAACCTGAATCAGATCATGCACACTCAACATAAAATCTAAAGAGAGTAAACATTTAGATTTGCTTTACCAACCAAGCAGTGCTGTCTTTGAGGGATTGTTTATGGTCATGTATCGGGCTGCTGGGCATAGAGTACAAACCTTCCCATATAGATTTCAGCTTAGGGAAATGATATCTACATATGTGAATTCATCCTATTTTACTATGTCTTCAAGAACTACTACACTTGATTTTTCTCCACAAAATTATTTTTTCCACATGCATTTATTTATTTATTCATTCATTCATTCATTTATTTGTGTGTGTGTGTGTGTGTGTGTGTGTGTGTGTGTGTGTGTGTGTGTGTGTGTTCAAAGGTGTGTGCAGGTCAGAGGACAGCTTACAAGAGTCAATCTTCTGTCATATGTGTCCTGGGAATGAAACTTCAGTTCTATTGCTTTGTAGCATTTACCCATTCCATTATTTTATGATTAGAAGAAATAGCATCTTGGATTAACTTTCTTTTTTCTTTTTATGTGTGACTTTCTTTGATAAAAGCCATTAGATGTTTGCATGTTATGGAAATTTAAAGGGAAGCTACTCTTCTGTGAATTTCCTCTTTTCTTTTCTTTTCTTTTCTTTTCTTTTCTTTTCTTTTCTTTTCTTTTCTTTTCTTTCCTTTCCTTTCCTTTCCTTTCCTTTCCTTTCCTTTTCTTTTCTTTTCTTTTCTTTTCTGTTCCTTTCCTTTCTTTTCTTGTGTGTGTGTGTGTGTGTGTGTGTGTGTGTGTGTGCTCAAATTAAGTTTTATTTAGGTTATTTGGCAATTTGGCCAGCAATACAATATCTTTGTGTATGACCATGAGTCCTATTAGACATGCATTTGGAGCTTGTAGGAAGTTGGTTTATGCACCCATAGAGCAGATGCCTTTCATTGCCAGTGACAAACAGCCCAAATTCCTTTATTTTTTGGTAGCTTAGGGATTTGTAAAGTAGCGTTGAAAAAATACAATCCACAGATTTAAAAAAAACAAAAAAAACTCTTGAAATGAAATAATAAGGGCATACATAACCTATCAAGGGCATTCACATTTACCCCTCCAGGTGTCAAAACAGGCATTTGCCAGTATGTGCACTCTTGTTTTCATTTACTGATATGTGGAATAATGTGAGTTGCTTGGTCATGGCATCTCTTCATGCTTGGGCAGGTGGTCCTAGGTGGTATAAGAAAACAAACCATAGTGAGCAAGTCAGTGAGTAGTGTCCCTCCATAATCTCTGCTTCAGTTTCCACCCTGATTCCTGTCCTGCTTCCCTTAGTGATAGATTGCAATTATTACGTTAGAAAAATGAGGTTAGAACCAAAGTGTTTCCAAAAGCTATAAGAAACATCACTGACATATCAAGATAGTTTTCATGGACTTAGAGGACATTGGAACCAGGAGGATGCTTCATGTGGCCTTTAAAATCACAAAGGTTTTTTATTTTTAAATTTTTACAATTTAGTGGGATTTCTCTTCTGCGTAGCTCAGGGTACTGCTCACTTATGCAATACCTTACAATTTTGGTCTGCCTTGCAGTGGATTTATGTATGGACTTACTTCAGTGATTTATTGAATAGTAAATGGGGTAAGGCCTCTTGGTCTAAGTCAAACATTTAGGGGACCTGACAATCAAGATCACAAGGGTTAGGTGCTTCTGAGTCAGTCTCCACTGAACTCAAGTTTGGAAGTGGATCATAGCTCTCCTTCTGTGCAATGTCACAAGGTCCTATTTTGCTTTCCATTGCTGTGATAAAGACCATGAAAAAAGCAAGGTAGGAAGGAAAGTGTTTATTTGGCTTGTTATAACTGTGGTCTATCACTAAGGGAAGCAGGACAAGAATCAGGGTGAAAACTGAAACAGAGATTATGGAGGGACACTACTCACTGACTTGCTCACTATGGTTTGTTTTCTTATACCACCTAGGACCACCTGCCCAGGCATGAAGACATGCCATGACTAAGAAACGCACATAAAAGAAATGATCTAATTGAGATGTTTGCTTATAGTTTGAGATATAAACTAATCCCTTGTCAGAGAGAGAGGGAGAGAAAGGGAGAGAGAGAGAGAGAGAGAGAGAGAGAGAGAGAGAGAGAGAGAGAGAGAGAGAGAGAGAGAGAGAGAGAGTCCTGGATCTGGGCCTGGGTCTGGCATGGGCTTTTGAAACCTCAAATCTCACTTCGTCACACATCTCCTCCAATAAGGCCACAATCCCAATCCTTTTCTAACAGTGCCACTCTCTGATGGCTAAGCACTCAAATACCTGAGCCAATGAGGACTATTCTTATTTAAACCATCACACCCCAGGGATGTCACTGTCCCCACTGGGATAGACCCTCTCATATCAATCATTAATTAAGAAAATTGCATGTCCTACATGCCAATCTGATGGAGGATATAATCTCCATTGTGATTCTGTCTTCTCAGATGACTCTAGCTTGCGGCTGTTTGACAAAACAACTAGCAAGCACATGTGGTAACTTTAAAAAAGCATTTACATTTTTAAAAGCCTTATTATTATTATTATTATCATCATCATCATCATTATTATTATAATTATTATATTTGTGGTTGGTTCAAGAAAATGCTGTGTGGGTGACATTTTCTACTTCATGTACCCCAGGGGAAGAGCGTAGGCAACCTGACTTTCCCTACAGCTTCTTTCAGTCCTCTTGATCATCTCTTTGGATTTTTCTTGGAATCCAGGCAAATTATGTCTCCTAGATTTCCTTGAAGCATCTCCAGGAAGCAGAGGATATTATAGGTTCATGAATGTTGATACTATGCCATTCACCCCAACACAGAGTCATCTGATTTGTTTCTCATTTCCTTGAGCCACAAGATTTCCAGCATGACTGTACTGGTTAAACTTGGCAAACAATGCCAAGACAGAGCCCAAGACCTACCTCCTTTATATACTGACCTGGTAACCAGTGAAGGATGTGGGTCAGATGTGTCAGGGTTCATAGGTAAAAGTAGAGGCACAACCTTCCTGCTAGACAGCCACTTTCTCACATGGAAACCCCAGAGAGACCCCTCTTTTAGGGATATTGGCATATCCATCTCTAGCACTATGTAGGATCTGAGTTGCCCAGTATATAAATTAACAGCAAGCATGCAGTATTTTTTTCCTTTTCTATAATACAATGAGAGTAGAGTGACTACTGAGGCATAAAAAGGACTATTGTAGAAAGACAGAGCAATTATATTACATGTTACTGTTTAGTTTGTCTTCCGACACCCCTATGAGGCTAGGAGTTAATATTGCTTCTTAGACAAAGGTGAACAAGTTCAAGAAGCCTCTTCACTCCCTCATAGGTCACCCATACAGATGACGTCACCCCCTGCACACTCTCAGGTTAATGTGCCTGTGTGATCCACTCTCTTCTCCTTACCAGGGCTCTGGACATGCTAGGCCCTCAATGATTATGGGCTGATGTATGAAATAAAACTGGTAGAAATGGTTTCAGTTTAGATGATGAGAAATCCTGTACTGCCTAAAAATTGTATTAAATGTTTGTGTAAAGATTCTGGAGATCTGAATTGAGTTGTGGGAAATTCCACTTTTATTCAAAACATAACCGAATTGATGGGTGTTGGTTCCAGGGAACTGATTTTTTTTTCTTTTTTTTCTTTTTTTTTAGCATTTCCAATTGTGGAACCCAATTGTGAAGTTGATAAAATTTATCTTTAGTACCTCTACAGTTTTAGCTCCATGGGACTTATCCGTTTCTATTTCTAGGCTTCCTACCCACCATTTGTGTGTGTGTGTGTGTGTGTGTGTGTGTGTGTTTTTCTTCGAAGAAACCTTAAGATATTATCAGTGATTTATAATTCACTGTGAACTTAAGTGACTCCTAAGTACAAACAATGGTCTTGAGGACTTTTACTAACTTGGTTTTGCTTACTCTAAAGGGAAATGCTTTGTTCCATTTTAAACTTCATTTCCATTAAAAAAGGAAACGTTGAGTTATAGGTTCACAGCTTATCAATACTGAGTCTTAAGCCCATCAGACCTAGCCACAGACTCAATGTTTGCAACTCTTGAAATAGGTTTCTTCATCAGCTTTCTTTGAGAACTTTTAATAACTCTTAGAATATAGGTGCATGTTTTTCCAGGAACTATATATGGTCCAAGTGAGAAGTTCTTAGCTAGACTGAAACCTGTGGGACACTTACTCATTCTTCTAGGTTAAGTCAGGGCCATGTAAAGAACTTCTATTTAGTGGTGTGAAAGTTCCCTGGTGATTGCATCTGTTCATTTCTCAGTGGTAGACAGCTATGCTTTCCTAGGTGCCAAATACTGATATAGATGATGTTAATCACTACAACACACTAACACACACACACACACACACACACACACATACACACACACACACGTGCGCAATCTCCTCACTCTAAGGGACAGGAGCAGAGAGTAAGAGAACAGCTACAGGAAGTACCCCTACAGGAGGTGCTCCCTACAGCCCAGCTTCTGCCTTCCTCAGAGAAACAACTCAAGGTGTGAAGAACTGAGATTCATTAAATGCTGACTGCTCACAGGCTTTGAGAAAAGCTTAGTCACAGCACCTCGTGACTGACACTCCTGCTGAAACAGCAAAGGTGGTGGCAATGCTAGATAGCTTTACTGTAGCACTCAGATTTCAGGCCCCCCTGGGAGGGGACGCTGGAAGGCATCTCTAAATTGGCCCCCCGCTGCCGGGATCTCATTGTGAGTGAGGTTGTCACTTTGCCTTTCCCATTCTATTCCTGGTGTGACTGTCATTCACTTGCAGATGATTCCTCCTGTTATTTCCTACAGAGGAAGCCACAGATTTTTGAGAAGGCTTTATTCATAAGTGAGTCACTTGTCACAGTACAGTCTTCTGCACGGGATGGAGTCTGCACTTACTCCAGAGTAGGAAATGCTCAGACATATTATGTTTCCTTTGATTGGCACATAGTAGACACTCAGATTTCATTTTTAGTGTCTCAATATCTCTCAGTCACTTTTTTTTTTTTTGGCATGAGATTCTAATGCCAGCCACTAGATGGCATGGCAGAACTTTTATTAAATTTCATTCCATTTCTGGTAATCACACACAAGGCAAAGTGTGATTTCCTTAACTTAATTTAATAAAAATATATACATTTAAAAATAAAAATAAGAATAATAAGTCATCACAGAGATGGAATATTAATTACCCCAAACAATGAAAATGAGTTGCTCTTGATAAGATTAATATTCATTCTTGGGTCCAAAATAACAAAGAATCTTCAAGGAGCCATTATAATGGGGAAAAATGTACAGTTCATCATTAAACTATGTTAAAACCAATAGTTCCCTATCAAAGTAGCAAACCTCACTGGCTAACTCGGATTGAGTGAAGCAAAGTTTTAGAAACACCTGTGAGTTTAATTTTTTCTATCTGCTTTAAGAGGGAAAAATTATGTAACATGTTGGTATCTGTCTATTTATTTATTTAATTTATTTTTGAGACAGAGTCTTGTGTATTAGAATAGTATAGAACTTACTATGTAGCTGAGGCTGGCCTTAACTCCTGATCCTTCTTTCTGCTTTTACCTCCCGTCTGCTAGGATTGCAGGTGTGCACTAACCTACTAGAAGAGCGCATGTCGCTTCGTCTCTGACTCGTACACTCTGTCCAAATAGGAGAATGCTGAGGAAGGATCTCTTTAATGCTTGCACTCTTAGGAAACTTGCATTTAAAGACTCACGTATGAAAAGCTGGTTCCCAGATGATCATATACCAGAGAGATCCAAGTTGCTGGGCCCTATAGTTATTAGGGCTTAATGGAAGGAAATTAGATGATTTAGGATGTGTCCTTGAAGGGAATACAGTGACCCAAGCTCTGACACTTCCACTCTCTATTTTCTAATTACTACAAGGTGATCACCCTCTCTCCCAAGTGTTCACACACACCATCATGTATTGTACTGACTGATAGAAGTGCAAAGCAAGAGTTCCAAACAGCCATATTACTGAAACAGGAAGCACAAGTATGCATTGCAAGCTGATTATCTCAGTGACAGAAGGCAGACTGATGTACTCATTGTCCTATCAATTACTATGATAAGGTTGGTGGAAAACCAAAATGTACCATCCCACAGTGGTTAAGTTCAGTCTGTGATATAGAGAACCTGTGCTTAAACTCTGCTGCATTGCTTAGCGTTCTGGGCATCAACCCAGTTGGCTATATTGTTTACTTCCCCATAAAATAGAAATAGTGCCTTCTAAGCTTTCTTTCAAAGTGTATTAGTGAGCAACAGGAAAACCAGGTAGGCTACCCACAGTCCTCTTTGGTATCTGCTCACCTAGACCCAATCCCTCAGTTTTAAACATAATGATGCAAGAAAGGATTGCCAGCTGCAGCCTTCTATCTCCGTTGTCCGTACTCCCTGTGGATCCCACAGACCATCACCTCTTAACATTCCTTTTCCCATTTGTGGCTGACTCTCACCCTCCATCACCAGCAGTCACACCAAGTGAGCAGGCCACAAAAACAGGCAACACAACCTATCACTGTTTATGAAAATCCAGAGAAGAAACAGAAACCAAGGCACAAAACACTCACCCAAAAAAGTCAAATCCAGAAATCAGCACCTACACCTATAATCATCCTAAACCCAGATGTCTAGATGCAAGCATAAGAATACAATCAATAACAGCTAGGACAACATGTGCTCACTATAGTCCAGCTATCTTACCAGAGTAGGTTCTGAATATTCCAACATAGCTCAAGCATGCACACACACACACACACACACACACACACACAAAATAAAAAAATAGACCTTAAAGCCTTATACTAAGAAAAGCGAAAATGAATAAATACCTTAAAGAAATCCAAGAAATCATGAACAAACTATTAGAGAAAAAGAACAAATACCTGAAATAAAGCCAAGAAAATACAAACAAAGAGTTGAAGGAAGTGAATAAAACTGCTCAAGACACAAGAATGGAAATAGAAGCAATAAAGAAATCACAAACTAAGGGAATTCTGGAAATAAAAAATTTAGGAACTCAAACAAGAACTACAGAGGCAAGCTTCACCAACAGAATATAAAGCATACAAAACAAACTCTGAGGAACTGAAGTTATAATAGAAGAAATGGATACATCAGTCAAAGAAAATGTTAAGTCTGCAATATCCCTGATACAAAGCATGTATGAAATTTGGGCACTATCAAGAGACCAAACCTAAAAATAGTAGAGATAGAGGAAGAAGAAGAATCCCAAATCAAAGACCCAGAAAATATTTTTTAAAAAATCATAGAAGAGACCCCCGGGGACTTAGGTGTGATCGCCATTTTCTATCCAGGGTCTCTCTGAGGCAGGTCCACTCAGGATAGTGATCAGGCCACAAAAGCAACAGAGCTTCTTGCACAGGGTTCCTTCAGACCTTCATCCTCAGCCAGGAGGTGGAGCTGATCCTCAGACCTCTGTGCACCTTTCCTGCCAGGAGGGAGTTTGCCTCCAGGGAATGCTGTGACCCCTGGGACTCAGGAGAGAGCTGGTCTCTCAGGAGTGCTGACAGAGGCTAACAGAATCACAGGAGGAAAAAGTTCCAGCCAGAGACAACTAAAACATCTAACACCAGAGATTACCAGATTGTGAAAGGCAAACATAAGAATCTTCCTAACAGAAACCAAGGCTACTTGGCATCATCAGAAACCAGTACTCCCACCACGGCGAGTCCTGGATACACCAACACACCCAAAAAGCAAGATTTGGATTTAAAATCATATCTCATGATGCTGGTAGAGAATTTAAAGAAGGGCATTAATAACTCACTTAAAGAAATACAGACGAACACAGCTAAAGAGGTAGAAACCCTTAAAGAAGAAACACAAAAAATCCCTTAAAGAATTACAGGAAAACAAAACCAAACAGGTGAAGGAACTGAAGAAAACCATCCAAGATCTAAAAATTGAAGTAGAAACAGTAAAGAAAACTCAAAGGGAGACAACTCTGGAGATAGAAATCCCCATCAGCAACAGAATACAAGAGATGGAAAAGAAAATCTCAAGTGCAGAAGATTCCATAGAGAACATGGGCACAACAATCAAAGAAAAAAGCAAAATGCAAAAGGATTCTAACTCAAAACATCCAGGAAATCCAGGACACAATGAGAAGATCAAACTTAAGGATAATAGGTATAGATGACAATGAAGTTTTTCAATTTAAGGGCCTGTAAATATCTTCAACAAAATTAGAGAAGAAAACTTCTCATACCTAAAAAAAGAGATGCCCATGAGCATTCAAGAAGCCTAAAGAACTCCAAATAGACTGGACCAGAAAAGAAATTCCTCCTGACACATAATAATCAGAACAACAAATGCACTAGATAAAGATAGAATATTAAAAGCAGTAAGGGAAAAAGGTCAAGTAACATATAAAGGCAGACCTATTAGAATTATACCAGAATTCTCACCAGAGACTATGAAAGCCAGAAGATCCTGGACAGATGTTATACAGACACCAAGAGAACAGAACTGCCAGCCCAGGCTACTATAACCAGCAAAACTCTCAACTACCATATATGGAGAAACCAAAGTATTCCATGACAAAACCAAATTCACACAATATCTCTCCACGAATCCAGCCCGTCACAGGATAATAAAGGGAAAACACCAACACAAGGAGGGAAACTACACCCTAGGAAAAGCAAAAAAGTAATCTTTCAACAAGACTAAAAGAAGATAAGCACAAGAACAGAACCCCCAACTCTAACAATAAAAATAACAGGAAGCAACAATTACTTTTCCTTAATATCTCTTAATATCAATGGACTCAATTCCCCAATAAAAAGACATAGACTAATAGACTGGCTACATAAGCAGGGCCCAACATTTTGCTGAAAACAGGAAACCCACCTCAGGGAAAAAGACAGACACTACCTCAGAGTGAAAGGCTGGAAAACAATTTTCCAAGCAAATGGTACCAAGAAACAAGCTGGAGTAGCCATTCTAATATTGAATAAAATCGACTTCCAAACCAAAGTTATCAAAAAAGACAAGGAAGGGCATTTCGTATTAATCAAAGGTAAAATCTACCAAGACGAACTCTCAATTCAGAACATCTATGCTCCAAATGCAAGGGCATCAACATTAATTAAAGAAACTTTAGTAAAGCTCAAAGCACACATTGTACCTCGCACAATAATAGTGGGGGACTTCAGCATCCAACTCTCATCAATGGACAGATCTTGGAAACAGAAACTAAGCAGAGACACAGTGAAACTAACAGAAGTTATGAACCAAATGGATTTAATAGATATCTATAGAATATTTTTATCCTAAAACAGAAGGACATACCTTTTTCTCAGCACCTCATGGGATCTTCTCCAAAATTAACTATATAATTGGCCACAAAACAGTCCTCAACATATACAAAAAATATTGAAATAATCCCATGTACCCTATCTGATCACCATGGACTGAGGCTGATCTTCAATAACAACATAAATAATAAAAAACCAACACACATCTGGAAGCTGAACAACACTCTACTCAATGATAACTTGGTCAAGAAAGAAATAAGGAAAAAAGTTAAAGACTTTTTAGAGTTTAATGAAAATGAAGCCAGAACATACCCAAACTTATGTGACACAATGAAAGCACTTCTAAGAGGAAAACTCACAGCTATGAGTGCCTCCAAAAAGAAACCAGAGAGAGCAAACAGGAGCAATTTGACAGCACACCTAAAAGGTCTAGAACAAAAGGAAGCAAATTAACCCAAGAGGAGTAGACAGGAGGAAATAATTAGACTCAGGGATGAAATCAACCAAGTGGAAACAAAAACTCAACCAAAGAATCAAACAGACCAGGAGCTAGTTCTTTGAGAAAATAAAAAAGCTAGATAAACACTTAGCTAGACTTACTAGAGGGCAAAGGGACTGTATCCTAATTAACAAAATTAGAAATGAAAAGAGACATAACAACAGAATCTGAGGAAATCCAAAACATCATCAGATCCTACTACAAAGGGCTATACTCAACAAGACTGGAAATTCTGGGTGAAATGGACAATTTCCTAGACAGATACCAGGTACCAAAGTTAAATCAGGATCTGATTAATGATTAAAACTGTCCCATACCCCCTAAAGAAATAGAAGCAATCATTAATAGTATCCCAACCAAAAAAAGCCCAGGATCAGATGGGTTTAATGCAGAGTTCTATCAGACCTTCAAAGAAGACCAAACTCCAATTCTCCTCAAACTATTCCACAAAATAGAAACAGAAAGTCCTCCACCCAATTCATTCTATGAAGCCACAATTACTCTGATACCTAAACCACAGAAAGACCCAACAAAGAAATAGAACTACACAACAATTTCCCTTATGAATATTGATGCAAAAATACTCAATAAAGTCTTGCTAACTGAATCCAAGAACACATCAAAATGATCATCCATCATGATGAAGTAAGCAGGCTTCATTCCAGTGATGCAGGGATGGTTTAATATACAGAAATTCATCAACATAATCCATTATATATACAAACTCAAAGACAAAAACCCGCATGATCATCTCATTAGATGCTGAGAAAGCATTTGACAAAATCCAACACCCATTCATGATAAAAGTCTTGGAAAGATCAGGCATTCAAGGCCCATACCTAAACATAATAAAAGCAATCTACAGCAAACCAGTAGCTAACATCAAACTAAATGGAGAGAAGTTGGAAGCAATCCCACTGAAATTAGATACTAGACAAGGATTTCTCCCTACCTATCCAATATAGTACTTGAAATCTTAGCCAGAGCAATTCAACAACAAAAGGAGATCAAGGGGATACAAATTGAAAAGGAAGAAGTCAAGATATCACTATTTGCATATGATATGATAATATATATAAGTGACCCTACCAATTCCACCAGAGAACTCCTAAACCTGATAAACAACTTCACTGCATTAGCTGGAGGTAAAATTAACTCGAACAAATCAGTGGCCTTCCTCTACACAAAGGATAAACAGGCTGAAAAAGAAATTAGGAAAACAACACCCTTCACAATAATCACAAATAATATAAAATACTTTGGTGTGACTCTAAGGAAGTGAAAGATCTCTATGATAAGAACTTCAAGTTTTGGTGAAAGAAATCGAGTAAGATCTCAGAAGATAGAAAGTTCTCCCATGCTTATCGATTGACTGGATTAATATAGTAAAAATGGCTATCTTGCCAAAAGCAATCTATTGATTCAATGCAATGTCCATCAAAATTCCAACTCAATTCTTCACCAAGTTAGAAAGGGCAATTTGCAAATTCATCTGGAATAACAAAAAACCTAAGATAGCAAAAACTATTCTTAACAATAAAAGAACCTCTGGTGGAATCACCATGCCTGACCTCATGCTGTACTACAGAGCAATTGTGATAAAAACTGCATGGTACTCATACAGTGACAGACAAGTAGACCAATGGAATAGAATTGAAGACCGAGAAATGAATCCACACACCTATGGTCACTTGATCTTTGACAAAGGAGCTAATACCATCCAGTGGAAAAAAGACTGCATTTTCAACAGATGGTGGTGGCTCAACTGTTGGTTAGCATGGTAAAGAATGGAATTGATCCATACTTATCTCCTTGTACAAAGCTCAAGTCTAAGTGAATCAAGGAACCCCAAATAAAACTAGAGACACTGAAACTCATAGAGGAGAAAGTGGGGAAGAGTTTTGAAGATATGGGCACAAGGGAAAAATTCCTGAACAGAACAGCAATAGCTTGTGCTGTATGATCAAGAATTAACAAATGGGACCTCATAAAATTGCAGGGCAAAGGACACTGTCAATATGAGAAAAAGGCAACCAATAGATTGGGAAAAGATCTTTACCAGTCCTAAATCCTATAGGGGACTAATATTCAATATATATAAAGAACTCAAGAAACTGGACTCCAGAAAACCAAATAACCCTATTAAAAATGGGGTACAGAGCCAAACAAAGAATTCTCAACTGTGGAATACCCAATGGCTGAGAAGCAACTGAAGAATAGTTCAACATCCTTAATCATCAGGGAAATGCAAATCAAAACAACCCTGAGATTCTGCTTTATACCAGTCAGAATGGCTTAGATCAAATACTCACCTGACAGCAGTTCCTGGCAAGGATGTAGAGAAAGGATGGGATTGCAAGCTGGTACAACCACTCTGGATACCAATTTGGCGGTTCCTCAGAAAATTGGACATAGTACTACCGGAAAATCCCGCAATACCTCTCTTGGGCATATACCAAGAAGTTTTTCCAACTTGTAATAATGACACATGCTCCACTATGTTCATAGCAGCCTTATTTATAATAGCCCGAAACTGAAAGAACCCAGATGTCCCTCAACAGAGGAATGGATAAAGAAAATGTGGCACATTAACACAATGGAATACTACTCAGCTATTAAAAACAACACTTTTATGAAATTCTTAGGTAAATGGATGGGTCTGGAGGATATCATCCTGAGTGAAGTAACCCAATCACAAAAGAGCACACATAATAATCACTCACTGATAAGTGAATATTAGCCTAGAAAGTTAGAATACAAGATACAATTTGCAAAATTCATGAAACTCAAGAAGAAGGAAGACCAAGGTGTGGATACTCTGTTCCTTCTTAGAAGGGGAAACAAAATACCTATGGAAGGAGTTATAGAGACAAAGTTTGGAGCAGAGACTGAAGGAAGGACCATCCAGAGACTGCCCCACCTGGGGATCCATCCCATAAACAACCACCAAATCCAGACAGTATTGCATATGCCAGCAAGGTTTTGCTGATAGGACTCTGATATAGCTGTCTTCTGTGAGGCTATGCCAGTGCCTGGCAAATACAGAAGTGGATGCTCACAGTCATCTATTGGATGGAACACAGGGTCCTCAATGAATGAGCTAGAGAAAGTACCCAAGGAGCTGAAGGTGTCTGCAGCCCTATAGGAGGAACAACAATATGAACTAACCAGTACCCCCCAGAGCTCATGTCTCTAGTGCATATGTAGCAGAGGATGGCCTAGTCGGAGGAGGAGAGGCCCTTGGTCTTGCGAAGATTCTATGCCTCAATATAGAGGAATGCCAGGGCTTGGAAGCAGGAGTGGGTGGGTTGGGGAATAGGGGGAGGGAGGAGGGTATAGGGAATTTTTGGAGAGGAAACTAGGAAAGGGGATAGCATTTGAAATGTAAATAAAAAAATATCTAATAAAAAAAGAAAAATAGAAAAAAAGTCATAGAAAAAATTTTCCTAACCTAAACAAAGAATTTCCTATAAAGGTAAAAGAAATACCAGAACACCAAGTAGATTGGGCCAGATAAGAAAATCCCCTCACCACACAATAATCAAAACACAAAACAAAAAAGTGTTAAAATCTATAAAACAAAAAGATCAAGTAATATATACAGGCAGACCTGTTACATGTAACTTCTCAGTGGAGACTCTAAGCATCACAAGGACCTGCACAGATGTGCTACAGACTCTAGGAGAACACAGATGCCAGCATAGACTACTATACCCAGCAAAACTTTTGATCACCATAGGTGGAGAAAATTTTTTTCGTATTCCATGATAGAAATAAAATTTAAACATTAGCTATCTACAAATCCACTCCTACAGATCCAGCCCCAAAGAAGAAACTAGAAGGAAAACCCCAACCTCAAGATGCTACTTATAGCCATGGAAACACAAGTAATGAATAATCTCACAAGCAAAACCAAAAGAAGGGAATCACACACACACACACACACACACACACACACACACACACACACACACACACACTTTCTAATACCATCATCACCACCATCACATCCACCACCACCACCAAAAGAACAGGAATCAATACTCATTGGTCATTGATATCTCTCAACATCAATGGTCTAAAGTCTCCAATAAAACGTGACAAACTAACAGATTGGATTAAAGTAATAGGATCCCTCCTTCTGCCATATCTAAGAAAGATACTTCAACATCAAAGATAGACGTTACCTCAGGTTAAGGGTTAGAAAAAGATATGCCAAACAGATGGACCTAAGAAGCAAACCAGTGTACCCATTTTAATAGCTAAATAAATAAATAAATAAATAAATAAATAAATAAATAAATAAATAAATAAACTTCAAGCTAGATCTATTCAAAAGAGGTAGGGAAGGACACTACATACTCTTGGAAGGAAAAATCTACCAAGACAAGACAACATTTTAATTCTTAATATCGATGCCACAAACATAAGTGCAAATAAGTCTTTAAAAGAATCACTCCTACAGTTTAAATCACATATAGACCCTGACACACTGATAGTGGGGACCTCTCAGTATCCCACTTTCACCAATACATAGGTCTTTCAGACAAAAACCACTGTAGGTTCACCATCCCCGATTTTAAGTTGTACCCAGAAACATAGTAATAAAAATTACATGGTATTGGCATAAAAACAGACCCAACATATTGATTAACAAAATCAATTTGAAGACCCAGGACATAAGTCTACATACCTATGGACACTTAATCTCTGATAAAGAAGCCAGAAAAACACACTGGAAAAAAAGACAGCATCTTTAACAATGGTTCTGATCAAACTGGATGCCTGCATGTAGAAGAATGCAAATAGAACCATATTTCTCATCCTGCACAAAACTCAAGCCCACATGGATCAAAGACCTAAATATAAATCCAGATACACTGAACTTGATAGAATAGAAATGGGGGGGGTAGCCTTTAACCCACTGTTGCAAGAGATGACTTTTGAAGAGGACATGGATAGCATAGGCCTAATATCAACAATAATAAATGAGACATTTCAAAATGAAGAAGCCTCTGTAAGGTAAAGGACACTATCAATTGGACAAAGTAGCAGAATGGGAAAATATTTTTACCAACTTCACATCTGATAGACGTCTAATATACAAAATATATAAAGAACTCAAGTGCTAGATATCAAAAACTAAATAATTTAATTTAAAAAATGGGGTACAGATCTAAACTCCATAAAAGAATCACAAATGGCTTAGAAACACTTAAGGGAATGTTCAACATTAGCCACCAGGGAAATGCAATGAAAACTACTTTGGGATTCCATTTACTCCTGTCAGAATGGCAAGGATCAATAACATAAGTAAGACCTCATACTGGCAAGGATGTAGAGCAAGAAGAACACCCCTCCATTACTGGTGGGAGTGCAAACTTGTATAGCCACTATGGAAATCAATATCACATTCCTCTGAAAATTGCGAATCAATTTACCTCAAAACCCAGGCATACCACTCTTGTGCATATATCCAGAGGATGCTCCATTCTATCATAAGGACACTTCCTCAACCATGTTCATTGCAGTTTAATTCATGATAGCTAGAAACAAAATAACTTAGACATCCCTTAACAGAAAAATGGATAAACAAACTGTGATACAGTTACACATTTACACAATGAAGTACTTCTTTGCTGTTTTAAAAATAATTTCATGAAATGTGTAACAAATGGTTGGAACTAAATAACATCATCCTGAGTGAGATAACTCAGGTCCAGAAAGACACATATGGTATGTTCTCACTTATAAGTAGATATTAGTCATTAAGTAAATGATAGCCAAGCTATAATATATAGATGCAAAGAGGTTAGGTAAAAAGGAGGGGTCTAGGGAGGACACATGGCTCTCAGGTCCAGAATTGAAGTGTTCTCCTTAGGGGACTACTAGTTGAGTCATTGCTTGTGATCAAGTGTATCAGCTCTAATTAGCCTTCCTCCCTATAGCAGGTGTTAACTGCATAAATATTGTGGGAGGGAGAGAGATCTCACAGCTCTTCTGTGGCTAAAACTTCTGTATACTGCGTCCTACAGACACATTCCTCTTTGATATCTCCATTCCCAACTCCACTCTAGAAGCAATTGTTGATCAGATTTCTGTCTTGTTAGTTGGCCTATTACCCAATCCTGGTTCTCACAGTTAGCTGAAAAAAAATATTCAAAATCAGTGTCACTCTTAAAACTTATTATTCATGACATGATATGTTAGACTTCATGTAGTTTAAGTAATCAGCAAAACTTATATTAGGTAAAAATCTAGAGAAATCTCATCTGTTACTGTGATTTGCAGAGTTTGAAGTCAGTAAAGATCCTAGGCCTAAAAAGAATTCCTAAAGACCCAGCAGTCTTCTAAACATTGAAATATTTTACTTTCCTATTTTGTTGCTGTTTATTTGGCTTTATTCACTGTCTAACAATGTTTAATTTTAAAATTTATAAATTACAATCAGCATAATTAAGATTATTTTTTCTGTTTTATGTCATCTGGCAACATGAATATCATTCCTTTCATACTTTTATCAAAATCCTGGCAGAAATCTAGAACAGACTTCTTGGATATTGACTTGCTTCTGGTAGCATAAGGAGTCAGCCAGTGGTTGGTCCCAGGATTTGGAGGAACTTTGCCTAACAGTCCGTGACACAGCTTCTGTTTTGTCATCTACAGTTTAGTGGTGGTAATTATGTATTTCAAGTCATGTGCTTTTTCAAAAATTGCAATTTTTTTTTGTCTTTGCAGGAATTCAGTGTTCACATGGATGCCATGGCTCAAAATACATCACTATATGGAGAGGTCTAAATTATTGTTCTAACATGAACCTCTCCCAGGGACAGAAGATTTGGAAATCAAATTTTTTCCATGAAGTAGTTTTATCACTCCAAACTAACTTTCTTAGTCTGTTTGTGCATTCATACTCAGGAGATATATAGCTGTGTCCTCTGAATTCTGACAGTCTCTCCTTGAGAGGGAAGGGTACTCATAGGAAGGTAATGAAACTTGTGAGACTCACAGAACTTTTAAGATCCAGAAAGCTCAGAAAGTTGCCAGTTTCTGAAGGCCTGTCTGTAAGTGCAGCTTTTTGAGTCACTACTGATGGTGGGGTGGGCTTTCCTGCCATGCCTTTGAGTTACCCATGCTTCTGTAGGTAGCTCCTTGCTTACACCTTTATAGGTAATTCCTATACACTCACTGCATTACTTGAGCAAGGATTATTTTGTCATCATTGTTCTGTCTGGAGTGAATAAACATCCATGCCTCTCTGGAAAAAGACGTACAGCAAGAAAATAGAGTTTTTATAAGTCACTCAGTAGCCCTAAATCTCTTAATACAGGAATGGAATTTCAGCATAAATTCTGGTGATGATGTCATCACCCGAACCGCTGAACTTGGTTTATTTTTATTATTGCAGATTCTAGGCAAACCAATGCTATACTGAGGGACTTTTTCTTAAAGCAAGCTACATCTAAAGCGTTGTCACTAATAATAGGAGTTACATGAGTAGGTCAGTGCAGAGCTGATCTGGGAACTTGATTCATCATAAGTTGCCAAGGCACGTTCAGAATGGAAGGTGATGCTCTTGTTAGCAAAAACAGAACAGTGGAGTTTAATTAAATTTAAATTTATGCAAGGAGAGTCTGAAGAACTTGTCTGAATAACTTCTCTTCCTTGACACTAATTAGAAAAGAGAGGCTTCTAAAGCAAATTGTCTGTTGAGCTGGGACCCATAATCTTTTGGATTTTTGTAAGCTGTCTAGGTTATTTTGACGTTGTTAAAACATAAGGCAGGGCCAATGAGATGACTCAGCAGGTAAGGGCACCTGCTGCCATGTCTGTTGACTTTAGCTCTCTCCACTGACCCACTGACTCTTATAGTGACAACCACATGTATACCTTAGCACATGTGTATTCTTCTAAATCTTCCACACTGTACACACAAACCAAATAAATTAATAAAATAACAATTAAAATGGAAAGATAGAAAAAATTCACAAATTCTATATAAAGCAAGAACCTAGAATTTTTTGAGAAATTGATATTGTATCTTTCTATTAATTATAAAAGTACTTGCCTTGAATAACTCCACCTTGTCGATGATACTGAAGTTTATGTCAAGGGCAATAGACAACTGCATTGCTGTCGGGAGGTTCTCAAGCAAGTTGGACTCATCTTTGTAAAAATAAATATATCAATCTCCAAAGTAGAATAATTGGTAAAACAATTCACCAAAGAGTAAGTATAAAAATAATTGAAAATGAACAACATGCAAATGTTTTATCAACAAATATATCTCAAAAATCCGTGTCTTTATTATACATATTAGATCTATATACCTACCATCAAGGTTTTGTGTGTGTGTATGCATATGTATGTGTATGTGCTTATGCATATGTGTGTGTTTAATTCATGTGTGTACATATGCCATGTGTGCTTGTGTAGAGGCTAGAGGAAGACACTCTGACTTTTGAGATAGAGGTTCTCACTGATCTAGGAACTCTCTGTCTAGGTTGGTTTGCCAATAGGTTCTAGGGATCCCCCTTCACCTTCACTACACTGGAGTTTCAGATGTGTCCTCTCCTGTTTTGAAAGACAAGATCTTTCAGTGTAGCCCAGGTTGGCCTTACAGCATTTTTTTTTTCCTGGGGCCTTCCAAGTGCTGGAATTACAGACAATGACATACTCAGACCTTCACACATCACAATGGTGCCCTTTTGCTCATGAGAGCAAAGAAATATTTTAATTCTAAATGGCAAACTGAATATTACAGAGTATTGTTTTTAGAAATTTTAAGAGATTAAATTTAGTGCCAGTGAGACAAAGGTTAGTGAACAGACTAAGACGGAAAAATGATCTAGGTCTTGTTTCCGCCAGCCCTCTCAGCTCAAAGATGGCAAATGATGAGTGGTGGGGTGTTTGAAGGCATATGGAGATCTGTCATGTCCATTATCTTATTTGACCTTTATAATAATCCTTGGACCAGGAATTTGCTTCTACTTTGCAGATAGGAGAAGAATAAAAGAATTTAAACTCAGAGAGGCTGTAAGTGACTTGCTGGGTTAAGCATAATTAGTAGGCACCTCAGCTGGGAACATAATCTAATGAAGAAATGTGCTGAGTACATTTAAATTATTGTTATTTAGTTGCGTATTAACTCAGTAATGAACCTGAATACGTTATGGATTTGTTTTTCACACATGAATTAAATGATGGACCAACAGACTGACAAAATATTTCACAGACAAAATTGCCCATTCTTAATATCAAGTATGCTCCTGGTTCATGAAGTTGCATTTCTCTCTCTCTCTCTCTCTCTCTCTGTCTCTGTCTCTGTCTCTGTCTCTGTCTCTGTCTCTGTCTCTGTCTCTCATCCTGTCTGGTTTGGAACTTGCAATATGGACTAGCTAGCCTTCAACTCACTTGCCTCTGTCTTGGAAGTCCTGGGATTTTATACACATACTATATTCAGTTTTATTTTGGATATCTCCTTACATCTACTTAAGTAAATAGGAAAAATTATTGTGCTATATTGCTAACTTGATTGCAACATAGATCATAAATATAGCCATATTTCATATAAAACATAATTTGGGGGCTAGAGCGGCGATTCAGTAGTAAGGAGCACTTGCCACTCTTGCAGTTCCCAGTACACATATGTTGGCCCACAACCATCTTAACTCCAGTTGAAGGGGGCTTGAAGCCATTTTCTTTTTGCCAGTGCAGGCACCAGACATACTTACACTGTACATAAATACATGCAGGTCCTTCTAAATAAAATAAAGCAAAATAAAGTAAAATGAAATGAAATGAAATAAAATAAAATAAAACAAAATAAGATAATTTCTTATTTATGAGGACTATTTGTCCCAGTAAGCCAGAGTTGAATCTATGTCTGTAGTTGCTCCTAGGAGCCATTCCTTGTAATTTCTTTGCCCCTAGAATTGCTCTCATACGTAGCTATAGATATAAAAAGGAGGTCATTATGAGCATTCTGAGGGTTCAGTTCACCAGTGGCAGACTGGTGAAGAAAAAGTCCTATAACCAGAACTAGTAGATACATTTTTATCTGAGAAGAATTTGTGACTTGAAAAATCTTGTTTTTTCACTAAAGGAAGTAGCTTTGTGCTGACTTCTCAGTAATATTAATTCTTATTTTTTTTTACAGAAAAAACTATAAAATTGCATTTATTGTCAACTAGGTCATAACAGTTTGTACGCTTTAGTAAATATTATTTTTTGAGCTCAAGTACTGGCGTTGCAGAGTAGACAATATTGATAAATAATGGTCTGTTAGAACTAACTGCAAACCATGCTGTGTAATGAAAATGGCCTGAAAACCTGAGCTTTCTTTGCACACTGTGATCCAGAGGAGAGGAGCTGTCACACGCAGAACAAGAGCTTGGACAATGAATTCAGAGCTCAGTTGCAGTTATGAGTCCTTGGCCAAAGTTTGCAGTAGGAATCTCAGCTGTTTCTTTGCTTCTGAAAAGGGGTCAATGACATCTAATTTCTCCAATTTTGTGTGTGTGTGTGTGTGTGTGTGTGTGTGTGTGTGTGTGTGTGGTGTGTGTGTGGCATGCATGTGTCCAGGTGTATGTATGTGTGTAGAATGTGTGTGCTTGTATGTGTTTAAGTATGTATGTGTGTTGCCTGTGTGTACCCATGCATTCATGTGTGTGTATGTGTGTGTGCACGATGTGCTTATATATGTGTATGTGTGTGTGTGTGTGTGTGTGTGTGTGTGTGAAGCAAACTGTGTAATTTCTTGCATATGGTTGGCACTAAGTAGACTTTCATCTTTTTCTTCCAAGACTTGCCTTGGATTATGGCTCTACATTTAAGAAAAATTTATTCATGTTAAATTAATGCTGGAGAGATCTTTGTTTTTCAACCTGTTAGTCAATTCCAAAGAACTCCTCTTTCTATCTTACATAATTTTTATTATGTGATAAAGTTTACAGGAATGTAAGGAGTCATTGGTTATGCTCACCTAGGATTCTTTGTGAGTTCCATGTATATTCCAGCCAAGTCCGAACTCGATACTGCACACTCTGAGGAATAGAGTATTTGTTCATGTAGGCAATGATATGGTCCATGCAGGCTTGGAAGTAGTTCTGATTGGCTGTTGCTGCCCCAATCACATCACGCATCTAAAACCATAAATATGGTCATTTACACCCAGGAGAGAAATTCCATCTGAATTGCTTGTTCTTACACAATATCTGTGTCTATTGTCCTGGTTACTTGATTTTAACACACCGACATCAGATCTTAATAAAAGGTAGGAAATGAGATTATCTCGCTGACAATAATAAAGCCCATTAGACCAATAATGTGAGATTTTTGTGAGGCTTTGGTCTCATAATTCAGGTGACTGCACACAATCTTCATATATTTATAAATTACTGTGAAAATGATACTGACATTTTAAAACAACTATAATCCATGCACAGATGCAAGGGAAGTGTAACGAGAGATGAGCAATTATCCTGCAGAATGGCTAGTCTGCTAGTCGGTTTTGAGAGTCTCTCTGCTAAAGTACCTTTCACAGATCAACCAGGGTGGTTGCCTCTGTAGGCTCAACTTGTCATGCAATTCCAGCCTCTGTTCTTCCCTTTGTGTTGTTTAGACAGATAAAATCAAATCGTACCATGCTCAAGGCACAGTATTCAGCAGAAGTTGAAATGTGCTGAAATTACTGAAGCGTTGACTGCCGCTGTGACAGTCCTTAAGGAACTGTCAGGTTCAGTTCTCGGATGTTTACAACTCAGCCATAAAAACCCACTCTAGGTTAAAAGCTGATCTTTAAGGTCTCAGCACAAAAAAAGATATATTGCTTGGCTCTTCCTCTCACATAGAGAGAAGCAAGTGGTTATAAATTTGCTTTGACTGTGAGTTTATTATAGGAGGAAAGCCAGGTCTCGCTAATACTTTGCTCATTCATTCTAGTAGCTATGAAGTCTTTTCTGCTTATGGAAAAAAAAACTCTTGATTTTTTTAAAAATATAGCTCAAATACCATACATTGTGATGGCTTCCTCAATTTACAGTTTTAGACACAATAGAATTTACTACTTTTTCAAAGTATTTGTCCAATAGCTATACAGACAGTCTGTAATGTCAGTCTTTCAGAGGCTCTTATTCTTCAACAGTTGTGTAAATATTTTTCTATGGTTGTGATACTTAGATCTTCTCTTTCCATGTTCACGTGCCTCAAACAGCATTATTCAGTTTTTGAAGGCTATCAGATATGATTTATCAGAGGCTAGGTTGAGAGATTTAACAAGGGTGTTAGCTGGGATTCAAGGACAAAGTTAAAGCCTTACTAAATGGTTTTGAGGGTCAAAGAATTGGTATTGTATCCATCCAAACATCTTTGGTACTATCCTCTACCAGTGTTGGGTTTCATTGATGTAGGAAGTGAGGGTAATATGTATTCTGCAATGAGTTCTAGTGTAGAGAAGCATATGAAGGTTAGAGAGTTAGAAAATATCAGGGTATGTGGATTATATCAGAAAGTAGAATTCAGGAGTAAACAATGATGGTTAATTTGAGGCATAGTCACTGGTATTACTATATGTCTAGATTTTGAACACATGACAATGTTGTTTGAGGCTCTCTTACGTTTATTTCTATCTGTTTACTTCCTAGCATCTTTTAATCACTCTGAGAGGTTAAGACACATATCTTTATCTGCATCTTTAATCTTTCCCTTGTATATCAGTATCACAGTTTCAGGTGTTGCTTATCCAGGTTACATCTTCAAATGCAATTTTAAAGGCAAATACACTATACTTATTGGGTTTTCACATTCATAAGAATCACCAGAAGGAGGGATACTGATTTTCTTTGAGTTAATTTTGCTGAAGTTGTTTGTCAACCATAGGAGTTCTCTGGTAGAATTATGGAGGTTGCTTATGTATTCTATCATATCATCAGCAAATAATGATACCTTGACTTCTTCCTTTCCAATTTGCAGCCTCTTAATCTTTTGTTGTCTTATTACTCTAGCTAGAACTTCAAGTACTATATTGAGTAGATAGGAAGAGAGTGGGTAGCCTTGTCTTGCCCCTGATTTTAGTGGTATTGCTTCAAGTTTCTCTCCACTAAATTTACTGGCTATTTGCTTCCTGCATATTGATTTTGTTATGTTATGTATGTCCCTTGAATCCCTGATCTCTATAAGACTTTTAACATGAAGGGGACTCTTACAACTGCTAAACAGCTTCAGCAAAGTGGCTGAATTTAAACTCGAGGTTCTAGCTAGAGTAATAAAACAGCTAAAGGAGATCAAGGGGATACACATTAGACAGGAATAAGACAAAATATAGCTATTTGCAGATGTTGCAGTAGTATACATAAGTGACCCCAAAATCCTGCCAGTGTGTGAGGAGCGGGTGTGGCGGCAGTCCCAAGAAGGCGCCAGGTACTGCAGCTAAGTCTTATGACTTGCACCTGAATATAAGCCACAACCATCATGAGAGCTGCGCAGGTGTACCAGGATACTGGTGAATCCATTTTGGTGGAGATATGCTTTTGCTGCTCTGATTAGCTGAAGCGGTGTACCTGGTGAGGTGACGTGGCCTGCTGTGAGTGGATGAGGGCTGAGAGTATATAAGAGTGAGAGGCCCGGATTAGAGAGAGGATTATTATTAGTGGGAGATATAGATGAAGAGAAAGAAGAGAGAGGAAGACTGAAGTTTGTTGTTAGAAGGACTGGTGGTCGTGTCGTTCTTGCTGGTCGAGAGCGGACGCGACACCAGTGAACACCTGCAGCTGATAAATACCTTCAGCATAGTGGTTGAATACAAACTTAATTTAAAAAAATCACTAGCTCTCTTTTATACAAATGGTAAACAGGCTGAGAACAAAATTAGGGTAATGATGCCTTTCACAATAGCCACAAATAATATGAAATGTCTTGGTGTAATTTTAACCAAGCAAGTGAAAGATCTGTATGACAAAACTTCAAGTCCCTGAAGAAAGAAATTGAAGGAGACCCCAGAAGATGGAAAGATCTCTCATGATCATGGGTCAGTAGGATTAAAATAGTACACATAGGTACCTTACTGAAAGCAATCTACAGATACAATGTAATTCCCATCAAAATTCCAACACAACTTTTTACAGATCTTAAAAGAACATTGTTTCAACTTCATGTAGAATAACATAAAACCCAGGATAGCCAAAAGAATCCTGATAATAACAGAACTTCTGGAGGAATCACCATCCTTGTCTTCAAGCTGTATTATAGAGCAATAGTAATAAAAACTGCAGAGTATTGATGCAGAAACAGACAGTTGATTAATGGAATAGATTAAAAAAACCAGAAATAAACTCACACACCTATGAACACTTGATTTTTGACAAAGAAGTCAAAACTATACAATAAAAAAGAAAATATCTTTAACAGATGATGCTGGTCTAACTGATGGTTTGCATGTAGAAAAATGCAAATAGCAATCCACACTTATTACTCTGCACAAAACTCAAATCCAAGTGGATCAAGGACCCCAACATAAAACTGAATATGCTGAATCTAATAGAAGAGAAAACGGGAAACAGTCTTTAACACATTGGCACAGGAGAAAGTTCCCTGAACAGAACACTAATGACTCAGATTCTGACATTAACAATTGATAAATGGTACCTCATGAAATTGTAAACCTTCTGTGAGGCAAAAGACACTGTCAATAGGACAAAATGTGAGCCTACAGATTTGGAAAAGATCTTCACTAACCCTACATCTGAAAAAGGAAATTAAACATCAACAAACCAAATAACCAATTTAAAAATAGGATATAGATCTAAATAGAGAATTTTCAACAGAGGAATCTCTAATGGCTGATAAGCACCTAAAGAAATATTCAACACCCTTAGTCATCACGGAAGTGCAAATCAAAACCACCTTGAATTCCACCTTACCCAATCAGAATATCTTAGACCAAAAACTAAATCGATAGCACATATTGGAGGTGTGGAGCAAGGGGAACACTCCTCCATTGCTGGTGGGATTGCAAACTTGGACAACCACTCTGGAAATCAATGTAGTTTATGAAGAAACTGGAAATAGTTCTACCTAAAGACCCAGCTATACTATTTCTAGGCACATAACCAAAATATACTCCACCATACCACAAGGACATGTGCTCCACTATGTTCATGACAGCTTTATTTGTAATAGCTAGAAGTGGAAGCAACCCAGATGTTCCTCAACTGAAGAATGTAGACAGATAATATGGTTCATTTACACAATTGAATACTGTTCAGCTATTAAAAAGGAGGACTTCATCAATGTTGCAGGCAAATGGATGGAGCTAGAAAATATCATCCTCAGTGAGGTAACCCAGACCCAAAAGGACATGCCTGGTATGTACTTAATGATAAATGGATATTAGCCAAAAAGTACAGAATACTCAAGATACACAATACAGGACCAAATAGTTAAACAAGAAAGAAGGCCCAAATGAGGACGGTTGAATCCCCCTTAGAAGGGGGAACAAAATAGTCATAGGAAGCAAAGGGAGGGAGTGATCTGGGTGCGAAAGGGGAGTGCAAGGAGAATAGGTGAGCAGAATCAGGTATGGGGAGAGACAGGAGAGAGGACTAGAGGCCCAGGGGAATGAATGGAAATATGCAGCTGTTGGGGTTGAGATGCGGGCTCAGGGGAATATCTAGGAAGTCCCAGAGACCTTGGATGGGGGAGATTCCCAGGAGGTAATGTGGGTGACCTTAGCCAAAATGCCCAACAGTATATGGAAACTTAAGAAACCATCTCCAGTAGCCAGACAAGACTCTCAGTGGAGGGATGGGTACCCCAACCCACCAACAAAACTTTCGACTTAAAATTGGTCCTGTTTAAAAGAAATGAAAGGAAAAGTTGGATGAGAACCTGAAGGAATGGCCAACTAGTGACTGGCCCAACTTGAGTCCTCTCCCATGGTCAGGCACCAATTTCTGACACTATTAGTGTTGCTATATTGTGCATGTAGATTGATGCCTACTACTATAGCTGTCCCCTGAGAGGCTCTACCCAGAAGCTGACTGAGACAGATGCAGATTCCCACAGACAAACATTGGATGGAGGCTTGGGACCCCTATGGAAGGGTTAGGGGAAGGACTGAAGACTGTGAAGGGGATGGCAGCCCCACAGGAAGAACATCAGGGTCAACTAACTTGGACTCCTGGGCGCTCCTAGAGACTGAGCCATAAACCAAAGAGCATACATGGGTTGGTCCAAGGACCCCAGCTTATTTATAACAGAGGGCTGCCTTGTCTAGCTTTAGTAGGAGACAATGAGCCTAATCCTGCAGAGACTTGATGCACCAGGGTTGGGGGAAGGCCACCCTATCAGATGAGAAGGGGAGGGAGAAATGGAGAAGAGCAGTATTTGGGATGTAAATTAATTAATTAATTAATTAATAATTAGAAATTCAGTCATCAAAAGATTTGTTAAGATGTATGCAGTGGTTTCAGTAGGTCTAAAGTAGAGTCCATGTTTAGGCTTTCTCAGGTGAAATAGCTGTGGCTGTCCAGGGAAAGCATTACACTGAGGCTGGGCAGACATCATTTTCATTTTTCTCTCTTTATTGATTTTGAGACAGAGTCTAGCAATGCAGTACAGGCTGAGTTTGAATTTGTTGTGTAGACTAGACTGGCTTTGATTTTTCCCTTTCCTCTTGCTTCTGCTTCCCAAGTGCTCAGATCACAGGACAGAGTTATCATTTCCCAGTCTTTTGAAAACTGCTTGGCACATATCAAGTGCTCAATAGGTATTGGATTTTTCCTTTAACTGTCCATTTAATCATATACTGTTCTACTTTAAGACAGTGTGAACTGTATGACTTGCAATGGCTCTTCATCTTGTCTCTTTTTGAGACTGAGTGTCACTATGTTGCTCTGACTGTCCTGGAACTCACTATGTAGACCAGGGTGGCCTCAAACTCATAAAGATCTTCTTGCCTCTGCCTTCCATATTCTGGGATTAAAGATGTGTGGCACCACATCCAGCTGAACTTCCTAATCTCATAGAAATTGGATCTTCTCATTTTCAAAAATGTGAAAACAGTGAATGGATCTCACATGGATTTATGGTTCATTATGCCATAAAGAATAATGGTTTTGCTGTTTCACTGCACTTAAATTGAAATTGAAATTATTTCTAACTAGTTTTATATTTTCACCATTAGTAAATTTCTCTATCTATTGATGATAGTTTACACTTACAGTGTTTAACTTCTTGAAACTTATTGTGCAATAACTAATTTTTTTCAATGGAGTTGTCTTCCCAATTTCTCTTTCTAGTGCATTAACACATCTAAGCTGAACCTGACATGCCTTTGTGCATTGACAATAGCTGCCAATTTACTGTCTGTATTTTTATGTGTTTGTATTTGATACTTGCTTGCTCCTCCTAGATGTGGCCAATTTCTGAGAGATAGTCATGCCATCTCTGAGACTCTCTTCTGAGAGTGATTTTTATAATTCAAGTTAACTAATCCATAATTCCTACTCTTTATATAGCCATCATATAGTCTCCTTATCTACCTCTTCTATAGTATAGTACTAGGCTCTGGAACAATAGACTCAAAGCTTGATGAAATTACCTGAATTAGCTAACTTTGATGCTTACCCAGCTGTAGTGTCTTATTATTTTGTTCAATATCCTCATCTTCATTGTATGGAATGCTCCCTTCTTTTAAGACCCTTGATCACTTTTTAAAAAAATTTAAAATTTTTTACTAGATATTTTCTTTATTTACATTTCAAATGTTATATCCCCTTTCCTGGTTTCCCCTCCAAAAAAATCCCTCCCCTCCCCCCTCTCCCTGTTCCCCAACCCACCCACTCCCGCTTCCTGGCCCTGGAATTCCCCTATACTGGGGCATAGAACCTTCACAGGACCAAGGGCCTTTCTTGCCCTTGATGACAGATTAGGCCATCTTCTGCTACATATGCAGCTGGAGCCATGAGTCCCAACGTGTGTTTTCTTTGGTTGGTAGTTCAGTCTCAGGAAGCTCTGGGGGTACTGGTTAGTTCACATTGTTGTTCTTCCTATGGGGCTGCAAACCCCTTCAGCTCTTAACCCAGTCACAAAAGAACACATATGATATGCACTCACTGATAAGTGGATATTAGCCCAGAAGTTCAGATACAATTCAAAAAACACATAAAACTCAAGAATGAAGACCAAAGTGTGGATACTTCGATCCTTGATCACTTTTCAATAGCAATTGTCCTTAATCTGCTAGTTACTACACTAAGCAGCAATAAAACACATATTTAAGGCTAGTGGGATGCCTCAATGGTTAAAAGCACTGGATGATCTTCCTGAGATCCTGAGTTCAATTCTTAGCAAAAATATGGAAGCTTACAACCATCTGTAATGGGATCTGATGCCATCTTCTGGTGTGTCTGAAGACGGCTAGAGTGTACTCATATACATTAAATAAATCTTCAAAAACACATTTAAAAATGCTGGTCCTATTTAGTTTATATTATAATTAACATTGAATCTCCTTGCTCAATGCTTTTCATAGGCTGACTTTCCATTGCTTTCAAGGCAAAACTCAGATTTAGGTGCTTCTCTGCCATTTGGTATTCCTCAGGTGAGAATTCTTTGTTCAGTTCTGAGCCCCATTTTTTAATGGGGTTATTTGATTTTCTGAAGTCCACCTTCTTGAGTTCTTTATATATGTTGGATATTAGTCCCCTATCTGATTTAGGATAGGTAAAGATCCTTTTCCAATCTGTTGGTGGTCTCTTTGTCTTATTGATGGTGTCTTTTGCCTTGCAGAAACTTTGGAGTTTCATTAGGTCCCGTTTGTCAATTCTCGATCTTACAGCACAAGCCATTGCTGTTCTGTTCAGGAATTTTTCCCCTGTGCCCATATCTTCAAGGCTTTTCCCCACTTTCTCCTCTATAAGTTTCAGTGTCTCTGATTTTATGTGACGTTCTTTGATCCATTTAGATTTGACCTTAGTACAAGGAGATAAGTATGGATCGATTCGCATTCTTCTACATGATAACAACCAGTTGTGCCAGCACCAATTGTTGAAAATGCTGTCTTTCTTCCATTGAATGGTTTTAGCTCCCTTGTCGAAGATCAAGTGACCATAGGTGTGTGGGTTCATTTCTGGGTCTTCAATTCTATTCCATTGGTCTACTTGTCTGTCTCTATACCAGTACCATGCAGTTTTTACCACAATTGCTCTGTAGTAAAGCTTTAGGTCAGGCATGGTGATTCCACCAGAGGTTCTTTTATCCTTGAGAAGAGTTTTTGCTATCCTAGGTTTTTTGTTATTCCAGATGAATTTGCAAATTGCTCCTTCTAATTCGTTGAAGAATTGAGTTGGAATTTTGATGGGGATTGCATTGAATCTGTAGATTGCTTTTGGCAAGATAGCCATTTTTACAATGTTGATCCTGCCAATCCATGAGCATGGGAGATCTTTCCATCTTCTGAGATCTTCTTTAATTTCTTTCTTCAGAGACTTGAAGTTTTTATCATACAGATCTTTCACTTCCTTAGTTAGAGTCACTCCGAGATATTTTATATTATTTGTGACTATTGAGAAGGGTGTTGTTTCCCTAATTTCTTTCTCAGCCTGTTTATTCTTTGTGTAGAGAAAGGCCATTGACTTGTTTGAGTTAATTTTATATCCAGCTACTTCACTGAAGCTGTTTATCAAATTCTTAAGATATTTTATTCTTGAATTTGTTTCTTATTTCCAAAAGCCCTTCGTCTCATCAGTGTTGTTTGAATGTCAAACCCATTTCATGCTTTACCACTGACATATTTCCATAAGTAATTATGATCAACAGAACTGACTGTTGGTGATAACTGAATACTACCTGACCCTTGAAAACACCTCAATATGCATCTTTCCCATATAACCTGAGAGGCTTCCCTTTACTGAACAGCAGACAGCTTCTGAACTCTGCCATAAGCCATGTTTAGAGACACTTAACATTAATTGATGCACTAGTTGAGATCTGACAACTTTTTAGTAGTATCAAATATCAAATATCATCTTATTGTTTCAGAATGAATTTTATCCATACTGCAGTGAATGTGTTAGGAATGTGTTTCTAGTGTGTTTATTGATTTTGTGATACAGTTTGAGCTCTTAAATCATGTATTATAGCCTTCATCATATAGCCTTATATGGACTTGGATTACTGAGTGGGAGGAAGCAAAATCAAGACAATAAATATTTTCTGAATTCATAATGGCCAAAAATTAATTAAATAAAATATCAAATGAGTATGAAGTGTCTCTGGTAGAGTTTGCCCAGGCTGTTTGGCATAACTTCACTTTAGCCTTGGTTCTGATACATCACAGGCCTACTTTGCATTGTGCACTTTGCAACACATTATGCAAAAATACATGTTCTTTGAAACACCTGGCTCAAATTCTAGACTCCATTATGTATTATGAATTATAATGTTTTTACTGTAAATTCAAAGGGTTTATATCCTAACAAAATTGACTGCCAGGTCTTATGGAAGATTTAATGCCTAAAAAGGAAAACCACCTGGTTAAGGCAGCGCTTTTATGTAACTCTAGCACTAAGAATTTGAATCCATTTTTCAACGAAAGGAAAGCTAACCATAAGTTTGAGGCTAGCCTAGACTAAGTAGCGAGTCTGTTCCCTCACTAAAAGTCAATGCTGTAGTGTTGATCCAAGTACATTCCTTTCCACGTCATTAAATAGGTAAAAGGTAGCAAAACAAGGAAGAGAAAGGAGCAAAAGGACCACAGATTTCAATAGTTCTTCCATAAAATTTATAAATATTGTTAATCTTTAAAATGAACATACTTTGTACATAGGGATACATTGCCAGCTTACCTGACCAATTAAGCTGGAGAAAACAAAAACCCCAGAGAAAAAATTCAAGAATTGAAAAACAATTTCAAATGAAGTCTGTGGCTCTGGAAGGCCCCCGATAGTAATTAAAGTTCGAACTGCCCAATAAAAGCATCGCAGATACCTGTAAAAGTGATGCATAGATTCTGTTATACATACTCTTGTAACACCATTTGCTCTCACACACAGTTCATGAATGCAGGAACTGGCAAACAATATGTGTGCTACTGTAAACTTCTTAATAAACATTAGGAAATGACTAAACACTTAAACACAAGGAGGGTATCTACTATTTCCAAAAATTGTTGGACTGTTTTATCAGGCTTCTATTTCTTGGGTGAGAGACATGTACAAAACTTAGCACAGATGCACTCTCTATGTTTAACAATGAATGAAAAACTTGGAGCAACTTGTATGTTTGGAGACATTTGGGAAGATGTGTTTGAAGCCATCTGCTTTGTCCCTTGAGTATTACTCTTGGCTTGGTATGCATGTTTTTCTCCATATAATCTCTTCTTGGAATGCTCAGGTATGCTCTTTCCTTACACATCGAAGCCTAGTCAGCTTGGTAGTAGATACCTGTAGAAAGAGAGCTTTCTACTTATCTTCCTAATGAGACTAGGATGGTGCTTCCTTGTGCTCTGCCTGTCTTAATGTAAATGGACTTATTTTTTCAGTTGCAAAATTTCCCTATAAAGTTTACTTTTGTCTCCTTAGTGACCTTCCCCACATCCTTCCCCACCCAACTCCATACCTTTTCTATCAGTCTTTTTTAGATACTAACAGACCAACCAACCAACAAAACAGAAGAAAACAAAGGAAAGAGACAGAGAAAAAAATAGCACAACATAAAACAAAACAAAAACAAAGAAAAAGATTCAGAAATACAAACACAAGAAGAGCCCCCCCCCCCACACACACCATAAGAACATAAAAATCAAACCATAATATTTAAGTTCATGAACTTCTTAATAGCAACTGCTTCCTTTAGATTGATCATGGTCCAATATGTAGCTTAAGAAAATCTTATAATCCTGAAACCCCGTAATATTGTAGTCTCTTGCCTTGTTCTATTTGTCAAGCAAATCCCTAGGACTAGCTTGAATTAATTAGAAGATATATTAGGCTCCATCTCTCAGTGAGAGGGGTAGCAAAGAATTTGAGGCTATCTTTAAATTGTCAAACCAGGGCTGATGAGATGGCTCAGCAGGTAAAGACACTTGCCAACAAGCCTGAAAACCTTAGTTCAATAACTGGGAATCCACATTGGAAAAGGAGAACCCCTCATGCACACTGTGCTGTCCCCAACCCCTCTAAAACAAATAAATGTAACAAAAATTTTAGTTGCCAAGCTATCAATATATGGAGAATGTTGATCACTCTTTATAATTTAGACTCATTTCCAGAAATGAAAAACAGAGCACATAAATATGATCACTATCTTTTCTAAATATTTTTTCATTTATTTATTTATTCACTTCATATTCCAATATCAGCCCCCCCATCCTCTCAGTCCCCCCTCACACAACTCCTACCCCTACTTTTCCTATGAGAAGGGGGTGCCCCCACCCCTGGGTATCACCCCTATACTACTCAGCTATTAAAAACATAATGAATTTTTCAGGCAAAAGGATGGAACTAGAAAGTATCACCCAAGCAGGCCTGAAAGGACATGTATGTACGTACTCGCTTATAAATGAATACTAGCTATAAAGTACAGGATAACCATGTTACAATACACAGACCAAAGGAAGCCAAATAAGAAGGTTTCAAGGGAGGATACTTGAATCTTTCTCAGTAGGGAAAAAGAAATAGATACTGGAGGTAGATTAAAGGAAGGAACTGAATGGGAAAGGGGATGGGGATAGGAACAGGGCATGGGGATCAGGTGAAGGGAAAGCAGGGGAGAGAGAACAGAAATTGTCAGTGGGCTTGAAAACCCCCATCTTTCTATATTTTATCATATTATTGAATATGCAGATGTGAAAAGAAATAAGGGCACTTTTCTAAGTAGGGAAACCAGTTTTGGATGAAAAAGACAATTTATCTAGAATTTCAGAACACCAAATAGAACTACTTGGCTCTGATAACACAGCCTGTGTCAGGCATTCCTACTGTATCCTTAAAAAACTTCTTGCATATGGAAGGGGGAAGGAAGGATTGTAAGACTCAGATTGGGGACTAGAGCAAAACAGTGACTTTTGGACAAGACAGGATGGCTAAGCTCGGGTGCTCTCAGCAGCAATGGATGCCCTCACAACACCTGCACAAGATCAAGGCAGTTAATGCTTTAGCAGAGAGCGAGAAGGCATTGGAGAGACCCACTCCTGACTCAAGAGCTGTGGACAGTGGATGGCTTCTAGGGGAAAGACAGTCACTTTTGCTTAAGCGTACACATCCTGTTAGACAGACCAGTTCAACTGATGGTCTCACACCCAGGAATATATGGGTAGCACAAACTGGAGTCCCAATTTCTTTTTAAGACATTAAGTTTGGGGTGGTAGGGAGGTCAGGCAGATATGTGAGGAGTTAGAGAGGAATGACAGAGGAGTAATGACCACAGTATATTGTATAAAATGCTCAAGGAATTAAGGTAAATTTAAAAAAATCCAAACATTTTATAGACAGGCAATGGAATCAGTGAGTCTCAGTTAGTTTTTTTTCCCCCTTTCTGGTGTTCATGGTAGGTTAGAACTTTTTATAGAATTCTATTTATTTATAAAACAGAAGTACTAAAGGATTCAGTTGTACTACTCCTGGGTATATTCCCTAAGGATTTAGTATTCTACTACAGAGACTGTCATATACATCCATGCTCACTGCTGCACTATCTGCAACAGACAAAAAAATTAAACAAGCTTGGATTTGAACTAGTAGATGAATGGATAAGGAAAATATATAACATATAGTTAAACTTTATTTAGCCATAAAGAAAAATTAGTTATGAAATTAAAAAAAATGAGTTGAACTGGAAAACATCAAATTAAGTAAAGAGGCAACTCAAGGTCAGAAAGAAAAATACTATATGTTCTCCTTCATATGCAGGTCAAGGTGGTGTAAATGATGGTAAATACTGTGATACTAGAAAGGCATCAATTAAGTGGAAAGGAGTCTTTAATGAGAGCATTGAGAAAGACAATAGAACACGTGAAATAATAAAGTGGAAATATTGGGGACATAAAGGTTCAGTGGGGAGGAGAGACAGAAAGATGAGAAAGAGGAGGGTATATGTACAACCAACCAAAATGAAGTATGTTCAAAAATCCTGCAAGGAAAACTGCTCCTATATAGGCCAATTAAAATAGTAAATTAAAGCATTTTGGGAGATGGGGTTCAACAGATTGATCAGTGGGAAAGACCTTGTTTCACAAGTCTGACAACTTGAGTTCAAGCCTTAGATTTCATGTAAACCTAGACAGACGTAACTCCATGTGTATGCAAGCATGCCTCCTAATAACAAGAAATAGTAAATTAAAAACAGGTTTTATTTCTTGTTCTACTACGAAACATAGAGCAGGAATACTTAAGAACTTTATGACTATATTAGTCTTTGGACAAGGGTAATCATTTTCATATTCCAATAAATGGAGTTTTAGAAAGAATGAAACATGCTGGTATCGAATTTATTACTCAATAAAATAAAATCTAGGAGTGAGTGGACTGTAGAAGTGACATAGCTTCTGGGACAGGGCAGAAGCGACACAGCTTCTGGGATAGACTCCCCCCCCCCCCCTCCACCGCGTTTCAGGCTGCAGACATCCCACCAGAGGAGAGGTGGTCCTGGGTGAGGGAGCCATCTTGTGTTCCAGGCCCCTCTGAGACCAGTCTGCTCAGGTGAGAGTGCAGACTGCAGAAGTGACACAGCTTCTGGGACAGGCCCTGTTTTAGGCTGCAGATATCCAGACACCTTCTGCTCCAGAGGAGAGGTGGCCGCCAGGGAGGGCTCTGGCCTCCAGAGCAGGTGAGGGAGCCATCTTGTGTCCTGGGTCCCTTGGAGACCAGTCTGTGCTGGTGAGCACGCAGACTGCAGAGGCAACACACCTTCTGGGACAGGCCCTGTTTCGGACCTTCATCTTCAGCCAAGAGGCAGGTCTGAACGCCAGACCTCTGTGCACTTTCTCTGCAAGAGGAGAGCTTGCCTAAAGAGAGTACTCTGACCACTGAGACTCAGAAGAGAGCTGGACTCCCAGGACTGCTGACAGAAGCTAACAGAATCACAGGAGGAACAGGCACCAGCCAGAGACAACTATAACAACTAACACCAGAGATTACCAGATGGCAAAGGCAAACGGAAGAATATTACCAACAGAAACCAAGACTGCTCACCATCATCAGAACCCAACACTCCCACCTCAGCCAGTCCTGGATACCCTGACACACCCAAAAAGCAAGATTCAGATTCAAAAATCATATCTCATAACACTGGTAAGGGACCTTAATAATGGCATTAATAACTCACTTAAAGAAATACAGGAGAACACTGCTAAACAGGTAGAACTCCTTAAAGAATCACAGGAAAACACTGCTCAGCAGGTAGAAGTCCTTAAAGAGGAAACACAAAAATCCCGTAAAGATTTACAGGAAAACACAACCAAACAGGTGATGGAATTGAACAAAACCACCCAAGACATAAAAAGGGAAGTAGAAACAATAAAGAAAACCCAAAGTGAGACATCTCTGGAGATAGAAACCTTAGGAAAGAAATCAGGAACCATAGATGCTAGCATCAGCAACAGAATACAAGAGATGGAAGAGAGAATCTCAGGTGCAGAAGATTCCATAGAGAACATCAGTACAACAATCAAAGAAAATGCAAAATGCAAAAAGATCCTAACTCAAAACATCCAGGAAATCCAGGACACAATGAGAAGACCAAACCTCGGATAATAGTAGATGAGAATGAAGATTTTCAACTTAAAGGGCCAGCAAATATCTCCAACAAAATTATAGAAGAAAACTTCCCAAACCTAAAGAATGACATGCCCATGAACATACAAGAAGCCTACAGAACTCCAAATAGACTGGACCAGAAACGAAATTCCTCCTGACACATAATAATCAGAACAACAAATGCACTAAATAAAGATAGAATATTAAAAGCAGTAAGGGGCAAAGGTCAAGTAACACATAAAGGCAGGCCTATTAGAATTATACCAGACTTCTCACCAGAGACTATGAAAGCCAGAAGATCCTGGACAGATGTTATACAGACCCTAAGAGAACACAAATGCCAGCCCAGGCTACTATACCCAGCCAAACTCTCAATTACCATAGATGGAGTAACCAAAGTCTTCCTTGACAAATCCAAATTCACACAATATCTTTCCATGAATCCAGCCCTTCAAAGGATAATAACAGGAAAACACCAACACAAGGACAGAAACTACACCCTAAAACAAGCAAGAAAGTAATCTTTCAAGAAACCTAAAAAAAGACAGCTGCAAGAACAGAATCCCAACTTTAACAACAAAAATGACAGGAAGCAACAATTACTTTTCTTTAATTTCTCTTAACATCAATGGATTCAATTCCCCAGTAAAAAGACAAAGACTAATAATAGACTGGTTACAGAAACAGGACCCAACATTTTGCTGCTTACAGGAAACCTACCTCAGGGAAAAGGACAGACACTACTTCAGAGTGAAAGGCTGGAAAACAATTTTCCAAACAAATGGTCCGAAGAAACAAGCTGGAGTAGCCATTCTAATATTAAATAAAATTGACTTCCAACCCAAAGTTATCAAAAAAGAAAGGGAAGGGCAGTTCATACTCATCAAGGTAAATCTACAAAGATGAACTCTCAATTCTGAATATCTATGCTCTAAATGGAAGGCCAGCCACATTCATTAAAGAAACTTTAGTAAAGCTCAAAGCACATATTACACCTCACACAATAATGGGAGACTTCAACACTCCACTCTCACCAAAGGACAGATCCTGGAAACAGAGACTAAACAGAGACACATGGTCACTAACAGAAGTTGTGAACCAAATGGATTTAATAGATATCTACAGAACATTTTATCCTAAAACAAAAGGATATACCTTCTTCTCAGCACCACATGGTACCTCCTCCAAAATTGAACATATAATTGGTCACAAAACAGGCCTCAACAGATACAAAAATATTGAAATTATCCCATGCATCCAAGTGGAAACCAAAAGAACTATTCAAAGAATCAACCAAACCAGAAGCTGGTTCTTTGAGAAAATCAACAAGATAGATTAAACCCTTAGCCAAACTAACTAGAGGGCACAGGGACAGTATTTTAATTAACAAAGTCAGAAATGAAAAAGGAGACATAACAACAGAAGCTGAGGGAATAAAAAAACATCATCACATCCTACTACAAAATGCTATACTCAACAAAACTGGAAAACCTGGATGAAATGGACAACTACCCAGACAGATACCAGGTACCAAAGTTAAATCAGGATCAGATTAACAATCTAAACAGTTCCATATTCCCTAAAGAAATAGAAGCAGTCATCAATAGTCTCCCAACCAAAAAAAGCCCAGGACCAGATGGGTTTAGTGCAGAGCTCTATCAGACCTTCAAAGAAGACCTAATTCCAACTCTCCTAAAATTATTCCACAAAATAGAAACAGAAGGGACTCTACCCAATTCATTCTAGGAAGCCACAATTACTCTGATACATAAGCCACACAAAGATCCAACAAAGAAAGAAAACTTCAGACCAATTTCCCTTATGAATATCGATGCAAAAATACTCAATAAAATCCTCTCAAACCGAATCCAAGAATACATCAAAAGAATCATCCATCATGACCAAGTAGGCTTCATCCTACAGATGCAAGGATGGTTGAATATATGGAAATCCATCAACATAATTCATTATATAAACAAACTCAAAGACAAAAACCACATGATCATCTCGTTAGATGATGAGAAAGCATTTGACAAAAATCCAACACCCCTTCATGATAAAAGTCTTGGAAAGATCAGGAATTCAACCACCATACCTAAACCCAATAAAAACAATATAATGCAAACCAGTAGCCAACATCAAATTAAATGAAGAGAAGCTGGAAGTAATGCCACTGAAATCAGAGACTAGATAAGCCTGCCCACTTTCTCCCTACCTATTCAATATAGTACTTGAAGTCCTAGACAGAGCAATTCGACAACAAAAGGACATAAAGCGGATACAATTTGGAAAGGAAGAAGTCAAAATATCACTACTTGCAGATGATATGATTGTATATATAAGTGATCCTAAAAATTTCACCAGAGAACTCCTAAACCTGATGAACAGCTTCAGTGAAGTAGCTGGATATAAAATTAACTCAAACAAATCAATGGCTTTTCTCTACACAAAGGATCAACGGGCTGAGAAAGAAATTAGGGAAACAACACCCTTCACAATAGTCACAAATATTATAAAATACCTTGGTCTGACTCTAAGGAAGTGGAAGATCTGTATGATAAGAACTTCAAGTTTCATGAAGAAAGAAATTGAATACGATCTCAGAAAATGGAAAGGTCTCCCATGCTCATTGATTTGCAGAATTAATATAGTCAAAATGGCTATCCTGCCGAAAGCAATCTACAGATTCAATGCAATCTCCATCAAAATTCCAGCTCAATTCTTCACTGAGTTAGAAAGGACAATTTGCACATTCATCTGGAATAATAAAAAACCTAGGATAGCAAAAACTATTCTCAACAATAAAAGAACCTTTGGTGGAATCACCATGCCTGACCTCAAGCTGTACTACAGAGCAATTGTGATAAAAACTGCATTGTACTGGTACAGCGACAGACAGGTTGATAAATGGAATAGAATTGAAGACCCAGAAATGAATGCACACACCTATGGTCACTTGATCTTTGACAAGTGGAAACCATCCAGTGGAAAAGAGACAGCATTTTCAACAAATTGTGCTGGCACAACTGGCAGTTATCATGTAGAAGAATGTGAATTGATCCATTCTTATCTCCTTGTACAAAGCTCAAATCTAAGTGGATCAAGGAACTCCACATAAAACCAGAGTCACTGAAATTTATAGAGGAGAAAGTGGGAAAAAGCCTCGAAGATGTGGGCACTGGGGAAAAATTCCTAAACAGAACAGCAGTGGCTTGTGCTGTAAGATCAAGAATTGACTAATGGGACCTCATGAAATTGGAAAGCTTTGTAAGGCAAAAGACACTGTCCAGAAGACAAAAAGGCCACCAACAAATTGGGAAAGGATTTTTACCAATCCTAAATCAGATAGGGGACTAATATCCAATATATACCAAGAGCTCAAGAAGCTGGCTCCAGAAATTCAAAATAACCCCATTAAAAATGTGGTACAGAGCTAAACAAAGAGCGAGGAATACTGACGGGCCCTGAAGCACCTGAAAAAACGTTGAATATCCTTAATCATCAGGGAAATGCAAATCAAAACAACCTTGAGATTCTACCTCACTCCAGTCAGAATGGCTAAGATCAAAGATTCAGGTGACAGCAGATGCTGGTGTGGATGCGGAGAAAGAAAAACACTCCTCCATTGCTGGTGGAATTGCAAGCTTGTACTACCACTCTGGCATCAGTCTGGCAGTTCCTGAGAAAATTGAACATAGTACTACCGGAATATCCAGCAATACCTCTCCTGGGCATATACCCAGAAGGTGTTCCAACTGGTAATAAGGGCACATGCTCCTCTATGTTCATAGCAGTCTTATTTATATTAACCAGAAGCTGGAAAGAACCCAGATGTTTCTCAACAGAGGCATGCATACAGAAAATGTTGTACAGCAACAATGTGGTACATTAATACAATGGAGTACTACTCAGCTATTAAAAACAATGAATTTATGAAATTCTTGGGCAAATGGATATGTCTGGAGGATATCATCCTTAGTGAGGTAACCCAATCACAAAATAAGTCCTTTGATATGCACTCAGTGATAAGTGGATATTAGCCCAGAAACTTAGAATACCCAAGATACAATTTGCAAAACACATCAAACTCAAGAAGGAAGACCAAAATGTGGGTACTTCATTCCTCCTTAGAATAGGGAGCCAAATACCTATGGAAAGCGTTACAGAGACAAAGTTTAGAGCTAAGAAGAAAGGATGGACCATCCAGAGACTACCCCACCTGGGGATCCATCCCATAATCAGCCACCAAATGCAGACAGTAATGCATATGCCAGCAAGATTTTGCTGAAAGGACCCTGAGGTCTTGTGAGGCTATGCCAGTGCTTGGCAAACACAGAAGTGGATGCTCACAGTCATCTATTGGATACAACACAGGGCCCCCAGTGGAGGAGCTAGAGAAAGCATCCAAAAAGCTGAAGGGGTCTGCAACCCTATAGGTGGAACAACATTATGAACTAACCAGTACCCCCAGAGCTCATGTCTCTAGCTACATAAGTAGCAGAAGATTGCCTAGTCTTCCATCATTGGGAAGAGAGGCCCCTTGGTCTTGCAAACTTCATATACCCCAGTCAAGGGGAATGGCAGGGCCATGAAGTAGGAGTTGGTGGGTAGGAGAGCAGGGCGGGAGGAGGGTATAGGGAACTTTTGGGATAACATTTCAAATGTAAATAAAGAAATTATCTAATAAAAATAGAATAAAATAAAATGTATAAGTAAATAATTTTCAAATTCAACACGTTTTAAAGAATATGGATTTTTAAAAATTCTTCTCTCCTATATTATAGCCCAACAGTAGTTTCCCTTCCCTCTACTTTTCCCAGCCCCTTGCCTACCTACACTATCCACCAGATCTCCTCCTCCTCCATTTCCCTTCAAAAAGAACAGAGATATCGACTGAACATTGCAGGTCAAGTTACAATAAGACCAAAGACTTAACCTCATATCAAGGCTAGATGGGGTAACCCAGTAAGAAGAAAGAGGTCTCAAAATAGGCACAAGAGTCAGAGACAATCCCTCCTCTGTTAGGAGTTAGGAGTTCCACAGGAACACCAAACCACCCAACTGTAACATAGCTGTAGATGACTTACATCTACACGAACTGTAGATGACCTTTCTCAGATCCATACAGTCTCACTGATTGTTGCTCCAGTCTCTTTGTGTCCACAGAATCAGCTAAGCAGGGCTCATAGGATGTGGGATACTTTTAACCTGGTGGATATAGGTCTAACCACCACAACAACACTAGTAACAAAGATCCTGTGAACTTTTTTTTTTTAATTTTTTTTGAGAGTTTAAAATCACGTGCCCAGACAGTAAAGCTATCATGGAGTAAATGTCCAGAAGGCTTTGGCTTATAATGGCAGACATGATTTCAAAAAAACAAAATACAAAATAAATTTATGGGTGCATTTCACATTTTCAAGTCCCAATTTTATATGTCCCATCACTTATTTTATTTGCGATGCAGGTTCTCAACCTGTGGGTTTCTTTAAAATAAGGAAGCTTATAAAATTTAATACCTGTAAAGAGTGTTTTTCCTATGTGGTCAGCTCTATTATACATCACTTTTGAACAAACACAGTTTTACCTACTCTCACCTTCTTATTTATAAATGTTAAAAATGACAGCTAAATCTGAAATGTTGGCATTGATTTCCCAAATCTCAAGGGTTAGCCTTGAACTTTTAAAATATTAAATAGTATGCTACTTTAATTGGAAAAATTTCTGCCTTGATGCTTTGTGGTTTATTTTTGGATTCTTTACTCAGACATGTCTTACACTCCAAGACATGCCCAACCAAAGGTAAGATTTGTAATTTAATTAGATGGCATCATATTGATTTTCTAGGATTAGCTTAATTAGTCAAGGGTCTCTATCGCTAATATCTACACTCCAGGCAGATAAATCTTTTCAAGGAGATTCCATCTGGCTGATTTCTTACATAGACTCTCTATAAATTTTTAATGCATGACAACACACAGCTCCCAGTTAAAACAATAAAATAAAATTCAATATAAAACATGAAGGAAATGTGAAACTGGAAATTCTGCTTCTGTAAACATACAAGAATCTCATGAAACAATATACATAAAAATCTAATAAATAATCTAAACAAAAAGGATAAAACCTTCAATATCATTGATCATCAGGAAAGTGCAATCAAACTATACTGAGGTTACCATCTTACTCATTAGAATGTCCATAATTAAAAAGACATTTAAAATATGCGAGATGCCTACATTCTGTTTTCTATACTGATTCCAAGTCACTGGCCATATAAAAACACTCATTTCACTCCAACCTTTTCTGTACTTCCCAAACACCTGTTTTCCTTTCTTTGATTATTAAAATCTACATGTCTCTAGCTGCATATGTAGCAGAAGATGGCCTAGTCAGCCATTACTGGGAAGAGAGGACCCTTGGTATTACAAACTTCATATTCCCCAGTACAGGAGAATGCCAGGGCCAAGAAGCCTGAGTGGGTGGGTAGGGGAGCAGGGCAGGGGGAGGGTATAGGGAACTTTCGGGATAGCATTTGAAATGTATATAAAGAAAATATCTAAGAGAAAAATCAAGAAAAAAAATTCTACCTGTGGCAATAGGATACCATGTTGTAGTTTTGATATGTATTTCCTGATGATTCATAATGTTGAGCACCCTTTACGTTCTTATCAGCCATTTCTCTAAACAAAGAGAAATGTCATTTAAAGTCTTGTTCATTAAAGGCTTTTGCTACTAAATTGCAGGAGTTTCTCATATTTGGGACATTAATCCCTCTCATGTATATGGTTTGTAAATATTCTCTCCAGTTTTGATTTGTTGACTATTTTGTTTCTAGTATAAGAGGTATTTTTTAGTGTGGATAGAAACCAATGCTTGTTTGTGGTGTAGAATGTTTTTAGTGTGTTGGAAACCCATGCATTTGCCTTTGCTTTTGCATTTGAGGGGTCATATTAAACATATTATTGTCTAAGAAAGGTCACAGAGCAATCTTCCTCTGCTTACACATTCCTTAGCTATATAAAATTTCTGATTATTGTGAACATAGATTCTCTAAAAATTCTTATGTACTTCCACCACTTGGATATATTTTCATTTCTCTTCAATAAAAAAGTGTGTAAAATTTATGTTGCAAGGCAAATGCATGATTAATGGATAAAAAACAACAAACCTTTCTGATCTTTTCTTGAAATTGTTATATTCTTTGCATGTGGTGTCACACCCTTTTAATCCCGGTACTGGGGAGGCAGGGAGAGGCAAATCTCTAAGAATTCAAAGACAGCCTGGTCTGCATAATACGTTCCAGGCCAGACTGAGCAACATAGAGAGAGCCTGTTTCAAAAATCTTTATTTCATTTTACTTCCATGCCAATAATATATAAAAAATTAATAGTTCCAATTTGCTCTAACACTTGCTATTGTAACTTATGATGGCGAATTGTAATTGTCTACATTACAGGACTGTATAGTATCTAGAAGAACACTCAAAGAACATCCCTTGGAGTGGCATTTCCAGAGAGAAGTAAAGAAGCTGGGGATCTTTCCTGAATGTTCATGGCACCATCTCATAAACTGGAACCTGGGCAGAATGGAGGAGTAGAGGGAGATAGAGGAGAAAGTCCTTCATCTCATTAGATGCTGAAAAGGCCTTTGACAAAATTATAACACCCCTTCACATAAAAAGTAATGGAGACATCAGGAATTCAAGGTGCATACCTAAATATAATAAAAGCAATATAAACCAAACCAATATCTAACATCAAGCTAAATGGTGAAAAATCAAAGCAATCCCATTAAATTCAGGGACAAGACTAAGCTGGAAACTCTATGCCTACCTATTCAAAATAGTACTCGAAGTTCTAGCCAGAGCAATTAGACCACAAAAGGAGATCAAAGGGATACAAATTGGGAGGGAGAAAGTCAAGATATCACTATCTGAAGATGATATGATAGTATACATAAGCAACTCCAAAAATTCTACCAGAGCTCCTGTAGCTGATAAACAGCTTCAGTAAAGTGACCAGATATAAAATTAATTCTAACAAATCACTGGCCTTCTTCTACTCAAAGGATAAACAGGCTGAGAAAGAAATTAGGGAAATACCCTTCACAATAGTTGCAAATAATATAAAATATTTTGGTGTGAGTCTAACCAAGCAAGTGAAAGATCTGTATGACAATAACTTCAAGTCCCCAAAGAAAGATGGAAAGGTTTCCCATGTTCATGGATTGACAGAATTAATATAGTAAAAATGACCATTCTACCAAAAGTAACCTACAGATTCAATGCAATCCCCATCAAAATTCCAACTCAATTCTTCATAGAGTTAGAAAGAGCAATCCTCAAATTCATTTGGAATAACAAAAACCTAGGATAGTGGAAACTAATCTCAACAATAAAAGAACTTCTGAGTGAATCACCATCCCTGAACCCATGCTGTGTAACAGATCAATATTGATAAAAACTGCATGGTACTGGTACAATGACAGGCAGGTCAATCAATGGAATAGAACTGAACAATAAGAAATGAACCCACACACCTCTGGTCACTTGATCTTTGACAAAAGAGCTAAAACCTTTCAGTGGAAAAAAGACAGCATTTTCAACAAATGGTGCTTGTTCAACTGATCGTCAGCATGTAGAAGAATGCAAATTAATCCATTCATATCTCCTTGTACAAAGCTCAAGTCCAAGTGGATCTAGGACCTCCAAAAAAAAACTGGATAAACTGAATCTATAGAAGAGAAAGTGGCAAGAAGCCTTGAATACTTGGGTACAGGGGAAGTCTTCCTGAACAGAACACCAATGGCTTATGCTTTAAGATCAAGAATTGACAAATGGGACCTCATAAAATTGAAATGCTTCTGTAAAGCAAAGGACACTGTCAATAGGACAAAATGGCAACCCACAGATTAGGAAAAGATACTTATCAACCTTAAATCTGATAGAGGGCTAATATCCAAAATATACAAAGAACTCAAGAAGGTAGACTCCAGAGAAACAAATAGCCTTATTAAAAAGTGGATATCCAGGGATCCATTCCTTAATCAGCCTCCAAACGATGACACCATTGCATACACTAGCAAGCGTTTGCTGCAAGGACCCTGATATAGCTGTCTCTTGTGAGACTAGGCCGGGGCCTAGCAAACACATAAGTGGATGCTCACAGTCAGCTATTGGATGGATCACAGGGCCCCCAATGGAGGAGCTAGAGAAAGTATCCAAGGAGCTAAAGAGATCTGCAACCCTGTAGGTGCAACAACATTATGAACTAACCAGTACCCCCGGAGCTCTTGACTCTAGCTGCATATGTTTCAAAAGATGGCCTAGTCAGCCATCACTGGAAAGAGGCCCATTGGACATGCAAACTTTATATACCCCAGTACAGGGTAACACCAGAGCCAAAAAGTGGGAATGGGTGGGTAGGGGAGTGGGGGGAGGGTATGGAGGACTTTTGGGATAGCATTGGAAATGTAATTGAGGAAAATATGTAATAAAAAATATTTTAAAAAATAAAAAAATTAAAATGTTAAAAAAAAGTGGAGTACAGAGCTAAATAGAGAATTTTCAACTGAGGAATCTCAAATGGTTGAGAAGCACTTAAAGAAATGTTCATCACTTTAAGTCACCAGGGAAATGCAAATCAAAATGACCCTGAGATTCTACGTCACACCAGACAGTATGGCTAAGGTAAAACATGCAGGGGACAGCAGATTTTGGTGAGGATGTGGAGAAAGAGGTACACTCCTCCATTGCTGGTAGGACTGCAAACTGGTAAAACCACTTTGAAAATCAATCTGTTCCTGAGAAAATTGGAACTAGTTCTTCCTGAATACCCAGCTATACCACTATTGGGCATATACCCAAAAAATGCTCCATCATATAATAAAGAAACATGCTCCACTATATTTATAGCAGCCTTATTTATAGTATCCAGAAGCTGGAAACAACCCAGATGTCCCTCAACAGAAGAATGGATGCAGAAAATGTGGTAATATACACAATGGAGTACTATGCAGCAATTAAAAAACAATGACTTCATGAAATTCTCAGGCCAATGGATGGAACTAGAAAATATCATCCTGAGTGAAATAATCCAGACACAAAAGAACACACATGGTGTGTACACACTAATAAGAGGATATTAGCCCAAAAACTCACAATGCCCATGGTACAACTCATAGACCATATGTAGCCTAGAAGGAAGGAAAACCAGGGTGTGAATGCTTTAGTCCTGTATTGAGGGGATAACAGGATGACTATGGGATGTGGAGGGAGAGGGGAATCTGGGAAGGAGAGAGTAGGCAGAGGAAATAAGGGGGGCAGTATCAGGAATTGGAGGATATGAGAGAGATATAGAGTGACAGGAAATCGATCAAAAATATGTAGCAGGGGAGATGAGGAAGCAAGGATAGTTACTGGAGGGTCCCAGACACCAGGAAAACATAAGGCTCCCAGGACGCAATGGGGATGACTTTAGCCAAAATGTACAGAGAAGTGGGAGATAGAACCTGTTGAGACACCCTCCAGTAGATAGGCATGGCCTCTGGTTGAGGGATGCGGCCACCCATCTATCTCAAAGTTTTTAACTCAGAAATGTTCCTGTCCAAAGAAGAACAGGGACAAAAAATGGAACAGAGACTGAAGGAAGGGCCAACCAGGCACTGCCCTACCTTGGTATCCATCATATTTGCAGACACCAAGTCCTTCACTGTTGCCATGGTCAAGAGGCGCTTGCAGACAGGAACTTAGCTAGTGTGGTTGTTTCTTGGGAGGTCCAGCCAGCAACTAACCGGTGCAGATGTGGATGCTTGGAGTGAACCATCAGACTGAGCTCAGGGAACATGGTGGGGAAGCTGCCAGAAGGACTGGAGGGGGATTGCAACCTCATTGGAAAAACAACACAGACTGGCTCGACTACCCAGTTCCCCCAGAGTCTAGACCACCAACCAAGGAGTGGACCTGGAGGAATCCATGGCTCCAGATACTTATGTTGCAGAGGATGGTCTTGTCTGACAGCAATGGGAGGGGAGGCCCTTGGTCCCTGGAAGGTTTGATGCCCCAGTGTAGGAGGATGCTGGAACAGTGGGGCAGGAGTGGATAGGTGGGTAATGGAGCATCCTCATACAGGCAAAGTAGAGGATAGATGTGGGATGTGGGTTCATGAAGGGGTAGCCGGGAAGTGGGATATCATTTGAGATGTAAATGAATGGAATGATTAATAATAAATAAATAAATGAATAAGATGGAGAGCATTTGAGGAAGACACTGGCACAAACTTCTCAGCTCTGCATGCACATAGAAATGCACTTACACCTATGCACAAGCACACATACATGCATATATATATGTGTGTGTGTGTGTGTGTGTGTGTGTGTATACACACACACACACACACACATGCACACAAGTTTCTGGTATTTTGCTCTGTGTTAATTGTGTTTTTATATGAATGCTTGAGTGCAGTAGATATTTAAATTATTTGCGTGTCCCTTAGTTTCTGTTCCTCTAGGTAAATGATTTATAATAAATATCATCTGGTGGGCAAAAAAGGGAGAAAGTCCATTAGCTTCAGAGTCTTGTTCTCTTTCTGCTTCCTGGGTACCAACCATGATATGATGTCTACTGCCCTAACACTTCCTGTTCTTGTTGTTGCTGTTTCTGATGTTCTGACTCATCTCAGGTCCACTGAAATGGAGCCTGCTTACAGTTGAGTGAAACCTTTGAAACTATGAGCCAAATACACTCCCCAGTAAAGTGTCTCATTCAGATATTCCAGAGAAATGAAGCCTGACTAACATATACTGCTCATCTTAACACACACACACACACACACACACATACACACACACACACACACATATATATATACGTATATATATATACTCACATATATATATATAAAATCTTTCAACTTTAGCTACTGTGGTGTTAATGTTCTTAATATAGTTGGTGTCTCAATTTTCCATAAATTTATTCATATTAAAGTAAATACATAAATCAACTAATCAACTCACATTCTAAGGAAGGGACAATGATGTAGTTATATTGTACTATCAAAAGTATTTAGAAAATCAGAGCTGGTTAAAAATAAGATCATTGCAGTATATAATGTTTGAGATATTTTTACTCTTCTTGCTCGCCATCCCAAGGTGGCTATGTATTGTCCTTTAAAAATGTAAGACTTACTGTTTTCTAGAGAGTACATTGCCTTCTAATGTGTCTCCTGTCATTTCACTGGAACAGAAGGTAATGTTGTCTATGATATAGAAGGCCCTGGTCTCTACTGAAAGGAAAGTTTGCTATTAAGCAACTCAGTTGTTATGATTGAACCCTGATTTTTTGCATTAAAATTTTCAAGTGATCTCTTTTATTCATGAGACTCTTGTTGCTTAATTGTCAAGTTGTATTTATGAATCTTGTTATTCTCTACTTAGTCCAGTTGGTGGTTATAGCTGACTCATAAATCCATAAAACCCTTCAGTTATCAACTAATTAGGTACTGCACCTGTCCCTAAATAATTAACATTAATCATTAACTTACAATTATCATTGTAGTTATTAAGTTACCCCCAAACTTTTTAGTATAATTCAAAGTAAGAATCACAGAGTAAGAATTTGCAGATCAGCCTAGGATACATATATAGACACAAACACACATGCACACACACTTACACACTCATACACACAAATACACACCTCAACACAGACACACTTACACAGACACATAAATATACAAACATGCACACATGCACACATACCACCATACACACAGCCACACATACACTCATATATACTGATACCCCCACATATTCCTCCAACACACAGTCATACATGTACACATACATACATATTCAGACACACATGCACACACTCATACAGACACACACACCACATATAGATATATGTGAACACATACACTCATACATAAATACAGGCACACACATACACACCCATACCTTTCACACCCACGCCTTTATCAAATGCATACACATACATACAGATAGAAACAAGTAGATACACAGACACCCCACACATACACACACACATACATGAACACACTCAAACATACATACTCACACACATGCTCACAGACAGAAACAGACACATACAAATACATGAATATACAGAATGCACACATGCATACACACATATACACACATGCACACACACATGCACACATTTGTACATATACTACACATGAACATATGTAGACACATGTGCAGACACACATGAACACACATCTACACATATACACACACCACACATATAGACACATACACACATAGACACATACATACTCTCACACACATATAGACTCTCACACACATATAGACACATACGTACACACATGCATATGCATACACATACCACCCCACATGCACACAGATAGACAGACAGACACTACACATGCACACACTGATACTCACATGCTTACATTCACACACATGCACACACTCTCGCACATATAGATACACACATGCATGCACATACATATACACCCATACAAATAAAAACATGCACAAACCCACACAGACACAGATACACACACACACACCTGCTCTGTATCAGATATTCTCTGATAGTTTCTATTCTATCTTACACCTTTTCACTTAAGAGCATACTTACATACAAGAGAGGTTTTACTGCTTATGGTTATACAGTGACTAACAGTCCTCTTTAATGATGTAGGTACTGATAAGCTTCTTATTTGTCTATAACATCCTATTCATGCTCCTGTAAATAATCCAAATTAATACACACACATGCTCTCTTCTCTCTCTCTCTCTCTCTCTCTCTCTCTCTCTCTCACACACACACACACACACACACTGAAAGCAGAAAAGGAACTAGGTGGAAATAGGAAGGAGATCGATGGGAATGGGAAGGGTATTGAGAGGTACCAATATGGCTAAAAATACATTATTTAACCCCTTGAACAGATATCATAATAAAATTATGTACAACTAACATATGCTTATAAAAGCTTGGAAAATGGTGGCATATGAAAATTCTTATACCAAAACTGAAAATTTAGAAGAACAAATAAAAGTCTCTTTCAAGATTAGAACTCACTTGTTGCCTTCACCATTATAGACCCATTTAGTTGAGCCAATTCCTTCATAGTCTGAAGCCCAGTAATAAACACAGGCGTTAATGTGCAGGAGAAACAGCAAGTAGCCAGTTGTTCGGATGACTCTGTCAGAGAGAAGAAATGGAAAGTGAAGCTTGGCGTGGTTTCTGGAATGCAGCTGATTTCAACATTTTCTTTTTCTCTATGCTTCCAATGAGCCCTCTTGCTTCAGATTTGCTAAGTGTCAACTCTCATTTGTGCAGTAGAAAGCGAAGGTGACACCACATGTTGTCTGCCTGCAGAGTCTTGAATGGGCTTGACGGAGTGTAAAGAAAGTCTTCATTTCTTTGCGCAGATGGTGTGAGTCAACTCTGTGAAAAAGACATGCCTCAAGGGTCACTTCTTCATTTTGAGTTCCATAAAATACGCCACACTGATTTACCTGGATATCAGAAAGGCTCACAGGACTTCATGCTGTGATGAACTGTGATTGAAGATCTCTACTCAGGAAGTTCAGAATGGCAAATGAGTGAAATTTAGGCGAGGTATAAATTGTCATGAGGGATGGGGAGCTGATTCGCATGAGTGTACTGGTCTCTTATCCGTTAAACTGTAATATGACAGGTTCTCTTCCTTACTTTAATCTAAGTGTACTTGAAACAGCCCAATTTGCTTTAGAATATGTACTCATTTATATAGAAAAATAGAAAAGGCCCCATGTTTTGGAGCAGAGTGGTCATTGTCTCCTAAACGCCTTCTAAAATGTTCTGCTACCACTTTCTCTGCTTCCTCCAAATTTGCCAATGAAACTCACCTGTAGACATATGCTTTGTCCATTATAGACTCCAGGTGATGGTTAAACTCAAAGAATGAAGTATACTGTATAAGAAACAAGCAAAATAAATAAAAAATAAGTTAACTGTATGCTTATTTAGATAAAACTATATAACAGATTTTATTTTATTGCAAATAAATTTGTTCAGGTCTTTTAAAAACTCCTATGTCCTATTTAATATATTTCTTCTTTTCTTTTCTTTTCTTTTCTTTTCTTTTCTTTTCTTTTCTTCCTTCTTCCTCTTCCTCCTCCTCCTCCTCCTCCTCCTCCTTCCTCTTCCTCCTCCTCCTCCTTCTTCTTCCTCTTCTTCCTTCTCCTCCTCCTCCTTCTTCTTCTTCCTTTTTTTCTGAGACAGGGTTTCTCTGTGTAGCCTTGGCTGTCTTAGAACTCACTCTGTAGATCAGGCTGGCCTTGAACTCAGAAATTCGCCTGCCTCTGCCTTTCAAGTGCTGGAGTTAAAGGCATGCGTCACCACATTGGCAATAATATATTCTTTAAATAGTATTTTAACATGGTGTCAAGCCTATGGAGATAATTGTTTTATATTATTTCTATACTTTCACTACAGTCTTATTTGTGATACATGTTAAAAATCAATAATGGATTTCTTTCTTTTTTAAAATTTTTACTAGATATCTTCTCCATTTACATTTCAAATGCTATCCCCTTTCCTAGTTTCCTCTCTGAAAGTCCCCTATACCCTCCCCCCATGCTGCTCCCCAACCCACCCACTCCTGCTCCCTGGCCCTGGTATTCCCCTGTATTGGGACATATAATCTTTGCAAGACCAAGGGCCTCTCCTCCCATTGATGGCTAACTAGGTCATCCTCTGTTACATATGCAACTAGAGACAAGCTCTGGGGGGTACTGGTTAGTTCATATTGTTGATACTCCTATAGGGTTGCTGACCCCTTTAGCTTCTTGGGTATTTTCTTTAGCTCCTTCTTTAGGGGCCCTGTATTCCATCCAATAGCTGACTGTGAGCATTGACTACTGTATTTACCAGGCACTGGCATAGCCTCACAAGAGATAGCTATACCAGGATCCTGTCAGCAAAATCTTGCTGGTGTATGCAATAGTGTTTGGGTTTGTTGGCTGTTTACGGGATGGATCCCCGGATGGGGCAGTCTCTGGATGGTCCTTTCTTCAGTCTCAGCTCTGATCTTTGTCTCTGTAACTCCATCCATGGGTATTTTGTTCTCCATTCTAAGGAGGAACAAAGTATCCACACTTTGGTCTTCCTTCTTCTTGAGTTTCATGAGTTTTGCAAATTGTATCTTGGGTAGTCTAAGTTTCTGGGTTAATATCCGCTCATCAGTGAGTGCATATCATGTGTGTTCTTTTGTAATTGGGTTACCTCACTCAGGATGATGCCCTCCAGATCCACCCATTTACCTAAGAATTTCATAAATTCATTGTTTTTAATAGCTGAGGAGTACTCCATAGTGTAAATGTACCACATTTTCTGTATCCATTTTTCTGTTAAAGGCTATCTGGGTTCTTTCCAGGTTCTGGCTATTAAATAAGGCTGCTATGAACATAGTGGAGTATGTGTCCTTAAGACAAGTTGGAACATCTTCTGGGTATATGCCCAGGAGAGGTATTGCTGGATATTCCGGTAGTACTACGTCCAGTTTTCTGAGGAATGGCCAGACTGGTTGCCAGAGTGGTTGTACCAGCTTGCAATCCCACCAGCAATGGAGGAATGTTCCTCTTTCTCCACATCCTCCCCAGCACCTGCTGTCACCTGAATTTTTGATCTTAGACATTCTGACTGGTGTGAGGTGGAATCTCAGGGTTGTTTTGATTTGCATTTCCCTGACAATTAAGGATGTTCAACATTTTTTCAGGTGCTTCTCAGCCATTCTGTATTCCTCAGTTGAGAGTTCCTTGTTTAGTTCTGTACCCCATTTTTAATGGGGTTATTTGAATTTCTGGAGTCCAGCCTTTTGAGCGATTTATATATATTGGATATTAGTCCCCTATTAGATTTAGGATTGGTAAAGATCCTTTCCCAATCTGTTGGTGGCGTTTTTGTCTTAATGACAGTGTCTTTTACCTTACAGAGGCGTTGCAGTTTTATGAGGTCCTGTTTGTCAGTACTTGATCTTCCAGCACAAGCCATTGCTGTTCTGTTCAGGATTTTTTTTTCCCCCGTGCCCATATCTTTCAGGTTCTTCCCCACTTTCTCCTTTATAAATTTCACTGTCTCTGGTTTTATGTGGAGTTCCTTCTTCTACTTAGACTTGAGCTTTGTTCAAGGAGATAGGAATGGATCAATTCGCATTCTTCTACATGAGAACTGCCAGTTGTGCCAGCACCATTTGTTGAAAATGCTGTCTTTTTTCCACTGGATGGTTTTTTGCTCCCTTGTCAAAGATCAAGTGACCATAGGTGTGTGGATTCATTTATGGGTCTTCAATTCTAACCATTGATCAACCTGTCTGTCGCTGTACCAGTACCATGCAGTTTTTATCACAATTGCTCTGTGGTACAGCTTGAGGTCAGGCAAGGTGATCCCACCAGAGGTTCTTTTATTGTTGAGAATAGTTTTTGCTCTCCTAGGTCTTTTGTTATTCCAGATGAATTTGAAAATTGCCCTTTCTAATTCGTTGAAGAATTGAGTTGGAATTTTGATGGGGATTGCATTGAATCTGTAGATTGTTTTTGGCCAGATAGCCATTTTGACTATATTAATCCTGTCAATCCATGAGCATGGGAGATCTTTCCATCTTCTAGATCTTCCTAGATTTCTTTCTTCAGAGACTTGAAGTTCTCATCATGGAGATCTTTCACTCCCTTAGTTAGAGTCACACCATGCATTTTATATTATTTGTGATTAATGTGAAGGGTGTTGTTTCCCTAATTTCTTTTTCAGCCTGTTTATTCTATGGGTAGGAAAAGGCTACTGATTTGTTTGAGTTAATTTTATATTCAGCTACTACACTGAAAATGTTTATAAGGTTTAGGAGTTCTCTGGTGGAATTTTTTTTCTTTCCATTTTTTATTAGGTATTTAGCTCATTTACATTTCCAATGCTATACCAAAAGTCCCCCATACCCACCCACCCCCACTCCCCTAACTGCCCACTCCCCCTTTTTGGCCCTGGCGTTCCCCTGTTCTGGGGCATATAAAGTTTGTGTGTCCAATGGGCCTCTCTTTGCAGTGATGGCCGACTAGGCCATCTTTTGATACATATGCAGCTAGAGTCAAGAGCTCCGGGGTACTGGTTAGTTCATAATGTTGTTCCACCTATAGGGTTGCAGATCCCTTTAGCTCCTTGGGTGCTTTCTCTAGCTCCTTCATTGGGAGCCCTGTGATCCATCCATTAGCTGACTGTGAGCATCCACTTCTGTGTTTGCTAGGCCCTGGCATAGTCTCACAAGAGACAGCTACATCTGGGTCCTTTCGATAAAATCTTGCTAGTGTATGCAATGGTGTCAGGGTTTGGATGCTGATTATGGGGTGGATCCCTGGATATGGCAGTCTCTACATGGTCCATCCTTTCATCTCAGCCCCAAACTTTGTAACTCCGGCCATGGGTGTTTTGTTCCCACTTCTAAGGAGGGGCATAGTGTCCACACTTCAGTCTTCATTCTTCTTGAGTTTCATGTGTTTAGCAAATTGTATCTTATATCTTGGGTATCCTAGGTTTTGGGCAAATATCCACTTATCAGTGAGTACATATTGTGTGAGTTCCTTTGTGAATGTGTTACCTCACTCAGGATGATGCCCTCCAGGTCCATCCATTTGCCTAGGAATTTCATAAATTCATTCTTTTTAACAGCTGAGTAGTACTCCATTGTGTAGATGTACCACATTTTCTGTATCCATTCCTCTGTTGAAGGGCATCTGGGTTCTTTCCAGCTTCTGGCTATTATAAATAAGGCTGCTATGAACATAGTGGAGCATGTGTCCTTCTTACCAGTTGGGGCATCTTCTGGATATATGCCCAGGAGAGGTATTGCTGGATCCTCCGGTAGTACTATGTCCAATTTTCTGAGGAACCGCCAGACTGATTTCCAGAGTGGTTGTACAAGCCTGCAATCCCACCAACAATGGAGGAGTGTTCCTCTTTCTCCACATCCTCGCCAGCATCTGCTGTCACCTGAATTTTTGATCTTAGACATTCTGACTGGTGTGAGGTGGAATCTCAGGGTTGTTTTGATTTGCATTTCCCTGATGATTAAGGATGTTGAACATTTTTTCAGGTGCTTCTCTGCCATTCGGTATTCCTCAGGTGAGAATTCTTTGTTCAGTTCTGAGCCCCATTTTTTAATGGGGTTATTTGATTTTCTGAAGTCCACCTTCTTGAGTTCTTTATATATGTTGGATATTAGTCCCCTATCTGATTTAGGATAGGTAAAGATCCTTTCCCAATCTGTTGGTGGTCTCTTTGTCTTATTGACGGTGTCTTTTGTCTTGCAGAAACTTTGGAGTTTCATTAGGTCCCATTTGTCAATTCTCGATCTTACAGCACAAGCCATTGCTGTTCTGTTCAGGAATTTTTCCCCTGTGCCCATATCTTCAAGGCTTTTCCCCACTTTCTCCTCTATAAGTTTCAGTGTCTCTGGTTTTATGTGAAGTTCTTTGATCCATTTAGATTTGACCTTAGTACAAGGAGATAAGTATGGATCGATTCGCATTCTTCTACATGATAACAACCAGTTGTGCCAGCACCAATTGTTGAAAATGCTGTCTTTCTTCCACTGGATGGTTTTAGCTCCCTTGTCGAAGATCAAGTGACCATAGGTGTGTGGGTTCATTTCTGGGTCTTCAATTCTATTCCATTGGTCTACTTGTGTGTCTCTATACCAGTACCATGCAGTTTTTATCACAATTGCTCTGTAGTAAAGCTTTAGGTCAGGCATGGTGATTCCACCAGAGGTTCTTTTATCCTTGAGAAGAGTTTTTGCTATCCTAGGTTTTTTGTTATTCCAGATGAATTTGCAAATTGCTCCTTCTAATTTGTTGAAGAATTGAGTTGGAATTTTGATGGGGATTGCATTGAATCTGTAGATTGCTTTTGGCAAGATAGCCATTTTTACAATGTTGATCCTGTCAATCCATGAGCATGGGAGATCTTTCCATCTTCTGAGATCTTCTTTAATTTCTTTCTTCAGAGACTTGAAGTTTTTATCATACAGATCTTTCACTTCCTTAGTTAGAGTCCCTCCGAGATATTTTATATTATTTGTGACTATTGAGAAGGGTGTTGTTTCCCTAATTTCTTTCTCAGCCTGTTTATTCTTTGTGTAGAGAAAGGCCATTGACTTGTTTGAGTTAATTTTATATCCAGCTACTTCACCAAAGCTGTTTATCAGGTTTAGGAGTTCTCTGGTGGAATTTTTAGGGTCACTTATATATACTATCATATCATCTGCAAAAAGTGATATTTTGACTTCCTCCTTTCCAATTTGTATCCCCTTGATTTCCTTTTGTTGTCGAATTGCTCTGTCTAGGACTTCAAGTACTATGTTGAAAAGGTAGGGAGAAAGTGGGCAGCCTTGTCTAGTCCCTGATTTTAGTGGGATTGCTTCCAGCTTCTCTCCATTTACTTTGATGTTGGCTCCTGGTTTGCTGTAGATTGCTTTTATCATGTTTAGGTATGGGCCTTTAATTCCTGATCTTTCCAGAACTTTTATCAAGGATGGGTGTTGGATCTTGTCAAATGATTTTTCTGCACATAACGAGATGATCATGTGGTTTTTGTCTTTGAGTTTGTTTATATAGTGGATTACATTGATGGATTTTCGTATATTAAACCATCCCTGCATCCCTGGAATTAAACCTACTTGGTCAGGATGGATGATTGCTTTAATGTGTTCTTGGATTCGGTTAGCGAGAATTTTATTGAGGATTTTTGCATCGATATTCATAAGAGAAATTGGTCTGAAGTTCTCTATCTTTGTTGGATCTTTCTGTGGTTTAGGTATCAGAGTAATAGTGGCTTCATAAAATGAGTTGGGTAGAGTACTTTCTACTTCTATCTTGTGAAAAAGTTTGTGCAGAACTGGAATTAGATCTTCTTTAAAGGTCTGATAGAACTCTGCACTAAACCAGTCTGGTCCTGGGCTTTTTTTGGCTGGGAGACTATTTATAACTGCTTCTATTTCTTTAGGGGATATGGGACTGTTTAGAAGGTCAACTTGATCCTGATTCAACTTTGGTACCTGGTATCTGTCCAGAAATTTGTCCATTTCATCCAGGTTTTCCAGTTTTGTTGAGTATAGCCTTTTGTAGAAGGATCTGATGGTGTTTTGGATTTCTTCAGGATCTGTTGTTATGTCTCCCTTTTCAGTTCTGATTTTGTTAATTAGGATTTTGTCTCTGTGCCCTCTAGTGAGTCTAGCTAAGGGTTTATCTATCTTGTTGATTTTCTCAAAGAACCAACTCCTCGTTTGGTTAATTCTTTGAATAGTTCTTCTTGTTTCCACTTGGTTGATTTCACCCCTGAGTTTGATTATTTCCTGCCATCTACTCCTCTTGGGTGAATTTGCTTCCTTTTTTTCTAGAGCTTTTAGATGTGTTGTCAAGCTGCTAGTATGTGCTCTCTCCCGTTTCTTCATGGAGGCACTCAGAGCTATGAGTTTCCCTCTTAGAAATGCTTTCATTGTGTCCCAAAGGTTTGGGTACGTTGTGGCTTCATTTTCATTAAACTCTAAAAAGTCTTTAATTTCTTTCTTTATTCCTTCCTTGACCAAGGTATCATTGAGAAGAGTGTTGTTCAGTTTCCACGTGGGTGTTGGCTTTCTGTTATTTTTTTTTGTTATTGAAGATCAGCCTTAGTGCATGGTGATCTGATAGGATACATGGGACAATTTCAATATTTTTGAATCTGTTGAGGCCTGTTTTGTGACCTATTATGTGGTCAATTTTGGAAAAGGTACCATGAGGTGCTGAGAAGAAGGTATATCCTTTTGTTTTAGGATAAAATGTTGTGTAGATATCTGTCAGATCCATTTGTTTCATCACTTCTGTTAGTTTCAGTGTGTCCCTGTTTAGTTTCTGTTTCCATGATCTGTCCATTGGTGAAAGTGGTGTGTTGAAGTCTCCCACTATTATTGTGTGAGGTGCAATGTGTGCTTTGAGCTTTACTAAAGTTTCTTTAATGAATGTTGCTGCCCTTGTATTTGGAGCATAGATATTCAGAATTGAGAGTTCCTCTTGGAGGATTTTACCTTTGATGAGAACGAAGTGCCCCTCCTTGTCTTTTTTGATGACTTTGGGATGGAAGTCAATCTTATCAGATATTAGGATGGCTACTCCAGCTTGTTTCTTCATACCATTTGCTTGGAAAATTGTTTTCCAGCCTTTTATTCTGAGGTAGTGTCTATCTTTTTCTCTGAGATGTGTCTCCTGTAAACAGCAAAATGTTGGGTCTTGTTTGTGTAGCCAGTTTGCTAGTCTATGTCTTTTTATTGGGGAGTTGAGACCATTGATGTTAAGAGATATTAAGGAAAAGTAATTGTTGCTTCCTGTTATTTTTGTTGTTAAAGTTGGCATTCTGTTCTTGTGGCTGTCTTCTTTTAGGTTTGTTGAGGAATTACCTTCTTGTTTTTTCTAGGGCATTGTTCCCGTTCTTGTATTGGTTTTTCTCTGTTATTAACCTTTGAAGGGCTGGATTCGTGGAGAGATAATGTGTGAATTTGGTTTTGTCATGTAATACTTTGGTTTCTCCATCTATGGTAATTGAGAGTTTGGCTGGGTATAGTAGCCTGGGCTGGCATTTGTGTTCTCTTAGTGTCTGTATAACATCTGTCCAGGCTCTTCTGGCTTTCATAGTCTCTGGTGAAAAATCTGGTGTAATTCTGATAGGCTTGCCTTTGTATGTTACTTGACCTTTTTCCCTTACTGCTTTTAGTATTCTATCTTTATTTAGTGCATTTGTTGTTCTGATTATTATGTGTCGGGAGGAATTTCTTTTCTGGTCCAGTCTATTTGGAGTTCTGTAGGCTTCTTGTATGTTCATAGGTATCTCTTTCTTTATATTTGGGAAGTTTTCTTCAATAATTTTGTTGAAGATGTTTGCTGGTCCTTTAAGTTGAAAATCTTCATTCTCATCCACTCCTATTATCCGTAGGTTTGGTCTTCTCATTGTGTCCTGGATTTCCTGGATATTTTGAGTTAGGATCTTTTTGCATTTTCCATTTTCTTTGATTGTTGTGCCGATGTTCTCTATGGAATCTTCTGCACCTGAGATTCTCTCTTCCATCTCTTGTATTCTGTTGCTGATGCTCAAATCTATGGTTCCAGATTTCTTTCCTAGGGTTTCTATCTCCAGTGTTGCCTCACTTTGAGTTTTCTTTATTGTTTCTACTTCCCTTTTTAGGTCTAGTATGGTTTTGTTCATTTCCATCACCTGTTTGTATGTTTTTTCCTCTTTTTCTGTAAGGACTTCTACCTGTTTGATTGTGTTTTCCTGTTTTTCTTTAAGGACTTGTAACTCTTTAGCAGTGTTCTCCTGTATTTCTTTAAGTGATTTATTAAAGTCCTTCTTGATGTCCTCTACCATCATCATGAGATATGCTTTTAAATCTAGGTCTAGGTTTTCGGGTGTGTTGGGGTGCCCTGGACTGGGCGAAGTGGGAGTGCTGGGTTCTGATGATGGTGAGTGGTCTTGGTTCCTGTTAGTAAGATTCCTACGTTTACCTTTCGCCATCTGGTAATCTCTGGAGCTAGTAGTTATAGTTGACTCTGTTTAGAGATTGTTCTTCTGGTGATTCTGTTACCGTCTCTCAGCAGACCTGGGAGACAGATTCTCTCCTCTGAGTTTCAGTGCTCAGAGCACTCTCAGCTGGCAAGCTCTCTTACAGGGAAGGTGCACAGATATCTTGTTTTTGGACCTCCTCCTGGTCGAAGAAGAAGGCCCAAAACAGGGCCTCTCTCAGAATCTGTGTTGCTTTGGCAGTTCCCAGAAGCTGTCAGCTTCTGTGGTGCAGACTCTCACCTGTGCAGACTAAATTCCTAAGTTCCAGGGAGTCCTGGAACCAAGATGGCTACCGCTGCTCCTGAGGCTGAGGCCGCCTCCCGAGCCAGGCGGACACCTGTCCTCTGGTCTGGACGGTGGCCTGCAAAGGGTACTGCCTCCACGGCTCTGTGCTTCCGCCCGTCCCAGAAGCTGTCCGGTTCTCTGGCGCACCCTCTAACCTGTTCAGACTAATTTCCTAGGTCCCGCGGAGTCCCGGAACCCAGATGGCGACCGCTGCTGCTGAGGCTGAGGCTCCTCTGGTGGAATTTTTAGGGTCACTTATATATACTATCATATCATCTGCAAAAAGTGATATTTTGACTTCATCTTTTCCAATTTGTATCCCCTTGATCTCTTTTTGTTGTCCAATTGCTCTGTCTAGGACTTCAAGTACTATATTGAATAGGTAGGTAGAAAGTGGGCAGCCTTGTTTAGTCTCTGATTTCAGTGGGATTGGTCCAGCTTCCCTCCATTTAGTTTGATGTTGGCTCCTGGTTTGCAGTATATTGTTTTTATTATGTTTAGGTATGGACGTGGAATTCCTGATTTTCCAAGACTTTTATCATGAAGGGGTGTTGGATTTTTGTCAAATGCTTTCCCAGCATCTAACGCAAGGATCATGTGGTTTTTGTCTTTGAGTTTGTTTATATAGTGAATTACGTTGATGGATTTCTGTATATTAAACCATCCCTGCATCCCTGGAATGAAGTGTACATGATCATGATGGATGATCATTTGATATGTTCTTGGATTAGGTTGTGGAGAATTTTATTGAGTAATTTTGCATCAATATTCATAAGGGAAATTGGTCTGAAGTTCTCTTTCTTTGTTGGGTCTTTATGTGTTTTAGGTATCAGAGTAATTGTGGCTTCATAGAATGAATTGGGTAGAGTACCTTCTGTTTCTATTTTTTTGGAATAACTTGAGGAGAATTGGAATTAGGTCTTCTTTGAAGGTCTGATAGAACTCTGCACTAAGCCTATCTGATTCTGGGTTATTTTTTTTTGGTTGGGAGACTATTAATGACTACTTCTATTTCTTTAGGGGATATGGGACTGTTTAGATCATTTATCTGATCCTGACTTAATTTTGGTACCTTGTGTCTGTCTGGGAATCTGTCCATTTCATCCAGGTTTTCCAGTTTTGTTGAGTAAGGATTTTGTAGTAGGATTTGATGATGTTTTGGACTTCCTCATGTTCTGTTGTTATGTCTCTCTTTTCATTTCTGATTTTGTTAATTAGGATGCTGTCCCTGTGCCCTCTAGTTAGTCTGGGTAAGGGTTCATCTATCTTGTTGATTTTCTCAAAGAACCAGCTTCTGGTCTGGTTGATTCTTCAAATAGTTCCTTTTCTTTCCACTTAGTTGATATCAGCCCTGAGTTTTTTTCCTGCTCTCTACTCCTCTTGGGTGAATTTGCTTCCTTTTGCTCTAGAGATTTTAGGTGTGCTTTCAGGCTGCTAGTGTATGCTCTCTCTAGTTTCTTTTTGGAGGCACTCAGAGCAATGAGTTTTTCTCTTAGGACAGCTGCCATTGTGTCTCATAAGTTTGGGTATGTTGTGGCTTCATTTTCATTAAACTCTAAAAAGTCTTTAATTTCTTTCTTTATTTCTTCCTTGACCAAGGTATCAATGAGTAGAGCATTGTTCAGCTTCCACGTGAATGTTGGTTTTGTATTATTTATGTTGTTATTGAAGATCAACCTTAGTTCGTGGTGATTTGATAGGATGCATGGGATAATTTCAATGTTTTTATATCTGTTGAGGCCTGTTTTGTGACCAATTATATGGTCAATTTTGGAGAAGGTATCATGAGGTGCTGAGAAGAAGTTATATTCTCTTGTTTTATGATAAAATGTTCTGTAGATATCTTTTAAATCCATTTTTTCATAACTTCTGTTTGTTTCAATGTGTCTCTGTTTAGTTTGTGTTTCTAGGATCTATCCACTGATGAGAATGGGGTGTTGAAGTCTCCCACTATTATTGTGTGAGGTGCAATGTGTGCTTTGAGCTTTACTAAAGTTTCTTTAATGTATGTGGCTACCCTTTATTTGGAGCATAGATATTCAGAATTGAAAGTTCATTTTGGAAGATTTTTCCTTTCATGAATATGAAGTGTCCCTCCTTGACTTTTTTTGTTAACTTTTGTTTGGAAGTGGATTTTTTTCGATATTAGAATGGTTACTCCAGCTTCTTTCTTCAGACTATTTCCTTGGAAAATTGTTTTCCAGCCTTTCACTCTGATGTAGTGTCTGTCTTTTTCCCTGAGGTGGGTTTCCTGTAAGCAGCAAAATGTTGGGTCCTGTTTGTGTAGCCAGTCTATTAGTCTATGTCTTTTTATTGGGGAATTGAGTCCATTAATATTAAGAGATATTAAGGAAAAGTAATTGTGGCTCCCCGTTATTTTTGTTGTTAGAGTTGGGATTCTGTTTTTGCGGCTTTCCTTTTTTTTTTTTTTTTTTTTTAGGTTTGTTGAAGAATTATGTTCTTGCTTTTCCTAGGATGTAGTTTCCATTTTTGTGTTGGTGTTTTCTCTTTTTTTCTCCTTTGAAGGGCTAGATTCGTGGAAAGATACTATGTGAATTTGGTTTTGTCATAGAATACTTTGGTTTCTCCATCTATGGTAATTGAGAGTTTGGCTGGGTATAGTAGCCTGGGCTGGCATTTGTGTTCTCTTAGGGTCTGTATAACATCTGTCCAGATCTTCTGTCGTTCATCTTCTCTGGTGAGAATTCTGGTATAATTCTGATAGGCCTGCCTTTATATTTTACTTGATCTTTTTCCCTTACTGCTTTTAATATTATATCTTTATTTAGTGCATTTGTTGTTCTGATTATAATGTGTCAGAAGGAATTTCTTTTCTTGTCCAGTCTATTCGGAGTTCTGTAGGCTTCGTCTGTGTTCATGGGCCTCTCTTTTTTTAGGTTAGGGAAGTTTTCTTCTATAATTTTGTTGAAGATATTTACTGGCCCTTTAAGTTGAAAATCTTCATTCCCATGTACTCCTATTATCCCTAGGTTTGTTCTTCTCATTGTCTCCTGGATTTCCTGGATGTTTTGAGTTAGGATCTTTTTGCATTTTGCATTTTCTTTGATTGTTGTGTCCATGTTTTTCTATGTAATTTTCTGCATCTGAGATTCTCTTTTCTATGTCTTGTATTCTGTAGCTGATGCTTGCATCTATGCTTCCTGATTTCTTTCCTGGGATTTCTATCTCCAGAGTTGTCTCTCTTTAGGTTTTTCTTATTGTTTCTACATCCATTTTTAGATCTTAGATGGTTTTGGTTAATTTCATCACCTGTTTGGTTGTGTTTTCCTGTAATTCTTTAAGGGATTTTTGTGATTCCTCTTTATGCCCTTCTACCTGTTTAGCTATATTCTCCTGTATGTTTAATTGAGTTATTAACATCCTTCTTAAAATCCTCTACCAGCATCATGAGATATGATTTTAATTCCGAATCTTGCTTTTCAGGTGTGTTGGGGTGTCCAGGACTCACTGTGATGGGAGTGCTAGATCCTGATTATGATGAGTGGTCTTGGTTTCTGTTAATATAATTCTTAAGTTTGCCTTTAGCCATCTGGTAATCTCTGGCATTAGTTGTTATAGCTGTCTCTGGCTGGAGCTTGTTCCTCTTGTTATTCTGTTAGCCTCTGTCAGCACTCCTGGGAGTCCAACTCTCTTCTGAGTTTCAGTTGGCAGAGTACTCTTTGCAGGCAAGTTTGAAGAGGTCTGGAGCTCAGCTCTGCCTCCTGGCTGTAGATGAAGGCCTGAAAGGGACCCTGTCCCAGAAGCTGTGTTGCTTCTGCTGGCTGTGCGCTCTCCTGTGCAGACTGGTCTTTGAGGGACCTGGGATACAAGATGGAGTTCTCACCTGTTCTGGTGGACAGAGCCCACCCTGGAGGCTGCCTCTCCTTTGAACGGGAAAGTGCGCAGAGGTCTGCGTATCAGCTATACTTCCTGGCTGAAGATCGCATGTGTCCTTATTACAAGTTGAAATATCTTCCTGGTATATGCCCAGGAGAGGTATTACTGGATATTCCAGTAGTAGTATGTCCAATTTTCTGAGGAAAGGCCAGACTGATTTCCAGAGTGGTTGTACAAGCCTGCAATCCCACCAACAATGGAAGAGTGTTCCTCTTTCTGAACATTCTGCTGTCACCTGAGTTTTTGATTTCAGGGTTGTTTTGAATTGCTATTCCTGGATGATTAAGGATGTTCAACATTTTTTCAAGTGCTTCTCAGCCACTTGGTATTCCTCAGTTGAGAGTTCTTTGTTTAGCTCTGTACCCCATTTTTTAATAGGGTTATTTGTTTTGTTGGAATCCAACTTCTTGAGTTTTTTATACATATTGGATATTAGTCCCCTATCTGATTTAGGATTGGTAAAGATGTTTTCCCAATCTATTGGGGGCCTTTTGTTTTATTGACAGTGTCCTTTGCCTTACAGAAGCTTTCCACCTCACACCAGTCAGAATGGCTAAGATTAAAAACTCAGGTGACAGCAGATGCTGGCGAGGATGTGGAGAAAGAGGAACACTCCTCCATTGTTGGTGGGATTGCAAGCTGGCCTCTGAGAGACCCGGGATAAAAGATGGTGATCTGGCCTGAGACCGGAGTCAGAGCCCTCTCTGGAGGCCCACTCTCCTCTGGTGGGAAGATGCATAGAGGTCTAGGGCTTAGCTCTGTCTCCTGGCTGAGGATGAAGGCTGGAAGGAACCCTGTCCAAGAAGCTCTGTTGCTTCTGTGCCTGCTTACTCTCCTACGAGGCCTGGTCTCAGAGACCTGGGGTACAAGATCAGTGGGTTTCTTTCTAATGCATATAGTAAAAGTCTACTCTACAATGATTAAAATCATACTTCTAAAACATAAATAAAAGAATAAAAATATGTTGTTGTTAACAGTAACTTTGTTTTTAAGGAAAAGGCCATAAATCTCTATATTTTTTAAAATGTAGAGTCCACTAAACATTAGAAGAGGCTGTGTTCTGTGCTATCCTTAGGTTCATTGGCTTCATGTGATCTAATTGAAACAGAGTTGCTGTTTCCCTCAAGCTTGTTAAATGTGCTGATGCATACATAGGATATTTACTGAGCTGTAAGGAAAAATGAAATCATGACATTTTCAGATAAAGGAATGGAACTAGAGAAAAATACTGAGTGAGGTAACAAAGGCCCAGAGTGACAAACGCTGCATATTTTCTTTCATTTCTAGTTTTGTCTTAGCTCTCACTTTTTTGGGGTACTCCTATTGCATCGTCTCCCCCATTCTTTCATTTCTATAGGAGATAGGGCACAGAATATAACCATGGAATCACCACAAATCCCAGAGCAAAATGCTAACACTAGTGTTGATGTGGTTCTAGAAACATCTTCGACTACATGCCTTGGCTCCTTACCTAAACATGATATAATGAAAAGAGTGTGCGTAGGTGTGCACTGATGTGCTGAAAGCACTTAGAAAGGGAAGATCTTATAGACGGGAGTCCTCAGCCACTACTTATTCCAAAATATCACCCAATTAATATGTGCCTGCTGAGCCTTTGGATTAAATAAATTATATATAATAGGTTAGTTATGTGTAATACATTCATATTATATATGAAACAGTAATCTTTACCCTTAAGGTAGAAATATACACAAGTATTTGTTCCCCCAGTATTCCTGAAAATATCCTTTAAAAGCTCAGGTTGTGTTAAGCATAATTTTTGATAACTTGTTTATTTGGCTTTTAATACAAGTTTCCTGAAAGGACATGGTTTTAAAACTAATATTTTCATAGAGAAATTTTGTGTTCATAACATGTTTTTTCCCATTTATAAGTTGGAGACAGGTATATAATATTACTCTAGAGAATCATCTATCCAAATAACACCTTTATAAATTACTGAAAGATAGGACTATTCAACTAGAGAAAAATCAGTGTTGATTTTCATAATATCCTGTATTAAAATGTTGGTTCTCGAGAGCTCTCTAACATGGATTCAGAGATGGGGTCTAAGAGGAAATATTTTATAAGCTTTCACTAAAAAGCCATTTGGATTCCAAATTCCATTAGAATCTGAGTCTTTTTGGAAATTAGTTATTTCTGAACACATGCCTCCTGAAACTTTCCTATGAGAGTCTAAGTTTGACAAGGTGGTAGTCTGATGCTAGCCTGTTCTGCCTTGATTTGCACTCATCTTCCAAAGTCACACCAGGACCCTCTAGAGTTTTCTTGGGTATATGGGAATACAGGGTTAGGATTTTTTTTAACTTAGAAAATGATAAGCAGAGAAAGAAAAATTTATGTGCCTGATCAGTATCTGGCACTATTATAGCAAATAATCTGCAGTAAGATAAGTAATGGTAGCATCTTCAGTGTGGGTGGACAGGCTTTCCCACTATGGGGATTCTCATCTTCCTCAGTGATAACATGAAACTGTTGGGAGGAATAAGATAGATAAAGGAAGAAAAGTTTAATAACAATGTGTAGCAAGATTAGCCGTAGCAACCATTGTAGGATCCATCATGGTTGCTAGATTATACTGGAAATATAGTCAAGATATTTTCCCAGGAACATACACAATTTAAATTTATAATGTATATTGAGTTACTTTTAAGAGGGTTGTTTTTTGAAGTTCAAGTTATCATTAATATTCTTTCAAAAATTTGAGATTTATTCATTTTTCTTATTTTTTAAAGATATGTATGTATAGATGTTTTACCTGCATGTATGTTTGCTCCACATATGATGCTGATAGCTGACAGAAGAGGGTGCCAGATCCCCAGGAAATAGAGATACTGTCCGTGGTCATCTGGCATGTGGATGCTGGGAATCGAAACTGGATCCTGCAAGAGCAGTCAGTACTCCTCTAACTGCTGCTACTCTTAAAGATATATGTAAACATTCACTCAGATTTGCCACTAGTTTCTATGATACCCGGCAAATCTGAGTTTATGAAATATGTATGTCTTAGGATAGTTCAAATAGGCACTATATATTTCAAAATCAATATAAAATACATCACTTCAAAATTTTGTCTTTCTTCTCACCTCTATTTATCCTGTTTTTCCTTTTCATCCTAGGCAAATGCTTTAATTAGTTTTTGAAAAACATTTGCAGTATTTAGTAATTTATTTCAATTTAGAAAATTGAATAGTTTTTCTTTCTGGTTTATATAATTTAATATTGATCTGTAAAGTATTTTCTATCTAGCTTTCCCCTATTTTCCTTAGCAATTTATCTTGAGCTTCTTTGCATATTATTACACAGAAATTATTCCTTGTTTTCCAGGTAAATCATTATGTAGATTGGCCCTGGGCCTCAGGAAATTTAACTGCTTTTTGTTTGTTTGTTGCTTCATTTGATCACCTGATATTTTAGACATTTGGAAAATATCTGCTAAAACAGGTTGCTGAGAAAAAAAATAAAAATTATAAATTATTTATTTGTAATTGTAGTCATCTTTAGACCTACCAAAGCATTCCAGTTTGGATTATAAAAATACTTGTTTGTAAGATTTGCCTGCCGTTAGCTGTCATTTCTATCTGTAGAATCAATGGCATTATCCACTAAAATATAGTACTGATAAAGACAGAGAAATGGAGACCTGCTTAGAATGTGTTGAGCACTATTAATTATAGGATATCTAAATTTGCTTCAAGCTTTTCATTAGGAGAAGGAGAACCCAGCTGCATATAGTTTCTTTACCTTTAATATCCGATTTGCTCTGAATATTGGATTAACTCCAAAGAAGATGTAGAGAACTTCGAATGGCAGTAGAGATGCCACATCCATCTGTTGAAAGAACATATTCACATTTATGTGGAGTTTGCCTGCCTCTCTATGCTTGGATTTGTACCTGTACATACCAATATATGTACAAGCTACTTTTCTGTTGCTGTGATAAAATCTCCTGCAAGGTAACCTAAGGATGAAAGAATTTTAGCTTATGGATCTAGGGGGATGCAGTTTATCACAGTGGAGAGCACATGGTCTAGGCAGGGAAGGCTTGGGGACAGAAACATAAAGATGGCTGTCACACTCCATTCCAACTCAGGATGTCTAGAGTGAATAGGAAGGAAATAGTGGCCTGAGGGCTATAAAGTCTCAAATTGGCTCCTAGTGAGATAATTTCTTTAGCAAGGTTTCACATTTTAAAGGCTCTACAACCTTCTCATACTATCTAGGGACCAAGTGTAAGTATGTGAAAGTTGTCGAGCTATAATTAATTATTTGCTACTTAAACCAAGATTGCTTTCACTTACATTATGCCATGTCAAGACATTAATATCATGAAAACAGGGGTACTAGTTTACAAACTAGTATCAAACTAGTAAACTAGTCTATGGCCACACATTCCTCTTTCACTTTCATATGTCTAAGCTCTCCTTACTCATTACCTTTGTTCAGATTTTTCATGTCTCATATAGTGCAGTGATGTCACAAATGCTAATGTTAAAACATATTTTGACAGCCTGGAAACATGAGGTCCTGGAATACAAATCGAATCTAGTTTTGATTTTGTTTGATATTCTTGTAAATTCATCGCAATGACATTGCTTTATGGTCCAGCAATTCCTTCAGTGCTCCACATGGATTATATAGTTCTGGTTCATCTCGGTTTCCTGGTGAATTCTACCACTGTCTTCTTTGGGTTGTTTTGCTACCAACTACCTGCTATGATAGTTTCTATTAGAGACTCTTAATTAAGTCTATTAATGTCTTCACAGGCGAAAAGAGAGAAAGAAATAAACTCTGTTTTAAAATAGATCAACAACTCAGATTTAAAAAAAAGTACTGGAAAACACCATGATATGGCTAAAATATTCATTTTAAAACTTTTCATACATTTACATTTTTCTCATACCATCGTAATTAAATAGCACTCCTTAGGAATCTACATAATTTTGTCTACTTTTGTATATTTTGTGTACATATATTTGCCTCTCTCTCTCTCTCTTTCTCATGTGTGTGTGTGTGTGTGTGTGTGTGTGTGTGTGTGTAGAAGAGGGCATTCCATACCCTGAAGCTACAGTTCTAGGAGGTTGTGAGCTGCTTGACATGGGTCCTTGAGACTGAATTTGGGTCCTCTGCAAGAGAAGCAAGTGTTTCTGACCTCTGATCTGTCTCTCTAATCCCTTATAGACTTTCTTGCTGCATATGTATCAAAAGATGACCTAGTCGGCCATCACTGGAAAGAGAGGCCCATTGGTCAGGCAAACGTTATATGCCCCAGTACAGGGGAATGCCAGGGCCAAAAAATGGGAATGGGTGGGTAGGGGAGTGCGGGGGGGGGGGGACTTTTGGGATAGCATTGGAAATGTAATTGAAGAAAATACGTAATAAAAAAAAGAAAAAAAAGAAGTTACTTTTTAAAAATAAAATAATTGTTTTCATTAAATTTACACAGCCTATTAAGCACTACATTAAAAAATCTAAGGTATCTTGAGATAATAAAGAGTAGTTAAGAACATGTAGGGAGTTGGTTCTGATGCTTTGATTAGGAATCTATTTCGAACTGTCTGGCCATTGAACTAAAAAGCATATTAAAATATGTTAATTTGTGTATTTCATCTGTAGATCTGAGATAGCTCCTGGGCAGGTGCATGCTTGTGTGTATGCACCCAGCCAGGAACACAAAGTGGAATAGACAAAACTACATGTTACAGGAACATGTTGTAAGACCACATAAATTACATAGAAAATTTTGAGAAGTGAGTAACAATTTCAAAGCCAACAACTATTGACTAAAACTATCATTTACTTATTTAACCAGATTAGTTGTCATAAGCAAATGACTCTCAAAATGTGTTGGCTTAGAAATTACACATATCATCAGCCCTTTACCTTGTACATATTGATCCTCATTATAAGTTGAGACATGTATAGGACATTAATTAAAATAATGTCTTAAACAAGGAGGCAGCGACACCATTTTTTACTTTTCTTGTGCTACCCTAGAACCCATGGTTTTTACCTCAAATGCCAATGATTTTTTTATTTGGATTCTCTCTGATTGTTCAACTCACCATTTGATTTTTCTATGTAATCCTTAATCATTTCTAATTTTAACTTCCCTGTGTGGATTTGTGTAGACACAGACAATTCCTCGCTGAATTGTAGGAAATTGAATTAAGTATGGATTAACTTAAAATTACTTTAGAATTAAGTTAAATTCTGTAACTAAGACTTTGTAAAACATTTTAGTATAGAAACAGTAGATTATTTCTACTTATAAGGATTAATCTAATGATATAATAATAAACAAGGACAAAAATAGCTATCCTGTCAGGATTGTGAGATGGCTCAGTAGGTAAAGGTACTTGTCACAAAGTCTGAGGATCAGATTTTGATACGTGGATCCATAGGATGGAGGGAGAGTTCTGAGTCCTCTAGGTTGTCCTCTGACCTCTACACATGTGTCTTGATGTGTGTTTTTGTGCATGCATACCCTAAGCAAACAGAAATAAATGTAATAAAAATTAACTATACTGCAATGCTTTAAAACAGGCAGGCTGTGCTAAGGGAATTCAAAAGGAGTGACCATAAATAAATAAATGTACAGTTTCATGTTTATAAGCACAAATGGATTTTACATATCTCCAAATTCCATAAAAGTATTCAGAGTTCTGTGCATTTTACAAAGAATACTCTTTATGACTGTATAATTTATGAAAACATTATAGATCTGTTATAAATGTCAAAGTGGAAAAAAGTTAGTTGGAAATAAAAGGATTGAATGGGATTTGGGCCGTATAGTTTGGTGTGTGTGTGTGTGTGTGTGTGTGTGTGTATGACACACACACACACACACACAGAGAGAGAGAGAGAGAGAGAGAGAGGTGCTACACACACAGAGAGAGAGAGAGAGAGAGAGAGAGAGAGAGAGAGAGAGGTGCTACACACACACACACAGAGAGAGAGAGAGAAAGAGAGAGAGAGAGCACACAGAGAGAGAGAGAGAGAAAGAGAGAGAGAGGAGAGAGGAGAGAGAGAGAGGTGCTACTAATATTTGAGTGTGCTGGCAGTACATACTTTGGGGAACTAAGTTACTGCTCATGGCAGGGGAGGCTGGAGTCATAAAATGGTAACCTTAAGTGATCTTATATCTGCCTATTTTTCAATTTGAAGGCAGATTAAGAGAAAAGCATATGAGATAAGAGCATGTTTTATTTTAGAAAAGAAAGATGCTCTATTGTCTAAATAACTGCTTCTTCCAGTTTGTTTACTTTTCTTATATGAATTACAGGAAGGAATAGAAATAATTTTTCTTTTTTTTTTTTTTTTTTTTTTTTTTTTTTAGAGATTTGGTATTTATTTTTATTATGGTATATTAAGAATAAAAGAATCAACTGTGCCCCAGAAGACTTGAAGTATGCCAGGGACAGTTTTTAGAGACTTTTAAATCAGGATTGCTATTTTAAGAATCTAGAAATAATTTTTCAAACTTTACACCACCACAGCACAAGAATTGGAAACTAGAGTCCTGTTGACAATAAACACTACATCCCACTTTCCCTAATTGCAATTTAACTTAGAATTCCCTGACTTTAGCTTTTACATATTTAACACCAAATTTGCAGATCTAAGGGAATGGATGTAGTATGAAGTATGGAGAATAGAGTATCAGGAATACTTGCTGCTGCCTAATAAAACACCATCAGGTCTGTGTGATGCTTATTACAAGAAGACAACATACTTATAGCAATGAGTCTTAAAGTGAAGATGGTTTTGCTTACACCCTTCTGGACATATTTGTGAGTCACCTACCCGAAACTTTGTAGAACTCCGGTAGTTCCTCTTCAGCTCATTTGAATCTACCTGGAATACATTTGTATTTTGATTAGGTTCAGAAATTTTATTTATTACTTTTTACTTTTTTAATAATTATTTCTCTCTATGAGGTTTCTTCAACCTCAGCCTAGAGTGAAGCTCCAGCAGTTTGCATTTTAAAACCACACAGATGCCCATGGTGCTTTTATTGTTTTCATTAATTTCACTTATTTATTTACTTCTAACTAAAAAGTTTTATGTAGTATATTTTGACCATTTCCTTTCCCCCCATTACTTCCAGATCCCCCTGTCTCCACATACACCTAATTTTATGTTCTTCTCACCCCCAAAACCAAGAAACAAACACCAAAACATGAAAATACAAATAGACATACAAATAAACAAATAAACAAATAAAAATCAAATCAGACAAAAACCAAACCAAATCAAGAGTGAACACACACACACACACACACACACACACACACACACACACACGCAAACATGGATGCTGTTTTGTTTCCCTTTTGTTGTGGTCCTCTTATTTAACGTAGGAGTTGCAGGAGAGTCAGCCATACTCCTTTAACCTACCTCCTCTCCTCATAGTTGTCCCTAATCTATAAGAGTGTGGTGATAATTTGTCTTCCTACTTCTTTCATACTGACAAAATTAACAGTGCAAAGTCCACACAGGAGCCCTTTTACACTTAACATTTGTGTTATAGAACTCAAGGTATTTTGATATGATAAATGTATTTCTTGGGTCTTTTTAAAAATTTTTATTTATCATTGTGTATATAGTTATATGATGTGTGTGTGTGTGTGTGTCTGTGTGTCTGTGTGCATCTCTGTGTATGTGTGTAGATCATAAGACAAGGTTGTGAGGTTAGTTCTCCTTTACTATCTTACCTGGGATTGAGGGTCAAATGCCATCTTGCCATTCCATTGGGTATTTTATTTAAAGCCAGTCTCCCTGGCTAAACTGTAATCTTGAGGACAGGACTGACTTTGACAAGTGGGTAAACCAGTGTCTGGAACGTTCTAAGAACTTAGTAAATATTGAATAGATGGAGAGATAGAGGCACGAAGAGAAGGCTAAGATTTTTCTAATGTTTGGCATTTTCTGGACTCCTTTCTTTTCATGATTTTCTTTTTCAAGGGAGCAGAAATGCCACTTTTGGCCTACCTGCTTGAGTTGCTTAAGGTCCAGCATTTGGGTGTCCCTTTTGAACCCATAAGATGGCCATTAAAAATGCAGCATACCTCAAAATTTTGTTATGTTCTCTTATTATATTTACTTCTTGAAAAGTCTCATCCATGTTTGTCGTTTCAAAGACCATCACACCAAATCTCTACCTCCTCCCCTAACATCGCATACAGGAGGTGTACTCAGTAAAGCCAAACTTTGGATCATTTTCCAATCTTCTCACGCCTGTTCAGTCTCTCTCTTGGCAGTGCTTTCCCTGACTTAAGTGCTGTTTCTCCTTAGTCATTACACAATGCCAGACAATGGTCTCCCCAAATTAGAGCACTTAATCTCTATTTATGTCAAATTTTATGACACTGCATGATTTTCAGAAAAAAAAGAAAAACTCTCAAATTCCTTTTTATAGTATACCAGGCTCTCCTTTCTCGCTCTCCCTGTCTTATCCTTCTCTCTCTCACAGTTCTTCAAATGAGTCAGTTTCCCTCTTGAACATCTGTCCTGAATTTGTTCTTGAAGCCCAGATCACGTTTCCTGTATTGCATAATTGGAAGGGTATAGCTATTACCAAGTATCCATCAGGATGGCCTGTGTTGATACAATATAGAGGTCCACTGTATTTCTTCTGTTTGTTTCTTCTTCATGCTTGAGCTTTGTAAAACATTGGGTACACATCTTTGACGGTTTTTTTTTTTTCAGTTCCTGACAGTGTCTAACCTCAGTAGGTGCTCAGTTGGTACATCTATGTGTGATATGCACTATGGAGGTAGAAAGACTCTTTAACAGTGAGACCTAAAATGATTAATTCTAGCATTTTAGTAATTTTAGTGTGTGTGCACACACATATTTCAGTAATAGGTAGGAAGTAATTTCCTATAAACTGTTAATTGATGTAACTATTAGAACATGTGCTCTCAGAAGCAGCATCATTGTCTACCAATATTTATCCTTTAACCATCCATGCTTTTTAATATGGAAGTTTTTTGTCCCCAAGTAATGTTAAAGATCAATTAGTTGGGGCATTTTAGATGGCCCATCTGGTAAAATGCCTGCCACGCAAGCATGAAAACCGGAGTTGGTGGTCACAGTAGCATGTGTCTATAGACTAAGTGTTATGTGTGAATGTGGGTAGCGATGGGCAAATCTCTAACACTCAGTGGCTAGCCAGTGTGGCCAAATCTATGGACTTCCTGTTTAGTGAGAGACTCTTATAAAATGAAGTTGGAAAGCAACTGGGGAAAGACACCTGACATTAACCTCTGGCCTCAATATATATACAGATATACACACAGAGACATAAACACAGACTCACAGACAGACAGACAGACAGACAGACACACACACACACACACACACACACAAATGCACAAAGATACCCACTATAGACACACACATGCACACACATACAGACACACAGAGATAGACACATGCAGATGCACACATGATTATACATAAACACGAACATCACACATGTAACACATCATTACCCCCAATTTTCCAGTCAACTCAGTTCCTAGTCCCTCTCCCCCTACTTTGATTATACCTTTTACCCACATACACACAGTAAATTTCATAGAAATATATTGAGATACGTGCAAGATATGATTTGTACTATGAAGAACAAAGGATTATTGATCCACAGGTAGACATAGACAGGTTTCATTGGTAGTCTCATAAATTTTGTGCCAAGAAAGTAAGTAAAACCAGCCAGTTCTGTCAAAGCCCTAATACGGACACATGGACACAAATCACGTGCCAAGCTGCTAAACTAAAATACTGCATTCTCCCACAAACCAGGGAGTTTTTTTTTCCACATTTATACCTTTCCTTTCAGAGTCTATAATTCCATGATTGAATAAATGTAAACATTGCTAAAAATGCTTGATTAAAGGGAAGTGGCATTTAGCCATTTTAAAATCCCTGTTCTTTTGAGTGCTAAGTAAATTTGGCACCATCAGCCTTATGAGGATCAGTCTGTTTACTAGTGACAATTAGGCACTTACTTTTTAAAATGTCACCCTATTTAATTCCTTCTCTCTTTCAAGCCTGCTTACTATGCAGAAGGCATTTCTTCAGGGGAAGCTTACCTTAGGAATGGTATGCTAATTACATCTAAATCCTGTCCTAACAGATAGTCTTAGAGGATGCTTTACTCAGATGCTAGTATTCTTAGTCGTAATTTACCTCATGTGACCAACAATTCTGCAATTTCATATAGAACCAAAAAGAGCACATAAAAAAGAATATTACATGCAGTGCAAGAATTATTCAAAGAAAGATAATCCTGAGCCAACTATTCACTCCTACAAACATGTCTTTAATATCCTTGAATTCCAAGGATAGATAGGAAAATGAAATAGAACACCGTTCCCACCTTTTAGGAGCTTACTGTCAGGTGAGAAAGACAGCTAAAGACACAGAGAAGGAATAATGGTAAAAGTGTGGATGCTTATTTATTGAATAAAGGTAGCTAAGGAGACAGGAAGGGAATGGTAACTATGTGCATGTTTATTCACTGAATTTACCTGGTAGTTAACTCCTTCCGGTCATACCTTGGGGTATGTGTACATATCATCTTATTCAACCTTTATTATAGGCTTATAAATTAGGAACTAATTTTAATTTAGTAGTAGTAGAAGAGAGAGATAATTTAGCTTAGTAAATTTTAGTAGTAAAATTTGACCCCTGGTCTGTTTGTTTCTTTTTTTGTTTTTTGTTTTTGTTTTTAATTTTGTTTTGTTTTTGAGACAAGGTTTCTCTGTATAGCCCTGGCTGTCCTGCATCTCACTTTGTAGACAAAACTGGCCTCGAACTCAGAAATCCACCTGCCTCTGCCTCCCAAGGGCTGGGATTAAAGGCATGCACTACCACCGCTCAGCCTATTTGTTTCTAGGTATTATAGTTAGCTTATGTTTTATTTATTAAAGTTAAATAAATTAGATTTTATCAAAATATCTTGAGTATAAAGAAATTTCAGGTCGCTTTTATAAACTGTAATGGTGAAGGTTGAGTGTGCCAAGCTGTTTCCTGGACCTAACCGATGTGGTTTTTATTTGGCCCTAAGCATTCCACAGATCCTTTGTGTGAATTTTATCAATCAAAAGTTGTAACTATGTCTCATATTCAACATCCAGAGCTAGGCATGTGAGTTTGCTAAGCAGTTAAGGGCACACTCACTAACAATTTCCAGAGTCCTCATGACAGAAGGGTAGAGCTAACTCCTGCAAGTTGGCCTTTTACCTTCCCACATACACCAAGGCACCCATGTGTATGAATCTGCACACAGTCATAGGTACACACAAGAAATACTCATGTAAATAACAGAAAACCCACTGTCAACTTGGTTTTGGCTGCGTATAAGAGAATTTTTACAATGAGGTATGTGTGTTGGTGTTTTGTTCTCTATACAGCATCATTTTCAGAAGATGTTGTTAATAAATATAGAACACATGTAAACTTCCTGGTTCCTTTCATTGTGGCTGTTTGCATTTCACCATTTTTCCTAAAAGACTTACAGAGCTAATATTGCCATGTTCCAGCTCTGGTGTTATATGTATTAACTAAATACAATATGTTTTTAAGTTAGAAGGCAGGTAGGCATATCTGCCTAGCATATGTAGACATTTAAATATTTGTTCAATAGATGAATGAACACTTCTGTGGTATAAAATAATGTGAGAGTGTGAAGTTGAGTGTACTGAGACCTTCAGGTTGGGAACTCAGTGTACATAGACTTTGTACCAAATGTAATCAACTTTCAAAGGCTCAAACTACCCACTCTAAATTAAAGGAACCATTAAACTTCTTTTGAACAAACAAAGCAATTAGTTCCTGCTCTGAGTTTGTAGCTCATGGTAATGCATTTTAAATAGAGCCCATCTAGTGTGTTTTATTGATTACTTTTCATGGTTTTAACACTCTATTGTGTGCAAACATCTCTTAGGAAATTGAAAATAAAAGTCTACTTTTAGTGATTTTGTCATTTTCCATTTGTCAAACATTGATTTTGTGTATCTAATAGAGGCTGAAATTAGTGGATATATGTATATGTATATGTACATGTATGTATGTATGTATACATGTATATATATATATATATATATATATATATATGCATACTGTATTTCTCTCATTTGTACACCACCACCATCATCATCCATCAAGCAGCTGTGAGTTCTGGGCTTGGGGAATGAGTGAACTCATGTTCTGAAATCTTCACTTTATAATATTTATAATATTATAAATAGATATTTGCTACAGCTTTGGCTATTATTGCCTTTAGAATTTTTTTCAATTAAAACATTAAATATAGGGCACATGTCTCAGAAAACAAAAATTTAAAAATAAGAATTAATAAAATTACTCCTTTCATAGTTTTGAAAGCGTAAGAGTTTCTGAAGACTCAGGAGAAAATATTCAGGATTAAAGAAGTCTGGTCTTTTACTCTGTGTTGCTCAGCATTATGGCAGTTGACCCTTCATACTCTGATCTTAGAAGGCACATTTTATGAAATCCTCATAGGATTTTGTGACAAGGGAGTCACAGGCATCATCTGGGGGGAACCCTTCTTTCTGGCTAATAAGAAGGCTCTGAAAAGCAGATGGACTATGAAATTCCAGCATGGGAAATTAATCTAGAAGAATATACTTTCTCAAAGGTAAGAATTTTGGCTTTTGAAGTAGGCTGCTGCATTTGATCCTGAGAAATGGGAAGTGATGGATTTGGGAAGTCAAAAATAAAAAGAAGTAGATTAGGAGATACTCATTACAAAATAAGACAACCGTGGGCTTTTAATTTGCCCACGGCGAGGCATGTTTTTTCCCTGAAGGAAAGCCCAAAGCTTCTCAGTGTTTTCCATGACTTTCTACTAGTGAAGGTTAGAACAGTACTTCAAAGCACTGCAATACAGCATAGTAGTGGCATGACGTTGAACACTAGAAATATGGATAAAGTGTGGTTGGGAATTTTGCATTTTCACATTATTTAATTGTAAAATTTGAATATACATATGCTCAGCAGCCACCTGTATGGGTAGTACAGTGAAATTACAGTTATTAAAAGGGTGAGGACGGACTGTATACTGTCTACTAGCCATCTTATAAACATCATGTATGTTTTACTTGTCATCCTTACCTCATCTCTTCTTCTTCTGTTCTCGTCCCCTCCTCGTCTTACTTATTAACTTTAGTTTTCTGCAGCGTTAATAACCTTAAACTACGTGCATCCCAATACTACTGCAACTCCCCATTGTATCTACTTTTCTTTTTTCCCCCAATGTAGCACTAATATTTATCCTTCCCACATTTACCTCCCCTCTCTAGTCTGATCTTAGTATATTCTACACTACATTTTGCCCACTATCTCCTAATAGTTATTGAAGACAAGAGATGATCTTTTAAGCCACAATGGGACCATGTAGCATGTGTGGTTTCTGCACTAAATATTCCACAGTAAACACTCTGTTATATGGCATTCTACCAGGTTCCCTGAGTAAATGGGTCAAATTTAGCTATTGGACTATATTCTTAGTCCAATGGAGATGAACAGTAAACATTGAAACCCTTTAACTGAAAGAAAACAGATAATAACAACTCAACCATCAAAATAACCCCAGATTCACATATTCTAACTAGTAGTGTATTTTAAACAAGACAATAAAAGCTCTATAAAAATAAGTCCTTAGAAGAGGATTCCAATTAAAAGGAGTTAGGCAAAATTTCATAAAAGATTAAAAAGGAAAATCAGAAGAATGTTTAAATTAAATCAAAGATAAAATAAACTCACAAATTAATTCAAAGAGAATACAAAGAACCAGCTGAACAAAGGACATCAATAGAGGATATGAAAGAAGAATCCAATAAAGAGAATTATGAAAAAGAGTTTTAGAAAGCTCATTTAGTCATACAGAAACCCAGCAGAATGATTTACCAATAGAATGGATCAAATGGAAGACAGAGTATCAGAGAGATGACAAGATAGATGAATTAGAATCGTCAGACACTGACAATGTTCTATCCACAGAAAGACAAACATTAAATGAAACAATCTTGCAAACTTAGATTTTTTTTTGTAGTCCAATTAGATATTGTTCATTTGTCAATTTCTTTTCCCAAACCCTACTTACAATAATTTCTCCTCCTCTTACAAATTGGAGTCTTGGCTGGATCAATAGTATATCACAAAGGTAGATGATATCACATACGATGTCAGTAATAATCCAGTAGTTCTTGTTATCTGGTGTTTGGCATGGAAAGACGAGGCGCACTGGTAGCAGCCAACAGTTCCAGTTATACGCAATGGTGACAAGCAGGAGCCACAAGAGATAGACCCGATCTAGCAGAACAGAATTGATGTCACGCCAACGGCATTATACAAGTACCCTAAGAAGTTTCTTAGATTGATCAATGGTGTTACCATCTTTGTCTGTATGTGTGGTGTGTTCATGTGTGCACTGGTGTGGAGAGAATAGAGGCTGACATGTGTGTCTAACTGCCAGTTCCCACTATATTCTTAGCTCATCCACTTGCTAGAATGACTAGCTATCAAGCTTTGGGAATCTAGCTATCTTCTTTGATTCACTTGCTAGGATTAAATATGCACTATCAAGACCAGCTTTTACATGGGTGCTAGGAATCCAGACTCAGGTTCTCATGCTACATGGTAGGTCAGCACTCTATAGACCGAAACACCTCCCTGACCCTGATACTTTGGAGATAAGCACTTTAGTAAGAACTTCTATTAAATATTTAACACAGTTCTGTCTTCAGTAGAAGCCTCAAAAAGAAGCAGAATGCCAGCATCACTTTTTCCAAATATGAACAGTGCTTTTTTCGTCTTTTGACTAGATTGACTCTATTCCAGGGTGTAACTCCACTGTTTGGATTCACTATAATGGAATACTGGAAAATTTAGATGTGTCATTGGCAAGGACTTCCTGAAACAAAGGATGTTTGGTCCTAGTAATTAAGGTCTGCCCATGGTAAGTGGGAGAAAGGCCTTACCCTGATAGAAGAAAATTGGCTCTGAAAGAAGAGAGAACCAGTTTTTTTGAGACAACCAGAGTTGCTTTTATGAGAGAATTTGTTAGATTAGAGTAACTAGTAAAGCCATGGATGAAATATATATATGTATACACACACACACACACACACACACACACACACACACACACACATGAATACGTGTGTGTGTCTGTGTGTGTGTGTGTGTGTGTGTGTGTATGTTCATATTGCCAAGTTCCTTGAGACTTTATTTTTAAAGATTATTTAGGCCAGAAAAAGTCCTAGCCTGAGTTTTAAAACAGTCAGGAGTATTTTTATCTGCCTTCAACAGAAAAAGGAAAACAATCCTTTTCAGATCACACATTTGAAATTATGCTTTGAAGATAGAACACACTGTGGGAAAACTGAAGCTGTCTCCATCTGTCTGGGTCAAAGGTGCTCTGGTGGCTGCTGGCCATCCCTGTAGGATCCCCTCCGACGGTACCTGTGTAGGAGTCTATGCTTCTGGGAAGTATCATTCTTCGTAGGTGCTCTTTTACTGGGACTCTCTGGGGTTTGAAAGAAAACGTGTCTTGGTGTTCTTTTAGCTTGGAATTGTTCTCTTGTTTTGGTGATATATTTGTAGACATTGCTTTATGGGGGAAAAAAAAGAAGAAATGTGTTTATTTAGTTAAAATAAATTAGCTTGATAAGGAAAACATTTGGCTTTGATGAAATTAGGGTGTTTGAAAATCTTCTTCTTTCCATGTAGACAACCAAAGCAAAATCCTCATGGTCAAACTAATAACCTTTATTTTTCTATATGTATTGTAAGACATCATGTTGTACTTCCTAAATATATGCAAATATGAAGTAGAACAGTGGTATATATTAAAACACTGAATAAAATTATTTCACACATATCTTTTCAGTTATGGGTAAACAAAGTTCAAAATATTATTTTTCAATATATATTTATCAAGCTGTGATTTCTTTCAACATTATCTTTTCAAACATTAACTACTGTACAATGTCTGTATAATGTACAATATACTTTGAAAACACATCTTCCGTCCAGTCTACCCCATTTCATAATAATTAGACTTGAAGATGTTTACCTCTTCTTATACAGTCATTTCTCTTCTTTCTTTATGATTCATACTAATCAAGTATCAATCATAATATATAGTATCTTTTGATCTTTTGTTATTATTTTATCATACATATATTTCTGTTATTATTAAGAATATTAATAATTGTCCCTCCTTTATGTGACTGTTTTTAAATCTCTTTCTCTCCATTAATTATTCTTGAATGTTCATGCTATGCATTTTGTATGAGTTCTGTTTAGCACTAACAATAGAACTCATAGCAGGTATTGGTGATAGGCTCATTATGTTTTTCTTCATCTCAAATTTTTCTTGAGCATGTTCCATACAATACTACTTTTTAAAAATGTGGGTTCTACCGGAGGATCCCGCAATACCTCTTCTGGGCATATATCCAGAAGATGTCCCAACCGGTAAGAAGAACACATGCTCCACTATGTTCATAGCAGCCTTGTTTATAATAGCCAGAAGCTGGAAAGAACCCAGATGCCCCTCAACAGAGGAATGGATACAGAAAATGTGGTACATTTACACAATGGAATACTACTCAGCTATTAAAAAAATGAATTTATGAAATTCCTAGGCAAATGGATGGACCAGGAGGGCATCATCCTGAGTGAGGTAACCCAATCACAAAGTAACTCGCACAATATATACTCACTGATAAGTGGATATTAGCCCAGAAATGTAGGATACCCAAGATATAAGATACAACTTGCCAAACGCATGAAATTCAAGAAGAACGAAGACCAAAGTGGGGACACTTTACCCTTTCTTAGAAATGGGAACAAAACACCCATGGAAGGAGTTACAGAGACAAAATTTGGAGCTGTGACGAAAGGATGGACCATCTAGTGATTGCCATATGCAGGGATCCATCCCATAATCAGCTTCCAAATGCTGACACCATTGCATACACTAGCAAGATTTTGCTGAAAGGACCCAGATATAGCTCTCTCTTGTGACACTATGTCGGGGCCTAGCAAACACAGAAGTGGATGCTCACAGTCAGCTATTGGATGGGTCACACGGTCCCCAATGGAGGAGGTAGAGAAAGTACCCAAGGAGCTAAAGGGAACTGCAACCCTATAGGTGGAACAACATTATGAACTAACCAGTACCCCAGAGCTCTTGTCTCTAGCTGCATATGTATCAAAAGATGGCCTATTCGGCCATCACTGCAAAGAGAGGCCCATTGGACTTGCAAACTTTATATGCCTCAGTACAGGGGAATGCCAGGGCCAAAAAGGGGGGGGGGTGTGGGTGGGTAGGGGATTGGGGGGGGTGGGTATGGGGGGCCTTTGGGATAGCATTGAAAATGTAAACGAGGTAAATACCTAATTAAAAAAAATGTGGGTTCTGCTGGTTGAACTCAGATCCTTACTCTTGCAAAGCATGAACTTTAACTACTGAGACATCCCCCTAGCTTCTTCCTCTTCTTATTTTTCTGCTAGATCTAGCCCTGCAGGGTCACACTAATGTGCTCTCACCTTAATTTCCTTGTTTGTCTCTTGCTATTCTCAGATGTCCGAATCTCTCCCAAAAGAAACTAATATGATGTATCTAAAAAATTATTGTCTCAGATCTGCTTTTCTGGGTTTTAAGCTGAATAATTGGCCAAACACATGTTCCTTTATAACTTCCTTCTTGCTAGTACTTTGAATACTAGCAAGAATAATGTCTTACCAGTCTGAGAGCTGGCTTCCACTTCTGGGAAATTTTCTTCCTCTGTCAATGTTTTCTTGTAGAGAGCAGTCCTTTCACGCATTCTTTCCACTAGGTTGTGTAGGTGGGCATCAGTATATTCATTTATAATTGAGGTTTCAAGCACTTTGGTCTTAAAGCTAAATAAGGAAAAAATGGTGATAGGCCTCTGAGGAGGAGACAGATAAAGTTTTTTCCTTTATGTATTCAAGATTATTAGTATCTCCTTTTTGCACCTGAATAAAACAACAAAAACACAAAACTAAAGTGGAAATAGTTCTGGCGTAAGATGGATTGCCATTGAACAATTAGATAGTAGACACTTGCTTCAGTGGCACATATGCTATTGGAAAAGTTACAGTTGTATAAACAGCAAACGGTTATTCGTGACAAAATGGGACCTTAGGACACCGTTCCATAATTAATAATGCCTGTCACTACAAGCAAAGTTGGTGTGATAGGCAGGATCTAAGATGAGACTATGACATAACCCCAGGGATGACAAATATGTGTGCTTTTCTGCAAGAGTTAGCAAATGCTATATGGCATGATTTACATCAAGATGAGATGGTATATCAGGCTAATATAATCACGTTAAACCCCTGAAAACACAGTTTCTCTGGCTGACAACAGAATGCAGCAGAACAGAAAGTCAGGGATTTAAAGTGTAGGGAGGTAACTGGCTAGAAATTCCCTACCCCATGGTGGTCTTCAAAATTAAAGGTGGTCACTGATCATAATTTCAGGAGGTTGCCACCAGGCTGACAGTGACTTCTGCACTGCTGATAATGAGAAATCAGGCTTTAGGATCTGAGTTGTGACAACAATATGAAAGTAGATTCTTCCCAAAGCTCCATGAATGTATGTGTACTGGCTGGTTTTGTGTCAACTTGACACAGCTGGAGTTATTACAGAGAAAGGAGCTTCAGTTGAGGAAGTGCCTCCATGAGATCCAACTGTAAGGCATTTTCTCAATTAGTGATCAAGGGGGAAAGGCCCCTTGTGGGTGGGACCATCTCTGGGCTGGCAGTCTTGGGTTCTATAAGAGAGCAGGCTGAGCAAGCCAGGGGAAGCAAACCAGTAAAGAACATTCCTCCATGGCCTCTGCATCAGCTCCTGCTTCCTGACCTGCTTGAGTTCCAGTCCTGACTTCCTTGGTGATGAACAGCAGTATGAAAGTGTAAGCCGAATAAACCCTTTTCTCCCCAACTTGTTTCTTGGTCATGATGATTGTGCAGGAATAGATACCCTGACTAAGACTGTATATATCTATAAAAGCTCTAGATCCCTTCTCTTCCTTCCTTCCTTCCTTCCTTCCTTCCTTCCTTCCTTCCTTCCTTCCTTCCTTCCTTCCATCCTTTCTCCCTCCCTCCCTCTGTCCCTCCCTCTGTCCCTCCCTCCGTCCCTCCCTCCCTCCCTCCCTCCCTTACCTGTCTTCCTTCTTCCTTTTTCTTTGGTTTGTTTGTTTGTTTGTTTGTTTGTTTATTTATTTATCTATCTATTCATTCATTCATTCATTCATTCATTCATTCATTCATTTAACTTTTTATTGATTCTTTGTGAGTTTCCCATCATGCACCCCAACCCCAATCATCCCCCCGCCCCTTTATATCCACCCTCTGCCTTTTTGCAACCTCCCCCACAAAAGAAAAAAAGATTCATTGTGGAAGTTGTAGTGTGCCAGGGTGTGTCACACAGTACACAGTTTGTCTATACATCTTTACTGGCACATGTTCATTGCAATCAGTTGTTGCTGTGGTTCCAGGCCTCTGGCTTCTGCTACACTCTCAATACTGGATTCTCACTGGGACGCCTCTCAGATATCCTGTTGTTGCCCTGTGCCATTGGAGATCCTGGGGCTTTCAATCTGCAAGATTCAGGGCCAGTTCTGTCACTGTCATGTCCTTTGAGGCAGCTCACCTTCACCTTTGCTACCAGGACCAGTTCTATTGTACTGCCCAGGCAAGGTGCAGTTTTTTTTTGTTTTGTTTTGGTTTTTGTTTGTTTGTTTGTTTGTTTGTTTTGTTTTTTTTTTTTTCCGAGTTCTTGATATCCTAAGTGCTTCAGCCTGTGAGGGTCAGTAATAGTTCTCCAGCTATCATGACCCCCAGGGATAGCTTTTTGCAGTGTTTCAAGTGGAGATTGCATCTCCCAGTGCCCTTGCCACTTCAGAGCAGGCAAGTGGCAGGGCCAGCACTCATGCTCTCACTTCTTCAGGGCCTGCTGTCTCAGGATGCTTGGGCAAGGGGCAGGGCTAGCTCTGAATAGCCTTCAGACATTAACATGGCCCCAGGCAGTCTGGCCTTTGGTGGTAACAGACCCCCACTGCTGCAGGGCCATGGACCCAGACTTGGCCCTTGGTAGCTATAAAGCCAGAATCTCATAGTGGTCTTAGGTGGTGTAGTCACCTCTTTTCATTATTCGTACATTCTTCTGCTTCTCATTCCTTTCCATCTCTCTGCCACATACTTGCTCATTTTAGTGGTACCCTGTCCTCTGGGTGTTTAGGGCTATCTCAGGAGGGCTATGCCCCTCACCGTGCCACGTGACCCTGGGCTGGGGCTTCTCTCAAGCTTCTTCCTTCAGTGTTATCTCTAACACAGGGTCTCTTTCTGTAGGACTGGATGCCTTGGAATTCACTATGTAGTCCAAGCTAGCTTCAACTCAGAGATCTGTTAGCTTCTGCCTCCTGAGTCCCAGGATTAAAGGCATGTGCCACGATGCCCATCTTATTTTCCTTCCTTCGTTATGATTACAATTCATGATCACCCCTCCAGAGGTTAAAGTTTGTGCGAACTTTCTCAGGTGGCTTGAACCAAGAGAAAAAAGAGTTCCCACAAGAACTAAAGGTGAGTATAACCTTCAAGGCTTACTGATAGTGACCTAATTCTTCCAGCTATGTTCCATATCCTAAAAATATTCTACACCTTCCCAAAACAGCGCCACCAGTTGGAGACCAGGTTGTCACATAAGACCCTATGGGGGGGGGGGGGCTGTCTTAGTGAGGGTTTCTATTGCTGTGAAGAGAGAGACACCATGAGAATGTTTTATTGAATCTGGCTAATGGGTTCAGAGATTTAGTCGATTATTATCATGGTGGGAAACATGGAGGTGTTCATGATGCTGGAGAAGGAACCAGGATTTCTATATCTGGATTAGCAGAGAGCAGGGAGAGAGAGAGAAAGAGAGAGAGAGAGAGAGAGAGAGAGAGAGAGAGAGAGAGAGAGAGAGAGAGAGAGAGAGAGAGACTGGATCTGGTTTGAGCAGTTGAAACCTCAAAGCCCAACCCCAGTGACATACATCTTCCAACAAGGCCATACATCGTCTTAAATCCATATTTCTTTTTTCTTTTCTTTTCTTTTTTCTTTTTCTTTTTCTTTTTTTTTTTTTTTTTTTTTTTTTTTTTTTTTTTTTTTTTGGTTTTTTGGTTTTTTCGAGACAGGGTTTCTCTGTGTAGTCCTGGCTGTTACAGGCTGGCCTCAAACTCAGAAATCTGCCTGCCTCTGCTTCCCATGTGCTGGGATTAAAGGTGTGTGCCACCACTGCCCGGCCATATTTCTTTTCTTTTCTTTTTTCTTTCTTTCTTTCCTTCTTTTCTTTCTTTCTTTCTTTCTTTCTTTCTTTCTTTCTTTCTTTCTTTCTTTCTTTTTTTTAGATATTTTCTTTATATACATTTCAAATTCTATCCCAAAAGTTCCTTATACCCTCCCCCTGCCCTGCTCCCCTACCCACCCACTCCTGCTTCTTGGCCCTGGCATACCACTGTACTGGGCCATATAGAGTTTGCAATACCAAGGGGCCTCTCTTCCCAGTGATGGCCAACTAGGCCATCTTCTGCTACATATGCAGCTAGAGACACGAGCTCCGGGGGTACTGGTTAGTTCATATTGTTCCACCTATAGTGTTGCAGACCCCTTCAGCTCCTTGGGTGCTTTCTCTAGCTTCTCCATTGGGGGCCCTGTGTTCCATCCTATAGATGACTGTGAGCATCCACTTCTGTATTTGCCGGGCACTGGCATAGCCTCATAGGAGACAGCTATACCAGGGTCCCTTCAGCAAAATCTGGCATATGCAATAGTGTCTGGGTTTGGTGGCTGATTATGGGATGGATCCCCGGTGTCTGTGAGCCTATGAGGGCCATTTTCATTCAAACCACCACAGGCACATTAAGTTTTAAACTATAATATAGCTGTTTGTCTGTAGTAGGTGCATGGGGGGTGGGGGTGGGGGGGAGAAGTTTTATTCTGGAATGTGTATTCAATTCAAAGTGTCTGAGGTGAGTAATAGGGTCATGTTTACGTTACCCTGGAGGCATCGAAGATATAGTTCTGAAGGCAAGAACATGATGGTCATTGGTTAAAGCGGTATTAGAGAACTTATGTGGATAACATCATTTATGCAACCTCAAGGTCAAGGGCAGTGTCTTTTCCTTATACCCCAGAAGACTGAGGACAAGTCAGACTTTAATGATCTCTTATTCAATCAAACTGCTACTTCATACCTTTTGCTTGACCTTATTTGATTTACTTCACTGCTTTAAAGATCTATAAAAAAGCAAAGTTGCCTGCTATTGGGTCATTAATTATAAAGTCAGGTACTTACATTGTCAAAATGTCTATTTCAAACACAGACGTCTGAGGTGAATATTTCTCATTTCCTGAATATCTATAAGCTCCAGCTGACTGAGGAATTGCCACAGGATTATAATTTTACCCCCTTTCATCAACATCCTAGTAATAATTCCTCATTACTTTAATTTAATCAGAGGTGTACTCATAGCTTAAAAATTGAACAAATGACACTTGTTTCAGGGTTTGCAGAGGCCCTTGCCTCCTGGGTAGTGAATGTAGGCTTTCAATATTGATGTGGGAAGTAGCTAACTGTGGAAAATGAGATAGGAAATAAACACTTAACATTTACATGCAGGTACTGAAGTATCATATTTAAGACAGGCCTGGGAGATAGCTCAGCTTGCTGATCTTCCAGAGAACCAGATTTGGGTGGTGCACAAGCATCTGTAAGTGCAACTTGAGGGAATTTGACGCTGCCTTCTAGCCTCTGCGTGCCTGATTACATGTGTGCATACTCACACTCAGACGCATGCACACATCTACACATAAATAAAATCTTAAAGAAGTTCTCCAGTTTAAGGTCACCATTGTAGCTTATCACAAAAGAATGATTAAAGGTGTATTTTCAGATTTATTTTGTTTCATTTACTTAATTTAATTTTACCAGGTAAAATTATACAGATTATGGAGTGCACTGATGACTCAGTGTGTGTATATAGTTTGTAATGATTAAAATGAGGGGGTTTTCACTGTAACTTCCTTAAACACTTCTAATGTCTTCTGTTCAGAATTTTAAAATATCTAATTATTCATAACAATGTTCATCTACTATGTATAGATCATTAGGGTTAGATTCTCTGATATAATTGACATAACTATGTCTGGGGTTCTCTCATCCAGTTTCTCTCTATCTGTGTGTCCCTTATTCAACGATCCCTCCTTTATCTACTTCTATAACAGTAATTTCTTAAATCTCCACATGAGTGAGAACATGTGGCATTCATCCATATGTACTTCACTAATTTTATTTAACATTTTGTTTTGCTGTTCGTCTATGTTGTCACAAATGACAGTATTTTATTTTAAATGGCAGAATAATATTGCATGTTATATAAACATACATATGTGCATATATGTTATATACATAAATTTTATTTAAGATGACCAGTCCTATGGTGAAATGAAATGGGTTGATGGTGTCTTCATATAAGTGTTCTCTCTCTCTCTCTTTCTCTCTCTCTCTCTCTCAGATTTAATTATTTACTATGTATACAGTGTTCTGTGTATATGTATGCCTGCATGCCAGAAGATGGCATCAGAACTCATTATAGATGGTTGTGAACCATCATGTGGTCAGAGTAGAACTCTGAGTCTATGGAAGAGCAGCCAGTGCTCTTAATCATCTCTCCAATCCCTCAAATAAGTTCTTAAAGGAGATATTTAAATTGAACTTTAGAGGATGAATACCACTTCATTATATAAAGGGTAGACAAATAAAATAGCATGAGCAAACATTGTTGTAGTCTTGTAAAGTGAAATAAAAATTTAAACCTAGGCTTTCAAATTATAGATAACTGAAAGATTCATAGACATTTATGGGAAATCATATCAGAATTCTAAGGAAAGAGGGCGTCACTAGCTGTTTTAGAAACTATGCTTGAGAAAAATATTGTGGCTGGAAAAGAGTCCATGTGTGCATGTGATGACAGGAGCAGAAGTTGGAGAGAACCAAGAAAGACCATGTATTGCCAGCTGACAGTACAAGCATGGAGAGCAGCTTACATATGCACACATACATGAACACACATACAGAGCAGCTTACAACCTGTTCATCCTCAGTGTCCCCAAAAGACAAACCTTTCTATTATCTGTGGTTTGAAATTTTTACATCCTGAACTATCAAGTTCTGTTATCTTAAGCATCTTGTTCTGTGCTCATTTGTTATGGGTGCTCTAGGAAACTGAGTTGGCTGCAGGGATACTTGTGACTCCACATAGGCATCTAGGATGGAGCTGTAAGAGTATGTATACTCAGTGTATGTTATACTGTAGGCATGAACATAGAATGAAGATCTCTTTGAGGGCATTCAGGTAGTTGAGAATTTGAGTCTGAATATCAGAAGTGAGGACTGAGATGGAGATGTTGATGTGGAAGCCACTGGTCTAGAAGAGATGATGAAAGTTATTCTGCAGCTAAGATTATTGGTGAAAGCATACAAACAACAAGAAAAGATTGGAACCTTGGAATTTGTTGACATTTAAAGAATTGTATGGAAAGTAGAAAGCTAGGTCTAAGAGAAAGAAAAGTCCCCAAAATGGGAGATAGAAAGAGTTTGAGAAGGGGGTCAGTTGTGTGTTAGACTGCACACAAAGCAGGGAGAGGAGACCTTTAATTGCTATCAAAGAAGCTCTTCCTGGTGATATTTAAGAAAAATAGTAAAGAAAACTCATAAGGCCACTGAATTTGACATTTTCTTCCCATTCTTAAGCATTATGTTAAAAAAAACATGCAGAACATGCCTTTGCTCTTTCAATAATTTTTTGACTTTGATTTATTATATCTGAGGCTTGTTTAACAGTAGTATTTATTTCCTTCAGTGAAATCTTGACTAAACTTTGACTTTTGCTAAATTCTGTTCAAGAGTAACTCACTTATCAAAAATTGAAAAAAAAATTACTCTGGTGGTTAAACTCCCTCTAAACCTGCTATTTCTGTCTTGGAGGTTTGTATATAGGAATTCGGCAAACAGAATTGTTTTCTAACTTGGAAGCATTTTGGAGAGAGAGGATCAGATATTTTTTTCATTTTCCCTATTTCAGTAATAAAGGTAAATAAAGATAGATGTCCTCAAAAGCTATATTTGGATTAAAAACACCTGCTTTGAGAAGATTATGCTTATGAATGAAAGTAGTTAGAAATGACACAAGATTCTGATTTTTTTTTTTTACTGGATTATTTGGTTATCTACCATAAAGCCTTCAATTTTTAGCAATTTTTGTGACTTTAAACGTGACAGCCTTTTTCACATTCACCCCTAAGTGCTATAAAGATTCTGGCTTCTTGATCACATTGTACAAATCCATATGGTATTGCTTATACACATTAGTTTGCACATATGGTCATGTACATATGTATATGATGTCATATCATTTCCTACCTTAAGTGATTCTTGATCTATCTGTAACATACCACAATACATTTATGTCTTCAAGTCTTGCCTCCTGTCTACTTGTTAATTATCTACTTTTTAGAGTATTCTTTCTATTACACTGTAGTTGTTGGGCTTTGTGACCATGATGGGATTTTTGTTTGTGAGTCACTTAGTAATGGCCCATGAATGTGATTAACCATATTAAAAGTTAGGTAATTCTTTCCAAGTAACAAGGCAATTAAAAACATGGCAGCATAGATTGTTCCTACTGATACAGTTCATTTCAAGATATGCTAAATTTCAGACAGTGGCAGGAAAAACATAGGCAGCTTTTTATTTTAAAATTTACTTAAGATATATTTATAAAAAATTAAAAATACATTTATTTATTTATTTATTATTATGGAGAATTTTACACATGAATTTTCATAAAATACCCTCTCCCATCACTTCCCTTCCAACTTTCCTCTATTCACCTACCAATTTTCCCTTTGTTTTCTTTTATTTTTGAAACCCAATGAGGGGTCCGGAGACATGGCTCAGCAGTTTAGAACACTTGTTGCTCTAGCACAGCATTCCCAGCATCCGCATGGTAGTTCACAATGGTCCCTAACTCAAGTTCCAGGGGATCCAAAGTCCTTTTTTTTTTTTTTTTGCCTTCTGTAGGCACCAGGCACACACATGATACACATAGATAGATACACATAAGCAAAACACTCACATAAAAGGTAGAATAGAATAGAATAGAATAGAATACAATAGAATACAATAGAATACAATAGAAGTATAGAATAGAGCAGAACAGAATAGGATAATCAAAGAATAAAACCCACTGAGGCTACTTAGTACTGTTTTGTGTAAATGAATGTAAACCACCTATTGGAACATGGGTAGCCTATAAGGAGGCACATAGGGTGAGTAAAAATTATTTTCCTGGCCTTAAAGAGTCAAAGAATGCATTGAAAATATTTCTGAATGCATTCAGAAGTATTGTCTTGCATACTTATTAAAAAGATTATGTATATACTTTCTTTGGTTCAAGTGAATGGGGTGGAGGGGTGGGAGATGAGGGGGGTGAGGGGAGTCCTGATCTAGTATTGGGTGAGGGAGAAGGACTGAAGCCCTGAGGACCATCAGAAAGAAAGGAAACAGGCAACTTCAGAAAATAGGAGGTTGGGGGAACCCTTCAGAATGCACCAGAGACCTGGGAGGTGAGAGACTCTCAGGACTCACAGGGAGGGCTCTTAGATGAAATGCCTGACAGTAGGGAGAGGGCACTTATAGTGCCCACATCCAGCAGGAAGACAGGACATCAAGTGAGGGATAGGGTTGCCATCCTACAGTCACACCTCTGACCCATAATTGTTTCTGTCTGAAAGAATTACAGGGATGGAAATGGAGAGGAGCCCGAGGAGAAGAAGGTCCAGCGACAGGCCCAAAGTGGGATCCAGCTCAAGGGGAGGTCCCAAGGCCTGACACTATTACTGAGGCTGTTGAGTGCTCACAAAAAGGGACCTAGCATGACCACACTCCAGGAGACCCAACAAGCAGCTGAAAGAGTCAGATGCAGATATTCACACCTAACCAATGAACAGAAACAGCTGACCCCTGTTGTTGACTTAGGGAAAGAAGTTGAGTAGAAGGGCGACCCTGTAGAAGAACCAGCAGTCTCAATTAACCTGACCCCCAAAATCTCTCAAACACTGGACCACCAAACAGACAGCGTACACCAGCTGTTATGAGGCCCCCCAACACACATACAGTAGAAGATTTCCAGGTCTGTGTTCATTCAGAGATAATACACCTAACCCTCAAGAGACTGTAGGCCCCAGGGAGTTTAGAGGTCAGGTGGGGTGGAGGGTGTGGACATCCACGTGGAGACAGGGTGGTGGGTAGGAGGTATGGGATATGGAACAGTTGGAGGGTGGAGAGGGGATGGGGAATAAAATCTGGAGTGTAAAACAATAAATCAATTAATTTAAAAAAAGAAATATAGCATTCTATATTTCTTTTATTTCTTCAGTTAATATTATTCTTTTCCATTTTTTAACACTCTGAAAACTTGATTTACTTATATACTTGTTAAAAGTATGTTGCTTTTTTATTTTAAAGAAGCTTTAATGACCTTTGAATAAAGATGTTATGATTAAACCCTATGTTTTGCATGCTAACCTAAAAATGAATTTTAAACCTTGTTTTACTAGAATACATTATGGCCTGAAAATTGTGCCAACTTAATTGATGCACTGAAGCCCCTACCTGTAAAGTGATTGTATGTGGAGGTGAGGCATTTAGCAAACTAAAGGAAAGTCATAAATGGGGCATCCCAAGTGTGTCAGGATTAATGATCTTATAAGAAGAGTGGGTGTCCAACAAAGCCATCCTCTGCTACATATGCAGCTTGAGCCATGGGTCTCTCCATGTGTACTCTTTGGTTGGTGGTTTAGTCTCAGAGAGCTCTGGGGGTACTGGTTAGTTCATATTGTTGTTCCTTCTATGGGGCTGCAAACCCCTTCACCTCCTTAGGTACTTTCTCTAGCTCCTCCATTGTGGATTGGGTTGGTGAGCAGGGGGAGATGGGATGAGAAAGGGGGCTTTCAGAGGGGAAACCAGGAAAGGGGGTAACATTTAAAATGTAAATAAAGAAAATATTCAATAAAAAAGTGTAATTAGTTAAGGAAAGAAGAAGAGTGGAGACAGCAGAGTGGTGCATGTTCTCTCTGCACACAGAGAAGGAAGGACATCTTGAGACACAGAAAGAAGGTAATATCTCCAAGCCAGAGAACAGTCCTCACCAGAAACCAACCTGATACCTTGCTTTCAGCTTTTTTGCTATCCAGACTACAATATGATTTTTGTTGTTTAAGCAATTTAATCTGTGCCATAAATCTCAGAAGACGACAAATGAAAGAGAAAAACCCCTAAAACCTCCAGAAGGCAACTTCTTTTATTGACCCTGGGTATTATGGTTTGGATCTTAAATGTCCTTTAAAGGCTTGTTGGTCTCCAACCTATGGCACTATTGGGAAGTGGTGAAGGAAGTTAGATCATTGGAAGTATACACTAGAAGAGACTTTTGAGACATTAGCCCTTTTGTGCTCTCTTTGCTTCCACACTGCCAGAGACTGAGCAGCTTCTCTGCATGCTGCACAAAAACCATAAAGAGATGACTCACAAATCATATGTTGAACCTCCGAAACCATCAGCAGAATAAATCTTCTCTCTCCTTTCTTTGATCTTTTCAGGTGTTACTGCGGCCACAGAAAGCTACTATACTAGGAAAATGGTTTACAAGGCAATGTAACAGGAGGGGAAGCCAGTGAAAGACATTGGTTGTTTTGCTAGCACGGAAGAACATGAGTAGAAGCTGAGCTTTGTGATGTCATCTCAACCTGAGGGTCGACTCATTCTCTTATTATACAAGCTAAAACTTCCTTGAGAGCTAATCCCTGTCCCGAAGCCCTTACTACACAGAAGAAGAAACACACAGAGAGAAGGTGAGGCTCTTTTTCCTGCTGTTAAGGCATAGCAATCCCCAACACTGCTAAAACATGATGGAAGATGTCTTGAATTCTGACCCAAGTTGTCCCCCCCGACCCCCCCCCCATTAAGAATAAATTGGAATGAGGCAGAGAACATCAAGAAATAGGTCTCATGAGGATTTTAAAATAACTTCAATTCCTGAACCAAATGTGAATTGTCTTGGAGCCATGTTTGTCATTGCCTTGGCAGCAGTATGTGGGACTGAGGTCTGGGGAATGGGAGTAGAGCTGGTCATGCTGAGACTGGCTTCATTCATAGTGTTTCCAGTGGAGAAGTATGAAGAGCTTCTGGCGGGGAGGGGACCCATTCAGAGCAATTGAATAATCTAAATGCAAATGAAGGCAATTTGCAGCAAGAAGGAAATCAAGGACTGTGTGAGTCAATGAAGTAAAATCGCATGTAAGCCTCAGAGTAACCAGAAATAGCACAGAGGGAAATCAGACCAGTGGGAAAAAAAGAGAAGCGAGGGTACTGATAATCAGCCACACAGACAAGGCCACGAATGTGCACAGTGGGGCATTGGACTGCAGAAGAGAATTTGACACTGGTGGTTGTGGTAACCTTTTGGGGTCCTGGAGAATCAGGCTGTTTGTCTGCTTCTGATCAATAGGAGTTTGAGGGTTTTGTCTTTAAGACAGGTTCTTTTTTAAAAGCAAGTGCATAGCAAATAGTTTTCAGTGATAGACTTCATCAGCTGGAGAATACCTACACCTTCTTTTCTCTGAAAGGATGAGTAAGAGACATAACTTAAATTCCAGATAGAGAGTTAATGACACTTAATCAGGAATGTCGCATGAATATCCCATTTTATACTGAGAGAGTGGTAGATGTATTTAAAGAAGAGAGCCATCCATAGTTGCATCTTTCCTTGTTTTAAATTGAGCAGAGAGGAGGAATTGAGTCAATCTGAAGTGCAAGGACCAAAGTGCAAATATTGGTGAAGGTGGCTGGGCGTGAAGGTGGAACTTAAGTAACTCCTGACTTTCAACTGATAAAAGGATGAAGCATCTAACGTGTATTGAAAGGAGTTTAGCAACAGGCAAGGTAGAATTATGGGAGTTGTTGCTCACTGCTGAAGCTCAATGTCAGAACTGTACTGGAAGTTTGTCTCTTTGTATTGAAACTTCCTTAAAGATGCAAGGAGCTGGTAATAACTTTCTTTTTTTAGCAGTCATGTTTCCACGAAGATATCTGTGCTGAAGAGGTCACTGCCATACTCCTGATGCTGTCACTTATCTGACACAATTTTCTCATGTCACCATTAAAAAGACACCAGTATAGCACTGAAGTATTCTCTGGATATTCAGGGACAAAAGAATGAATGTCAACCTCAACGTTACATTTTCTATAAAAATTAACTCAAAACAAATCATGGACTTCAAAGTGGAAAGCATAAGACCATAAAAGCTTTAGAAATACTTGGGCTTAGGGCTCCCAAACAGTTCTTTTATTTTTTCTTTTTAAGGGTTTTATTTGTTTATTTTTCTAATTAGGTATTTTCTTCATTTACATTTCAAATGCTATCCCAAAAGTCCCCTATACCCTCCCCCCTCCCCGCCCTTCTCCCCTACTCACCCACTCCCACTTCTTGACCCTGGCGTTCCCCTGTACTGAGGCATATAATGTTTGCAAGACAAAGGAGTCTCTCTTCCCAATGATGGCCTACTAGGCCATCTTCTGATACATATGCAGCTAGAGACACAAGCTCCAGGGATACTGGTTAGTTCATATTGTTGTTCCACCTATAGGGTTGCAGACCCCTTTAGCTCCTAGGGTACTTTCCCTAGGTCCTCCATTGGGGGCCCTGTGTTCCATCCAATACCTGACTGTGAGCATCCACGTCTGTGTTTGCTAGGCCCCGGCATAGTCTCTCAAGAGACAGCTATATCTGGGTCCTTTCAGCAAAATCTTGCTAATGTATGCAATGGTGTCAGCGTTTGGAAGCTGATTATGGGATGGATCCCCGGATACGGCAACCACTAGATGGTCCATCCTTTCATCACAGCTCCAAATTTTGTCTCTGTAACTGCTTCCATGGGTGTTTTGTTCCCAATTCTAAGAAGGGGCAAAGTGTCCACACTTTGGTCTTCGTTCTTGAGTTTCATGTGTTTGGCAAATTGTATCTTATATCTTGGGTATCCTAAGTTTCTGGGCTCATATCCACTTATCAGTGAGTACATATTGTGTGAGTTCCTTTGTGATTGGGTTACCTCACTCAGGATGATGCCCTCCAGGTCCATCCATTTGCTTAGGAATTTCATAAATTCATTCTTTTTAATAGCTGAGTAGTACACCATTGTGTAAATGTACCACATTTTCTGTATCCATTCCTCTGTTGAGGGGCATCTGGGTTCTTTCCAGCTTCTGGCTATTTTAAATAAGGCTGCTAGGAACATAGTGGAGCATGTGTCCTTCTTACACATTGGGACATCTTCTGGATATATGCCCAGGAGAGGTATTGCAGGATCCTCCCATAGTACTATGTCCAATTTTCTGAGGAACCACCAGACTGATTTCCAGAGTGGTTGTACAAGCTTGCAATCCCACCAACTATGCAGGAGTGTTCCTCTTTCTCCACATCCACGCCAGCATCTGCTGTCACCTGAATTTTTGATCTTAGCCATTCTGACTGATGTGAGATGGAATCTCAGGGTTGTTTTGATTTGCATTTCCCTGATGATTAAGAATGTTGAACATTTTTTCAGGTGCTTCTCAGCCATTCGGTATTCCTCAGGTGAGAAATCTGTGTTTAGCTCTGAGCCCCATTTTTAATGGGGTTATTTGATTTTCTGGAGTCCACCTTCTTGGGTTTTTTATATATGTTGGATATTAGTCCCCTATCTGATTTAGGATTGGTAAAGATCCTTTCCCAATCTGTTGGTGGCCTTTTTGTCTTATTGACAGTGTCTTTTGCCTTATAAAGCTTTTCAATTTTATGAGGTCCCATTTGTTGATTCTTGATCTTACAGCACAAGCCATTGCTGTTCTATTCAGGAAGTTTTCCCCTGTGCCCATATCTTCAAGGCTTTCCCCACTTTGTCCTCTATAAGTTTCACTGTGGAGTTCCGTTATCCACTTAGATTTAACCTTAGTACAAGGAGATAGGAATGGATCAATTAGCATTCTTCTATATGATAACCACCAGTTGTGTCAGCACCATTTGTTGAAAATGCTGTCTTTTTTCCACTGGATGGTTTTAGCTCCCTTGTCAAAGATCAAGTGACCATAGGTGTGTGGGTTCATTTCTGGGTCTTCAATTCTATTCCATTGGCCTACTTGTCTGTTGCTATACCAGTACCATGCAGTTTTTATCACAATTGCTCTGTAGTAAAGCTTTAGGTCAGACATGGTGATTCCACCAGAGGTTCTTTTATCCTTGAGAAGAGTTTTTGCTATCCTAGGTTTTTTGTTATCCCAGATGAACTTGCAGATTGCTCTTTCTAATTCGTTGAAGAATTGAGTTGGAATTTTTATGGGGATTGCATTGAATCTGTAGATTGCTTTTGGCAAGATAGCCATTTTTTACTATATTGATCCTGCCAATCCATGAGCATGGGACATTTTTCTATCTTTGAGATCTTCTTTGATTTCTCTCTTCAGAGACTTGAAGTTCTTATCATACAGATCTTTCACTTCCTTAGTTAGAGTCACGCCCAGGTATTTTATATTATTTGTGACTATTGAGAAGGGTGTTGTTTCCCTAATTTCTTTCTCAGCCTGTTTATTCTTTGTGTAGAGAAAGGCCATTGACTTGTTTGAGTTAATTTTATATCCAGCTACTTCACTGAAGCTGTTTATCAGGTTTAGGAGTTCTCTGGTGGAATTTTTAGAGTCACTTATATATACTATCATATCATCTACAAATAGTGATATTTTGATTTCTTCCTTTCCAATTTGTATCCCCTTGATCTCCTTTTGTTGTCAAATTGCTTTGGCTAGAACTTCAAGTACTATGTTGAATAGGTAGGGAGAAAGTGGGCAGCCTTGTCTAGCCCCTGATTTTAATTGGATTGCTTCCAGCTTCTCACCATTTACTTTGATGTTGGCTACTGGTTTGCTGTAGATTGCTTTTTATCATGTTTAGGTATGGGTCTTGAATGCCTGATCATTCCAAGACTTTTATTATGAAGGGGTGTTGGATTTTGTCAAATGCTTTCTCAGCATCTAATGAGATGATCATGTGGTTTTTGTCTTTGAGATTGTTTATATAGTGGATTACGTTGATGGATTACTATATATTAAACCATCCCTGCATCCCTGGAATGAAACCTACTTGGTCAGGATGGATGATTGTTTTTTTCTTTTAAGATTTATTTATTCATTATATGTAAGTACACTGTAGCTGTCATCAGACACTGCAGAAGAGGGCATCAGATCTCATTACAGATGGTTGTGAGCCACCATGTGGTTGCTGGGATTTGAACTCCTGACCTTCGGAAGAGCAGTCGGGTACTCTTACCCACTGAGCCATCTCACCAGCCCTGGATGATTGTTTTGATATGTTCTTGGATTCAGTGTGCGAGGATTTTATTGAGTAGTTTTGCATCAATATTCATAATGGAAATTATTCTGAAGTTCTCTATCTTTTTTGGGTCTTCGAGTGGTTTAGGTATCAGAGTAATTGTGGCTTCATAAAATGAATTGGGTAGAGTACTTTCTGTTTCTATTTTGTGGAATAGTTTGAGAAGAACTGGAATTAGATCTTCTTTGAAGGTCTGTAGAAATCTGCACTAAATCCATATGGTCCTGGGCTTTTTTTTGTTGGGAGACTATTAATGACTGCTTCTATTTCTTTAGGGGAAATGGGACTGTTTAGGTCATTAATCTGATCCTGATTTAACTTTTGTACCTGGTATCTGTCTAGAAATTTGTCCATTTCATCCAGGTTTTCCAGTTTTGTTGAGTATAGCCTTTTGTAGAAGGTTCTGATGGTGTTTTGGATCAAACAGTTCTTAAATTTGAACCAACATCCCAATTCATGAAAGGAAAAGCTGTCAAACTGTAACCTGTTGAAAATCAAAATCCTTAGCTTCCTAAAAGACTGTGTTAAGAGAATGAAAAGGCAAGCCACTCAGCAGAATACTGAAAGACTCTCTATCTCATAGTATGTGAAGAAGTCTCAGTCTCAATGGTAAGAAAATAAAGCAATCTCATCATCAAATGCGCAAAAGATATTTGGCATTTCACTGAAGAGGACACGCATATAAAGCAGAAAGAAATAAAGGGTAACCAATACCTTTAGCCATTAGGAAATGCACATTATCACACACTGAGATATCACTATAAATTGGATATTCATACATAAAAGGCACTTCTCAGGTTGGCGAGAAGCAAAATAGTGACCAAACCAAATACCAGCCTGTCTGTGACTTCATGGTGCTATCTGCAGTTAAGGAGAGATGGTTAGGAGACTCATGTCACCATTAAAAGTCACCAACTGAATTCTTAAGAAAACAGTTTAAATAAGAGAAGATAATGGTCTTTCCAGTCCATACACTGAAGGTCAAAGATAACATGGTGCAGTCAATCTAGAAAGCAGTTCAGCATTTTCATACAGTAGTAGACACATAATTGTCATGTAACCATGTATTGCAATATTGGGGAAAGTTTTAGAGAAAGAAAAACTCCTATTTCCATAATATTTGTAATAACTCTAAATGAAGAGACTGCTTGTCTGTTCATTGCTGTGGCTATATGAACCTGCATTTGTGTGGTAATATTGTATAAAGTAGTGCTAAGAATGTAATTTAGTGGTAGAGTGCTTGCATAGCATGTCCAAGGCTTGATCCTTAGCACTTTGAAAACACACATTAAATACACACATTTATAAATTAGTACAAATAAGATCAAGGAAATTGGAATTAGGGTGTTAAGTTATTAACGTCAATATTTATGCCACGAGGTCTGGGACTACAGTTTTGCAAGATGCTCTCATTGGGGAAAACTGAGCAAAGGCTACATAATCTTTCCTGGATTACTTCACTGTCCTAGTCTAATTGCACAGTTAAAAGATATCAGTATGAGTCCAATGCGAGACTAAGTCATTTCTAATATACTTATATGGAAATATAGATTTCTGTAATTTTATAACTTAGAGATATATCTTTCTTGCAGCACCAACACCCCTTCTTCTCCTATGCCCATTGAATCAGAATCTGGAAAGAGAGTTTCTATTGCTGAGTGATGGGTAGAGTTGTCCAAAAGACACCCAATCATTATAGGCTATTGCTGTTGCCATTGGTTATAGAAGTGGAAAGAGAATTTCTATTGCTGAAGCTCCTCAAAATATGAATATGAAAGACTGAAGACAATGTTTTTCAGTTTAAGAAAAATGGAGTTAATAAATTTGTAGAAAAGAGAATAAACTTAGAAAGCACACTATTAAGGTTTGTCACACAATCTCAGAGAGTAATAAACCACACATTCTTTCTCAAAAGCGGAATCTAACCAATAATACATGTATATATGTCAGCACATTTGCCTATGTACACAGCATGGAGAACAAGCAAGAGTGAATATTAGGGAATGAGGGAGGAGTGAATCAAGGTAATGGGCACAAGTTATGAAGGAGAACATGACAGTAATTGTTTTTCTAATTGTATCACAGATTTTGTTTTCATCTTTGGATAGGGCATACAATATATTCAATACAAAAATTATAAAATTTAATGTGAAGCTCCATAGCTTTCTTTTCAAATGCCGATTCTAACTCTACATAAGTTCACTATGTAGTATAGATCTTAGGCCTGGTTAATTTTGAGTATAATGTTTTTATTTATTTGCAAGTTTTTGACAATAACATTTATAGCAAGATAAATAATAAGCAGTAGAAAAATAACTTTAGATCTTAGTCAGGAACCCCACTTTTCTGTAAGTTGAAGCACTTAATCTTTTTTGAAGTCAGAAGTCCTGACTTTTCTCTTATACTAGCTTTGTCAGTGTGATACATGAGTCTCACAAAACTCAATGATCTGAGCTTTATTATGTCCTTTTCCAATGGACTGACTTCCCGGTGACTCTATCTGATTAAAAAGCCATACATACAAATAGGTGTTAAAAGATTATAAGCAAATATTAATAGAAAGGAAGAAATATTTAGTACACAGTGTTTGTTTATCTTTAAAGAACATTTTTGGGCTCAAGAGGTAAAAATAGTCTTTGAATATCTTCTTATGAAAAACAGAACACTCAGAGTGTATAAGACACTGTATGGCTATTCAGGTTCTAAATAAGCAATACATGTTGGAGTGTGAGTGTATTAACATTTAAACAAATTGCTACCTTTTTGGCAGTATTTTGCCAGTATGGAAGATACAACTAATATTTTACTAATATTTACTAAATATTAATATAGTAAGCTGTAGGGAGATACTTTAAGAATCTTGAAGTAGAAAATGAAACCAAGAACACCATATGGTGCTGCACACAAATTTTCAAAGTATTTTCAGAGCTGCGGATTGCTTTCCTGATCAATGCTGTCATCAAATTTTACAGTCAAAATTACTTACAAAGACTTGTGCAAATAATTTTTATAGTCTGTCACATAGTGTAGTACACTGAATAGTCAACTCTAATAGCCTAATTTCTGAGGATCAGAACAGTCATAGCTATAGAATTGGCTTATAAATCATGTGGGCATGGCTGAGGGAACTCACTATTTGGTCTACTTTCATCAGTGCAGATTATGGACGTGCATCATAGATTTTTATGCAAATCAGGGACATCTATAATCACATAAATTTTAATGCATTTTGATTCATCTTAGAATGACAGGCTCTTTCTATTGGTCTCAAGCACACTATAGATATAGGGTGTGGGGCATGTCTTTATACTATTAAAGAGATACTATATAGATATTTGATATTTTAAAAGAAGAGTTAATTATCCACAGAAATGAACTTATATTTGAAGTTGACAGTGGTGGCACCATACCTGAAAATCTCAGAATTTGGAATGTGGAGGCAAGAGGCCCAAAAACTTGAAGTCAGTTACATAGAGATTTTGAGGCTAGCTTGAGCTACACAATACTCTGTCTTAAAAGGGAAAAACAAAATCAGAAAAGAAGGAATTCATATTAGAACTTTCTGCAGAAACATGAACTCAGGGTATTTCCAACTGATAAGCTAGAGTGGTTGTGATTCCTACCATGGTACCTTCTGTTAGCAGTAATGTAAACTCCTTCTGGTTAGACATTGGTGGTTATAGTGCCTTTAGTGTGATGGTGGTGATGTTGGAAACAGATGATCCCAGCACCGCACATGGAAGCAGGTGAAGTGTTCTCTTACATTCACGAATAGGAGGCATTTTTCTTTGCTAGTGGGGAGGGGAAAATTCAAGGTTTGCATTATGCTGAAACATAGTTTTGAAGGAAAAAGTTAAAAGATTATGAGTTCTGATTTCAACTAAGGTCTTCAGTGTAGCACTCTGAAGCATAAACCCACAGAGCTTGTATGTAAATATTTTGTAGTTTTTTAAAGTAGTGCCTAAATGACTAAAGGTTTTGGAGTTCACCATCCATCAGGGATTTTACAGATCAACTGGGATGGCCAAAATTAAAAGGAATGTAAACTTAGTGTTGGTAACAAAAAGGAGAAACTGGAGTCCCAGTGCCTTCTCATTCACTTTTGGGATAGAAAATGATTTGGCACTGTGAAAAACCCTTTGAAGTTTGTTGGAAAGGTAACAGTAGAATTGCTACTCTCAGGTGTATAGTCCAGAGAATGGGCAATAGCTACTCAGTACTCATATATATATGTACATATGCTTATAGTAGCAATAGTTGTGATATCTAAAAGTTGAAAAATTGGCTGTGTATCCATCAATAGAAAACTGGATAAACAAATTGTAGTATAAAGACACAATGGAGTTTTATCCACACATAGAGGAATCAAGAACTCATCAGGCTACTACATGGATATACCTTTTTGAATGGAATAATTGTGTTAAGTTAAACAAGTATACAAATATCTCACGTAGTGTGTGACATTTGTATGTGATTACACTTGTGTAAACTGCAAATCCTTGAGGGTCAGACAGTATGCACTGATGAACATAAAGACCTGGAAGAAGCAAAGAATGGTAGAAATTGTATAATAGGAAAAATGAAATCACTTGAATGATGGAAATGTTTTAGGAGTAGTAGAGGAGATGGCTGCAGAAAGCAAATGCACTAAATGCTTCATTTGAACCATTCACCTTAAATGATTAGTATAATGCTACATGATTTTTCCCTTCCACTAAAATTCCTTACGCAATAAGCATTTATTGATAATTAGGTATTGGACTAGATCTAGAAATTCAAAGCCAGACTGTCTCCATGGTGCTTATCCATGGTGCTTATTAAAATGTCCAGCACTATACTGAAGTGTGTTAACGCTAAGAGAAGCAACCAAGTGTTTGCTTTTGCAATGAAGCTGTCACCTGCATAAACTAAGAAGGTAACTTTCACTGTGTGTTCTTAAATAATTTACTATATAAATGATAAAAATGCCTATGAGGTTAACTCAGTTGTGAAACTGCTTGACATTTGTAAGAGTGGTGAAGAGATTTTTCTGGGAACATTCAGAAAGTACACTGATTTTCAGACTAGTGTCAAAAAAGTAGATGGTATAAGTAATGAAGGGAACTGTGGGGTCAATGGAGGGAACAGAAACTCGTACATACTCACGTATTTCCATGTTATGGGAGCTAAATATATGACCAGTAGAAGAATATTTGGGGTATTTCTTTGCCTCTCATTCTCTTAATTGGAAACATTTTTTACCTTGAAACAAAAGATGCTCTATAAACCTTACACACTGATCTTCATTTTGTTCTCTGAAACTACACAGAGCAGATCTAATCTCTCCAGCAAACAATGCACAGCAATTATCTGAAGATAATCTTGATTTATTCCCCATCATGAGCCTTACATTTACAGGAAACTATATTATTGAGGATGTTTTTATATGGCCCAATGTTGAGATCTTTTTATCAACATCAAGGGTGCTTTTGCCTTGAAGCACTTCATTCTGTCAGGGGACCTTTTAGGAAACAAGTAGCAAATATACTATATATTCTGATACCATCATCACCACCACCACCATCACCACCACTACCACCACCACCATCATCATCATCATCATCATCATCATCATCATCATCATGTTTTAGATCAGTTAATTTCCAATGTTGGTTAATGTTTAGCCACTCAGATGAGTCTTCTATCTTTTTATAATGTGTCTCACTCTCAGTTTATAGTCAAGTGATTAAGTATTTTAAATTTTAATTTAGGCTTTTATTCATGATAAATTTTAAACACTATTAGAATAATTATGACCACTGAAGAAATATATTTATTCCTTGGAATTTTTTTCTTTTGAATCTCACATGAACCCATGAATTGGATACTCATGCAAGATTATTTCCACTCCAGATGAGGAAACTGACCTTTTAGTAGATTAACAGAGTTATCTAAGCTTGAAAAGCCAACAATCAAAGGAGGGAGAAATAGGGCCAAGTTCTATAGCTAGTTTGCTTACTCTATGTTCTTTACCTTTCAAGTATATATGTATTGTCTTATCTAAGTTTTCTTTTTTGTTTTTGTTTTGGGTTGTTTGTTTGCTTGTTTTATTTATTTACAATCTAGCCATTGCTCCTTTCCCTGTTCCCACTTCCACAGTTCCTCTTGCTATTCCCCCTTCTCCTTGCCTTGAAGAGGATGTTCCTCCCCCTTCCTGTGGCCTCAAGTCTCTCGAGGGTTAGGAGCATCTTCTCCCACCGAGGCCAGACCAGGCAGTCCTCTGTAGTATATGTGTCAGGGGCCTTGGGCCAGCTCCTGTATGCTGCCTGGTTGATGGCTCAGTTGAGCTCCCTGGGCTCTGGATTAGTTGAGACTGCTGGTCCCTATGAGGATGCCCTCCTCCATTCTTCCCCTAATTAAACCACGGGGGTCCCTGACGTCAGTCCAATGATTGGGTGTATGTATCTGCATCTCTCTCAGTCAGCTGCTGGTAGAGCCTCTCCGAGGGCAGCCATGCTAGGCTCCTGCCTGTAAGCATACCATAGCATCAGGAATAGTATCAGGCCTTGGAGCCTCCCCTTGAGATGGATCCCAAGTTGGGCCAGTCACTGGACAGCCTTTCTCTCAGCCTCTTCTTCATCTTTATCCCTGAGGTTCGTTTAGATAGGAGAACTTTTAGGTCAGAAATTTTGACTATGGGATGGCAACCGGATACCTCCATCTTTCTCCTTGAGGTAGATTCTTTAGTTCCCTCTCTCCACTGTTGGGCATTTAAATTGTGTTTTTTAGAACTTTATCCTGGTCACAAAGAAGAAATTGAGACTTACATTATGAGGTATGGAGTCTATAATTAGATTTTCAGATCTGGTTTATGCTCATCCATTTATTGAACCCACTTGTTCATCTTGTTTGAAAAGTATCATAAGACATTTGAAAAATCTTTTAAAATGAAGCTAATAAGAATTGCCTATCAGTAAGACCTATTTACCATGTAGAGATACTCTTTTATTGTTTACATTTTCAAAAACCATGCTTGATAATCCAGACTAGTGTTGTTCCAGGTTTCAACATAAACCACATAATGTAGAAATTTAAGGCTTCTTATCACCTACACCTTTGAAAATGCATTTGTTCATTTTATGCATGAGATTCAAATTTATTTGCAAACAATCTTACTTGCTGTTTAAATCTTCTTTGGAAATCAAATATAAATATTATTTTCAGTGGGTGAAAAAAATACTTGGCTGTACGTACATGTGATCACTGCTGTGTCTTTTATAGTCTAAGGTAATTATCTTTCAGGAATGAAATAGAAACTACATTTCAAGCTTGTTCTTGTTGAAGGCTTTGACTAGGAAAATAAATCGTTTTTACAAATAGAAGGAAACAATTGTCTGTGGAGTTTGATTCCATTCTAGCCCTTCCAGCATTTTCTCAGGTGTGTGGTGACATTTAAAATTTCCTTAGAGAAGAAAAGCCTTTTATTTTATAAATAGAATTAGGCGTGCCTTGGTTTTAGAGAAGCAGTAGGTAATTGCTGTTGAGATATATATTGACAAGCTTTTATTTCCTGCTGCAGACTTAGATACTGTAGTAAGGAGTGGTGTTTGGTAGGTAAGGGGTAAGATGATCAAGGGCATGACAAGAAGGTGGGATTTCACTAAAGGGCAGAAAGAGAGCCTGAAAACAAGTAAGAGAAATATTAGCAGGGAGAAATGGAGGATTCATGTGATAAGGTGATGAACTTTGATTCCTCATTATTCATTCATGGGTCAGGCTAGACCACAGAGTGGTCACAATTAAGGATATGAAGATGTTTCCCCCTGTCTATATAGGGGGAAATCTCTCTCCTTTCTGTTCATCTTCTGAATGCTCATGCTCTGCACTCTTCTGACTAGCTTTCTCCTCTTTCTCATTGTTAGTGTCTACCTTGTTAAACCCCTCAAAGCAGAGAGCAAGTGCAAGATCCCTCATCTATTTGACTATATAACTTGCTGTCTTAGGTTTTACTTTAATTTTTGTTTCATAGTAATGCTTTTCCTATTGTGATTAGTTACTGGCAACAGGCTGGGTAACTATTTAAATTAATGTTTATAGTCAGAGGTGAATGAAGTGGAATAGCCACACTTTTTATTCTAAAAGCATAGTACTAATGTTTCACCAAACTTGAATTCTTAAGAAAATTCTTGTCTATTGTAAAAGCATTACATATTGGAAATTATGATATAATTTAAAATGTATTTTATTATATTCTTATGTTGCTGTAATGAATAGTACTTTAAATATGAATAAATTGACCTAATTTTATAGATTAAAAAATAGAATCAAGATTGCAGGATGTTACCACACTGTAGATACTATTTTCAGTGAATTACTTATTAGATTTTATGGCTTAGAGTTGAGTATTATGTGTGAGCCTGGTCCAAGGCAAAAATGCAGAGATTTCTAGTAATCAATAAATGGAAAAAACTGATGAGAGTGACCAAGCTTTTTATTGTTGGATTACTGTAATTAGTTTGTGTGAATATTCAATTTCCTATACTTTCAATGTATTAGCTTCTTTTGGTTAAATTTATAGGATTGTCAGAATATTTTACTTAAACAGTGCTCATAGTCTTTTGATAGCAGCAGGTGGCTAATCCTTAATTTTTCTTTTCAGACTCCCTAAGAGTTAATTAGAACCCAAAATTCCATTTATCTCCTTATATGTTTTAACTCTTCCTTTCCTCTCACCTGGGTCCTCTATTGTCCCTCACATTTTGCATTACTGTTTTTTCCCCTTGATGTGATAAAATGCCTCACTGAATCAATGGGAAGGAGGGAGAATTTATTTTAGCTCCTGCTTCCAGGGACTACAGTGCACCCAGTGGGTTAGGCATGGCATTGTGGAGCTCTTCAAGGTGGCAGTGATTTTTACTTTCTTCACATCATGGTAGACCAGGAAACAGAGAGCTAGACTGGAGTTAAGAGCAGGAAATAACCTTCAAGGCCTGCCTTAGTGTCTTCTATCTGCAAGCTCTGTATTGATAAATTCCCAAATAGTGCCAGGAGCTAGGGATGGAGCGTCTAAACAGAGAAGTTCAACTCAAATCTTAACAATTCCCCTTCCCTCCTCTTTCTTGTGATCACTTTTTTTTTCAAGCCAAGTAAAACAGGAAAATCTCCACAATACTTGTTTTAGTGTTGCAAAGCCACTAAATTGCTGTGTCTTACATTACCCTATGAGAAGCAAACTATTTTTACTGTTTTTGTCACTTAGATGAGGTGTAAACCTGAAGCTCTGCTTTCTTTTGTCAGGAACTAACTCTAAAGGCATTGATGCTGGAAGAACACAGCAGGCCTCAGAGGCAGTTGGGTTCTCTCCATCCTATCCACTCTGGTCTCTGATGCCCACCCTTCTCAGGTTTGTTCCTAAACAAACTTGTTCCCTCTGCTATGGAGCCACTCCTTCATCTTTCTTTTCTTTTAATAGGTACAGCATTTTAGAGACCATTACAGAATATTGTCTCCCTTTATTTGCTTAAATATATGTAAATTTACTGGAAAGATATCAGTATATTTCTATGATGAACATTTTAGGCAGTTGCATTTAAATGGGTAGTTATGTTAAAAAAATCAAGAGAACAGAACAAAATAAAAAACAAAAAACAACAAAAAATCATTATATTTTTTCTTCAGTAAAATTTCTTTCTGTCAGATATTTTCTATTAACAAAAGATCTTTCAGGGGCAATAAAAAGTAAGCTCTCCCTTGCTCCCTCTTATCTCTAGAACTCCCAAGTTATGATTTGAATCAAAACCAATGGTCCACAACTGAATGAGTTGGTAGAGTGGCAAAAAGGAAAAAATTCGAATCATCTTCAATCTTGATCAGTAGTTTCTGGATTTAACATAATCATGTTGAATGTCATTTAAATATGTAATGTCACAAATAGCATCTGGAGGCCCTATTAAATCTCTTGCTTCCTTAGCCCAGAATTAGGACTTTATTAAAACAAAAATACTTTTGCTATGTGTGAAAATATGCATTGCTTTTTTCTGCTCCAGTTTCTGTGAGCTCATAACTGTCCACTGCTCACATGCTACCCAGTCCCCATCTTCTTTTAGATTCAGCTGCTCTGTGACCCTGGAGACACATCTTTAGCAAACTAAAGAGAGAACATGAATTGGGACCCTAGAATTTTAAGTGTAAACTGGTGAAATGTACGACATTGATAGTGTTACTAAATTCATGAGATTTAATTTCTTTCAGTGTTGAAGTATTTCCTGAAATATGCAAGACTCTAACATAAACAATAATGCACATTTTTTGTGAATCTCATAAACTTCTTAATACAAGCTCTTGTGTGGCTGAATTTTCTCTGTATCCAGTCTAGACAGCTATGCCATTTCTAAAGGTGGGTCCTCTGCAGGTTGTGTGAAGCAGTCCAGAGATTAGGAAACACGCAGCAAAGCACTGCAGTCACTGTTCTGTCATCTCATGGTTAATATTGTTTTAAAAAAATTCCAACAAACAATCACCAGAAGCGACTATTTTCCTTGTAATACTCTTACTATTTTGTTAAGGATTTTACTACCACAGACCTTAAAAAAAGTCTTTTAATTTTTCAAAATGGTGCTTTACTTTGTGTAAAGTGTTTAAGAGTTAGAATCAGGTGGGCAGTCTTCACTGTCTTTCCTGTCCTCCAATTCCAATTCCTCAGTTTTATCCCCAGCCCCTGTGAGGCTAACATGAACTCCCTCCTGTGGAGTAGAGAATCAGGAAAACTATTAAAAGACCAAATCTATGAATAATAGGAACAGAGGAGAGAGAAGAGATCTGGGTCAAAAACATGCAAAATTTCAAAATTCTAGAAGAAAATTTCCTTAATCTAAAGAAGAAGGACGTGCTTATCAAGATACAGGCAGCATACAGACATTAAACAGACTGGAGCAGAAAGAAAGTCCCTTTGATGCATAACAATCAAAACACTGAACATACAGAACAAAGATAATTCTAAAAGCTGCAAGGGAAAAGAACAAGTAACATATAAAGGCAGGCGTGTTAAAATAATAGCATATGATTTTTCATTGGAGACTCTAAGAGCCTCAAGACTTTGGATGAATGTTTTAGAAATTCTGAAAGGTCACAGATGCCTGCCCTGGACACTATTTCTAGCAAAAATTGTAATAGAGAGAGACATCATGGTAAAACAAAATTCAAGTAGTATCTATTTACAAATGCAAATCTACATAATAGGATAGAAGGATAACTTTAACCAGAGTGGTTAACCACACTCAAGAAAACACATAGAAAACCAAAACAGAACCCCAAAAACCCTATGATCTGCAAATCAAAAAAAAAAAAAAAATCATACCATCACAACAAAATAAGGGATATCAAAATAGGGATATCAAAATCCTATTTATTGATAACTCTACTAGTAAGTAATCTCAATCTCCCCAAAAGGACTCAGACAAAGAAATTGCATATGAAAAAATTCATTTTTCTGCTGCATCCTAGAAACACACCTTAATATCAAGAACAGACATCACCTTACAGTAACAGCCTAGAAACAGATATTCCAAGTAAATGTACCCAAGAAGCAAACTGGTGTAGCCATTTTAGCAGCTAACAAAATAGATGAAGAGACAGATAAGGAAACTGTATACTCATCAAAAGAAAAATTCTACCAAGAGGATATGACAAACCTAAATATCTATGCACCAAGCAAAAGGACGTAAGCATTCATACAAGAAACATTACTACAGATAAAATTATACAATGACCCTTACACAATAATAATGGCTGACTTCAATACCCTACTCTTGCCAATAGATAGAACATCCAGACAAAAATTAAACTAAGAAATTCTAGCACTAAATGGCACCATAAACCAAATGGAACTAATAGATATTTAGAGAACATTTCACCCAGACACAAAAGAATATACCTTCTTCTCAGAGCACATAGAACTTTCTCCAAAATTGACTATATACCTGGACACTAAACAAGTCTCAACAAATACAAGAAAATTTAGATAACACCCAGTTTCCTTTTTGACCACAATGGATTAAGGCTGGATGTCAATAACAACAGAAACAAAAGAAAGCTTACAAATTTGGGGAAGTTGAACAACACACAACTGAATGAAAAATGGGTCAAGATGGAAATGAAGAGAGAAATTGAAAATGTTGAATTGAATGAAATTCAAATGCAGCAGACCTAAACTTATGGAATACAGTGTAGGGGCTTCTGAGAGGCAAGTTCACAGCTGTGAGTGTCCACATAACAATATTGGAGAAATCTCATATTAGTAACTTAATGATACACCTGAAACCTCTAGAACAAAAGAAAAAGTAACCCTCAAAAAGAGTAGATGAAAATAAATAATTAAACTCAGGGATGAAATAGAAAAAAAAATACAAAGAATCAATGAAACAAAGAGTTGGTACTTTGACCAACACTTATCCAATTTAACTAAAAGGCAGAGAGAGAAAATCCAAATCAACAAAATTAGAGATGAAAATGGGGGACATAAAAACAGATGCCAAGGAAATCTAGAAAATCATAAAAGCATACTTTAAAAACTTCTACTCCACCAAATTGGAATATCTTAAAATGTGGATTGTTAGGAGACAGTTCCTGAGCACAGCCATCTCATTAGTTGTTGTGCCAGGAAGTGTTCATTAACCCCAAATGACCACCCAGGAGCTGACTTCAGTGTAGATGTAATAGCACTATGGTATTTTATTTCCAAGCTAGAGCTTGGGCCACACCACATCAGTAATGCAGCAGGACAGGAAGGTGGAGCTCTTAGCAGGACAAAGCTTTATAGGAAATGGCAATTAAGGAGGGATTTCATCCTGTCAAGCATCTAATTGTGTGACTATTGTAAGCTGACAGGTGAGGGCTCTGAAGCAAAACCATGAACCATTATAAATGGTCTGAAAGTACATCTGAAATGATCAGACTAATCTTTGATTGGCTGTTGCTAATAAGTAGCTAGGGTGTGGCCAAGGACAAACCATGATGTCCTTCCTGGTACTTGGGTTCAGCTTGGGTTCAGCTCTAGGTCAAGTTCCCAGTGTAGAGGAATGCCAGGGCCAGAAAGCAGGAGTGGGTGGGTTGGTGAGCAGGGGGCTGGGGGAGGGGATAGGGGAGGGGATTTTTGGAGGGGAAACCAGGAACAGGGATAACATTTGAAATGTAAATAAAGAAAATATCTAATAAAACAAAACAAAAGAAACAAATAGACAAAAAAAAAGATAATTTTCTGGATATATACCATCTACCTAAGTTAAGTTAAAATCATATAAGCAACTTAAACCTATAACCCCTAATGAAATAGAAGCAGTAATTAAAATTCTTCACCACCCCTCAAACAACAACAACAACAACAACAACAACAGCAACAACAACAACAAACCAAGAAAACAAACCAGCAAGAAATAAATGTAAAAGCAAGCAAGCAAGCAAGCAAGCAAGCAAGCAAGCAAGCAAGCAAGCAAGCAAGAACAGATTGGGAGTTGGCTTTAACTCAGAATTGTATCAGACTTTCAAAGAAGAGTTATTGTCAATACGCCTTAAATTAGTCCACAAAATAAAAACACGAGAAACATTGCCCAATTCTATTTATGAGGAAGCAAGTCCCCTGACCCCTAAACCACCAAAAAGCCTAACAAAGAAAATCATAGACCAATCCTTCCTTCCTTCCTTCCTTCCTTCCTTCCTTCCTTCCTTCCTTCCTTCCTTCCTTCCTTCCTTCCTTCCCTCCCTCCCTCCCTCCCTCCCTCCCTCCCTCCCTTCCTTCCTTCCTTCTTCCTTCTTTTCTTCCTTCCTTGCCTCTCTCCCTCTCTCTCTCTCTCCTTTCTCCCATTTTCCTTCAGTCCCTCCTTTTTTTTTTTTTTTAACCTTATAGGGCTTTTGCTTATGTTATGGTTTTTGGTCTGTGTTTTACTTAGATTTCCGTGTGTGATAATGTGTGTGTGTGTTTGTGTGTGTATCCACATGTGTTTCTTATACTTTTCTTTGGCTCTTTTCTTCTGATTGTTTGTTTGTTTTGTTCTATTCCAATTTGCCTGTTTTTACTTTACCTTATTTTAATATTATTTATATATACCCGTTTGTTTTGTAACCAAGGTTATGGATTTGTGTAGGAGAGGAAATGGAAATTATTATCAGGACATCTATGTGAAAAAATATTTTCAATAAAAGAAAAAGTCAGTGTCATTCCAAAAAATGTTTCCTTCCTCTTTTCTCTTTTATGGATTTTAGGAAGTAGCTATTTTTAAGGTAGGTTGAGAGGATCAATAATTCTCCTATCTGAGACCTAGTCTCCAGAGTGTGTGTGTGTGTGTGTATTTCTACTTGAAGCTATGTTACATTGTTCTAGTATCTGCACTTAAAACACCTTTGACAATGAACACTATACATTTCAGAATATTCTTTTAGGCTATTACGTACAAAAACATGGTTTATTTCAGGGTATGGATATTTCTAAAAAAATTGGTGTCATCTGATTTTTTAAAAAAGAATAACCATTAAGATATGCAAAAGTTGATTTTATACCTTCTTTTTTTCAGCACTTTAAAAACATTTCTGCTAATGTGAGCAGTCCAAATATGGAGGAATATTGGTGAGCATGTTCGATTACTGTGAGGCCAATGTGAGCACATCTGCTCGTTCTCACCTTCTAACTGATGCGTTTGAAGCCGTAGTCTTCTGTTTTCATCTACTCACATGTCTTTTATGTGTCACGTAGCTGTTAAAAGAGTATTGTTTTGAGATAAGCTAATTATCCACATAAATTCTTGTCATTTCTTTGGGCTTCAAAACTTGAGGATTTGATGAAAATTCGTTTTAATTTGAATATAGCCAAGCTAATTTTACTTTTAGCTCCTGAGATCCTTTTGAGTCTTCTGTATGAGGGAAGAAGGTAAAATCTCGGGGCAGATGCTACACCACGGAGCCTTTTATCTTCCTTTGAATAATCTTTCTTATAATTTGTGATATATTGTCATCTTTGTCCTTCTTTAACAAATTTGTTCTCTTTTTATTTATGATATTTTTATTTCACATAAGACTAACCAGTTTCACAACCCCAACTACGTAAAACAAACCTGTAACTGTATTTATAGGCTCATCACAGTAATCATTTCTCTTAAGATAAAAGCGCCGTCAGAGAGAAATTAAAGACAATGTTCTGTTAATCAGGAAATTTGGAGTTGGGAGGAGAACAAGAAATTAACAGCTTCAGGTTATATTTTATTTTATTTTTTCCTGAATAGGAATTCTCTGATATCGGAGAATTGAATTTCTATTGTAATCATTCTCTCCCTTTGATCTCCAGCTTTTCCGGTTCCGCAAGGGAATCGAGAAGAGGAACGCTAGAGGGCAGTAAAGGCGCATTTTACAGACGCGAGACTTGCGGCTTTTCAGAGGTGGTTCTGAGCCAAACTCCAGCTTTGTTGTGACTGATTTCTTCCGTGCCTGGTTCTTAGATTAATCCACGCTTTGGTTCAGGAGCCCCCTGTGTAGAGGGAGCAGCGCTGGGCGGATGGTTGAATGCTGCCAGAGAGTACTACAAACAAGTTAAGCCTTGTTTGGTTCTTGTGGTGTGAACTTATTTGTATTTTTTCAGCAAAGAATGAGAATTGTTCGGATTATGAGCCATTTTTTTTAACTTTTATTTTGTGATGTTTTCAAACTTTCTATGATAGTGTACATGAGCAAAATTACCCCAGTAGAAACAATAAATAGGATAAAACTTAAAAATTATATTGCTTCTTTTGGGAAAATGAGTTTCATGGATTTATTATAGTGTGTTTACATGAAAGAGTGGAACACAGGAGAGTCATGGAAAGGACAGGCCAGGGTCTCTGGTGGTCTGCATTTCTCTCTTTAAAACCCAGTTATCCTAATGTGTGTTAATTATTGACACTTAGACCCTCACTCAGAAAATATGGCCCAGGCGTTCATGAGAAGACAGGAACCAATAGGCTGGCATCTTTACAGCCAGTGGCTCCCTTCACTGTTAGTTCAATCTCAACATAATGAAACAAGTAGTCATTAAGTGTACCAGAAGGGATAATTGTGATGTCTAGAATTTATGTAGAACTATACAATCTAGTGATCAAAAACTAGGCCAGTACTATGGCTGAATAGCGTCCAATTTTATTGCTTCTAAGCAGTCAAGTTTATAGCAAATTATTAAAAAAATTGCGCTCATTAAAGGGACAAAAGGGATGGAAGGCAATCTGTGGGCTGCATTTCCCTACAGTGTTAATTAGGGATGGTGAACAACGATCTGCAAAGAAAACTGAGCTACTCCAAGTGTCAGTGGAGAGGAAAAGGGACAGAGGCATCCCAGGGACAGGATCCCATGTGGGTTCCTGGGAGCGAAGCTCTGCCTTATGAGGGTCCATATTCAGAAAAGCCTTGTGGACTTTGACATTTTTCTGAAGCCGGGCTCGGAAGGACTTTCTTCCTGGGAGATGCACCCTTGACCCTGAACTTTCTCTGTTGATTGTTCCAGGAAAGGGAAAGCTTGGTGAGACCAGGAACTCCATGTGGGGCACGGTAGCATGAAATGCTTCCCAAGAACTCTTACTACAGTTTCTCAGACGTTGATTCTATAGGTCTTCATGTGCAGTAGAGATCCTAAGAAAATTATAATCCGAGCTGACTTTTGCAGACCTCCCTTGGCATCTGTCTCTTGTAACATGTATAAACGAGAAGTCAGATACAGGTGTTTCAAAGAATTAGTGACTTTCAAAGACCACCCTCTTCTTACTATTTTTTTTTTTTTTTAAGCATCATCTGTATGCACACACTGGAGAAATGCTAGTGTGGTTTTTTTTTGTTTGTTTGTTTGTTTTTTTTTTTGTTTTTTGTTTTTTTTTTTTCATTTAGGAGAGTTAGAAATGGGGGACTGGAAATGTCACTTAAGAAACAGATTGGGCATAAATATTGGACTTGAAATTAGTGTAAACTAGCTCACGTCCAAGCGTTTAAAAGCTGTCCACAGACAATAAGCTGTTCCCTATGATTTCCCAAAACTGCCTTGGAAGAAGCACATTGTCTCGGATTTCTAATTATCTGTTCAAGTCCTTTGCCAATATTTCACAGTGAGTGGAATTCTCCTATGTATTTCTGTTAGCAGGGAGGCAGCCTTTCCATTTGGCTAATTAAACCTACAGTCTGGGAAAGTTTTCACTGTTTTAAGTTTTGTGTTCAGTCTTTCTCAGCGCTTACCAGCCCACACTGTAATATGGTCAGCAGACTAAACTATTAACAACAAATAACTCTGGGGTATGAGGAAAATGAAGATACTGGCCGGATGTTCCCCAGGATCAAAGTTCACATTTTCACCCATGCAGTCTGTGAATACACAGCGAAAATTACCTGTGGGCCACAGTGTTCCAAATGGAGGGATTATCCTGGATTATCTACCTGGGTTCAAGCTAATCATGTAAACCCTGGAAAAGTAGAAAACCGTCTCTGGCTGCAAGCAGAAGAGAGATTGCATACAGTTTTGGTTTTTTTTTTTTTTTTTCTCAAAGCTGAAATACCCAGGGCAGAGTAGATTTCAAGGATAGATAGAGCTGACAGGAAGATGGGGGCTAGAGAGCAGTCCCATCCTTCCTGACTGGCACTGCAGATGCTTCACTGTATGGCCTGGTGAGCAGGAAGTTGGTACTCCCTAGGTATGCTAAATTTGGGTCTGTTCCAACACATGAAGTTCATCCAAATGCTTTGGGTCCTAGTGAGACTCAGGAGTTGTAAGTAGTGCAGAATCAGTCACTGAGTAGAGAAAACAAAGAGAGACAATGCTGGTTGCTGATATTGTTTATCTGTTTAGGTTTTTACCAGGTTGGAGATTATAAGGATTGTTAGTTCAGTACCTTCTAAAATTTATTTATTTATTTATTTATTTATTTATTTATTTATTTATTTATTATTGGTACCTCACATTGGTAGTGAGTTAAGTATGGTAACTTCACTGTAGGTTTTTTAGACATTACTTTTTGATAAGCAGAATAAAATTATTTCATATTATGATTTATATCCTTCAGTGAATATTATCCTTCAATATAGGAAGTAAAGTACATTTTCTTAGCCTGCTGAAATAAAAAATCTGATCTCAGCAGAAAATATTAATGCTTGAATAAAGATTGTATTTTCTAAGGTGGTGGACGAGATGCACAGTCCTTCTCACCAGATTATAAGATCTATTTTAAGTCTCCATAAACTATATGTTACTTTTTTAGTTTCTTTCAAAACACATGTTAGTATGTCTCAGACAAAACATTCATTACTCTAAGAAATACCCTCTGCTTCTAATTTTCAAAGCATATGAGTAAAGGCCTTGCTAGTTAGTGTGAGAAAAAACATAGCATTGAGCTTCCAAGTAGGCAGAAGTACAGCAGCCTACAGAATGCTTTCATGTGGCCACACTTGTATCTTAATCCTGGGGGAAGCAAATTCTTTCTTCAATTAGCTTTGCCCTGAATAGAAGGCTCAGTGTATCGCACCAGCCAGTGTCCTTGTGCTGTGTAATGATGCCTTAGTCACTGCTTCCCTTTCATTCCAGTTCTCAATCATGTCCTAGATTTTGGAGGAGAACATCTAGTGTGATCAACAGTGATTACAGAGCAGTCTCCAAACCTGGCTGTCACCCGAGTCATTAAAATACCCGTAGCTGAAGTCAAGCAGAGAGGAAATCAAAGGCATATATATTCTTTTTGTTCTTGAGCAGTTAGTTAAAACACAAGGGTCCAACTTGGTTCTTAACCCTAAATAGCTTAGAAGTACATTAAACTGTGAATTTCATGGGGTCTATTAGGAAACATTTAGTGATATTTGTGATCAAAATCTTATTAAAACAGACACACAGCTTGATCATATTGTATTCATGGGTATGCATGAAGTTATTTAAGGGAAATTAACATGATGATATCTTAACTTGAATGAGTTAAGAATAGTCACAGATTTATAGAAAACATGTTATCTTCCCTCTAAAATTATACAATTTGGGGATTTCATTCATTCATCCATGTATTCATTTCGCATTTACTTATCATAGTCATGGAACTAAGAATATAAAAATAAACATAACAGTATCTCACTCTCCAAAACTTTACTTTCTAGTGGAGGGAGAAAGATGATGTCCACATTTATAGAAACACAGACCATAGGTGATTACAAATGCTATGATGAAAAATAGGTCAGAAGAAGGAAGGTGAGAGTGAGCTACAGCTGTTTATTTTTCACACAGCGGTCAGAGAATGCTCTTCCAACAAGGTGACATTTGAACAGGCCTTGAAAGAAGCAAGACATCCCAGGAAGACTGTAGGAATGTGACTGGGTCAGAGGGAGAGGGGAGGAGAGAAAGGAACTTAGGTCATAGAAACAGTAAAGGTTGAGATCTGATGGGCAGCTGATATGGATCTCTGGGGGACATCATAAAAACTTCAGCTTCAACTCAGCATGAGATGAGAGGCCACTGGAGACTCTGGAGAGAAAAAGGTTGATTTATAGATTTTTTCACTCTGACAGGTCTATCCATAGGTCATACGAGGGTGAAAACTGAAAGCTAGACCAGTTACTAGGTTACAGCAATGGCTGTGTGGCAGAGGACAGGCCACAGTAGTAGCAGTGATAAAGCTTAAATAGCATATGATAAATTATGGATCTATCCCCAGGAAATAACATAGTTTGACTATAGAGTAGGAGAGAAAGAATATTATAATTTTTTTGTCCTGACCAAATGCTGAGTAAAGATGTCTTATACTGAGATAGGAAATTTCTTACAAAGCAAAGGTTTGGGAGATCCAAGAAAAAAAATTATGATTGGTTTTGTGCAGGAAGCGGGTGCGGCCACAGGCCCTGTGAAACCCACTTGTTTACTGCCTTGCCTGAGCATGTGGCTGCAGGCGTGGGCTGCCTGCCAGGCTGGACTGTTCCTCGTGATTGGGACCTGTCAGCCTATCTGTGAACGACCTGAGCTCATGCCTGGAGCATGTGTGAATTCTGATTGGATGAGATGGGGTGGAGGTAGAAGGAGGTGAGTCCAGTCGAGTAGTGAGGAGAGTAGTTTTAGTCCTTGCCATGAGTAGAAGTAGTAAGAGAAGCTGTTGTAATAGGAATAGTTTTAGCCCTTGCCGTGAGTAAAAGTAGAGTAAGAGAAGCTGTTGTAATAGGAGTAGTTTAGCCCTTGCCCTAAGAAGAAGCTGCTGGGGAAGAGAGCTGTAAAAGAAAAAGCCGGAAGTAAAGTTGCTGCTTGAACCTGCCTTGGAGTCCGAGTCGTTCGTGTCGCCATGGGCTGGAGACCCCAGAGACCCGAACAGTTTTGGATGAACTCATTTTGATATGTCTGATAGAAATGGGAAGATAGTATACATAGACTTAGTAATTCAACTTGTGTTCTGGTAAGAAATACCGTTTGGTACAGCCATGTGCCAGTTCTTGTGTGATGGTGTTGCTTAATGCTGGTGGACTGGATTAAACCATATACTGAGATAATGTATGATTAATAAAGAAAGTAAAACGTCTCTTCCCAGGCTCAGGGAGCATTAGAAGGAGTGGAAAGAGTGAGGACCAGGGGACAGAGAGGAATGAGGTGAAATAGGGACACAGCATGGCACTCATAAACGCAGCAGAGCTGTTCTTACTTGTACAAGGTCTGCATGGGGTTAGATTCTCCACTATTTTACCATGCACAGCCTTGGGCTTGATCAGAACCCAACTCTCACTGAGGGACTACGGGTCATTCATAAGTGCTAAGAGAGGGGTTGTTATTTTCTTCAGTGTCATTCTCCACTGTTACGATGTCCATGTTCCAGTAGATAAACCTCTCATACTCATGCGAACATCCATAAATGAACTCAGAGGGTTAAAACAAACAAACAAACAAAAAATCCATCAAATTAAGAAGGGACTTGATGAGAAGAATTTCATTAGGAGAAAGGAGAGATGGGAGTGGGTGATAGTAGTACTAAAAACGTGTGTGTGTGTGTGTAGTTGTCAAATAATAATTAAAAATGACTTAGAGATTGGGAATTGAGGATGAGACATTAATAAACAGTGAGAAAGAGAAGCCAATAAGGCGTCAACCCGTAGAATGACACCTGGGAATGGAGGACAGGGATTTGTAGATCTCTGCTGATAGGTGGAATAGAGTAGGACTTAAGCTCATTGTATCTCCTGGAGTAGACCACACCATTGACTTTGGGAAGAATGGCCAAGAGATCTTAAAGTTTTCTTCAAAGGTTGGATGAAGTTGTAAAATCCCAGTTAAGCAAGCTCAACATGACATGAGAGCAACGTGAAAAAGTACATATAGGCAGTTAGGTTGAAGACATTTATTATGAGACAAAATTGCATAGTGCCAAGGGAGGCATTTTTGCTGCCATTGTTTAAGTGTAGGAAATGCTATACCATGCCTATATGTTTATAAAAATCCAAAAGAAAGAAAAATATCTAGTTGTTCTATGGGAGAAAGGGAAAGATTGTCGGAATGATGCTGTGAGTGGACAGAGCAGGGAAGAGTCAGCCTTAGACACACAATTCTCAGTTCATTCAGAGAACCAGACACAAACACAGATGAGAGGACTATAACACAGTGGTGGCACTGCTCTCAGGGAGACATGAGCAAACATCTACTCACTCTTGAAAGGAATCAGTGTCGGGCCAAACTAATGACAGCATCAAAGTTCAACTTGAAGAGTCAATACATTTATTGGAGTTGTTTACAGGAGTATGTGTGAGGGGTTGCCTGTAGGTTTAAAAATGACACAAAGACAGCTGCATCACTAAAAGCCCATCCTAGCATGGATGAAAATTAGAGCCTGCAAACTCTCAGTGTAACTTACAGGCATATTGATAGGTCAAAGGGTTCCTTCTAGGAAGCTCAGCTGCTCCACATCTACTGAACAGTCCTTAATAATTCTATTTACTGTGGAATGGAAAGGCCTTGTGCATTCAGTCAGTTTCATGGAGTTCCTGAGACTTACAAGCTCTTTATTCTTGAGGCTCAAGGAACTTCTCTTTAGAGTATCCCGAGTCTTAGGGAGCTTCACTCCAGGATGGAAGCAGCTGGGGGAAACTGCTGCACAACACAAAGACATGCATACATTACATTTTGTGATGGAAGCCTGTGGACCTTCTCTTCCAAAGTCTCCCATTGTGTGTACATACCTTCTTACTGCCTTCTTCTACATTGCAGAGTAGCAGAGTAATGAGTATTGTTTGTCTCTATATTACAGCAAATCGTGCACATAACCCTGTTCTGTGAGTTGGCCACATATACTAGGGCACTGATGAATACTGGAATATGCACAGTTACAATGAAATGAATCATTAGGCTAGGTAGAAGCCATTCACCAAGCCGATCGTTGACATATGTTAATCAATAGACTATTACTGTCTGAGCACCATTTGGGCATTCATTGGTTCAGAATTATTATGTATTTAAACTTCAGTTTTATGTTTTAACCACGTTATACAGCAGAAATGTCTAGGTATTGTGGTATCATGGGACACTGCAAAACAAAATAAAACCAAATCAAACCAAACCAAAAAACAACAACGACAAAACCAACCAAACAAAAATTCCACAAACATTACTTTTCATGTAAAAAAAGAACAGCTGAGATATTTCATGGGTAAAGAAGATGTGGAAATGCCCATCCTTTTGCACAGGATCTGCCTCCAGGCTGCTATTTTCACAGGGACATATCCCCATACATTCCCCATCTCTATACTTGACTCTTTCAAGTGACAGCACTATGCAGACCAGCACACTCCTTTAAGTAGATTTTTAGAAGCATGTACATCATCCATTTACTCTTTCACACCCTTACGCTTCCTTTGGGCTCATTATAGCCATATTTTCCAGCCCTCACCAATTAATTAACCTTTAAATAAAATCAAACAAATGTTTTTTTATAGGCTCTTAGTATTGATTTCTGTTTAGACTATTATGACTTCTTTACAGAGGGTGATTAAAAAAACCTTCTAGGGCCTGGCAAGATGGCTCAGCAGATAAGAACACTTGCTACTAAACATGTTGACTTCAATCCCTGGGAGCTACATAGTGGAAGGAGAGAACAAACTTCAACAAGTAGTCCTCTGACCACCATGCATACATGCTTTCCTTTTTTCTCTCTCTCGCATTATTCCTTATTTCTTTATCTCTCTCCCCTCATTCCCTCTGTTTTCTCTCTGTTTCTTTCTCTCTCTGTCTTCCTCTCTCTGTCTCTGTCTCTCTCTGTCTCTGTCTCTCTCTGTCTCTGTCTCTCTCTGTCTCTGTCTCTCTTTGTCTCTGTCTCTGTATCTCTGTCTCTCTCTCTCTCACATACACTATTATAATTAAAATATTCTAAAAGCCCTTTTGTTTTTAAACAACCCTAATGAAACTATTTGGATCATAGAAATAATAAAGGACCTTCTGTTTACAGCACAGAACTGCTTATTACACAGAGCCAGATAAAAATATCTAAAACCACAAATATTGATAATGAAAACTTTGAAAACAACAAAAATGAAATGAAATGGAATAAGTTACTAAAATACATATAAATGTATTATATGACAATGATATAAATGATTCTCCTTGTATTTTGATTCTATTGTCTATAAATGCTTTATATCAAGAGCAATATCAAGAAATCTTATTTTCCTATAGATAGACATCTTCACATTTGTAATGGAATTGTTTCTCTATATTTTATTTATTGAGAATTTCACATATGAGTTCTGTGTTTACACCATCTCCCCTCTCTCAAATTCCTAAAACTTTCCTCTCAATTTCGAAAACAATAGAAGGAAAATAATTTCATCAATTAAAAAGAAACTGGTTTTAGCCAGGTTTAGTAACACATAATTTAAATCCCAGTACTTGGAAAGCAGAGGCAGATGGTCTCTGTGAGTTCAAGATTATCCTGGTCTACATAGAGAGTTCAAGGACAGTCAGGGCTACACAGAAAGCCCCCATCTCAAGCAAAACAAAACAATATAATGAAAAAGACATATGAACAATAAGAGAGGACTTGTTAAGAGGAATCTGTAGTTTCAGTGTTTAAGGAGCCAGATAGATACACATGAATATTAGCTTGTGTAGGAAGATCTATGTAGACACCAGCCCAAATTCTCCATGTTCAACGGCTTGTGTAGGTATTTTCTTCAGCAATAGAACCTCACCAGTTTGGGAAGAGGCACCAAATACCCTTGGCAAATGCAAGATAAAATTTGGTGTATCATCAATTTCAAAAATAAAAAAATTAAGGTCCAGTGAAAGTAGCCTTGAGACTTTTTATATTTGGACTTTTTTTCAACTTTGCTTATAATTTTTTTTTTATTTCTTTGGGTACAAAATAAGACTTTTAGTGATGTCTCAAAATTACAACTCTATATCTTTTCTTACCATGGGATATTTAAAACCAGACATTCACTGTCTGACTAAATTTTAAAAAGAAAATTATTTAATGTATCATATACACATGGAACAGAATATTAATCTTCAATTGAGGACTTTAATCTGATAAAGTAATGAGTTTTTTGGTAAATCACTGGAGTTTAGGAAACTTTTGTAAAAAGAAGCCTGTTGCTGAGTAATGAAAAGGGCTAGATACCCATACGTTCAGTCTTTACATGACTCTCTTCATCTTATTCCCTAGAATTAAGATCACAACTCACAAGAGTTTCATGACTCATCATCAGATGCCAATTCACCCCTCGACAGCCTCCACTCTTCCCTTTAATGGAAAGTTGAAGCCTCCTAATAGAACATTAGTACTCTGCCTTTGCAAACATCCACAAATCCTTCTTTGGACTGCTCAATCCTTTTGGGAATGGGGTTTCTCTGCTCCTTTCAAATATGTCACTAGCAGTAGCAGAGGGAGGCAGTAGGGTCCACACTGTTCATTAGTTTTGTATGTTTCTGCTAGTCCTCTGCTGGCAAATGAGAGGTCAGTCCATGGAACCATGTGAAAACATATGTTTCACTTGGTAAAAAGTACTGGAGCTTGGTGTTGCCAGTTAGGAGCTGTTTCCCCATGCTCTGCTCATGGTTGTCACAGAAGCTTAGAATCAGTTCTTTGATTTGTTCAACACATGAGGTGTCCATTCCTTCAATTCAATTGAAAATGACTGTGAAGCCACAAACTCACCTTTTCTTCTGTATCACCAAACCTGCTTTCTAAAACATTCTGTTGGTTTAATAATCCAACTATTATAGTTTTGCTGAATTAAGAGGCCTGTTTGTTATGCAGTGTTCAGCAGGGCACTAATTTTCTGTTATGATCGTTATTTGAAATGGAGTAACCTTCACATCACACTCCGTTCTTGGTCAGCATCTTCATTCTCTTCTTTGTCATGGTTCATCATCTTGGTCCCCTTCTTAGGCTTCATCATTTTCTTCCTGCTGCCGTGGGGCTCCATTCTCTAGTGTTCACCTTTGGTCCTGAAACACTATGTTATTACCCACCCTCTAGATTTTATGTAGTAAAATTTGTTAAGCCTTTCTCTTCTTGGTTTTGAATTTTGAATGCTATTTTTATGATTTGAAGCCACGAGGGCTCTCAGTGTTTCCCCCATTATTCTTATAGTTAACAGGGATTTCAACATTTTCTTTAGCACTTTAGCAGTTGACTCATATTTTTACACTATACATTTTGTGTTGTTTATGCTTTATAAAGTTGTGCGGCATGAGGAACAGTCTAACTCGAGTACTTTCCACATGAATATCTAATTACTTAATGTTTAAGTATATTTTTTCTTTCAGAAATTAGAAAGCAACTTTTTGATTTTTAGTAAGTTGACCTATTTCCATATTTTCCATTCATTCTACTGATTGATTTATCTACTTATATACTAATACCATACTTTTAAAAAAATTATACACAGTTAAGAAAATTACAAGTCTGGTTGGAGTAAAGCATGTTTATTATTTATTTTTTATTGTTTTATCATCAACTTGCCCTTAAAAAAATCAACTTATCAGTGAGTGCATATCTAATGACTTCTTTTGTGATTGGGTTACCTCACTAAGGATGATATCCTCCAGATACATCCATTTGTCCAAGAATTTCATAAATTCATTGTTCTTAATAGCTGAGTAGTACTTCATTGTGTAAATGTGCCACATTTTCTGTATCCATTCTTCTGTTGAGGGACATCTAGGTTCTTTCCAGCTCCTGGCTATTTTAAATAAGGCTGCTATGAACATAGTGGAGCATGTGTCCTTATTACCAGTTGGAACTTCTGGGTATATGCCCAGGAGAGGTATTGCTGGATCTTCCGGTAGTATTATGTCCAGTTTTCTGAGGAACCTCCAGACTGATTTCCAGGATGGTTGTACCAGCTTCCAATCTCACCAGCAATGGAGGAGTGTTCCTCTCTCTCTCCACATCCTTGCCAGCATCTGCTGTCACCTGAATTTTTGATCTTAGCCATTCTGACTGGTGTGAGATGGAATCTCAGGGTTGTTTTGATTTGCATTTCCCTGATGATTAAGGACGTTGAACATTTTTTTTCAGGTGCTTCTCAGCCACTCAGTATTCCTCAGTTGAGAATTCTTTGTTTAGCTCTGTACCCCATTTTTAATGGGGTTATTTGAATTTCTGGAGTCCAACTTCTTGAGCTCTTTGTATATATTGGATATTAGTCCCCTAGCAGATTTAGGATTAGTAAAAATCCTTTCCCAATCTGTTCATGGCCTTTTGATGAAGGGACCCTGGTACAGCTGTCTTGTATGAGACTATGCTAGTGCCTGGCAAATATAGAAGTGGATGCTCACAGTCATCTATAAGATGAAGCACAGGGCTCCCAATGGAGAAGCTAGAGAAAGCACCTAAGGAGCTGAAGGGGTCTGCAGCCCTATAGGTCGACCAACAATATGAACTAACCAGTACCCCTAGAGCTCGTGTCTGCATATGTAGCAGAAGATGGCCTAGTCGGCCATCACTGGGAAGAGAGGCCCCTTGTTATTGCAAACTTTATATGCCCCAGTACAGGGGAATGCCAGGGCCAAGAAGCAAGAGTGGGTAGGTAGGGGAGCAGGGCAGGGTAGGGTATAAGGAACTTTCAGGATAGCATTTGAAATTTGAAATGTATATAAAGAAAATATCTAATTAAAAAAAGAAAAGAAATGCAATTTGGTAGCTCATGACCAAAAAAAATGGTAACCAAATATCATCAATTTTTTCTATCAGAAAAATAAAATTGACTTGTTTAAAAAAAGCAAGGAAAAAAGACAAGAGGAAATAAAAGGAGAGCAAACCTTTTTTTTTTTTTTTTTTTTTTTAATTCCTCATTTGATGGGCAAAATTTCTCTGTGGCTCATTTCTATGTATTCTGGATGAGTTTGTTTGAGCAAAGCTTAATTTAAAGTACATTTTGTATTTTAATCCCTTAAGATTCTTTCAAAAGTTTTGTTTATAAATTTACCTATTTTATTGCATAATGGTTAGAGAACATATTTAATATAACATAAAACCTTTCAACTTTGTTGAAAGATACTGAAAGTTATTGAGAAATAGCTGTCTGCCTTTGACACATTCTACAGTCCTCTGAGATGAATTTTAAGATTTTAAGATTTAATCGTGCCTCTTATTAACTACAACCCAATTGAACAAATGCTTCTGGGGTTAAAATGCAAACATACTTTAAAAAAGTATCATATATATACATATATATATTTCAGGATTTAGCTATTATTTTTCTGTATGTATGTGAACATTTGTGAACTATATGTGCTTATAGATGGGAGAATAATATGGTGGGTCCCTTGGAACTGGATGCACAGGTAGTTGTGAGCTGCCATGTGGGTGTTGGGAACTGAACCTGGATCTATTGAAAGGGCATCAATGTTCTTTATTGCTGCAAAATCTCTCTACCATCCCCCCTCCCCATTTTTCATTTTGAGAAAGAATCTTATATAGATTGATCTTGGCATTCCTATGTAAGACAAGGATAATATAGAACTCCTGATTCTCCTACCTATATCTCCCAAAAGTGAGTATCACAAGCTTGTGAAATTAAACCTGACTTAGATATACTATAAGCAATATTTTTATTAGTTTGGTGGGAATTTCATATAGTCATTTTGATTATATCTCCAACCCCCCAACTTCTCTCAGATTCACCCTCTGTACTCTTTATCTCTCTACCAACCCAATTTTGAGCAGTATTTGACAAATTGAAACAAAACAAAACCAGATTTCTGTTCAATTTGTATTTCTTGGTTATTCTTGGGAACGGGGCCTGCCCTGGATTGTGGTTGACTTACTAGGGTGTCACAGAATTAAAGAAAACTGACTCCCTGTCTCCTAGAAGCTATCAAATTCAACAGCTTCTCAACTACTAGTTGCATTTGGTGCTCCAAGTTCATGCTGAGATTCTCTCTGGCTTGTGTTTGCACAGTATTGTGCCTACTGTCACAACTGCTGAGTTTTTAATGTCCAACTGTTCTGTTGTGTCTAGAAAACACTGTTTCCTTGAAATTTATCGCTTCTGGATTTTACAATCTTTCTGTCCTCTCTTCCTCAAATATTTGGTTGAGTTTTATGGAAAGGGCTGTAATATGTATGTCCCATGTAGAGATGAGTACTACACAGTGTATTGTTCTCTGTGCATTAAACAGTTAAGAGTTTCTATGTTAATTGACATCTTCTGCAAGAAGAAACTTCTTTGATGTTGAGAGAGGTCTATGTGTAGTCAGAAGGATTTATTAAGGACCCATTATGGATTTATTAAGAATTGTTTTAATACTATATCCATTTAGCAGACAACTAATGTTAGGGTCTCTCCTAGGGCCTAAGGTCTACCTAGCCATAGATTTTTGGACTTGTTAACAATCCCAGGTATGGGTTCTATCTCAAGATTTGGGCCTTCGATCCCATAAGAAAGTGGTTGGGTATTGTCATAACGTTTGTGCCACTATTGCACTAGTAAGCATATCTTGTCAATCCAGTCATTGTTGTAGCTTGCAAGGTTCATGGCTATGTGGGACTAATGATGACCTTTTCTTCTGGTAGCATGTATAGCACCTTAATACTATGAAATCTAGTCAGTGAGGATCAATCATCCAATTCAGCACCAGCTTAATTTGTCTGTGTTCCATGATGAAAGCATTTTGTATCTTCAACAATGGGGTCTTACTATCCGGTTCTGCATGGTAACAAAGAACATTGAAAATAACCTGCAATATTTAGGGATCTACAGGTCCACATTGGCCAAAACCTTAAAAAGTAATAGCATATTCCTGGTACTAGGGCTTTAAATTGCTAGCAAAACATATATTTTAAGAAGCTAAACAAGAGGGTTTACAATCCATCATTGACTTAGTATATGATTAGTTTCTGTTTATGTTCTATATAAACTGTAAATAATTACATATTATTTTAGACTGAAGGCTTCTCTACAGTCCTTTGAGTCCAATTTATTAAGTCAAGTTTTCAAATATATTGTATATTTACTTATTTTGAAATATAATCTATTATTCATAAGGAAAGACAAGTATTTTACAATCACTCATACTAGGAGAGCAGAATTATGAGTTACATTTTGAAGATGACAGAACTACATTTGTTTTCTCTCATCTACTGTTTCATAATACAGAACTGTATAAGCTTAGCCTATAGAGGATAAAAATTCCCTTCTGAGTGTTTACCAAAAATATGTAAACTTGCAGATTAAATAAAGAAAATTTAAAGTTAATTATTTCTTCAACAACTTTTGATGCCAATCACTCTTATTTAGGTTTTATTACATTTAAAATTGACTTTATTTTTTTGGGACTGTTTTATGTTCACTGTAAGCCTGAGCTGAATGTATTGCTGCTTTGTCTATATTCTCTTCTTAGGCATGCATAACCTCCCCATCATTGACAACTGCCAGCAGAGTACAATGCTCCTGATAACTGATGAGCATGCATTGGCACATCATCATCATACAAATTCCCTAAGTCATATTTACAGGCAGGGAGCGGCTTTGAGATCACAAGGCATCTGGTTTCTGTACTTTCATAATTTCTAGCTTATAGTCTCCACCACCAAACTTTGCCTTTTATGACCATTTTAAATTTATCTCCTGATTGGGTGCAGAAATCTCAATTTGTGTTTTTCTCTGTCAGATAATTTTTTTTCCCTCTGAGGTACATATGTTAAAACCTTATCTATATGCTCTTCAATTTTGATTAAGTTAATACCTGTCTTTTCTTCTTAGTATATTTTAAGGGAATTAAAGATGGTTTATTCTGGAGCTGTGTTGAATAACCATGGCCCTGGAACCCAGATTTAGGTTACTCCAAATTCTATGTTTCAAGATGGAGGAAGTCTTATGAAATTTTTATAGTTTTACAGAATAAGGGGTTAGTGGTCTGCTACGTTAATAGATTCCACTAGTCACAAGATGTTAGTTCACACACAGCGGCAGGCAAGAGAGGGCTGTTCTACAGTGCTCTAAATAGTCCCAGAGAAAGTAATTCACCTCTGAACATTCCAGTATCTTCATAGTGTTAGGCTCTAAGAATCGCTGAAGGAAGACTCCAGACCCAAATGGTGTGCAAAAGCAGAGCGTTTATTCAGCTGAATTTTCCTGCATGCAGGCGTCTCCCTCTTTGGAAATGGAGACTTAGGTGTGTACTCTGCGGGGTCAATTTAAAGTCTGTTATGGTAGGAGTGGATGACTTTCATGTTTCTTTTCCTTGGTTGGTTGGCTCTATCTCCGGTGGTACGAGTGCCTTTGTAATCAGTTAGGGCTGTGGGGACTTTCCAGGATGGCAAGTCATTCTCAGATTGGCTGCCCACAGCTCTGGTTGGCTGACCACGAGTTCCTGGATCTAGGTTCTCATTTCTGGCAAACAGAAACTTACACCTTGTCTCCAAACTACCAGTTTGCAGCCTGTCATGGAGTCAGCCTGGCTCTGGCTAACTCAGTCCTCTCATTTCCTACCCTGGTTTATAACTGAATCAAATCATTGATTTGTCTTTTCTTTTCCCAAAGTCCAAGTCATTGGCTATGGAGTCAATTGAGACCTAAGAATCATAAATTACTGTCAAAATGCAGGCCTTTTTACTTAGCATCTCATCTTGTAAGGTGGGTTAATGGTTGTCATATTTTTTCTGTAACTGCTTCCTACTGGCATTACGATGTTGTCATAAGGGCCCAAGAAGGCTGAAATGCTGCAATGGGGCCATTTATCAGAGGCATCTAATTAGCATCTGATCCAGATGTTGGGCAGTTGTGATAGTCAATTAGTCTCTGTTCTTTCTAGGAGTTTTCATTCACAGTTCCCCTTGTTGGCTAAGGTTCCCCATTATTTCTGAAAAATAATTTTAGCAGGTATAGAATTTAAGCCTGAATCATGAAATCTGAATCATGCCATTATTGACTCTGTTGGTGTCCATAGATTTTGTTGAGAATCAAATACTTGTTTTGTACTTACTTCCTGGTTAGCTTAAAGATCTTATTTTTGTCTTTTGTACTTTCAAGTTTCACTAGAATGCATTTAAGGTAAATTTATTTTCATTGATTTACATTTGTTTGAGGTTCCAAGTCTCATGATTTCTTTCAGCAAGTGAGCTATCTTTTCTCTCTTGGCTTTTGTCTTCTGAAATTCTGATTCTATGCATGTTGTGTTGTGTTCTCTCTCACTGTGCTCTGTGTTTCAGATCCATTATCCACTGTATGGATTCTTCAACTGTGTAATCGCCTCTATTACAAGTTCACTGACTATATTTTCATTATAGAAATTGTGTTTCATTCTTTTGTGAAAATATGTGTGCTTATTAGTTTGTACTTTTGTTTTATTTTCAACCGTCTCTTGATTTCTTTTTGTTTCAATAATTTATTTTCTTATTCACTTTATATTCCTATCAGAGCCCTCCTGTAAATTTTCTTCCCAAGCCCACCCTTACAGCTCCTTTCCCCCATTATCCCCTCCTCTACTCCAAAGAGAAGGGGGGCCCCTTGGTGACCCCGTCCTGGGACTTTAAATACATTTAATTTTTTATTATTTTCATTTCAGTTTGTGTTTTTATTGTCATATCTGCAGGAGTTTATGTTGTTTAGGTCTTCCTATGTGGGTTTGTGCATGTGACTTCAGTGACCTATGAGGTTAGAAGAGAACACTGGGTTTCCTGGAGCTGGACTTACATCACTTTTTTATTCACCCATTATGAGTTCCATACCACTTTTTTATTTACCTATTGTGAGATGCACATAAGAGTACCATGAGCTCTTAACTGTTGAGCCATCGCTCTAGCTCTCAGTAAGTAATTTTTTACTATCAATCACAATATTCATTGTGATTTTATCTGTTGGGATATTTTGAAAACTGGTTTCAAAGTTTGATTTCCCCCCACAAAATAGAGACAATGTCTGCACATTCCCATTGAATAATTCTAAATGTGTGTTTTAAACTGGACTAAGTTTTTTGTAAGATATGGATGTAAGGAATTTTTGTTGTAGGCCTGTTTGAATGCTGACTCACAGCATACAATCCCCAGGGAAGTAATTTTTTCCTTGTCATATTCTTGACTTTCCATGCCTATCTTTTTTTCCTTTTTTCATCTTGTCTAGTCCCATTTTGTCTCATCTCTTCCCTCTCCCCTCCCATGAGTTAGAACTAGAACAAAGACAAGTTTTATTCTGACTGTGCTTGGGGGGATAGTTTACTTCTCAATGGTTTGCTCTTTGGGTTCTAGTTTATAGAGGAGTCTCCAGTTTATCCTTCTGTCCAGTTTAGCCACCGGTGTCACCAATATTATATTTTAGCCCAGATCCTGGCCTTATAAACGCAGACAAAAATCACAGGAACGAACCTCAATTCTTAAAAATTTGCATCCATTTCATTTCTTTTTCTGTCGTCTTAGCTATACCATAAAATTTCATTTTAGTTAGTGACTTAAAGTAGTCTCTCTGAACATTTTTTTTTACAGATATTTAGTCTGTCATATGGCTAGTAAGAGAAGTTAATGATCTTTATTGAGAATGGATTAGTAATCTGTTGTTCAAAGTGGTTTACTTTTTATTCACTTGTTTTCTGAGACAGAATCTCATGTAATCGGGCTGGCCTTAAAATTGCCGTGTTGCAGAGTATTCTCCAGCTGTGGACCCTTCTGCCTCCCCCTGCACAATTCTGGGATCACAAGCATATGCTACTGCAACTAGTCCAAAGTGTTTTCAATAATTAATCACAAAAGCAGTGTTTACCTTAGAGGGAAGTTTTAATTTAGAACTAACGGTGATAGCACATAATTTTCACAATACTTCCCAAAATACTTCCCAAAACTAAACTAGCAGGGAATGCATGGTTGGTTTCCTTATGCTTATTTATTTATTTATTTATTTATTATTAAGCCACAAGCTTACAAATCATTGCACTATGAATTTCGTTTTATTTTTGTAAACTTGATAGCTGACATTCCTTTCCTATTTCAGCTATAAAGGCACATATGGATTGTTAAAGCATCTTTCCCACAGCGACTCTTGCTTTTGCTAGTTACAGAACAATAAACATCAGTGTTTATGAGTGCTGATGAGATTCTGAATCCTCCTCTCCCTCATTGTTCCTGCTGTGAAATGATTGCTTAGTTTAAAGCCACCCAAATAGAGACTGATTGCTATTATGAACAGAGCAGGCTATTCATAGAAATAACCTTCCATCTCAGCATCCTGGGTAGGAGTGAAAGCTGCATCCTGTACGGGAGAAGTCAGGCTAGCAGCAGCCCCACCCTGACTCAGGCACTGAATGCTTTACTCGCTTCCTTGTTTGCCATTTAACCACTTAACCTATCAGCACCCACCTCTGGCTTTTCTTTCAGACGTAGCTATTTGACATTTTCAGGCAAAACACATCTTTTGCTTGGTATTCATTAGTGTCCATCAAACTGTACCTTTTTTATATTAAAAAATAAGGATGTGCTGAAATAGAATGCTAGAAACAGACCCTTCTTTTTTCTTGGTAATGGGCAAATGGCTTCAATGGGTCTTCCTAGGGTGATCCCTGTGTCTTTCAGAAGATAATGATTCTCTGACAAGATAACAAATTGGTTGAATTTTTTGAAGGAAGATTTACAGAGAATTTCTCTCCTCAAATGGACAATTTAGAAAATGTTGTGAAAAGATATAAAAAAGGGAAAGCTATCTGAATGTTACTTTAACACAAATAGATTCCAATCAGATATGTGGACATGCAGTCTGGAGATATCTTTAAAAAAATCTCTTCCTTGGATGACATACATTTGAGATTAGCGTTATTACTTTTGATGGAAAGTTAATTTTGGCTATCCTTAAAATTATATGTAAGATAATTTAAAAATATCATAGAAATGTTTTTGTTTTATGAAAATCAAATTTATATAATAAATACTATTATGTCTTTTTGTGTTTATATAAATTACAAAGCAGACATACTATACTTAAATTCATACACACAAATTTTATTCTTACAAAACAATATTTGAGGCCAAGGCACAATGGATTATTTTGTTAATTGAATCCTTACATTTTTGAATAGTTATCTTTGCAGTTCTCTCTATGAGAGAATGAAGATCATTAGTTGTATGTTCAAATGAATGCAAATTTTATGTTCAGGAGTTTTGAGTAAGCATGAGCTTAGCAAGACGAGAAGAATGTGAAGTACTGAGAAGATTATGTTCAAATCACAAAAAACAAGCTTCTGTGTCGTTTCAATTCCTTTATGAATTGAAATGGATGGAACAGAGATGGTGAGAGAAAGTTCACATTACATATCCACGTGACAGGGCCATGGGGACTTTGATACATGGGAAAACATTGTTAGTGTGTTTTGGATGAAAAGTACAAGGACATCATAAGACCAAGCACAGAAGATTACCTCTCCTAAATAGCTTGCGTCAAAGGACCAGCAGAAAGTCTAATCTAGAACCTCACAGTTTGAGCTGGAATAGTTGTCTTTTCTTGTCTTCTCACAAGACAATGAAAACTGACTTTCTGAGTCTTGTGCTTGTTGCTTTTACTATGGAACTTACATGATGCTCCCTCGGACTAGAACTACATGGTTGGCTCTCCTGGTTGTCTAGTTGCTGACTGTAAAGGCCAGGTCTTTTCAGCTTCTATTATCTCATAAGCCAATCCTTAATAACTTTCCCCATCCATTTGTCCATGTTTTTGGTTATACTCTGGTGACTGGTGCAGGTGGCAGTGTCTATGTTCTTGTTTTCTTAAAATTTTCCCCTCTCCGGCCCATTGGACTTGCAAACTTTATATGCCCCAGTACAGGGGAATACCAGGGCCAAAAAGAGGGAGTGGGTGGGTAGGGGAGTGGGGGTGGGTGGATATGGGGGACTTTTGGCATAGCATTGGAAATGTAAATGAGTTAAATACCTAATAAAAAATGGAAAAAAAAATTTTTCCCCTCTCCATCTTCTGTTCATAATGGAAATCAATATGCAACCAGTAATATCACCCTGCAATTTTTACAGGGAAATTTCACATGTATATCACACAGTATTCCCAAATACCTGTTAACTCTTTCAGACCCAATAATCTCTTTTTGGTCCAAAGATTAAGTCAGACAATGAAGTGAATGTACTTTAAATTAAAAACAATCTTATATTTAGATTTTATTAATAGTATATTTTCTCCAAACTTAAAAACTGAGGCAAGGACTAGGCACTCACATATCTACTTTAGCCCATAATCAACCAAATGTTAAATCCCTTAATGTTTTTCAGCTAGGGACAATTTTTTAAACTTTACATTGCTCAAAGCTGAACATATATTTTGTATTTACTGCAGGTACTAAGAGAATCTTGATTCACCAAGAATATTGAACAACTATTCCCTTCAATAGTTATCTTCGATGCTGTGTAATAATACTCAAGACACTGCTCCATAGGCTTCTAGCTAGGGAACACTGGTTCACAGCAATCAGCAGACACCTTCTCTAACCCCCAGGTGGCATCACACTAGTTCCCTTAGCTTTAATCAAGTATGTCACCCGAGCATTCTTTAGTGCATGCTTTATTTTCCCTTAATTCTGAGAAAATACATGACAGCCACCCCCTAAGAAAGAAGAAGCATTTTGTTAGCTTGGATATAGTACGTAGCTTGCTAATGATTCCCAGCTGCATTGCTACCTACATTTCAGAGAGGACTATCAGGAAGACAGCAAAGAAGTCACCTAGAATTTACTAGTTTTGCCAGCCCAGAATAGTTAGGTTGACTAAAAGTCTAGTAAAGAGTAAAGAACTGACCCTTTGAGTACAGCATTGCTCCCTCCAGACCCTTGTGAGGTGATGGTCATGCTTACTTTCCCCAAGGATGCTGATAATGATTGGGGAATCCTGGGTGTTGTTCATACTTAGCCCACTCCTACTGATGATCTATATACTTTTGAAAATTTAGGAGTTCTGGAGAAATGAATTCAGTATGCTTGTGTTCATTTGCTGATTAATTTAATCAATATTGTGCCAGACATTGAGCTGGGAACTGAGGATACCATTCCAAGCTTCATGAAGCATGAAGGCGGAGAAGGAGAAGGAATAGGATGAGGAGGAGGTGGAAGAAGAAGAAGAAGAGTACGAGGAGGAAAAGGAGGAGACTGATGACTTCAGATAATCACATGAACATCTATAGAGATATGTGCCATGGAAGAGCTCTTATGTAGGTGACTGTGAGCTCATTAGGAAGGTCAGACAAGGTCCTCTAGAGATGTGAGGATATGATGGTACTTGAAGAATGGGTAGAAGTTTGTTAGGGCTGACAAAAGAGGAGACGGTTGTATGAGCAGAGGAAACAGTATTAATTTAAATATAGCCTTCCGAGAAATTGCTACTTGTAAATATCACATATATTTACTCAGATGGAGGGATAGGATGAGAGCTGTGCCCAAGCTGTGCAAACATGCAGTTTAGGATGGACGATGAACCCAGAGCACTTCTTTCTCTGTTTTAACTATTCCTAGGCCTAGGCCTGGAAGCTTTTAACCTTGTAACAATCTTGTCTTCCAAGAAGTGACTTATTCAATCTGGCTTCTTTTGGTTTCTCACTGAATTTCTCTGCTTGTAAAAAATGTCTCTGAATCCCACAAACTGAACTGCACTGACCACACAAACTGATTAGAACTGCTTGAACTCAAGGGAACTCAACTGCATTCACCTGAGCTGCACTGAACTGCACCCAACTGAGCTCAAATGAACTCCACTCTGTATTGCCTAATCTCAACTGAACTGCTTGCCCTCTACGTTTGACTCACTCTGCACTGCTCTAAAGCAGCCTCTCTTTGCGGTCTGTTATGAGATTTGGGCACATCCTGTCTCTGACTCATTTTGTCAAATCTTTTCTGATTTGTCACTTTGTTTGCTCCTCAATTAAATGTCACTTTCAACATGGCTGGGCTTCCTTCTACAAACTAACTTTACTTTCATTGTTTGGGATTAAAGGGGTGTCATTCCAACCAGGTCACACAGACCTAGGAGGTCTTTGGATGTGATCCCTTGTCAGAGCAGCCATGCTGCTGGATTGAAATGCCTCTACAGTTGCCAGAGCTTATTGAAAAAGCTTAAATATGTTAACATAAATACTAAAAAGGGAAGTTGGTTCAGAGGTTAACCTGTTGATTAAAGAGGAGAGTGTTTGGTGGGAAGGAAGAAAAATTACCACTCAGGAATTCCTGTCTTCTTTAACGTAATTTTATTCTGAGCTGACCCTTTTCCTATAGGAAACTAATTAACCTTTTCTGTGCCCTGAGTTGCTTATTTGCAAGGTGAAGATAAGAGAAGCCTACTAAAGGCAATGGAAAACCTTCCATAAACATCAATAATTTCATAACTAGTATAAATACGTGTGTATTTTGCTGTAAAATCTAGCCCTTCACTCAGATTTTAGCATTTTTTCTCTGCCTACATTATATTTTAAAATTTAACATTGGTTTGTATGTAAGAAAGGAAGCTTGTGTGACCTTCATGTACAGTCCAGTTTGTGCTCATCTGCAATACATTCTCTACCATCTGTTGTTCAGTCAGTATAGTTCAGAGTTCCGTCAGGACTCTGGATCTTAAATAATCATAAAGATTTTTTTTCCATGAACAGTATGGCTCAACAAGGTCCTGGGGCAATGAACATAGAAGAAAAGTAGGGTGATGAAGTGGGCAGGAAATAGAGATTATTCTTACTTCCTTCTACATTACAATTCTTCTTGCCTGTTACAGAAGAAGTTTATATTTTAATGTTTTCCACACCCATTGCAATGACCTTAACCATAGGTAAGCAATTCAAATAGTTTCAGCAGGCATGTAACACCATGGTAAGCAGCAAAATGAAGATGTTCCCAGCATCCATACACGCCTGTGTGTGAATTCATTTAATTTTGCATCTCTTTGTGATATTTCAAGTCATCTTATGCACAGTATTTATAAAACTATCCCTTCAGTGGCTGGTAGATTGCCTGCTTCTCTGTCTTTGGTTAACATGTTGCTCTTTCTCTAACAAAGAAAATCATAATCTATCTTCTGGAATATTACAATGTTTATAGAATTGAAATAATGATTTCTCTATGTACTTTGAAAATTGTTTTTTTTTTTTTTAAAACCATGTCTAGTAAGTATGCAAATTGTTTCCATGAGTGGGATTTGTCATTCAGTCAGTGACTGCCTGGACATTGGTTAGTAGTCATGGCTGGTCAATAATGCATGATGAACTGCTGGACGAAGCGAATTTTCCTTTTCTGGTCCAGTTCCCTGGCTAAGATTCTGCTGTGGATTGCTTGCTTAAACTCAGGAGGGAAGTAGAAATTTATCACACCACTCCAGAACTGTGTATGAAGTCTCCAACCTGTGCCATGCGCTTCATATTCTTACCTGACTGGCCTTTCTTTCCCAGTCCTAGTTTTCTCCATCTCTGCCATTGTTCTGGTGAGTTCTGCTCGACATTCAGGGTCAGGATTTGGGGTGAAATCTCTGAGAGAGTTTTCCCCAGTGCTGTTGTCTAGGGCAAAGAAATAGAACTAAATAGAAGAATCCAAACTACCCCTGACACAGTTTTATTTGGAAACATAATCTACAGAGGTGCTGATTCTCTTCCAGAAAATTCTTCCCAGAGAATTCCTCACACAGGACTAACCTGGAGATACTGTCAGGCCAAGGAAAAATATGCTGAAAGATTGTTTATTACATGATAAAAGTTTCACATTGTTTATATGCCTCGTAATAATAACAAAACACAGGATCAACTCTCGGCATCCAAAAGGCATTGCTAATTTTGCTATAGAATTCACAATTTATGAATGCACTTAATGGATGATAGATTCAACGAAGTGAAAAAGGCAGACATTTTGTGTCCTTGATAGTTTAGAACCCATACTCTAATTTTTATGAAATCAATTTTCTCAGTTTGATTTGATTACGTGTAGCTTTGGGTGAAATCATTTCTATAAAAATTACACCAAGTAGTACATAATAGCTCTATTTTCAATTCAGAAATAATTTTTTCCATCAGACTTACAAATATAATTTATAATTAACATTAAGAATTACTATTTGGTTAGAGAATAATCTACTCATTGCTATATGTTTGAATTGTAGAAAATTTTTTAAAAAGTAAATAATTGAATATTAAAAATTATAAAGGTAAAAAGAGAAAATACATATTTGAGTGATTATTTGTTATCTACAGTGTCAAATTTATTTTTAAGCAGATGTACTGTACTTAGGAAATTTAAAACAAGACCTCATCATCAATATCATTGTACTGCAAGGATCAGGTGTGATGGGTGATAGAGTTGAGTTGATAATGCATGTAGAGACAGCTAGAATTAGTGAGTATTTGATGGGTAGTATGGAAGCTTAGTGCAAGGGAAACCTAAAATTAGAAAGGTAATCCTGAAGAAGTCTCCAAATAATGGGGAATAGAGAGTACTCACTGGTCATCTCTTGTCACCAAATGATGCTTCCAGTACCAGGACTGGATACCCACGCAAATTCCCAAATAACCCATACTGTTGCCAAGACAACAGGTTGCTCTCCACAAACTGCCAGAAAGGCTTCATTGCTGAATATAACACCTATACAACTCATTGATCATGTAGAGGTAGAGCTGGTTCCTGTATAGATCCTACCTGTTAATATTTTTGGTATGAGAAGGTACTCTGCAGGCTACGAAGAGAGAAATGAAATTATCAACCTAGCCACAAGCCTACTGTGGCAACCTCCCTGCCAGATATGCTAGGGCAATGCTTGTGGGAATAACAACAGTGTCTGGTTTGATTAAGGCCCATTCCATGAGATGGAATGCATATCTGATACCACTTGGGTGGCCAAAAGACTCAGTGACTAGAGAGACTAGGTAGCCTAGAGATCGAAGGTAAAACCAAATACTACTGGTGTTAAAAAAAAATAGTAGTGGTATTCTGCTATACTCAAAAAGCATTGCCTTGGGCCGGGCGTGGTGGCGCACGCCTTTAATCCCAGCACTCGGGAGGCAGAGGCAGGCGGATTTCTGAGTTCGAGGCCAGCCTGGTCTACAAAGTGAGGTCCAGGACAGCCAGCGCTCTACAGAGAAACCCTGTCTCGAAAAACAAAACAAACAAACAAACAAACAAACAAACAAAAAAAGCATTGCCTTATTTCTGCTATACTCATTGAATACTTAGAACATATAGTTCTAAATGAGATTTCTCCATCATATTCCTCCCTTCAGAGTTCAGAGAATCCCTCAGAAGAAATGTGAGAAAGAGTATAAGAGCCAGAGGGGATGGAAGACACCAAAAAACTAAGGGCCTCTAAATCACCTAAGCAAAGCTTAAACCAACTCACAGAAACTGAAGCAGTAAGCATAGGGTCTGTACAGGTCTTCACCGGGAGCTCTATGTATATATTATATTTTTCAGTTTAATACTTTTATTAAAACATTGCCGAGTGTGTGAACAGATGAGTCTCTGATTCTTGCACTTTCCTTCTCTTGGGCTCTTTTCCTTCTGTTGGTTTTCCTCATCCAACTTCCGTATGATGACTTTTGTTTTATCTTATTATATTTTATTTTGTTATGTCTTGTTATCTCTTAGAAGCCTCTTCTCTTCTCTTCTCTTCTCTTCTCTTCTCTTCTCTTCTCTTCTCTTCTCTTCTCTTCTCTTCTCTTCTCTTCTCTCCTCTCCTCTCCTCTCCTCTCCTCTCCTCTCCTCTCCTCTCCTCTCCTCTCCTCTCCTCTCCTCTCCTCTCCTCTCCTCTCCTCTCCTCTCCTCTCCTCTCCTCTCCTCTCCTCTCCTCTCCTCTCCTCTCCTCTCCTCTCCTCTCCTCTCCTCTTTCTTTCTTTCTTTCTTTCTTTCTTTCTTTCTTTCTTTCTTTCTTTCTTTCTTTCTTCCTTTCTTCCTTCCTTCCTTCCTTCCTTCCTTCCTTCCTTCCTTCCTTCCTTTCTTTCTTTCTTTCTTCTTTCTTTCTTTCTTTCTTTCGAGACAGGGTTTCTCTGTGTAGCCCTGGCTGTCCTGGAACTCACTCTGTAGATCAGACTGGCCTGGAACACAGAAATCTTCCTGCCCCTGACTCCTAAGTACTGGGATTAAAGGTGTGCACCACTACTGCCTGGCAAAAGCTCACAATCTGTTCTTTTCTAATAAGACATAGAAAAGTAATGGATTTGGATGAGAGAGGAGATGGAAGGAACTGGGAGAAGTAGAGGTAGGGGAAAATATAACTAACATATGCTATATGAGAAAAGAATCTATTTTTGATAAAAGGTAAAAAACAAATGAAAAGAAGTAGACCAACTTAATATTAGAAATTTAGACATATAAAATTGATGTCAGGAGGAATCACAATGTAAAATTTTTCATTATATAAGACCTTCAGCATGAACATTTCAACAATTTCTCAAAAATCTTTCAATACAATAAGCCTTCAGAAATACACTTCAGAATTAAAAATTGAGTCACTCTTTACTGTCTCTAAAAAGTTTGTGGCTAAGAAACTGTGTTCCTGGCTTTCCCAGTGGACTACTTTCCTCTTGGCATTAAAGTACTTTTCTATGCGATAGAAAACATGGTACTAAATATATTCTCATTATGTTTAAATGGACTTCCTCAAGTGTTTACACTGTTTTGAGTGCTAAAGAGCACCAGTATAATTACAACGTTAAAGTCTGCATAAGGACCATCTTCTCGACGAAACACTGAAACATATTTAAAATCTTCCCCTAAACTGCAGTGCAGCATATTCTCAGTCCTGCCACATGTGTATGGAATGTTAATTAGTTTATCACTAGCCAATAGCTTCCAGAGTAAAAGCACAGCACTTTCTGTGGCATGCAATTGCTTTGATAGAAACACAGAAGGCCAGGGCCCAGCAAACACAGAAGTGGATGCTCACAGTCAGCTATTGAATGGACCACAGGGCCCCCAATGGAGGAACTAGAGAAAGCACCCAAGGAACTAAAGGGAACTGCAACCCTATAGGTGGAACAACAATATGAACTAAGCAGTACCCCAGAGCTCTTGTCTCTAGCTGCATATGTATCAAAAGATGGCCTAGTCGGCCATCACTGCAAAGAGAGGCCCATTGGACTTGCAAACTTTATATGCCCCAGTACAGGGGAATGCCAGGGCCAAAAAGGGGGAGTGAGTGGGTAGGCTAGTGGGGGGGGGTATGGGGGACTTTTGGTATAGCATTGGAAATGTAAATGAGCTAAATACCTAATAAAAAATGGAAAACAAAACAAAACAAAACAAAACAAAACAAAACAAAAAAAAAAAAAAAAGAAACACAGAAGGATCTGCGCTCCCTATGTGCTTTTTAAAGGTATCTTTTGTTTTACCGTTTTCTTTTGGGGGGTAATTTTATTTTATCTTTATTTGTTTTCAACTATGCATTTTAATAAATTATTTTATTTATTTATATTCCAGTTGTTGCTCCCTCTAAGTGCTCCCTCCTAGAGTTCTTCACTCTCTCCTTCATCTCTTTGCCTCAAAGAGGTTCTCTCTCCCCCCCCCCGCCCCTTCCCCTTCCCCCACCCCCACCCCTACCCTCTACTCCCCACCCCTACCCCCAAGCATCCCCCTTCTTTGGGACATGGAATCTCTACAGGATTAGGTGCATCCTCTCCCACTGGGGCCCAGAAGCATTAAAGAAAAGTTCAACATCCTCAGTCATCAGGGAAATGCAAATCAAAACAACCCTGAGATTCCACCTCACACCAGTCAGAATGGTTAAGATCAAAGCCTCAAAGTGATGGCACATGCTGGGGAGGATGTGGAGAAAGAGGAACACTCCTCCCCTGGTGGTGGGAGTGCAAACTTGTACTACCACTCTGGAAATAAATCTTGCACTTCCTCAGAAAATTAGAAATAGTACTTCCTGAAGACCCAGCTATACCGCTCTTGGGCATATATATGCTCTACTATGTTCAGAGCAGGATTATTCATAATAACCAGAAACAATAACAATATTTAATTAATAACAATCCAGATGTCCTTCAACTGAAGAATGGATACAGAATGTGGTTCATTTACACAGTGAAATACTATTGTGTTATTAAAAATGAAGACATCACGAATTTTACTGTTTTTCTTTATCCAACAAAAGATGAATTTTTCCCTTTTATCTCCAATACAATGTCATTTTATTCTAGATATCTAAAAGGTGGTGGCCTATCCATTCTCACATCCACACATACTGACACAATTACTATTTATTTCAAAGCAGAGTTCTCAGGATTCTGGAGACTGAACACACACACACACACACACACACACACACACACACACACACACACACACATCCACACCCACACACACACTCAGATGACCAACAGTTATCATGGGCTTTTCATAGAAGATGGGCCAAATAGTGGCTATGGGGTATTCATATATCTTTGTAGGAACACCTCTTCTAAAAGAAAAGTATGTTTAAAATAGTTTTAAAAGAAAAACATATTTAGACTAGATCAAAATATGTTTAAAATAGTTCATAATATAATGACCAGGCAGAATTGGTAAATCATCATGACTTATAGACTATTTCTTTTTTAATTAAAAATTTATTTTTATTTTTGTTATATGTATTTGTCTTTGTAACTGTATATCACAAGTGTATGGGTGCCTATAGAAGCAGATGAGAGAACTGGATAACTTGAAGCTAGAGTTATAGGTATTTGTGAGTCTGATATGGGTACTGGAAATTGAACTGGCATCCCCTGGAAGAGCAACAAGCAATGTTAACCACTAAGTCATCTCATTTGCTTCTCTTTCCTATAAAGACATGTGCTGCATCACGTAATTTTGTAGCACATGTACATTTGCAGTATGGCTTTATGCAATTAACAAATACATGACTCTTCTTGTCTCTCAATAAGACCTTTAAAATTTATCTTCATGCCATTTTGACTTACTAGATCCTTAGTAAGATCCTAACACCTTGGCATATTTTCCAGAGTCATAACCACACCCTTCTAAAAATGACACAGATTCTGTGACAGTTCTAAGAGACTCATGAAGTAATTAAAGAATAATTTGAATTGAACAGCCAAGAAGATTAAGACAGAAAGACACTTATCAGTTGTGGTTCACTCAGGGTCTCTTTTTATCCACACAGCATGTTATTTCTTGGGAAGAGATGGTAAGGGTATTTACATCATCCTCACAAAAGGGAAACATAAAAATATAATGTACATCTTGCTCTCAAATCTAGGGGGAGTTTTTCAGCTACTTGTCCTCAGCTTCATGTACGGTCAACAGAGTCATATGGGTAGTGTAAATCTGCTTGTTACTTGGACATGACATCAATATGGCAAGATCTCATTAGTGTAGTTACTCAAATTCTGACCCAGAATGTGTGTTCATAGCAGATACTGAAACTTAAAATCCATGTGACATGGCTGCCTTTGCTGAATATGTAAAAGTTAGTGCTATTGGGCTTCCCCTCCAAACATCTGTCTCCAGTCTAGCGCATGAAACACTGGGCAAGTGTAATATGCTTTCAGTTTGCCTAGGCCTAGCACAGCAGTGCATCATGGAGGTTAGAGCAGATGTCAAACATCTGTCGGTCTTTTTGAGTCAGGGAGTAAGTGATGTGAAAGACCTCCTACACTTTATCAGAAGCATTAACTAGATGCCGGAAAAGGATTCAAAGGAAAACCAACTTTGGAATAAGATTTCAACTGTACTCAACTGATTTTCTTTTGGGTGCATATAGAAACAGAAAACTTGAAGTACTTTCATTAGTGGAAGATTTATCACAGGATGGTTTCTCATGGTTGAATTTCTAATTGTATGGTACCAAATATACTGTGGATTATGTTTTAAAGACATATCTTTTATTGAGAACAAGGATAGTGTCTGAAGAGATGGTTCAGAAGTTGAGTCCTTGTTCTTACAAAAGACCCTAGTTTTGTTCCCAGTATTCATGTCACGCAGCTGATAATTTCCTGATATCCAAGGACCAGGAAATCTGATGCCCTCTTCTGGCCTCCTTGAGTGAACACTTGTATTTGTTTCTACACACACACACACACACACACACACACACACACACACACACAACTATACATTTAAAACAACAACAAAACTAATTTTAAAGTGAAAGAAAGAAAGGAAGAAAGGACGAAAAAGAAAGAAAGGGGTGCAGTTGGGTTGAAAGTTGGGGATGATCTGGGAAAGTTAGGGGACAGAAACCATTATGAGAATGTATTATATAGTTTTTTTAAATAAAGAAAATTCTTGCATAAAGAAAAAATAAAAAAGGATGCTATCACCTGAGTGACTGTATGTTGAGTGAATGGGTGAATCAAAAGAGATAAAGTCCTGTACTTTCATTAGATGCATGAATGATACTTCTATGTTTACTCAGAGAATGGACATTTGGAATAGCTATAATGAGAAAGCACAAAGCACATAACTACTCTCTGTCTTATGGCACCCATGATTGTGCAGTATATTCAGCATGTGACAAATTTATAGATTCTCAATTGCATCACATTCTTAGAATAATTTCTCACTTTGACTATGCTTAAAATTATACTATATATCCAGAGTTTGTCAAATGACAGGAGAGAAGGTGAAAAACAAGACAGCAAGTCACACAAAATACGAACTTAATGTGTTCTAAAATATTATTCTCAAGAAGAAGAAAATGCCATGTCTGATATTCATAAATGTACAAGCAAAATACAAAATCTAGAGAAGCAAGTCTTAAAAATCTAAAGGACTGAGCCTCAGTAAGTATTCTGGAAACTAGTCCATTTAAGAAATGATTTAAGAAACTTGGGATCTTTAGTTAATATCTAAGGTTATGGTGGGTAAAGTGCCTGCTTTCCAAGTATGAGACCTGAGTTTAGATTGCCAGCATTCAACTGAAATCTAGGCATGGAGAACGAGTTTGAAGTTACAGAGCTGGGGTGCTGTGGAGCTGGACTAGAGACAACGAATTCTGGTGTACACATGCAGCAGCAGCAGCAGCAATAACACAAATACAAGGGCACAGAAACACTCACATAGATGAGTACAGCATACATTTATAAACATGTTCCCCTCATATGGATATGTGTGTGTGAATCACTCATATATGTATATAAATGGTCTGAGTCATCTCAAATTCATTGAGAGGTTTTTACAAAGAAAAAGAATATAGATTCAATTCTTATGAAGGCAAACTATGGATCTATCCATGGATTTACAAAGTATTTTAGCAACTATTCTGACAGTATTGCATGTTCCTTTGGGAGGCAATGTGCCTTCTGGGCTGGAGGAATTCAGGAGGAAGCTGGACACTGTGCTATAGGAGGTAGTGCAGAAGAGAGAGCTCTTATGTTCCTCTGCTCAGTCTTAAAGTGATAAAGTAACATAAAGATTTAAAGGGATATTTAACATTTAAAAAACAACTGTGGAACATATTGTCTCAAGTACAAAACAGAACAAATCAAGCATAAAGAATGTCACTGAAAACCAAAGGAAGACATTATTGTGGATGCCAAGAAGAGCATGCTGACAGGAGACTGAGCTGTCTCCTGAGAGGCTCTGCCAGAGCCTGACAAATACAGAAGTGGATGCTCACAGCCAACCATTGGACTGAGCACTGGGTCCCGAATAGAGGAGTTAGAAAAAGGACTAAAGGAACTGAAGGGGTTTGCAGCCCCATAGGAAGAATAACAATATCAACCAATTAGGACCCCCAGAGCTCCCAGGGACTAAACCACCAACCAAAGATTACAAGTGGCTCCAGCCGCATATATAGTGAGGCTGGCCTTGCAGGGAATCAATGGGAGAAAAGGTTCTTGGTCTTGTGAAGGCTCAGTGCCCTGGAGTAGGGGAATGTTGGGGCGGGAGTGGGTGGGTGGGGGAACACCCTCATAGAAGCAGGAGGATGGGGGATGGGATAGCAGGTTTATGGGGGTGAATCCAGGAAAGGGATAACATTTGAAATGTAAATAAAGAAAATATCAAAAAAATCATAAGCAAAAGCATAAATTGGGTGGGGGGACTCTTGCTAATCAATATTAAAACATATCTGACAACAGTCAAAAAAAAAAAAGAAGGTGTCTGACGACTGACTTTATGTAAGATAGTTCTGGTAATACTGGTAATATAAGAATCATGGGATCTTGTCTCTGTGCCTCACTCGGTCTTTTCTTGAAATTAATTCATCTAGAAAACACATTTTATGAGCAGATATTAAAGAATGATGTGAGTTACTAGCACCAACTATTGAGTAAAGAACTCTAATCCTTGCATCACAAATTCTGTGGCTGACGCTGGTTAAGTCATTTTTTTTTTCTGTAAGTTTCTTCATCCATAAAATGAGAAATATTTTTGTCTTGAGGATTTCTGTGAGGATTAGATAAAGACTCCATTTGAGAAAAATTCAATATAAACACAAAGTGTTCCACCAGTCAGAGTGAATAATTGTCTTTAAAAAGTTTATTTTAACTTTTTCAGGTCTGCTCAGCAGTTTTTTATGTGGACCGCACATGAGCTTCCATTTACTTAATAACGGTCTCAGACTCAGGAAAACATAGTGGAGTTTCTCATGAGCCAGCTGTATTCTTTAGCAGAGACAAAACAAAACAAAACAAAACAAAACAAAACAAAACAAAACCCAAAAGGCAGCAATCTAATTGAATTGCAAGTATATTTAAATCATATAAAAGTATAAAAAATATGTAAAAGAAAAGAAAGCATCCTACCTTTGTTGATGAGATTAGTAGTAATGGTCATTATATACCCTAGAGTATGGTCTTCTATTGAATATTTCTAGCGCGCTGTGTTTTCCAAGCGTAATTTTGCCGTGTTTGCTTCTCCCTCCTCAGTGAAGCATCTCCTGTGCCACATGCAGGAACTCACACACATGGTGTATGTGGATGGACACTTGACCTAAAGAGCATGGCCTGTCTCTAGCCAGGTGGTGCTAACCATGGCGGTGTGAAGAGCTCTGCGTTAACTAAAGCTGGCAGTGCTCTTACTGTAATTTGGACTTGGAGGTAAGTACATGGAAATGAGCAAGGTGAAGAGTGAATAGGCAGAGGAAGCTGCTTACTAGAAATAAGGCCAAGTTCACCATGCGTGAGGGGGAAAGATACAGTTTTATCTCTAGATGTCTCATCTGTTTCATTAGTTCCTAAATCCCTTTGGATGACCTCTTGACAGACACTGGGATGCCTGATCTTTTCTCTGTCTCTTTCCAAGTAAACACAGAAAGTTTTCATCATTTAAGACTAGAAAAACTACTCATATTTCTGTTTTTCTATTTTCAGAAATTTTGCAGGCCAAGTTTACGGTTTCTAAATTATTTTGTTTATCATTATATCTGACACCCTTTGGAAAGTTCTGTAAATGGAACTGTTTACTATATAAGACTGGACTTTGCTTGGATTAAGCAATGAAATGCTGGAATAGTTCAAATAAAATTTTATAATTAAAAATAAAGTCACATATTATTGCTTAGTTGATGAATATAACTATTTACTATTAAAATTAGCCTTAATGTTCTTCATGGAGTCCAGCCAAATTGGTTGGTTTTACATAGGGTAGCTTTTCTTTTCTTTCTTTCTTTCTTTCTTTCTTTCTTTCTTTCTTTCTTTCTTTCTTTCTTTCTTTCTTTCTCTCTCTCTCTCTCTCTCTCTCTCTCTCTTTCTTTCTTTCTTCTTTTATTTTTTGAGATTCTTTTCCTGTTTTATTCTGCTCAAGATATTTTCCTCCAAATTAATTGAGAACCATGATGTTGAGACCTCAAAACAGGGCGACTGAGCACAGAGGCACAGGGAGGAAAGGACTGCAACTTGCTCCCAGGGACTGGAGAAAATTAAAAAATAAAAAGAAAATAAAAAAGAAGGTTGGAATCCATCAATCTTCTGTGCTAGTCATCCTTGCCTTCATCCTCCTCTCCTTCCTCCCCTTCATCATCCTCATCATCTTCACCCTCATCCTCATCTCCTTCATCAATATCTTCCAACCCCTTTTTCTCTTCGTCGTCGTCATCATCATCTTCTGCCTCTCCTTCATCATCCATGTCAGGAACCAAATAGTACTGCAAGGGATTTGTCCAAATGTCATCTTTGATGACCTCTCCTGATTTGTCAGCACCTGTGTCAGAATGGTCAGTAAACCAGGTAAAGGAGCTCTCTGGCTCTTCGTGCTGCCTCTTCCTGCTGGCCTTATTCTGCATTTGACTTGAGCGTTTGGTCAAATCCTTTCCAGATTTCCATTTGATTTCGGTGGACTTTGAAGACACCACTCTCATTCAGATGAAATTCTTTGTAGAGAACTTTATTTTCAAAGTAAGGATTTTCATCAAAATAAAAATCTATTCTGTAACCTGATTTAACGTCTTCAAATTCTGTCACTTCAACTCTGATCAAATAATGCAGAGCCTCCTCGTCCTCCTCCCCAAGCAGTGCAGACACTTGTGGATGGTTGACAAATGTTGTTACCCCAAAATTTGGGATTTTTGAGATCAATTCTGACCTCTTCTGAAAAAATGTTTGGCGGAGTTATATTTTTGTTCTACTTTCAAATTTTCCCCACTGGCTTGTTCATTAAGTCTGTCTATTTCATTTTGTACTTCATCAATATGTTCAATTGCTTCTTGCTGTTCTTTTTCTCCCTTCGGCAGGCCGGGAGAGGCCGACTGGTCCTCCAGCTTCGGGGTAGCAGCCGGTCTGGGTTTCTTGGGCTGAGGCAGGATCACAGATTGCTGCTTCGGGGCCATGGCGCGAGGGAGATGGTCGGGAGACAGAGCCCAGAGCCCTAATATTCACAGCAGGAAGAAACTCACAGGAACTCATAGGGTAGCTTTTCTGACTTGTAAATTTTAATGTCGTCAGTTTGTTTTTATATTACATAGAAGTAAAATTAAATTGTGTTATTCAATATTTCTAATACTGGAGATATTTCTCTGTCTCTGTCTCTCTGTCTGTCTCTGTCTCTCTCTATCTCTATCTCTTTCTCCCTCAACATTTTCTTTTTTATTAAAAATAGATTAATTTCTCACATAGTATATATTGATTATGGTTTCTCCTCGCTCTATTCCCAGTTTTATTTTATCTTATTTTCTTATTATCCCTTAGAAGCTTGTTTTCTGGGAGAGAGAAAGGAAGTAGATATGAATTAGGGGAAGTCGATAATAATCTCAGAAGAATATAAGGAGGGAAAACCATAATCAGAATGTATTACGTGAAGAAAAACCCTATTTTCAGTAAAGAAACAAAACCAAATTAAAATAAAATAAATAAAATAAATTATATTTCATAGAAAAACAAAACAAAATAAAACATAAGGTCAAGGTGGGCATTGTTACCAAAAAGGAAGGGAGGAATGAGAGCCAAAGTGACAACATTGGCAGACTCAGAATTTTGTCTATAGACAAGTTTCTTTTGCTTGAACAACACTGAAAACCTACCATGTGCTTGGTAAGAGCTCACTGCATTGACATTTGCACTAAATTAGGAAAGAGCTCAGAATTTTGTCTCAGTGGTTAAAAAAAAGGGGGGGGGAGAAAAGAAAAGAATGTGAGCATTTAAAAATTAGCATTGGCCAAGGCAGTGATGGTACATGCCTTTAATCCAGCACTCAGGAGGCAGAGGCAGGTGGATTTCTGATCTCGAGGCCAGCCTGGTCTACAGAGTGAGTTCCAGGACAGCCAGGGCTACACAGAGAAACTCTATCTTGAAAAAACAAAAACAAAAACAAACAAAACAACAACAATAACAACAACAAAAATTAGCATCGATGGGGGTGTGGGTGAATCCTCTTGGAGACATGGGGGAGGAGGAATGAGATGAAGAACTGTGGGAGGGTGGACCTTGAGTGTGGGGAGCCGCAATCACATTTGCCATTATAAGATGGCGCTGACAGCTGTGTTCTAAGTAGTAAATAATCTGCACATGTGCAGGGGCAGTTTTCCTGCCATGTGCTCTGCCTTTCTCATGATGACAACTGGGCCAATGGGCTGCAGCCAATCAGGGAGTGACACGTCCTAGGCGGAGGATAATTCTCCTTAAAAGGGACGGGGTTCTGGCACTCCCTCTCTTCGTCTCTTTCTCTTCGTCTTTTCCTCTGCTCTCTCCCTCTCTGCCCCTCTCTCTGCGTCTCTCTGCGTCTCTCTCTCTCTTCCTCTCTGCCTCTCTCTGCCGCGCTCTTCCTCTCTTGCTCCTGAGTAAGCAATAAAGCTTTGCCGCAGAAGATTCTGGTTTGTTGCATCTTTCCTGGCCGGTTGCGAACGCATGTAAGAGTTGGTGCCGAAACCTGGGAGTTACCATCACCGGCACAAGGAAGATCCCTCATTCCGGAACCAGAACTGCGGGTCACGGTCATGTTACAGCTTTACAAGGTAGGTCTGGTCTTGAACTTTCTAATGAAATTCAAGACAGTCTATCAGAAGTAAAGTGGGAAATAGCTTTACAAGGTAGGTCTGGTCTTGAACTTTCTAACGAAATTCGAGACAGTCTATCAGAAGTAAAGTGGGAAATAGCTTTACAAGGTAGGTCTGGCCTTGAACTTTCTAACGAAATTCAAGACAGTCTATCAGAAGTAAAGTGGGGAATAGCTTTACAAGGTATGTTTGGCCTTGAACTTTCTCCAGTGTTAGGAGCCTTTTTGTTCCTTTTCACATGTTATCAAGCGGTTAAGGCAGGGCTGAAAATTCTGGATGAAATTCAGGGTAATCTATCAGAAGTAAAGCGGGGAGAGAGAGTAGAAGCAAAGAGAAAATATGGTGCACAAAATAAGTATACAGGCCTTTCCAAGGGTCTTGAACCCGAGGAAAAGTTTGGGTCAGGGAAAAATACCTGGGGAGAGATTGGAAGGAAGGAGAAGGAAAAAGAAAAGAAAAAAGATCAATCAGCGGAGGTCTCTAGGAGAAGGAGCCTATACTCATCACTAGATGAGCTCAAGGAGCCAGTTCTTAGTAGTTCTGTATCAGATGAAAAATTTAGCTCCTCTGAGGAAACAGACTTGGAGGAGGAAGCAGCTCATTATGAGAGAAAAGGGTACCAGCCAGATAAAATGCTAGCTAATTGGTCAAGGAAAAAGCCAAAAGGTGAAGGCCAGCGTGCTGCTCAGCCTCCGGGCAGTCGGCTTCAAGGTCATAGTGCACTTCCACCCTATGCGGAGCCCCCGCCCTGCGTAATGAGCTCTGCGCAGAGAGGCAATGGACAGAGAGGCAATGCGCAGACTCGTTCATTCCCAGAGAGGAACAAAGGAAAATGCAACTGGCATTTCCGGTCTTTGAAGGAGCTGAGGGTGGGCGTATCCACGCTCCAGTAGAGTATACACAGATTAAAGAGCTTGCCGAGTCGGTCCGTAAATATGGAACCAATGCTAACTTTACCTTGATGCAGTTAGACAAGCTTGCTGGCATGGCACTAACTCCTGCCGACTGGCAAATGATTGCAAAAGCCGCTCTCCCCAGTATGGGTAAATATATGGAATGGAGAGCTCTATGGCAAGAGGCTGCACAAGCGCAGGCCCGAGCAAACGCTGCTGCTTTGACTCTAGAGCAGAGAGAATGGACTTTTGACTTGTTAACGGGTCAGGGAGCTTATACCGCTGATCAAACAAACTATCACTGGGGAGCTTATGCCCAAATTTCCTCCACGGCTATTAGGGCCTGGAAGGCGCTCTCCCGAGCAGGTGAAGCCACTGGACAACTAACAAAGATCGTCCAGAAACCCCAGGAGTCCTTCTCAGATTTTGTGGCCAGAATGACAGAGGCAGCAGAGCGTATTTTTGCAGATTCAGAGCAAGCCGCACCTCTGGTAGAACAGCTCATTTATGAGCAAGCCACGCAGGAATGCCGAGCGGCCATAGCCCCAAGAAAGAACAAAGGTTTACAAGACTGGCTCAGGGTTTGTTGGGAGCTTGGGGGACCTCTCACCAATGCAGGCTTAGCGGCCGCCATCCTCCAATCCCAAAAATGCTCCATGGGCAGAAATGAATCAACGCATAGATCTTGTCCAGGAACAACTAGATGTATTATGGCAAATAGCTCAGCTGGGATGTGAACAAAAGTTTTCCGGATTGTGCGTTACTTCCATTCAGTATGAGAAATTTACTAGGGCAGCTAATTTGTTAAAAAGTCTTTCTCAGTATATGTTACAGAATTGGACGGCTGAATTTGAACAGACCCTTCGGGAATTGCCATCATTCAGGTCAACTCCACGAGCTTGGACCTGTCCCTGACCAAAGGATTACCCAATTGGATCTCCTCAGCATTTTCCTTCTTTAAAGAATGGGTGGGGGTGGGATTATTTGGAGATACACTTTGCTGTGGATTAGTGTTGCTTCTTTGGTTGGTCTGTAAGCTTAAGGCCCAAACTAGGAGAGACAAGGTGGTTATTGCCCAGGCACTTGCAGTTCTAGACGTGGTGCTTCCCCTGATATATCTATGCTTAAGCAATAGGTCGCTGGCCACTCAGCTCTTGCACCCCACGAGGCTAGTCTCATTGCACGGGATAGAGTGAGTGTGCTTCAGCAGCCCGAGAGAGTTGCACGGCTAAGCACTGCAGTAGAAGGGCTCTGCGGCACATATGAGCCTATTCTAGGGAGACATGTCATCTTTCAAGAAGGTTGAGTGTCCAAGTGTCCTTCTCCCCAGGAAAAACGACACAGGACCAGACCAGGACCCCTCTGGGTGATGAGCCTGGAAGGAGGTTATGTGTATGGCTCTTTTACCTGCACACTGGGGATTTGACCTCTATCTCCACTCTCATTAATATGGGTGGCCTATTGTTCTTATTAAAAGGAAAGGGGGAGATGTGAGTGCGGCTCTCTGCCGCGCTCTTCCTCTCTTGCTCCTGAGTAAGCAATAAAGCTTTGCCGCAGAAGATTCTGGTTTGTTGCATCTTTCCTGGCTGGTTGCGAACGTGCGTAAGACTGGAGGGGAATAATGATTGGACTGTGAAAATAAATAAATGCAAACAAACAAACAAACCCACAAACATAATTAGCATTGGCTTTGTTTGAGCCTCTTTCCCCCCTTTACTGGTCTTTTTTTTGTACATTATAGTTTCACATTTTGATTTTTTTTTGGAGTTTTTATGGTGTGTGTGTCCATATGAATTTCTTATTCTTTCTTTGTTTTTTTGTTTTTTTTGTTTTTGTTTATTTGTTTTGTTTCTTTTAAAAAATGGGAAAAGGCATCAGAATGGGGATATGGGTAAGATCTGGGAGTGGACGAGATAGTGGAAACCATAATCAGAATATATTGTGTGATAATAAGTTTATTTTCAATAAAAATCACATTTAAAAAAAGAAAAAAATTAACATTTTCCTTTCACTGAAGGCTGCCAATGTTGTCGCAGACATGCCTGTGAACTCTAATCATTTTTGATCCACCTTTGCAGATTAAGTTGCAATTCCCATCTTCAATGATCTATCCTCCTTCTGTGGGATTCCTACAGTCCTAACTTACATCCCTGGGATTGTCCATGAGCCTCTTGTGACTGGCAAAAATCTTCTTTCCTCTTCTCTGTTTCTCTCTACCCACTGCCTGCTCTACCATCCACAGGCCTTGTTCCAGATCTGTGGTTTGGCAGCCATATTTGCCTGGTCTAATTACACAGCTCATCCACCAGCTTTATCTGTCGTAGCTCCAGTTACACTGCTCCTGGACTGGCTCTAACTAAGGCAGAACAAATTCTCATTCCAAATGCGCAATCAAAGAAAGAGTGTAGGTCAAATCACAAAAGTGAAAGCAGCATGAATAGCCAAGATAGCATGTTTTCTATCAAATTTACTAGTTTTATAGAGGTGTTCTCTAACAAGAGTTGCCTAGATGATCTCAAAAGCACAGAATTTAAAGGAGCAGTAATAAATTTTTATCAAGAATTCAAGGAATTTAAAAGACACATGAAGAAATACTTCATTGAACTCCAAGAGGCTAACAACAAAAGCCTAAGTTATATCCAAGAAGTACAAATATGAGGTTAAACAAAATGAAAGAGCTAATTTATACTTTGAAGACTAAAATCAATAAGATAGAAACATTGAATAAAACACAAGTGTAAATAAAGATGGAATTAAAAATATAACTCTCTGTTCCTATTAGAAAATTCAGCATACAAGTAGGATAAACCAAGCACAAGACAGAATATCAGGATATAAAAGATAAAACAGAGGACCTAGATGAAATAAAGACTATGAAAACTTAAAAAAGTATAAGAACATGCCTGTGAATCCTAATAATTTCTCAGCCACCTTTGCAGTGCCATCTCAGACATGCATGCAAACCCTAATGGAACATGCAGGAAACGTGGGATACCAATGAAAGCACAAATCTTCAAATTACACATGGATTTGAGGTAGAAGAATCCAGAACAGTGGCATAGACTATTGAAGATAAATAAATCTCCTAAATAAAGATATATCTGCACACACACAGAATCCAAAGTAGACAGACCAGAAAAGAATCTACACAAGGCTTAAAACAGTGAAAACTCTAAATATTCAGATAAAGAAAAATATTGAAAGCTGCAAGAGAAAAAACACAAGTCACATATAAAGGAAAGCTCATCAGAATAACACCGAATATTTCTCAATGGAACCTTTGGAAGCCAGAAGAGCCCAGAATAACACACTCTAGTTTCTAAAGGCCATGATTGCCAACATAGACCACTCTTCCCAGAATCTCTATCTGCCATCATTGAAAGAAAAAGAAAAAAGTTTATGATTCAATCAGCCTAAAATGTTCAGGGAAAAACCAAACCAACCAAACAAACAAATACCCCTCCAACCCCAAAGGCATTTGTTAGTAATGACAAAACAGTAAACAGAACACTGGAACTAATACTTAGAACTTAAGAGAGAAAGAAGCATAGGTATGAGACTCTGGAAAGGAAATAAACAAAACTATAATTATTGAAGTTTGACCTGTATCTATTGTCCTGAACAAAAAATTAACTGAACATGGATCAGAGACCTCAACTTGGACCTGAAATACTGAAGCTGTTGGAAAAAAGCAGGCTATTTTCTACAGAATATAGGCTTAGAAAAGGACTGTCTGAATAGAACTCTATTTGCTCAGGAACTAAGGTCAACAAAGTCTGTGTAGCTAAGGAAACAATCAATTAGGTAGAGACCCAGAAATGTGAGAGAATCATTGCTACCTACACATCTGATAGGATCAATAACCAGAATATACAAAGAACTTAAAAAAAAAAGTCAAGAAAACAAATGGACCACTTAAAAATGAACTAGGGTTCTAAAGAGAGTTCTCAACAGAAGAAATAAAAGTGGCTAAGAAATACATCAAGAAGTGTTCATCATCCTTTGTAATTGAGAAAATTCAAAATAAAAACAATTCTGAGATTCCATCTCACCAGCCAGTATGCCTATGACACACAAAAACAACAGACAACGAATACTGATGGTTGTGGAGAGGGCAACCCAAAATTGGTGATAATGCAAACTGTTTTGACCACTCTGGAAATCAGTGTGGAGAGTTCTCAAAAAAAACTGAAAGTAAATACCATGTGACCCAGTTATTCCTCCCCTTGGTATATTCCCAAAGGATTCACCATCCCACAGATTCTGGCTCAGTAGTGCTTATTGCTGTCCTCTTCATCATATCTAGGAAATAGAAACAGCCTAAATGTCCTGCAGATTTAAGTATACAACATGGAGTAACCACAGAAACAAGGAAAATATAAAATGACTATGGAGGAGAGGATGGAAGGATACAGGTGATGTAAAGGGGAGAAACAGGAAAACAGGGAGGAGGGTTCTAACTGGGAAAGGCTAAGGAAGCAAACACAGAAGGAGAGGAAAGTAGGAGTAAAAATAACAGCAAGATTGTTTGCTCAAAGACTCAAGGGATCATAGTATCTTTATATTTTACAGACATAAGTAAAATTTTGCCATTTGGGGATGAGACAAACTGTAGACAAACATAACTCCCAGTACTGGGCATGAGAAACCTCCTTTTTAGTGGGTGGTCAGGGAAGTTCAAAAGACTCCCCAAACAATATAGACTACACTTCTCACCCACGAATGTTTCTCAAAAGTTGAAGGTCAGCCCCTATTACTGAAGACTTCACATATAAGACTTGGATGATTGGAGCTGGATTTAACTGGAAAGCCTCCTTCCTGCACTCTAGCTTTCATAGTACCTCCACAGAAAGTATTATGCAAGCAGCCAAGGGAGCAAAGCAGTTAATGGTCATACCTAGCTGTGAGAACCCATGAACCACCATAATGACAGGCATAGTAGGATATACAGGACAGTTCAATAGTGATACTTTTATTTTGGTGATAATAAACAGCTTTCTAAGAGGACTTAAGGTCCACACAACAGGCGTGAAATCGCTTACTAGTTTTAGAAACCTAACCAGCTTCCTTAGTACATTCTAAATCTTTATTTACAGATAAGTGTTGCTGTTGCCCCTCATCAAAGAAGCTTCTATCTACAGAAAATGTCCCCATTTTTCTTGCTACAGGAAACCACAATTGACATATTGCAAAGATCATTGGATCTTGGAGAGCCCAGTACCTGTGGTTACTCTGCAGTACAGCTCTTGCATCTATGACTCAAGAGAATACCATGGAAGGAGGACAGAAAGATGGTAAGATCCACAATACCAAGAAGTCTGCTGTGAGACTGTGACTCTTAGAAATGGCCACATAAACAAGAACTTAACAATGGAAAAGTCAACAGACAGGCTAAACACAGAAGGGTGAAAATCTCACAAGGTCCAATACATAGCCAGAAAATATGGGCAACAATGAATGCTTCCAGGACTTAGGTCCCTCTAATTGGTTATCCAATACAGAGTCATCAGCCCTGAAACCATATACACACACAACAGAAACGAACTCAGCAGGTTGCATTTATATATTTGTGTATATGTTTTTTATATATGAATGACTTAACAATAATAATCAAAGAGGCTACCGATTTGTGAGTAGGGAGATTATGGGGGTTGAAAGGGAGGAAAGGGAAGAGGAGAAGCGATGGTTTCAATGAAATGTTTAAAATAATAATAAATTGGCATTGAAAAATTAAGAAATTTCATTTTAAAAACTGTCTCTATAGTCTCCATATCCCACAATGCATCAATTGGCAAGAGTGAGTGGACTTGCCTTTGTACACAGGACTTCTATGATCTCACTAGTCATTCTCATCTGTCTTCTATCAATATTAGACTTTATCAACCACAATAAAAAATGATGAAGGTATAGTACCTCATATAATTATCATTCATTGACAGCTGATAATAATAGTATCCTTATTTTGCACATGAGCAAACAGGCTCAGAGATCTTAAATATCTTCACTTGGGATTTAGAAAGCAGCTCATGTGTGATTTCACCTCAGGAGTGTCAAACCCTGAACTGCTCATTCTAATATGCTTCCCTTACTTTTCATGATTGGCTGTAATACAATTTAATTTTGTTTTTGTTTTTTAAAGATTTATTTATTTATTATATGTAAGTACACTGTAGCTGTCTTCAGACACTCCAGAAGAGGGCGCCAGATCTCATTACGGATGGTTGTGAGACATCATGTCGTTGCCGGGAATTTAACTCAGGACCTTCGGAAGAGCAGTCAGTGCTCTTAACCTCTGAGCCATCTCTCCAGCCCCTAATTTTTGCTTTTTGAATTCTTATTTTTTTTTTCTATTCAAGATATCTAGGGATGCAATAGCAACTACCACAAATTGAATGGTTTGAAAAAAACATGGTTTATTTTCTTTTAGTTCTAGAGCTCAGAAGTCTGAAAAATGTCTGAAAGATGGATTGTTTTGGGCTGGGGGGCTTCCAGGGAAGAGTCCTTTTCTTCTTATACCCTAGTTTAGAAGCTCTCTCCATTCTTCTGTAGTCCTTCCCTCCACTTCCAGAATATATCCATCCAACCTGTGCTTCTCACTGTCTCATCTCTTTCTTCTGCCTGTATTTATCCTTCTCACTGCCCACTCACAGTAACCCCTTGCTTGTATCGAAATTATCAGATTAGCAATGATAATTCCCCATCTCAAAAACTTTAACAACTTAAGAAACAAAGTTCATTGAATAAAACCAGATTAATAGGTTTAGGGCATTACAATGTAATGATCTTTGAGTGGCCATTACCCAACCTACCATACTACTCATTATAAGCACCAGATTCATGAGATTTTGATCTATTACTACACGAGAAGGTTCCATTAAAACATATGTATTATACCAATTATAAATCATTATTAGTTAAGTCATATACATATGTTATGAGTGAAAAAATATATTTTAAAGAAGCAATTAATATACCTCAAAGGAGGACATTAATAAGCTATATTTATTTGATTCCAAAATATATTACATTTCCATTTCCTCAGTAAATATAAATTGAATCATGTAATGCAGAAGATAAGAATTCTAAAATCAGAAGCCAACACCTGCAGATTTTGTGACATTGCACCTGTGTTTTTTGAGTGAAGAAAATATAAAAAGATCAACAGTATATCAGATGTTATCTTTAAATAATAATAAATTTACTTCTAAAAGATAAAATACCTTAAATATAACTCAGTCCTAATTGAAAATGTGAAGCTCTGCTAAGTTTGCCTGTTTAATGGAAACAGTTTTCCTTAGTTAAATAGCTTCGTTGTTGAATAAAGCTCCACCAAAGAGTTTTATTACCAGCTGTGAAAGGTTTCTTCCTATAAATACATATAAACAAGGACAAGAATAGTCTTGCTATCCTAAAGCTGCAATTCTTAGTTTTATGATTTTTTTTGTGAATTCTAGTTTAAAGCAATCTACACTTTCAAACTACTCCTTGTAAAACAAGTCTCATTTGAATTACCTTGATATTTCTATAGTGATGTCTTTATTTTCTTGCCTTCCCTTGCTCCTGAAGATTTGTAGTATTCCTACTTTCGTCTGTATATACACTTGCTAATCAGACTTGTGTTTTGTATTATCTGTAGAAGACTCTGTCTCTCTGTCTCTGTCTCTGTCTCTGTCTGTCTGTCTGTCTGTCCTTCCCTCTACCTTCCCTCCCACCCTCTCTCTTCCTTCTATTTTGAGGTAAAACTTTACTGAAAGCTTTATAGCTGATCAAGTACATAAAACCATTATATGGCAGTCCAGGGATCCATCCCATAATTAGCCTCCAAACGATGACACCATTGCATACACTAGCAAGCGTTCGCTGAAAGGACCCTGATATAGCTGTCTCTTGTGAGACTAGGCCGGGGCCTGGCAAACACAGAAGTGGATGCTCACAGTCAGCTATTGGATGGATCACAGGGCCCCCAATGGAGGAGTTAGAGAAAGTACCCAAGGAGCTAAAGAGATCTGCAACCCTGTAGGTGCAACAACATTATGAACTAATCAGTACCCCGGAGCTCTTGACTCTAACTGCATATGTATCAAAAGATGACCTAGTAAGCCATCACTGGAAAGAGAGGCCCATTGGACAGGCAAACTTTATATGCCCCAGTACAGGGGAACACCAGGGCCAAAAAGTGGGAATGGGTGTATGTGTGTGGTGGGGAGGGTATGGGGGACTTTTGGGATAGCATTGGAAATGTAATTGAGGAAAATACGTAATAAAAAATATTTTTAAAAACCATTATATGTCCTTCCCTGCTATTTTGTAATTTTGTTTAAAAATTATAGCTGGTGGTTTTTTGAACAACTTTCCTCACAAGAAGTCCTATGTCCTATGCTGTTTATTGCTATTGATACTTTATTCCAGATAGGGGATAGAATATTGTTTCCCTCTCCAGAGGCCTCATAATACACCACAAGTTATAATTATCATGGCAAATACTTTCATTCTGACAAATAAATCCTACATGTTTTTAAAACTGAGAAAGAAGGGGTTGGTGAGATGATCTTTTGATTGAAGTAGCTGTTAAACAAGCATAGGTACCTAAGTTCATATTCTCAGCATCCAGTAGAAACTGGCATGTCTGCATCTGTAACTTCAACACTGCAAGGGAGGAAGGTTAGCAGAAACAAGGAGGATCCAGGAGGTCACTGACCAGCTAACCTAGAAGAATCTATGAGCTTCATGCTTGGTGAGAGACCTCATCTCTAAACATAGGATGGAAGGCAATTGAAGAAGATGCCTCTAGCCTCCAGGTGTGTATGCACACACATACACTGATATCTCCAACGTCCATGAATAAACACCCACACATACCACCACATAAACATATATACCATGCATGAGTTAATGATTATTGAATAATGATGTTATATTGATTAAAGAAAAAGCAATAGTGGCCCATAAAGACAGTACTAACTGGACTTAGTGGGTTATGAAAAGTTGTGAGGTTGTGAGGGGGACTTCTTGGGGGAATATGAGAGAGTTAAAAGTGGGGATTGCCATTGATATGATCATATTTCATTGCATGCACATAGAAAAATTTAAAAGAAAAGTGAGAGTGGGTTTTTTTTTTAAATGGACCAGCATGTTGGATAGCTTCTACATAAGCAGAAGACCTTGAGTTTGACTCCAGAATGAAAGGTAGAAGGAGAGAACTGACTATTAAAGGTTGCCTACTGCCTTCTACATATACACAGTGGTATACATATGCCTGCACAAACTCCACACAAACACATGTACACCATACCCACACCTCCCACACACATATACACATAGACCACACACCATACCATGCACAGACACACACACACACTCACACAGACACACACACATACACACACACACACACACACACACACACACACACACACACACACTTTAAAATATTAAGGTCATATCTCTACCATATATATATATATATATATATCCTAGAATATAACTATTTTATTAAATATTTTCTTTATTTACATTTCAAATGTTATCCCCTTTTAGAATATAACTCTTACTTTTGAAAGTTTTTGTATGTGAATTTTTATCCAAAATGAAGTCTTCTACTTTTGTCCATATGTCCTCTAAGCATTCAAATCAGAGAGGCTATGAGAACTGAGTGCGCCTCACATTCAAGAGGGATAACTTCCTGTGGAATGCTTCTTTGGCTTGCCTTCAGGTAAGGGATGCTGCCTATTATCCCTGTTTTCTTGGCTGGGATGAAAACCCAGAAGGAAGTCAGTGATGGAAACACCTCATTTGCTTAAAACCACAAAGCATTCTTTATATTCTGAGTTGAGCAGTTAAAAAGCCAAGAGATATTCTTGAAAAATAAGTAAGCAAATAAGCATGCTGGGGAATATAGAGAGATTTTCTCCTTATTTTTGAAAAAATATATGATGAAAGTAATTGAAGAATATAAAAACATACTAATGTAACACTGATCCAAAAGATCCAGTATCTTTATAACATTATTTTTCTGGATGGGATGTCTTATTTCATTTCAGTTATTTGTGTCTGTTGCGTATTTATCTGCTAAATTTAGATTTTTTTTCTAAGTTCTTTCAGATTCTCTTAAAGAGGATCATGAATGGGGCCATGTTTTCAGAGAGATGCTTCTGATGGCAGTAGTATTTATCGCTAGGAATTTATTTACTTACAACTTTTTTGTGATTTCTTTCTTTGTTTAAGTTATCTTTTCTCCTTTATTGCCAAGGATTGAACCTAGGGCATTGCATATGCTAGGCAAGCCCTGTGACACTCAACTGTTCCCTTAGCCTGCAAATCCTTTCTTTATTTGCAACACGGTCTGTGATTTTCACGTATCTATTTTTTTTTTTCTTCTCAGAGATAGGAAGTCTAAACATATAGAAACTGAAGGTACTTCACTCCAAATATTTACTACAAATCACTATAAAGATTTCTGATAGATTTAAAATAAAAGTTTTCATCTGCTTTTATCCCAAACTTTTGTGCTGTTCTACTAAACAATACTGTAGTCTACTCTAATGATTCCCTTGCCAATGCTCTTTCTTGATTAGAATGTGGGTTTCATAAAGGGGAAGATGTGTTGGCAAGAGGGGCTAAGAACAGAATGCACTGCATGCTATAAAGTCAAGTGAAAGTGTTTATGTTTGTCCTGCAGGCAGTATTGAGGCATTCACAACTCTTGAGCTGAGGTGTGTGGTCAAAGTGGTAGTTACAGGAAAGCAATATGCCCATAGTATTTGTGCTAGAGGGGAAGGGAGAGAAATTGAGTGAAACAGACTCCTAAATAGAAGAGGCCACTTAGTGCTGGAGTGCAGTGTAGGTATGACTTAACTAATAAAGGCCTGGCTCAGGATGCTGTTGCAGAGATTGCAAGGAAGCCAGCAAGGTTCTATGATATTACTGATGCAGATGAGGTACAGACTTTATAGGACTCATGGTAGAGAAATAAAATAAGGAGTGAGGTTTTAAGCTTGAGGAATTTAACAAAAACATGATAGTAGCAAAGACAATGAAGAGAGGTAGCTTATTTGAATAAGATTAATTCAGCTTTAATCATAATTTATTTTCAAAACATGCAGGTATATATGTGCAGTGCCAACGGGAAAATATGGATTGGGTTTCACAAAAGTAATTGTCTTTATATGGATTTGGAATTACCCATGTAGAACTGAGTGTGAAGCCTTAGGCATATGAGCTTTCCAGTTGACAGGGTACAGAAGAGAGGGGCAATGAAGCTTGAAACTCGTGCCGCTGCATCTGCTTTATTGTCTTAATAGCTCCTCACTGCCTCAAGTCCTCTGCTCATAATGAGCATCTTCATGAGCCATTTAAGATTTCTGTAACCTAACTTCATCATGAACAAAGATTAGGATTCTGCTGACTATCTCGTACCTCAAGGCCAAGGAAAGGTACCTAACACATGGTAGGTAATCAAGAATTATCTAGTGAGAGGCTGGAAATAAGACTGGGTGGTTATGAAAGCATGAGGCTCAGAGTTCTGATCACCACCAGCAATATAAAAGCTGTGCATGGTGGTGTCAGGCTGGAATCCCAGAACTGGGGGTCAGAGATAGATGTGTCCCTAGGGCTTGCTGTCCAGCAAGTATAGTTAAAAGTGGTGAGCTACAGGTTCAGTGAGGGACCCTGTCTCAACAAATACTTTGTAGAGCAGTTGAGGAAGACAGCTGATGGTCACATCTGGTTTCCATATACATCTTCATCATTGAGTGCACTTAAACACATGCAACATACACACACACACAGCACACACAGACACACAGCACACACATACACACACACACAGCACACACACACACAGCACACACACACACACACACACACACACAGCACACACACACACACACACACACACACACACACACACACACACACACACAAATGCATGCACATACATCCATGCAAGTCACAGTATCTAGTGTACTGAATGCATGAATGAGAGATTGAATGAAGAAACAGTATTTTCACAAATAATTCAGTTCTTTAAACTGTCTGTAGTTTAGACAATCTGCTGGGCCAAAGACAAATATTTTTCAAATACCATATTTTATACCAAGACATATTTTACTCCCACCTTCCATAGGCAACATCCTGACCTTCACCCTTGTATTTTACCCCATGCCCCAACTACCACCACCACAGGTAACATTCTGACCTTCTTTGCTGTGTGACTTTTCAAATGTGATTGGTGTCCTGCTCCTCAGAGGTTCTTTTTCACTTTGGTTGTCTCCCTTTGAGAAAAACAAAACAAAACAAAACAAAACAGAGATTGTAATTACTTCAGCATGAAGTTGAATGTGCAGTGTCACTGATCTTACTCAGTTATCAATGTGAATATTAAAACTTAACATCTATCTATGATTTCCTAAAAATGCTTAACCTGTACCTAAAGAGATATTTTCAACCTGACTGTTGAATAACTTACTATCGAATCAGCTTTGATCACCTTCCTCGTACAATTCACAAAATATTTTTGTCAATGTAACCCTGGCATATGATCCTCCTAATTTTGGTCTTTAGGGTGCCCTAGCATTGACCCTTCAGGCTTGTTAGTGGTAGAACAATGGAGAGTATGTGGCAGTCTCATCCTATCATTACTAGCTTTGTCCTTTTCATGAGTTCTTTCTAGTCTGCGTGTCAACATTTTCCTAACTTTTCCTTTGAAGTGGAATTTTGTCATACTGGAAATGGCCAGTGGCTAACTGATGATGTTCTTATAGTGACTAACTGATGATGTTCCTATATGGGTGCACTGACACATCACCAAGGTTACAGGGAAGGAAGGACAGGTGCCAAACTTTAGTAGAGGGAACAGAAAACTGTGAGTGTGAAAAAATAGAATGAGGAGATAGTTGGTAAAGCATTTGGTGCCCAAAGATGAGGACCTGGGCATAAAAGGCCAGACATGGTGGTATGTGTAATACTAACGCTGGGGCTGCATCCCACCAGAGCTCTGTAGCTTCCAGGACAGTAACCTAGCTGAAGTGGTGGGCCTTAAGTATCAGTATGTGATGGACAGCTCCTGAAGAATGGCACCTATGATTAGCCTCTGGCTTTCATGCACACCTATTTATGACCATACACGTAGACCTGAATACTGGTCTCCAGCTTCCTTCCCCCAAGAGGAAATGTAGGTTATTAGAAAATACCTGTAGGGAATAGAAATGGTGCTTGAAAGTAAATTGTTCTGTAGTAGAAAGGAAGGGACAAATAAAAAGAGGAGGTAGATCAGGTAGGCAGCTGAGACAGAACAAAAAGCCCAAGGTAGAGTTGCCATGGGGGTGGAAGATGAACAAGTAGTTAGAGACAAAGACTCTGAGTATCTTGTGTGCCATAATATGGAGTCTTTGACATTATGCATGCGTACTGAAGACTGACTATATCAGATAATTTCATTTAAGTCTCACAGTAACCACATGTATTAGGCAAGGCTAGAGTTATTTCTTATATAATATATAATTACTTGAATGGCTAACTACATGCACATAGTGAAGAAGTGAGCCAAGAGCATCTACTACTACTACTACTACTATTACTATGCTGTACAACTTATTGTGCATCATGTTTTGATGTTATTTGTAAAAATTTGCACTGTCATCTTTCTATATTGTGTAAATATAGATATATGAACAATGTCATGGTCAGAAGAAAAGGAACATGTTTGTATTGAGCTGTCTTTGTATTTCTTTACCTATCGGTTCTTGATAAACAGAAATTTCATGGAAAAGTTTTCATTTAACTTTTAAAGACTACTTTAGAAAGCACAATACAGTATGGTTTGTTTAACTTTTAGATATTTCCTTATAGGATTCAAATTAATTTTATTTATATGCTGTTGAAAATGATTGTATTTTATGGGAGAACATAGCATTTTAATATTTCATAATTGTTAGATTTAGCATATTTTAATAGAAAACTTTAAAAAAAAACCTGTTTTACCTATTTCCCACATGTACTTAGAAAGGACAGACACCAAGCATTCCCAGACAGAACTGCTAAGAGTATTTGTTGCTAGCAGGTCTTCTCATAATTAACACTACAGTATCATAACTGCCACAAGGCACTGGCTATACTCAAGAGCTGCTCTGCCTGGGTTTAGTCTAAGCTCTCCTCCAAGAGATGGGTCTTGAAAAGCATCTGTTCTTCTGCTTTCTCTCTAAGTGTCCTGTAGTCTGTGGGCAGCTCATCTGGAAAGGCTGACTCATAGCTCCTTCTCATCTGTCACCATGCAGAAGGCCTGGTGATGAGGTTTCTGTTGTAATGCTTATGGAGTGGGATCTCATACAGTCTAAGTCATGGTCTAGCTGTGTGTTAGCAGTGTTAGAGCAGATTCTGTCTCACAGACATCAGTGCTTGGAATGGGCTCAGTACACTGCCCAGTGCATAGTTAGTGCTGAAAACTCTCATGTTCTTCAAGAAAAAGACCTATTGACTATTTTTTTGTAACCTATGAGAAAACAAAATTAGCAACAAAAACTCTTCCAAGTACAAATATATCTCCTAACTTTATTATACTCCCTTCAAATATGCAAATGCAAAATATATAAATTAATAAGAAGATGGCTTAAGCAGTACACAACCTAGATGTTACCATAAAACTGCTGAGCAGTCTTCCATATGACAGCATTTATTAGCATCCATTAGCAGACAAAGGATGAGACTCAAGACTGACTTAGGAACATAAAGAACATACCTGTGCTATGGTTGGCTGAGAAAGACTGCTCAGGTTGGGGCAGAGTTTCTTCTCCATTCTCCCTTCCATGGGATTCACTTTGTTGAATTTTACTGTCAGTGATTTTAACATCTTCTCTGAGGCAGGTCTGAAAGACCTCCGATTATATGACCCTGTATCTCGAAGAGGAGAGATGTGCTTTGTTTTTCTTTCCATTAGTAGACAAACCGATTAGCTGTTTAATCAGGATTTTGTTCTGGTTAATTCCTACAGCTGACTCCCTAGCTAAGCAGGGCTTTGACTTAAAAGCAGTAAATTACTTCTGCTTGGGTGATTTGCACTCTGTTTATGAACTTCCAAGAATCAAAATACCCCTGTGAATAATTTAAGACGAGAGGATTAAACAAGTTGAGTTGAATTGTTTAAAAGACAATCATGCTGCCCATTGACTTGTTATTTTCCTTTCTAATTGCTCACCTACCTGTGCCTAATTTTAAACACAGGGATATATGTGAATGATTAACTAGTGAAACATGTGTGAAGGTTCTAATTTAAAGCAAGTAGTCTTTTTTTGCCAAAGTGCCCATATCTAGTAATGAAACATGACTTTACTATTAAACTTATCTTGTCTGTTCATTCAGATTTTGATTCCATATCACTGGCATAAAAGTTTGTGTAATCTAGTCTCTGTTTGGATGTTAACTGGTGTCTCCAACCTTTGAGAGTCACAGGTCCATGATCAAGAATTGTTAAACTCCTCACCCAGGGCCCAGATTTCTTTGACATTTTGTGATATTGAATGTTAAAACATGTGTAAGCACGTATTTTTTAAATAAGGATTGGTCTATGTGTGTGTGTGTCTGTCTGTCTGTCTGTCTCTGTCTTCATCTCTCTCTCTCTCTCTCTCTCTCTCTGTATCTGTCTCTCTCTGTCACTTTGTGTGTGTGTGTGTGTGTGTGTGTGTGTGTGTGTGCGTGTATGCAGCCTGGAGGTTTACTTTGGGTATCTTCCACATATCAATCTTTACCTTTTTTTTTTTTTTTCAAGTCATGACCCCTGGAACTCCTTGGTTTTCCTAAGCCAGTAAGCAAGCCACAGTGAGCATTCTGTCTCTACCTCTCTAGTACCGGGATCGCAGGGCACATGTGAGTTGATGTGCTTGGTTATTTTGTGTGTGAATCTAAATTAGGATCATTATTTTTGTGCAGTAGGCACTTTATCTGCTGAAACATTTCCCTGTTTTTCTAGCCCACTGATTCCAGTTTTTGCTGGCCATATATATTCATGGATGTGAGTCCATCCACTGGAGAGTGGGCAACATAGCAGTGAATACATCATTAAAGAAAGCAGACTCTGTTTCCCAGAAGCTATCAGCTATCAATAGCTCCTTAGTTAGGGTCAAGGGACTCATGAGTCCACCCTCTCTCTGTGCTGAAATTTTGACTGCCTTGACGTTGTGCAGATCTTGTTCAGCCCATGATAACTGGTCTTAGGGAAAAGAGGATTATAGATGCCTCATTTGTGACTGAACATTCCACATACACTTACTCTTTGGATCTTGATCAATTATGAAGTTCTGCATAAACTGCTATCTGCCACACACACACACACACACACACACACACACACACAAACACACACACACACAAACACACACACACAAACACACACACACAAACACACACACACACACAAACACACACACACACACACAAACACACACACACACACACACAAACACACACACACACACACACACACACACACACACACAAACACACACACACACAAAACTTTCCTGATGAAATCTGAGATGATGAACATGAATTTTGATTATTTAGACTCTGTGTGTGAGCCTTTTGCCCTAACAAGATTTTTTCCCAGAATGGTTTTCCAGTGAGCAAGAGGAAGACAAGAGGAGGGTTTGGAGTAGTACTGGTTGGACAGTTGTATTAACAGTGCTCTTTTTGATTGTCCAGAAAATGGAATACAATTAAAACAACATGATGGCCTAACTGTGCTGACACTAAATTATTGATCACAATAAGCATGGCACTATATTGCCATCTGACTTACATATTCACATGCGAGCACTCTGTGCCCTTTGACTACCATCTGTGGTGTCTATGACACCTCTTACAAAGAAGATCACTATTTTAAGTAAGCTTCTTTTAGCCCACCCCCAAATAAGCAGAAAATTGTCTTACCTGCAATGACTGGTAATAAAAAGAAAATCAAATCACAGTAACTGCATTCCTTTTAATAAGAACAAGTGTTCAATAGCACGTTCCACTAAGTTTATAGTGGCCTTATTTGTGATAGCCAGAAGCTGGAAACAACCCAGATGTCTCAGAACAGAAGAATAGATGCAGAAAATGTGATTTTCTTACACAATGGAATACTACTCAGTTATTAAGAATGAGGACAAGGTTCCGCGGGAGCCACCTTGGTTCTGGACTCCGCTGCGGGCAGTCCGCACAGGTGAGAGTGTGGACTACAGAGGCTAGCAGCTTCTGGGACACGCGAGAGCCGCAGAGCGCCGTTTTCGGGCTCCAGACATCCAGTCACCTTCCTGCCAGAGGACAGGTGTCCACCCAGCCTGGGAGGCCTTTGCCTCAGGATCCGCAGGAGCCATCTTGGTTCCAGTACTCCGGGGAAAGTATTCTACACAGGTGAAAGTGTGGACTACTGAAACAATGGCTTCTGTGACAGGCCAAAGCAACACAGCTTCTGGGAAAGATCCTGTTTTGGGCTTTCAACTTTGGCCAGGAGGAGGTCGAAACGCCAGATAACTGTGCACCTTCCCTGAAAGAGGAGAGCTTGCCTGCAGAGACTGCTCTGACCACTTCAACTCAGAAGAAAGAGCTAGTCTCCCAGGTCTGCTGATAGAGGGTAACAAAATCACCAGAGGAACAATCTCTAAACAGAGACAACTATAACAACTAACGTCAGAGATTACCAGATGGTGAAAGGTAAACGTAAGAATCTTACTAAGAGAAACCAGGACCACTCACCATCATCAGAACCCAGCACTCCCACTTCGCCCAGTCCAGGACACCCCAACACACCCGAAAACCTAGACCTAGATTTAAAAGCATATCTCATGATGATGGTAGAGGACATCAAGAAGGACTTAAATAACTCACTTAAAGAAATACAGGAGAACACTGCTAAACAGGTAGAAGACATTAAAGAGGAAGTACAAAAATCCCTTAAAGAATTGCAGGAGAACACAACCAAACAGGTAGAAGACATTAAAGAGGAAGCACAAAAATCGCTTAAAGAATTGCAGGAAAACACAACCAAACAAGTGATGGAATTGAATAAAACCATCCAAGACTTAAAGAGGGAAGTAGACACAATAAAGAAAACCCAAAGTGAGGCAACGCTGGAGATAGAAACCCTAGGAAAGAAATCTGGAACCATAGATGTGAGCATCAGCAATAGAATACAAGAGATGGAAGAGAGAATCTCAGGTGCAGAAGATTCCATAGAGAACATTGGCACAACAATCAAAGAAAATGGAAAATGCAAAAAGACCTAAACTCAAAACATCCATGAAAT